>NW_020954562.1:15474441-15617005 GCF_900497805.2 Vombatus ursinus | reverse complement strand
ATTTATAATCATTTATAGTCAGTATCCTGTGGGCATTAGGTGGGGGAGAGATTGTAAGGGGTCAGAAAGTGTTTAATGATGACATAATAATAGTTAGATTTAACTTAATTTTAAATAAAAGTTTGGTGTTATTTTTACCTTATTAGTGCATTTAAAAGAACAACAACCTTTCATTCTATCCATCATTTGGAAATAAGAGGCAATAGGGCTCTTCCTGGGGCAGGGATTGTGGCCAGGGATAAATATGCCAGGACTGGGTCTTCATTCAGCAGACAGAACAAGAGGAGCAGCTCAAAAATGACTCTGAAGATCTCCTGAGCGCCCGAGACACAAGCTGGCATCGGGAGTCTCTGCTCTTCTACCCCAGGGGTACATAAAATTTTCTGGAGGTGACTTCCCAGCTGACAGGTTTATCAGAGATATTAGGATCTTGGACAATGTAGATATTGAGATCCTGGAGCCGTGTCGATACAGTGCTGGACTTCAGAGCCAAGAAGTCATGCCTCTAAGATAAAGTTGCTTTTTTGACCATGCACAAGTCATTTAATACCTCATCTTCCTCATCTGTAAAATGGGGACAGTAAAAATGCCTGTAGTTCTCACCTCACAGGGTTATTGTGAGGCTCAAATGAATTGTGCTTCGCTAACTTTAAAGCTCTCTATAAATGCCACTTGTTTCTGGTTTTTTTTTATGATGAAGATGATTGATGATGTTGAATCTTGGCTCAGTAAAGAGCAACTCCCCCTCCTTCAGGTAGAAGTAAAGATGAGTATGGCCTGGGAGAGAGGCTCAAAACATAAAAACAGAGGGCTGATGGCCAGCAGGGAAGTACAACCTTGATTTCCCCTTTCTCTCTAGCAGGGCATGGACTTGAAAAGACTCTATGTAATTAGCTTTCCTTCTAATTCTTGGTTGATAGTAATGGTACTGATGAAATGGGAGTTTTGGTTGTTAAAGGGATGAGGGAAATAGAGAGCTTGGAAGAAGCAATAGTGGAGAATAGGACTCTCCGAGAAAGGAGCTGAGAGGTCAAAGGGCATTAGTATAGGAATGTTGGGGGTTCAGGAGAGAAGGAGAGCCGGGGAAAAAGAGAAGTACAGAAAAGCAGGGGACAATCTTTATTTATTTTGAAAGTTTACCTAGTGCCAGTTCTTTTTCAGTTCCTCTACTGCCCTCCCATTTACTCCCTCCCCTCCCTCATGGGGGGTTCAGGACTTCTGGTCTGAGGGCTTGCTGAGCCTTTTTCAGGGCTGTTTATCTGCCTTTGGTGTCCACCTTCACACGGCTCTCACCTGTGGCTACAAGAAGCTGTATATGTACAGCAGCCACACTGCCATAAACTGTTTCAGCAGACCGGCTAAACCAGGCTGAGGGAAACTGAGGGGTCTCAAATCCTTCAGTGAGTTGGGTGATGTCTACCCCAAGCATGTGAAGATTTTCCCTTAGAACAGCACTTAGAGCTTGGTCAGGCATCGAAGACACCCAGGTCATCCATTGCATCGTGGGCCAACACCAGTCATCTTGACTTCCATGACTCCAGAAGAAAGAGTGAGGCTTACAACTTTGAGCAACTCTGCCTCACTTAAATCCAATTCATGGACAAATCAAGCCCTTACCAGTCATGTCCTCTCCAAAAATGAAGGACCACCACCAATAAAAATTCACACACCCCATGCCTTCCCAAGAGTAATCTGTCTTTTGAGAGCCTTCAGGAAGTTCGAAGACAGCATATCCCTTTGGAAAAGAAGAGGATTGCTCAGAGCTTCCTCTTACCCCGTATTCCTTATGGATCCTGGAATTGAGTATCAAGGGGGAGGAGAGGGTGACATGAGCCTCTAATTTGCTAAGGTTTCTGCCTCCCTGTATGGGGGGAGCTCCAGCTAATTCCACCAAGGAATCTCCTTCTATCCTTTGATACTGTCCCTTATTTGCTTTAGTCAGCCAGTAATAAGCATTTATGGAGTGTCTACTATGTGCCAAACACTGTGCTGAGGGCTGGGAATACAAAGAAAGGTAAAAGACAGCCCCTGTCTTTCAGGACTTCAGAGAGGCAAGGTCAAAGTGAAACACAGGAAAACGGAGAGACTTAGCAGGGAGAGACCCAGTTTCAAGATGCATTTTTAGGTTCAAGCAATGCTGTAACCTGGAGAGCATTAATTTCATTTTCAGTCTCAGAAACAAAATTTCCCTAGATAATTGATCAATGATTTTTTTATTTTTTTAATTTTTTAAAAATTTATTTATTTTTAGTTTTCAACATTTACTTCCACAAGATTTTGAGTAACAAGTTTCACCCCATCTCACCCCTCCCCCCACCCCAAGATGGCATGCATTCTGAATATCCCTTCCCCTAGTCTGCCCTCCCTTCTACCTCTCCCCCCTTTCTTTTATCCCCTTTCCCCTCTATTTTTCCTGTAGGGCGGGATAGATTTCTGCACCCCATTTCCTGTATTTCTTATTTCCCAGTTACATGTGAAAACATTTTTTTTAAACATGTGTTTTTAAAACATTGGGTTCCAAATTTTCTCCCTTCCTCCCTCCCCACCCACCCTCGTTGAAAAGGCAAGCAACTCAATATAGGTTATATGTGTGCAGTTATGCAAAACACTTCCATAGTAGACATGCTGTGAAAAACTAACTCTCATTTCCCTTAATCCTATCCTGCCCTCCCCCATTTATTCTATTCTTTCTTTTGACCCTGTCCCTCCTCAGAAGTTTTTACTTCTGATTACCCCCTTTCCCAATCTGCCCTCCTCTCTATCATTCCCCTGCTCTCTTGTCTCCTTCTTTCTCTACTTTTCTGTAGGGTAAGACAGATTTCCATACCCAATTGAGTGTGTATGTTATTCCCTCCTTAAGCCAAACCTATGAGAATAAGATTCACTCATTCCCTCTCACCTTCCCCTGTTTCCCCTCCACTGTAAGAGCCTTTTCTTTTCTGTTTTTTTTTGTGAGATAATTTACCCCATTCTATCTCTTCCTTTCTCCTTCTCCCAGTATAATCCTCTTTCACCCCTTAATTTTAGTCTCCAGATATGACCCCTTCATCTTCAACACATCCTGTGCCCTATATTTGTCTATCTATATCTATATTTATATTTCTATCTATATCTATATCTATACATACATATAATTTTTTTCCCTCCAACTACCTTAATACTGACAAAGGTCTCATGAGTTATAAATATCATCTTTCCATGCAGGAATGTAAACAGTTCAACCTTAATAAGTCCCTTATGATTTCTCTTTCCTGTTTACCTCTTCATGTTCCACTTGAGTCTTGTATTGGAATGTCAAATTTTCTATTCAGCTCTGGTCTTTCCATCAAGAATGCTTGAAAGTCCCCTATTTCACTGAATGACCATTTTTTCCCCTGAAGGATTATACTCAGTTTTGCCAGGTAGGTGATTCTTGGTTGTAATCCTATCTCCTTTGCCCTCCAGAATATTATATTCCATGCCCTGCAGTCCCTTAATGTAGAAGCTGCTAAATCTTGTGTTATTCTGATTGTGTTTCCACAATACTTGAATTGTTTATTTCTGGCTGCTTACAATATTTTCTCCTTGACCTGGGAACTCTGGAATTTGGCTACAACATTCCTAGGAGTTTTCCTTTGGGGATCTCTTTCAGGAGGAGATCAGTGGATTCTTTCAATTTCTATTTTGCCCTCTGGTTCTAAAATATCAGGGCAGTTTTCCTTGATAATTTCTTGAATTATGATGAATTATGTTTATTATTTCTTAAATTATGAATTGAGATGATGTCTAGGCTCTTTTTCTGATCATGGCTTTTAGATAGTCCAATAATTTTTAAAGTATCTTTCCTGGATCTATTTTCCAGGTCAGTTGTTTTTCCAATGAGATATTTTACATTGTTTTCTAATTTTTCATTCTTTTGGATTTGTTTTATACTGTCTTGATTTCTCATAAAGTCATTAGCTTCCAATTGCTCCATTCTAATTTTTAAGGAAGTATTTTCTTCAGTAAGCTTTTGAATTTCCTTTTGTATTTGGCCAGTTTTGCTTTTTAGGGCATTCTTCTTCTCATTGACTTTTTGGACCTCTTTTACCATTTGGGTTAGGCTATTTTTTAAGGTGTTGTTTTCTTCAGTATTTTTTTTTTTTTTTTTTTGCTTAGGCAGTTGAGGTTAAGTGACTTGCCCAGGGTCACACAGCTAGTAAATGTCAAGTGTTTGGTCTGAGGCCAGATTTGAACTCAGGTCCTCCTGACTTCAGGGCCATTACTCTATCCACTGAGCCACCTAGCTGCCCTTCTTCAGTATTTTTTTGGGTCTCCTTTAGCAAGCTGTTGACTTGTTTTTCATGATTTTCTTGCATCACTCTCATTTCTCTTCCCAGTTTTTCCTCTACTTCTCTTAATTGCTTCTCAAAATCCTTTTTGAGCTCTTCCAAGGCCTGGGACTGATTCATATTTTTCTTGGAGACTTTGGATGTAGGAGCTTTGACTTTGTTGTCTTCTTCTGGTTGTATGTTTTGATCTTCTTTGTTACCAAAAAAAAAAAGATTCTATGGTCTAACACTTCTTTTGAGGCTTGCTCATGATCCTAGCCAATTACTTGAGTTATAAACTCTTTAATATGGTAGGGATCGGCTTCCAATGAGGAGAATATACTGTTCCAAGCTTTGGGGGTTTGTACAGCTGTTTTCAGAGATACTTCTAGGGACCTGTAAATTTTCAGTTCTTCCAAGGTCGTATGATAAAAGGGTGAGGTGTTTACTCCTTTCCTGGCCTGTGCTCTGGTCTATGAGTGAACACAAGCCCTCTTTTCTGTCTTGAAACTGTGAGGAGGATTTCCTCTCCACCCCCACTATAAGCTCCACCACACCAGCTCTCCTCCTCACCCCAGAATCACCACCCAGAACTGTGACTCAGATCCAAGCACAGGCAAAACAAGAGAATTCTGCATCAGCAGAGAGATCCCTGCAATCCCCCTCTGATCAGCCACTTGATTCCCCCTCAGTCTGTGGGCCAGAAGCTCAGGAGGCAGCTGCCACCCTGGGGCCACACTCAGGGACTGGGCTGGGACCCCGAACTTTTCTGTCACCACAGACACAGACTTTTCCCACTGACCTTCTAAGTTGTTTTTGGCATTCCTGGGTTGAGAGGTCTGGAAACCTCCACAGCTGCCCGTAACTCAGCCCTCTGAGGCCTGCTCCAGGTTCACTGTGGCCTGCGTGCTCATGTCAAGCTGCGCTCCTCTCCCAGCCCTGTGCGATATACCTTTCTTATCAACCATCCAGGTTGTCTTGGTCTGGAAATTTGCTTCACTCTGTCCTTTTGTGGGTTCTGCTGCTTTAGAATTTGTTTAGAGTCATTTTTTATAGGAATTTGGAGGGGTTTGGGGGAGAGCTCAAGCAAGTCACTGCTTTCACTCCGCCATCTTGGCTCTGCCCCCCATCAATGATTTTTTAATAGTTAAAGTCATCTGTTGTACTTCAAAGCATCAAAGCTTTTGAGTTGGAAGGACCCTTGGAAGCCATCTAATCCAAACCACTCATTTTTTACTGATGAAGATACTGAGGCTCAGAGAGATTGTCCTATGCTCCCAGGCAGTAAGTTTCAAAGGTATGATTTGAAACTAGGTTGAACAAAGCCCAGCACTCTCCCTGTTATGCCATGTTGCTTCTTCAGTTTTCAGACTTTGATATAACACCAGTATTCATTGTGTTGCCTCTAAAAAGGGTTCCTTCTTATGCTCTTCATTAACATCTTTGATTACCCCTTTTGGATTTTGGCTCTTCTTGGGTATATTGTCCTTTACAAATAAAAACTCTCCCATCAATTCCCTAGAAATCTAGCTCAATCTCTTCTATCTTGTCTGTTTTCCTCTTTGGCTTCCAAACTGGTCAAGAGAATTCAATAGATATAATTTACTTATTTTAGAATAAAATCTCTCGCACAATTCTGGTGGAAAAGAAGGAGAGATGTAAGCTAAATGACAGTAGAGATGGGAGGATTTAGGACTGTTTGTTTGTGTGACTGGATGCAAAGGACAGTCATTAATAGTTTGATGTCTGTTTGTCAAGTGGTCTACAAGTGGGGAGTCTCAGGATTTGTGATCAGCCCTTTGCTATTTACTGCGGAGTTTTTTTCCCCAGTGATTTATATAAAGGAATAGACGGCAGGTTTATCAAACTGACAACTGATACAAAGCTGAGAGGGATGACTAACACACCAAATGACAGTCAGGATCTCCAAAACATTGAGGCAACTAAGTGTTTCAGTGGACAGAATGCTGGATTTGAAGTCAAAGTGACCTGTGCTTGAATCCATCCTTAGGCTCTCCGTAGCTGTGTGACTCTGGGTAAGTCGCTTAACCTCTGTCTACTTCAATTTCCTCCTCTGCAAAATGAGAATAATTATAATGCTTATAAGGTTATTGTGAGAAGAAAATGAGGTAACATTACATATTATTGCTAGCTATTATGTATTATATTGTTTATCTATATAAATATACTATATATTATATTAAATTATAATTATATAATATGCAATAAGTATAACATAAATTATTTATAATATATAAAAGCAGTATTAGCTAAATATGATATAAATAGAAATATGTAGCTTGCAATTATATAATAAAGTTATAATAAATATATTATATATAATTATATATCATATAATTGCTTTTTTAGGTACATGGAAAGTCTTATACCTGAGTTCAAAAAGTTAACTTTAAAAGTGTAACATGAGGGATGTATTGTCTAACAGCAGTTTGAAAAATGTTGGGATTTGGATGAACTACAAATTTAGTATGTGATATAGCAGCCCTCAATAAACCTAATGTGATGGGATTCATTAAGAGTGGCGCAGCTTCCAGTTACCATACCCTGCTCTGGTCAGATCACATGTGTTCAGCACTGGGTCCTATATTTTAGAAACTATACCGATGAGCTGGGAGCTTGGGTAAGGGCAACCAGGATGGCAAAAGGCTGCAGGTTTTTGCCAAATGGAAACCATTTGAAGGAACTGGGGATGTTAGCCTGGAAGAGAGAAGACTCAGGAGTGACATGATAGCCCCCCTCAAAAAATTGAAGGGTTGTTTCTTGGAAGAAGTATTAGACTCATTCCATTTGACCCAAGAGGGCAAACTCAACAGTAGAAGTTAGAAAGAGCTCAATTTAGGCTTGAAAAGAAAAGACTTTCTAACAAGTGGAGCAATGCTTATGTGGATTAGGCTACCTTTGGAGGCGGCGTGGTCTTCTTTATTCAGGCTATTGAAGCAAAGGCTGGATGACTTCTTACCAAGTAGGTTGAAGGAGGATTTCTTTCTTGGATATGGCTTGGACCACCTAAATCTGAAATTCTGAGATCTGATCATTCTTTTCAAAATCATTTTCTGTTGCTTCTTTGCATTACTTATCTGTGGTGCTCACTACTAATTATGCATATTTCATACTTTCTGATTTCTGCAACTATCTAAATTTCCTTTCCTTCAGCCTAAAAAAAAAAAAAAAACAACACAAACCAACAAAAAACCCAAAGACCTTTCTTTCTTGCATTCCACAATCATAACGTAGTACAGTGGAAATAACACTTTTGAGTCATAGAACCAGGTTTCGAACCCCTCTCTGTCACTTCCTATACCCATGACCTTGAGCAAGGGATTTAACTTCTCTCAAGAAGCTGGACTAACTCACTTCTCAGGTCCCTTTGGCTCCGAGTCTGTGATCTTATGGCATTGCTATCTGCCTTTCATTTAATTTAATTTCTGCGGCTCAGGGGTAGGAGAGGCTGCAGCCAATTGTCCCACTTTCTTGGTTAGCTTCCCGCTTCCTTTGACTTCCTTAGAACTGGCGCTTATGCCAGTTTGCAAAATTATTTGTGATTCTACCTTTATTTCCTTTGAGTATTATAATTCCCTCTTTAAGCTGGTTTCTCCATTTCACTTGAAATACCAATCTGTCTAAGTTGTAATGTCCTATTTCCTTCCTTAGGCAAGACAGTGGGACCCTGCTACTCCCTTCCCAGTAGCCCAGTGTCTTTTTAAACAGCTTAGTGTAAAATCTAGTTAATTATCCCACATGCCTCATAATTTTATAATTCTCTCTTCCTGTTTCCTTACCTATTTCTTAAGCTTTCTATGTCCTCTTCCACCTTTACTCCTCCAGTTCTTTACACTAAATTATGTCTCTTTTCATCTGTAATAGCCTGCCCACATGCTCTAGCCAGATTCTTCATTTTGTGCAAATCCCATCTCACCACCTCCTTTTCTTGGCTTCTGACTGTCCATAATGAGACAGTGAAGTGTAATGAAATTCTTAGAATCTCCATTTTATTATGCTCATTTATTCTCTCTAGAATTTGGCCCAGTATTTGCTACACTATATACTTTAGAGCAAGCAGGGGTTATTAACCTATTTGTGTGTGTCCTGGACCCCTTGGGTAGACTGGTGAAGCTTTTCTACCCCTTCTCATGTTTTCAAATGTGTAACATAAAATACAGGATTACAAAGAAAATTGTTTTTCCCATTTTAGTTTGTGGGCAGCTAGGTGGTACAGTGGATGGAGCACCCCAGGCCTGGAGTCAGAAAGGCCTGAGTTCACATCTGGCCTCAGATACTTACTAGCTGCATGACCATGGGCAAGTCACTTAACTCTGTTTGCCTCAGTTTCCTCATCTGTAAAATGAGCCGGAGAAGAAAATGGCAAAACACTCCAGTATCTTTGCCAAGAAAACCCTAAATGGGGTCATGAAGAGAGGAACACTTACTAAACAACAACATAATCTTGGACAGGTAGATAGTGCAGTGGATAGAGCGCTGGGCTTGGAATCAGGAAGACCTGAGTTCAAATGTGACCTCAGACACTTACAACTGTGGTCTGACCCTGAGCAAGTCACTTAACCCTGTTTGCCTCAGTTTCCTCATCCGTAAAATGAACCAGAGAAGTAAATTGCAAACCACTCTAGTATCTGCCAAAAAAATCCCAAATGGGGTTACAAAGAGTCAGCCATGACTGAAAAATGACTAACAACAATAAGAAGTTTAAGGAGCCCCTGAAATCTATCAACAGACCCCATTTGGGGCGGGGTTGTAAAAAGCATGGTCACAGCATCTTTATATTAAGTAACTTTAATTTACGATTTAAAGTAAGGCATTACTTTTACTAAGGGTCTAATCCCTAAAATAAAGGTTAAGAACCCCAGGTTTGGACATGACCTTTCATAAATATTTGTGAAACATGTTCAGCAATAGCCTCCAGAGCAGTTAGATTGAGGTAGAGTGTTGAGCTAGGAGAGAGTCGTTCATAGGGGCTAACTCCCTCTTGTGAATCCAGATCAGGCAGGGGCGGGACCTAAGGCACGCTCAGATTGACAGAGAGACAGAGAGAAACAGAGACAGAGACAGAGAGACAGAGAGAGACAGATAGAGAGACAGAGACAGAGAGAGAAAGCGAGAGAGAGACAGAGACAGAGAGACAGAGAGAATGGGGGGGCGAAGAGTGGGGGAGTTCTTTTTGGCCACTACTATTCTGCTGCAATAGAGAGAGGAAAATGGGCCTTTGGTAGGACCTGTTTCTGACAGACAGAATTGATGCAGCTGTGATGGTGAGGACTGAAGGGTCTTCATTCCCTTCCTCTTAGGTGAATTCCTTGCATTCCTCTGAAGTTTCTGGTGGGTTTAAGCAGGTGCCCAGAAGTACTGACTGGTGTCTCTTCATTGGGTGCAGTACTTATCTGTACGTCTGAACCCACTGGGTGGACAACTGAGGCAGATCATTTACCTTGGGGAACTGCCCTCAGACTCAACTGTCAGTCAGTAAGCATTTCTCAAGTGCCTACTATATGCTAAGCACTGAGGATACAAAGAAAAGCAAAAGGCAGGTCTTTGAGAAGCTCACAACCTAAAAGGAGAGACAACGTGCAAACACCTATGTACAAACAAGCTATAAATAGGAAAAATAGGAAATAATTAACAGAGGGAAGGAACTAGAATTAATAAGGATTGGGAGAGGTTTCCTGTAGAAGTGGGATTTTAGCTAGGACTTGCAGGAAGCCAAGAAAACCAGGAGGTGGAAATGAAGAAAATGATTCCAAGCAGGGGTGACAGCCAGTGAAAATGCCACAATCAGAGAGATGAGTGTCTCATCGAGTGTCCAATGCTTCCAACTAAGGCTCTTCCCTTACCCCAATGTCAGTGTCCAGCACAGAGGTCTTGGCACAAATAACTTATTAGATTCTGGTAGTTGAAAATGTGTTTAATGGTGCTTCACTGTAAAAAGCAGGGTCAGCAACATCTTTATATTAGGTAATTTTTATTCACCATCCAAAATAAGGCATTACTCCTAGAATTGAAATCAATTAATCATGTGATTATAGGTCATAGATTTAGTTCTTGGAGGAACCTTAGAGGCCATGGAATTCAACCCTCCATTTCATAGATGAGTAAATTGAGGCTCTAAGAGGTTAAATATTTTCCCCAGGGTCACATAGCTTGAATCTCAGTAGGTCTTGAACCCAAGTCTTCTAAACTACAAGTTCAGCGTTCACATATTCAGTCATATTAGACTCTCTGTGACCCCATTTGAAGTTTTCTTGGCAAAGATACTGGAGTGGTTTGCCATTTCCTTCTCCAGCTCATTTTTTTTTTCAGCCAAAGACAAGGTTTATTAAAGATCCGCCATATTAGTCAGACTCTTGAGGAAATCTCAGAGTCTGTGAGGTATTGGCTAGATTCTAAGAATCAGAACAGTGGCTAGATTTTAGGAATCTGAGCCTCCAGCTCATTTTCATAGATGAGGAAACTGAGGCAAACAGGGTGAAGTGACTTGCCCAGGGTCACACAGCTAGTAAGAGTCTGAGTCCAGATTTTGAACTCAGGAAGATGAGTCTTCCTTACTCCCAGCCTAGATCTCTGTGCACTGTGCCACCTAGCTAACCCGCCCCCCCCAACTGCATGCTGCCCCTTTCAAACAATCAATCAATCAAACAATCAGCACATTATGAGGATCAAATGAGACAACATATGTAAAGTGATTTGCAAACCTTAAAGTTTTGTATAAATGCATTACTATGTTAGGCACAGAGGATACAAATACAGAGAATAAAACAATCCCCAGTATTCTCAAGGATTTTACATCTTCATTGGAGGTGGGTGAGAGGAAAAAAAAACAAGTATGTGTATATATATATATATATGTGTGTATATATATATGTATATATATGCATGCATATATATATATATATATATACACACATATATAATATATAGAGAAAAATACAAATAAAAACAAAGCAGTTTAGGAAGAAGGGCCCTAGCAATTGGCAGGCATGTGAGGGTGGTGGTCTAATAATAAAGACTGGAGGTTCAGGAGCTGTGCTGTAAAGGGAAAGAAGGACTCTGTGAGGTGGAGATGAGGAAAGAAGGCATTCCTGGCCTGGGGTATAGTCCATGTGTGAGGAACCAAGAGAAAACCAGTTGGCTGCATCGAAGAGAGTGTGTATATGTGATATACATTGAATTTGGAAAGCTAGGATGGGGCCGGGTTATGAATGGCTTTAAAAGCTAAACAGAGGAGTTTATTTTCCTTCCTAGAGGTAAGAGGGAAACTAGCTGGGTCCTTTGAGTAGGGTAGTGATACGGCAACATGAAATAATGATAAGTAGTAGATTTTCCTCCTAGTCTCCTGACTGCTATAAAATATGGAGAAAGATGATGTGATACAATTCTGTGAAAAGTTTCCTTTTGTGAATTGTCTATTTACATGCTGAATCCCTCATTCAAATGTGAGTAGGGGCTATTTTTTAGCTTGTCTCCTTATCATTAATGCCTACCACAGAATTAATATTTTATCAAATGCTGGTTCAATTGAAAAAACAAACAAGGAATTTTGCTAGTTGAGACTAGCTGGAGTGGACACCAGTCTCAATTGGTAAGGCCAGGTTACTGTACCCTTTAAAAAATGTTTGTTTATTCAGCAAATATTTATCAAGTGCCTTTTATGTTTAAGACCCTGGGCTAGTCCCTGACCTAACAGAGCTTATAGTCCATTAGAGTAAGATGGCATGGACACAAAAAATAGTATTAATGCACATTGGAACAGAAAGCATAGCAAGAAAAGCAGAAGAGGGTTATCTGTAGGTGGATGAGACATAGGTAGGAGGCCTGGACTCATAGCCACAAGAGACCCCTGATAAAATCCTGCCTCAGACATTTATTAGCTATATGACCCCAGGGAAGTCATTTAATCTCTTTGTCTTCTCATCTATAAAATGGGGGCAGTAATAGCACCTTCTTCATGTGATTGTTGTGAGGATCAAATGTGATATCATATTATGGAGCATTGCAAATCTTGAAGCACTATACAACTGCTATTGTTATTATCAGTTCTATTTATTTTCAATGACTTATGACAAATTGAGGTTGGCTTAGTTATAAAATCAGTGCAATTCAATTCAGCAAGCACTGTGCTGAGCACTTAGAATACAAGATCAAAAATGAACACAATCCTTGCCCACAAGGAGTTCACATTCTATTGGTGGAAACAACGGCTAAGCAAATGATGTCTGTCTATAGCTATCTACACCTATCCATCTCTCTCTCTGCCTATGCTTAAGTCTGTCTATTGTCTGTCTCTAACTCAATCTCCATATACACAAAATAAATACAGAGTAAAGTCCTAGGGCAAATTGCTCACAATGAGGGGGAAGGAGATTAGGAATGGCCTGGTATAGAAAAGGTGGTGCTTGAATTAATCCTTAAACAGAAGTAGGATTTCCAAGAGAAAGTAGTTAGGAGGAAAAGAATTCCAAGAAGAGAGGACAACCTGGGCAAAGAGGAGGAGGGCAGGAGATGGAATGTTATGTTTGGGAGATAGCCAGGAGGCCAGTTTACTTGGAAGTAGCTAATTAAAGGGAGAGTAATATGAAAAAAAATTCTGGAAAGGTAAGTTGCAGTTAGATTGGGAAGGGCTTTAAATGCTCAATAAAAGAGATTAAATGTCTTCTCAAAGACCAGTAGGAGTCAATGAAGTAGCTTGAGAAGGGGAGTTACATGGTCCACCCTACACTTGGGTAATAACTGAGTTGGCAGTTCAGTGGAGGGTGGATTGGGGAAGGGAGAGATTTGAGGTAGGACAATCAATTACTGTGAAGTTTGGATTCAGTCAAAGGGCCCCGCTTGAGGACCTAGAGGACCACATGTGGCCTTGAGGCTACAGGTTCCCCACCCCTGAATTAGGCTTTTCCAATAATCCATGCAAGAGACAATGATGGTTTGAACTAGGATGTTGGCTGAGTGAATAGAGTCAAGTTGATGGATGTGAAAGATGTTGTAAAGGTAAAATGTCTAAGACCAGGCACGTGATTGGATATGGGAGAGGAAAAAGTCAAGTATGATTCTCAAACCTAGGTAAATAAAAGTCCTTAGGTTGCATGATCTTTCAAAAATAGGTAAGAATGATTTATAGTTAGTATATATCATTCACTGACTGACTCTAAGGTATTTCAGAAAAAAAATGAACTTTCAAATATTTTGCTGATTTGCCCTACAATTTTGTCTGTACTGTAAATCTGTTTCACAAATATGTTCCTCATAAAATATGTAAAAGTAAACTTTGGTTTAATATTTTTGCAAATTAATGGAAGGCCCTTCCCCTCACTGTATTTAAGACAACCAGGAAGCAAACCATAAAAGGTTTTAAAATGCATGGGGAAAAAAAAGTCACAAGAAAAACATTTGTTGAGAACGGATTTACTGAAAGTCATTGTGCCAGATGCAAACTATTCTAGTCCTCATAGAGTAAGACCAGGCATCTGATTCCTGCATTAGTTGCAAGCTTGACCATTGACTCCTGGATGCCTTTAGATAAAATGCAAACCTATTTGTGTCTTGTTGGGTCTGTCCAGGAGATGGGCACAGCAATGCAGTGATTAAGTAGAAAACGTTTAGTTTCTTGGACTGAAGAATTGTATTGCACTTGTAAGCAACACATCTTTCTAGGATAATAGATCAAAAGGCTAAATAGCAGCAATTTGAAAGTTACTCTGACTCCCCAGAGTATTTCACTTTGAGGTAGAAATCCTGTGGTGTGAACATGCAGCTGCAGAGCACAAGCTGCTAGGAATTAACAAGCTAAATCACTTTCTAAATTGCAGACTTCTGGAAAATCTTTCTCAATGAATTGTCTGCATTGAGGAACCAAACTCCATAGTAGCCAGTTGAGGATCCAGCCTCTCTGTTGCCAAAACAAACTCACAGTAATGGACACTTCGCTATTCAGTTTAAGCCCTTAGAACCTTAGCAGCTTCACATCCAAGTAAAGGATACTGGCTTTGCATGTAATGCTCAAAGAGTAAATAATTAAATTAAAAGGATGACTACTATTCTTTAGGTGTATTTTAATTATTATTTTAACTAATTTATTATTTATTATTTAATTATTTTTTCTTTGTAACTAATTTTGAAGGAGTGAATTGAAAAAATATTCATTCTTTTACTAAGGATAAAAAATTCAAAATCATAGACCACCATAGACTACCTTAGAGGAGTTTATTTTATAATGAGGAAGAAAACGCACATGGGAGAATGGTACTCAAAGAAAGGCACTCTGGACCTGAAAATTGCTGGAATGTGCTGAAGGACCGTTGGGAAGTTTTGACACATCCCATCCAGGAACAATGGAAGAGCTCATTTGACCCTGGTTCATGGTTTTAGATCTGAAGGTGGTGGGAAGGGAGAGTTATGGCATAAACAGTTCCTATTCAACCTTCATTCTTACTCACAGCAAATAAGTATGATTCATTTATAGTACTTCACTTATTTAGCACTCAGACTTGTCACAACTTCAGACACCTGGAATATAGTATGTTTTATTATAAATTAGGAAGGAAGAGCTATTGAGTTGAGCTGTGTGGAAGAAAGGCAGAAGATCTTCCTAATTGCTTATTATCTCCCTAATATCTCTCTGTCTCTGTCTCTCTGTCTCTGCCTCTCTGTCTCTTCCGCTCTCTCCCTCTATCAGTCTGTGTCTCTGTGTCTCTGTCTGTGTCTGTGTCTATGTCTGTCTCTATCTCTGTCTGTGTCTGTCTCTCTCTCTCTCTGTCTCTCTCTCTCTCTCTCATCTATAACCATCTTATAAAACCAAAGTCCAGGCTTATGTTTCTAAACTGTGTCTCATCCTGTGAAACTAATTTTGTTACCACTTTCTTTAATTATTTTTTATTCAAGTCTTCATGTACAAAATGACTAATATAGAAATGTTTTACATAATTGCACATGTATAAATTATGTCACATTGCTTACTGTATTAGGGAAAGAAGAGGGAGGGATAGGATTTGGAACTGAAAACTTTAAAGGAGTTTTAAAATATTTTAACATAATTGGAGAAAAAATAAAATATTATAAAAAAAGAAGAAATCCGAGTGATTCCTGTGTTTGGTAGAACAATATATTTCTGAAAGTCTCATTCCTTGGGCTGTTTTGAGGCAGCTAGGTGGCACAGTGAATATTGTCAGGAAGACCTGAGTTCCAATTCTACCTCAGAAACTTACTAGATGTGTGACCCTGGGCAAGTTGCTTAACCTCTGCCTGCCTCAGTTTCCTTATCTGTAAAACAGGTAATTGTGAAGGTAAAATGAAATGATATTTGTAAAGCTCTGCAAACCTTAAGGTGATATATAAACCATAGTTATTATGTCTGTTTATGTTCTCTTCTGTTATATGCATATGCCACTGGAGAAAGAGCCTTATGAAGGTGCTGGGTATTGCAAGCTGCACAATGTCTTAAGGCACAACATTTGGCTAAGGGCTTGGGTAATGGTGTTGTTCTGTTAAAGGGCAGTCCATGGCAGAGTTTTCTCACTCTTTCCCTATTCTCTTGATTATATCTGTGAAAGAGGTTGTGGGACCTGAAAGGGGGGGAGGAGATTTCTTACAAAAAATGGATGTCACAACATCAGTGTTTTACTTCATAGGAAAGAAGGAGCCACCCTCAGCACCTCATTTAATGTGTGTAAAATAAAATCACATATTAGACATAGGAGATGAAAGAAGAGGCAGAAAAACAATAGAAGTTATACCTAAGAACTGTAAAAAAACAGTCATCACTTAACCTAAAGGCAAATAACCTATAAACCTTAGGGAATCCTGGAAGTCTCTCTGTAGTACAGCAAAAAATAATGATTAATATTCAAAATGATGACCCTGTCAAAAAAGAAAAGGTTATGACCAGGGTATTCTGTTTTTAAAAACATGGAAATACTCAACACATGTTCAGAAGATTTTCATTATAACAACAAAAAAAAAAAGCAGTCGTTTTGATACTTGGTATATAGGATCATAGATATGGAACTGGAAGGGACTTCCCAGGCCCATCAGTTCAAACATCTCATTTTACAGATGAGAAAACTGATGCTCAGGGATGCAATGATTATTTGAAAATTTTGCCTTTGTGGGCTGCCTGTTGCTAAGTCCTGGATGTGCAGTAAAATCTTACCTAGCACACAGACTGTCTCAAAAAGGCTGTTTACTGCATGTAAGGGAGAGCTAGCAAAGAGAATGTGCAGTCTTAACTTTGGATAGGATATGGAAGGGGCTAAGATGTTCGAAGTTATGGAAACAGTCAGTCCAACAGCCGCCCCATTTGGCTCTACCTTAATGGCACTTACTAGAGGCTCTAAATTGTAGAAAAGGTGCTGGTCTGAACCGGTAGAGAAAATTTCCTCACTCAGGAGTTCGCTATGTCGATAAAACGGCTGGTTGGTCCAGGCCCTGTCTCTCTGTCAGTATTCATCGATCTAAACTCCAAATAAATAAATATAAACAAAATCTTTGGGCAGCTAGGTGACACAGTGGATAGAGTGCTTGGCCTGGAGTCAGAAAGTCTCATCTTCCTGAATTCAAATTCAGCCTCAGACACTTACTTGCTGTGTGACCCTGGGCAAGTCATTTAACTGTGTTTGCCTCAGTTTCCTCATCTGTAAAATGATCTGAAGAAGGGAGAGGCAAACCACTCCAGTGTCTCCGCCAAGAAAACCCCGAACGAGGTCACAGTCAGACACAACTAAAGTGACTGAACAACAACAAGGAATAAAATCTTTAGGACAATGAATATCTTATCTTTGTTTATTGTTGCATTTCTTATTTAATTTTAATTCTCATCCTCCACTCCCCCCTACAGACAACACATTCACTCCCTCCCATTTTTTTTCCTTTAAAGTTCCATTATACACTAAGAAAGGTATCTAGTTTAACTACCTTACATTTATACTATATTTGTGGATATTTATAAAAGTATACAATTATTGTAATGAGTGGGATGTTCAGATGAAAATAACACAAATTCTTTTTAAAAAATTTAGCTCACAAAACTACTAACACTTATAGTTTAGAGATATTTCTTTTTTAACCAATTCTCTTCTCCTACCTCATCATAGCTCTTTTCTGCTATTTTATCTTGCCCTGAAGTTATCACGCTGATTATCCCCTTCCCCCCCGCCCTACATTAAAGTCATTGGGCTACAGCAATCTCTTGTTGTAAATATAGGATTTGTCCTTTAAATAAGCAAACAAATAGAGGCATAAGACAAAAATAAATCTATTCTCAGACATTTTCAGCATCAGTAAAAATAATGTAGCTACTTGAAAAGAAAATGACCTCACTAAAATTTTAATTTGTAGAAGCTGTACATGTTCTAATATTACTCAAAGAGCAGTTACTAAGAATACCTAACAAGAGAAGCCAGGCCTATAAAAAATGAAGAGCAGATAAAAATGTAATGATATTTGTGACCTTAGATACATTTTTTTGAAGGGTTTAATCTCTTCATTGCTCAGTTAGGTGTTACATGTGATGAGAATTTGAGTATTAGTAAAGGTTTAAATTGAAATAATATGGGCTTCTTTCCAGCCCACTCCTTTTTGGGTAAAATTCTTATGCCAGTTTCTGACTGTTTGATATCACAAAAGCAGGATGGAAGATGGTTATGTGACCATTTTTACCAGTTAGTCTAATTTTTGACTATCTTTTATTAAGATTCCCACGCCTAGGATCTGGGATGTTCTGGTAAATGTTCAACAAGGAGCTCTCTGGAAAAAAGGTATAGTTTTAAGTTTAATCTGCATTATTAATATTTCCTCCATCATTTTCTTAAGTCTAGAGACCAAGAGGATTAATATAATATAGCTCAAGGGTCAAACCACAAGGGCCAAATCCAGCCGGCCTGTTTTCATACAGCACCTAGCTAAGAAAACTATGCTCAGTAGTGTCAACAAAACAAGAAATGAAGACCTGATTCTTAGTGTTTGCTTATTTCCATTGCTTATACTAAAAATTTAACAATCAGCTTTCTCAGGCTGGTAGGAATCGACTAGAGCACACAGCTGATCAGGATTGAGGCAAAGCCAAAGTTTTTCTTCACATGTGCAAGACTTCTACAATATTCAGTATTTGAACTGCATAAAGCACATATTGTTTGGTATGATTCTTCAATCATATATTGGCCAGACAAAAGGCCAATAATTGGGAAAGTAAATGGAAATAAGTGGTGTAGAGAACAGAATACTATGGCTGGAATTGGAAAGACTTAAGTTTAAATCTGACCTTACACACTTACTAGCTGTATGACCCTGGACAGGTTGTTTAACCTTGGTTTGCCTCAGTTTCCTCATCTGTAAAATGGGGATAATAATAACACTTACCTCTGGGATTATTGTGAGGATTAAACTATATAATAATTGTAAAGTTCTTAGCCTAATGCTTGGCACATAGTGAGTGCTATTTAAATATTGCCTGAGTGCTTCAATTAATCTATTGCCTCATCGGTGTGGGTATTCCTTCTGGAGTGTAGATCTCAACCTCCCTTCCTACTGTGCCTTTTCATCTCTTATGATTTTTATCCATGTCTTAAAAACAAATCGTCTAGCATCGCAAAGTCATTCATTTGGCACTTATTTGTTGTTATGTGCCGAGTTCCACTGAAGTTCTACTCTATTAGAATGTAAGCTCCTTGAGGGCAGGCATTGTTGTGTTTTTGCCTTTGGTTGAATCCCCAAGGTTTATCATAGTGCCCAGCACATCATAAATGCTTGATTGATTGATTGATGTTCCACACAGTGTGTGGGAGCAGCGTGGGCGGTAGGGAATAAACCCTGCATCCTAGAAGATTTTCCTAGTGCAGCATGAAATCCAGCACTGGATCGTCCAACATGGCATGCCTGCATCAAAGAAGGCACTGTGCTCTATGAGCAAAGCAGAATTGCAGTAGCTCAAAAGAAACGTGAGGTGAACAAATTTAGAGATAGCCCCCTCCCAAATGGTGAGATGGACTGTGCCTGATCTGTGGGAGAGCCTTCTGAGCTTGTATTTGTCTGATCAGACACAGCCAGACATGCTGTACATTGACTTTAACATCATGATGTAATTTTGGTTCTCTTGGAGCATGAAGGACAAAGACCACCACCACCAATAACAACTAGTGAAGCATAAAACTTATAAAGGCTTCAAGTGTAGTCTAGACATGGTACAGTGGAATGAGTGCTGGATTTGGAATCTGAGACAGATGAATGGTTGGATGGATGGAAGAATGGAAGAATAGATGAATGGATGAATGGATGAATGGATGAGTGAGCATTTGTTAAGTGCTTACTACACGCTAGTCATCATGCTACAAGCACTGGAGATAAAAGCACAAACAAGTAAGGCAGTCACTGCCCTCAAGGAACTTACATTTTAATGGTGGAAGACAAGACACACAGGGGAGCTAGAAAGCCACTTGGGGTGGTGTGATGTGGATATGGCGGGGGGTTGGCATTGAAGCCTAGTTCCAGGAAAGATGAAGGGAAAACTCACCTATCAGAATCTGTCTTCCCAGGAACAGAGATCAAAATTCCAGTGGGAGGGGGATGAGAATGATCATCTGGGAGCAGGAAATGTGGTGTGGAGAGAGCTGGAAGTAGACATCAGTCCCAATCTCAACTCTTCTACTTTCTACTTGTGTTGTCTTGGGCAGGTCACTTGCCTCTCTGGGCCTCAGTTTCTCATTTTAGGGTTGGATTAGATGACCTCTAAGTTTCCTAATTGTGATACAACTACATAATCTTATGACTAATTTCTGGGGACCTGACTGAGTTTGCAGAGGCTGATCCTCAGAGTAACTGCAGGTTGATGAGTCTTTGGGGGTTTTGCTTATCCCACAGTCACTCCTGAAGACTGTCATCAATGCTGTGAAGGAGTTGTGATTTCCTGAGTTCAAATCTAGTCTCAGACATTTACTAGCTGTGTGACTCTGGGCAAGTCATTTAATCGTCAGTTTCCTCATCTGTAAAATGAGCTAGAGAACGAAATGGCAAACCACTCCAGTATCTTTGCCAAGAAAACCCCAAATGGGGTGATGAAGAGTTGGACATGACTGAAAATGACTGAACAATAATAATCTAACAATCTACATCTAGGGCTTTCATATTCCAATCACAAGATGTCTTCTTACTTTTCCATGTTTTTCCCCCCAATTTGTCAAAATTTCCACATTTTCCAATGCATAGTGTCAATACTGTGAATTCCTCTGTACCCCGACAAATTTTTCTAGGTCTGCAGCACATATGTGAAAGAAGATGAGTATAGTTATAGTTTATTAGAATTAAAGATATAAGCTATTGTCAAATCAATAATAAAATATTTCCATATTGAAATATTGATTGTGACATGAGAATCTTATTGATTCTGCGATTTAAAATACATCAAGATTCAACAATGTACCAATATGGTTTCTTCCTTTCAGACTAGCAATTAAAAATGATAAATCTGGCTTTAATTTGAAGGTGTTACATTATTCATGATTCTGCTGTTCAGACTAATCCACATAACAACCTTTCAAATACTTGAAGACAGAACTCAAAATACTCCCAACTCCATCCATTCAATCTTTGTATGGCTTGGTATCCAGGACTCTTGCGATCTTGATCACTCTGGATAAACTCATGCTTGTTAATGTCCTTAACACAATGGGATATCCTGAAATGTGAAGGAGGACTATCATTACCCTCCTCTGGTGGCTGTGCTTAGGCCCTATTGACCTTAGGCTTTGTCTTAAGGTCTAACTATCTTTATCTAATGACACATTGTTCTCTTATATTAAGCTTGCAGTCCACTAAAGCCCCCACATTTTTATTGTATAAATAGTTTCCTAGCCATGTGTCTGCCATTTTGCTCTTATAAAGTTGATATTTTGCAACCAAAAGTTTTTGCTTTTTTCTATTTGGTCAATTAGTCGTGTCTGACTCTTCAAGACCACATTTGGGGTTTTCTTGGTAAAGATACTGGAGTGGTTTGCAATTTCCTTCTCCTGCTCAGAGGCAAACAGGGTTAAGTGACTTGCCCAGGGTCACATTGCTAGTTAGTATCTGAGGCTGGATTTTAATTCAGGTCCTTCTGACTCTAGGGCCAGCACTCTAGCCACTTGTGTCACCTAACTGCCCCATATTTTATTCTATTAAATTAAACTGGTTATCCCAAGGGGTTAAGATTATTTGAGTCTGGGTCTATGGTCCAATACAAGTTTCCTACCCAATAGCATGTCATCTAGATTGCAAATTAGGTAATCATGCCTACTATACCATTTTTTTCTGGGTTTTTTTCCCCCCTCCTTCCCTACCTGTGTTGAGGGCACTGCCATGTCTAGTCTCCCAGGTTCGTAACATTGCAGTCACTCTTGACTCTTCTCTTCCCTTCATCCCGTCCCACTCATGTTTATTGACAAATTTTTGTCTCAACATTTTACTTCCCATTAATTATTATCTTAACTTCCTTTTTTTTAAAGGAGTTAAATAAAACTGTCTATTATACCTATTGATATATTTACCTTCCCATTTTTGAAGATTGTTGGTCAACACTCAGGAAAGATACGTGTTTCTAATAAGTTGAAACAAATATCATCTATTGTGTTTGGTTTGAATGTTATTACCTTCTATTGTGTTCATTTACATTATTTTACTTATTGTGTATATTTTCTTTTGTTTCTACTTTATTTTGCTCTTCATTAGTTCACACAAATCTTTCCATGTTTTTGCATTCTCCATACAACATTGTTCTTTAGAGTGCAATCATATTATATTACATTTAATATTCCAGAATGTGTTCAGCCATTCTCTAATCATTGGGTATTTAATTTGATTCTAGTTTTTTGCTATAATATTTTGTCATATGTAACACCCTTATTTCTATCATTGATTTCCTTTTGCTGTAAACTCAGTGGTAGGTTTATTGATTGGGTCAAAGTATATGAATGGTTTTTAGTAACTTTCTTTCACATAATTTCAAGTTGTTTTCTAGAAATATCAGACTGATTCTCAGCTCTCTCAGCAGTGTGCCAGGACTTCCACAAGCCCTCCAACATTGGCTTTTCCTATCCTTTTACAGTCTCTGACAATTTAAGTGTGAAGTGATACAACAGGATAGTTTTCATGCTCATTTCTTGTGTACTAGCCCCTTATTCACATCAGTGATAAAATGTTAAGTAGCAGGGGTCCAAGCTAATATCATTTAGGATTATAGAGTCATAAATGGAGAGGTCTTTAACTATGCTTGTGTCTGAGACCCTTGGTTCCTTATGTGAAGAAGAAAGGCATCATAGTTTAGAAAAGAAAAAAATATGATGCCATGTTAATATCCTAGTGTTCTTTGTGAGGTATAAGAGTGTAATGCACTTAGGAAAATCTCTTAACAAGATTCTTCATCAAAGACTATTAAAGGATTGCATCACCATGGGATTGAAGTGAATGTTTTCTTTTAGATTTGCAGTATCTTTAAAAATAATAAGTCACAATTATAAAGCACTTTAAAGTACGCTAAATGTTTTCCTTGCGACCACCCTTTAAGACATATAGTATAATAGTTTTTCTTTTCAGTTTTCCTATGCCTTCACCCCCCCATCTCCCAATTCTGCCAAATACAGCTTTTTCATGTTTCTCCTATATCTATCTTCTCCTTCATATCACCACCACTTTTGCCACTGTCATCTATCATCACTTGTCTGGAGTATAGACATAATCTCCTTGTATTCCTGCTCTAATCTCTTTTCTTTCCAATTCATATTTCACGAAGCCAGTTGAGATTTCTTTATATGTCACTCTTCTGTTCAAAATACCTCAATGGTATCCTTGCATTTATCAAATAAAATGTATCTTCCTAAGTTTGGCATTTAAGGCGTTTCAGAATCTGACTATATCCTGCCCTTCCTACCATAGCTCACACCACTTTCTTTGCATACTTTCCATTCTAGTGAATTGCATGCACCTCATTCAAAATCTCAACTTTGTAACTTTCATGTTATCTTACATACCACTACCAGGTCAATGGGCTTACAAACCTCTTTAACCACATTATTTCACTGAAAGACCATATGGCAGAGGAAGGAGATTAAAGGATCACAAATCTGAAGGGGAAGGGGCCTTAGAAAGGTGAAATTGTGGCTGGAGCCAGAGCTGGGTTTGGTAAGGGAAGACAGAGGGAGAGGTGGAAAGCCAGTAGAGCATGATCAGATAAGGGGATTTCAGAATTCTTGAACATGGAGGTGGTACACTTATGGGTTGATGGCAAGATTAAGGGTATGGCCATCTTTTTTATGTGACTGGGAATGGGGTGAATGAATAGGTTATAGGAAGTGAGTAAGTTGAGGAACTGAATGGTTAGGGTGTTTAAGGGAGAATCAGTATATAAGTTGAAGTCCTCTAGTATGAAGGCAGGAGTTGGGGGTGGGGAAAGAAAAATTGTGAGCCGTGTACTGAACTCATTGATGAAGGAAGGAGAGTAACCTGAAGGTCTGTAGGCAACAGTTACTAGGATTTTCATTGAGTAGTTGAGGTGGATTGTGCTGAAGAAAGGTTTTTGAATGATAGAAATAGGGTGAGAACCTGGAAGTAGTAATAAGGAGTAAGGACCATTCTAACTCCCTACTTGACCAAGCCAAGGGGAATGAATAAAAATACAGCTAATGCTGGAAGGAGTGTCCAGGAAGTCTGTGTCAACATGGGGAGCCAGTTTCAGTAATAGCTAGTAGATGGAAAGAGTGGGAGATGAAAAGATTCAGCATGAAGGGAAAGTTGTTGTCTATGGAATAAGAATTCCGGTGGGCACAGTAAAAGGGTGGGATGGAATTTGGCTGGATGGTGTTTCAGATGGGAAGGTTAAGGAGGATGGGAATAAAGAATTGAGTGGTGGGAGATGGGGTTTGGATGATACACTACAGGGGTCCAGAATCACTAGGTTGTATAGAGTCTGAACAGGTGTGGGAATGTTTATCATTTAGCGGAAGGGACCACTCCTCTTTCCAGAGGAGACCGGAGATTGGGCTGGAGACAAGCACAGTATGAAATGGGAAGCACATGGTTAAATTGTCAGGTAGGAGACATGGGTTTGCATCCCACAGCTGACCCTTACTAGGGGTAGAATCATAAGCAAACCACTTACACTGTTTGACAGTCGGTTTCTTATAGATGGAGGTAATAATAATGATAATAATAATGGCAATAATAATCTCAATAATTATCTTACAAAAAGTCATTTAACCCATTTGCACATCAGTTTCTTGTACATTGGGGGTTAATAATAACAATAACAACAACAATAATTGCTTTAGCTATCTTATACAAAGAGGCAGTATGGTGCAGTAGATGGAGTGCTTGCCTTGGAGCCAGGTGAATCTGGATTCACATCCTATCTCAGGCATATGCTCACCATGGGCAAGTTACTAAGGTCTCTGAATCTCAGTTTTTCATCTTTAAATTGGGGATAATAATAGTACATACCTCTTAGAGTGGTTGAGAGGATCAAATGAATAATACTTATAAAGTTTTTTATAAACTTTAAAATGCTATAAAAATGGAAGTTATTATCTTAAAATGTTATAAGTATACATGAAATATGTCTCATATGTATACATGCTTATAAAATGCTTTGTAAACCTTAAAGCATCATAGAAACTTTAAAGCACTATAGAGAGATAAGCCATTATTATTCTCTCTCCACTCTTCAAAGCCTTTGATAGCTCCCCATTGATTATTGAATGAAGTCCAAATTTCTTGGCCCAGCCTTTAATGCCTTCTACAGCCTGGTTCCAAACTACCTTTCCATAGTAATCTCACGCTGCTTCGTTTTATGTATCCCGGGCTCTAGCCCAACTTGGCTACTTATCTGCCATTCTCTAAACATAGTCCAGCCCTCTTTCCTGGATCAATCCTGCCTTCCCTTAGTTCTGGAATGTGGAATGTCCTCCCCTCCTATGCTTTTTGATATTCTGTGCATCCTTCAAGGCTCAGCTTAAATGCCACCCATTCAACAAAAACCTTTTATGGTTTCTGATGGAAGGAGTTTTTCCTGCCTCTAAACTATTCTATCCTTTCACTTTTGTCAGTGTACACCATCCCTGTGATTTTCCAAACTAAATAACTATCTCTACTTTGTGTGTGTTTTCTCCCCTTTTACAGTGGAAGCTTCTGAGGGCAGAATGTATCATTGCTTTATTTATTTTTTTTTGTCCCCAGCAGGCAGCACCGTCCTTTATTAAGCACTTATTATGTGCCAGGCACTGTGCTAAGAGCCCAAGGATATAAAAATACACTAAGCACTTAATGAATACTTCATTCATTCATTCTACTTTGTATCATGCTTATTTGTGTGCTTTCTTTACCACTACAGCTGGATTATGAATGATTTATGGAGAGGGTCTGTGTCTTACTTACTCCTACCTTGACAACAACATACCTATCTCAGAACCTAGGTGCTTTATAAATGTTTCTTGAATTTGTGGAGTATATATACTTTCTGACCTAGACAGACTTCTCTCCAACCCTCTTGTTTATTGTGAGATAGTGTCAAGTTCTTTTTTTTCTTTCGTTCCTCCAATTTTATTAATTTATTTATTTTTAGTTTTCAACATTCACTTCCACAAGATTCTAAATTCCAAATTTTCTCCCCATCTCATCCCTTCCCCCACCCCAAGATGGCGTGCATTCTGAATACCCCTTCCTCTAATCTGCCCTCCCTTCTATCTCCCCCCTTCTCTTATTTCTTTCCCCTTCTATTTTCCTGTAGGGCAGGATAGATTTCTATACCCCATTGTCTGTATATCTTATTTCCTAGTTGCATGTGAAAACAATTTTTAACATTTGTTTTTAAAACTTTGGGTTCCAAATTCTCTTCCTCCCTCCCCACCTGCTCTCATTGAGAAGGCAAGGTACTTGATACAGGTTATAGATGTATAGTCATGCAAAACACTTCCATAGTAGTCATGTTGTGCAAAACTAACTATATTTCTCTTCATCCTATCCCACCCCCCCTTTACTCTATTCTCTCTTTTGACCCTGTCCCTCCTCAGAAGTGTTTACTTCTGGTTACCTTCTCCCTCAATCTGCCCTCCTCTCCATCATCCCCCCCCATCCCCTTCCTCCCTATTTTCCTGTAGGGTAAGATAGGTTTCCATACCCAATTGAGTGTGTATGTTATTCCTTCCTTAAGCCAAATTCAACGCGTGTAAGATTCATCAAGTTCTTAATTATTATATGATTTGTTGGCCTTGTATGAAATCAGAATAATAAAAGGTATTGAAATATTGCCATTTGGAGGGGTTATAGAAACTAAACTTTTCCTCTTTGAGAGCAGCGTTTAGAGTTTGCCCTGTTTCTGACAACCAGGCAGATAATCTACGGTCAGTAAAAGGAGTAACATTTGGCCATCCTGCCATTCAGTTTTTGGTTTCTCTTGCAGGTAAAAGCATCGGATGCTGACACGGGCCAGTACGGCCATATTGAATACTTTCTTTACGATGGATTCCACAGCTCTGAAAAATCTCAGGCATTCCAGATTGACCCACATTCTGGCCACATCTGTGTGTCTCAAGATATCGACAGGGAACGAGATCCAGCCACCTATGATTTGTTAGTGAAAGCTCAGGATGGGGTAAGTCTTACTGGAGGTTTTGGCTGTCCTGCCAACATGCTTTTCCTGATTCTCGTGAGTCTGTGAGGAAATAAAATTTCCATCGTAAGCTATACAGTGGAATCTAAGGCAACAGAATTCCTGTCATGAGATTAGGGAGGATTTTGTGATTGACTGTCTGGACCCCAATTCACCAGCTAATCTGAGTAAATCAGGTGAATGGGGATACTCACCCCTATGCATTATTCAGATTGATTGTCTGCATGGAACAAAATGAATTCAGTAAGTACCTGGCCCTTTTCCACTCTAAATTTGTAGTCTTGGCATTTGAGCATAAAAGGCTGGGTTAAAGTATGGATAATGTATAATAAAATGTCTTTTCAAATTTTTTTTGGAGGGGCTACCATTAGACTTGAAATGGAATAGTTAATAAAGGTGTGCATAAATGTCTAAGCAAATATTCATAAAATTAGCTTAAATTAAAAAAATTTATTTATAAGATGAATGATGTGACAACTTAAAGGAGTCTGGCATTGCTTTGCTAGTCGCTATTTGGTGGGGGGAAGAAGTATCTTGAGTATTGTATCCAATGTGTGGTTATTTTTTCTTTCAGTAAGCATTTATTGGAATTTACTGTGAGCCCAGCACTGTATACTTTGATATTTGGAAGGAGCTAATATAGAATCATCATACTTGCCTTCAGGAACTTACTAACTACTTGAGAAAAAAAAAGAAATGTATATATTGAGAAAAGCATAAAGCTTCATGGAAAAAAAATACCAACAACTCTGGATTTGGAAACTGAGGACCCGACTTCAAATCAAAGGTCCTACTCCATCAGTAGTCCTCAAAGTGTGGTCCTCCAACCTCTGGATGTCCTCAAGACTCTTTCAGAACTTTAGGGTCAAACAATTTTTATAATAATAACTGTTATTCAGTCATGTCTGTCTCTTCATAACCCCATGGACCATAGCATGTCAATACTGTCCAAGGGGTTTTCTTGGCAAAGATATTGGAATGGTTTGCCTTTTCCTTCTCCAGTAGATTAGGACAAACAGAAATTAAGTGACTTGCCCAGGGTCACGCAGCTAGTGAGTGATACTGGATTTGAATTCAGGTCTTCCTGACTGAGCCATCTAGTTGCCCTGTCTCCCCCTCCCTGAGTCTTAGCTATTTCATCTCTAAATTGAGATGGATTGCTCTATAGCCCTGGCCAAGATGTAGTGGGTTACTGAAGCAATAGGGCGTGTGTGGCCGGGGGTGGGGGGTTGGGGTTGGGGGGGAGAGAGAATGTCAGGAGTTCTGGTAATGAGAGTTAATTCCTTCAGGACTTGGTTTTGTGTCTCCAGACTGGCGAGTGAGTGGATGGGGAGTGAAGTTTCAATCTCCTTTTTCATCCCTATACTGGAAGATCTGTTTCTTGTCTTTGAAACGTGGAGTCTCATCTCTCTCCTCTACCCTTTCAAACCAGAATTTACTCTCACATAAATAATTTGCTGATAAACACAAGTTCTCCCACAAGGGAGGGGACTATTTAACCTGGGGTCTCTTGGGCTGTCTGAAGCAGTGAGATCTCTCTCTCTCTCTCTCTCTCTCTGACTCTCTCTCTCTCCGTCTTTCTCTGTCTTTGTCTTTATCTCTCTGTCTCTGTATGTTTCTCTCTTTTCTCTCTTTCTGTCTCTTCTTTCTCTCCCTTCTCTGTCTGTCTTTCTGTCTCTCAAAGAGGGGTGGTTCTAGGGGGTTTGTGAAGAAAAGGATGACACAGTTTTGCTAGGATGTGAGGAAAGTAATGAGGATAGAGTGAGAGAGGGGAAGAAGGTTCCAAGTATTATGACATGAATGAAAAGATGGGATCAGAATAGGTCAGAATTAATAGGGAAGCTAGCCATCAATTTTATTTAACTAAAGTAAAAAGATTATTTTGGTGGATAGTTGTTGCAAATATTGTTCCATCCTCAAATTTTTTTTTCCACTCCTGACTTGTCCCCTTCAAAAAATGAAGAGATTTGTGAACTTAGTGACAACTCTTCAGATAATGGGTCATAATGTCTGTGTTAAAATATTAAATGTAGGGATCTTAATTATTGTTTAAAAAATTTACTAAAATAGCTTGAAGACTTCCTGGGCAAGATGGAGAAAGGAGGAGCTTGCCTTGGGATGTTTTGTAAATACCTGGAAAGAGATATTATAGAAGAAGGTGATGTCTAGTCTGGGCAAAGGAGGAGACTCATCTGAGTCAGTTCCCACTTCCATTCAAGGATTATAATTGTGAAGTGCTAAAGAGTCTAGAATAAAAAAATGAAGGAATATTAATACTAGCCAAAGACAGGGCATAGACAGGAGAGTGGTAGACCAAAGTCAGGACTAAGGATGGAGATAGGGATCCAAGATGGTAGCTGTTAAGTGGAGGGGAAAGAAAGGGCCTTCTGTGATAACCTAAAATGGGATGAAGGAGGAAGAACCAATTATTTTTAATGATGAGAGTGGGAATTGTGTCAGAGACAGAAGAACAGAGATAAAAACGACCAAAATTCCTAGAGCAGGAAGAAACCAGGGGAAGACTTACTGAAGTGGGGTGGTAAGTGGCTATGAACTCAATGTTCTTTGGACTGGAAGGTAGAAAGGGTTAGTGGATCCCTGGTACCCAAATAAGAAAAGACAGTATTCTTTCAGAGACTGCTAAAAGGTGGTAGCTGGACTTGAGACTTGTGGGTAGAACTGGGATGGATGAATTAGCTAGATCTGTTACATCAAAGACTATGAACTGCTGAAGGTGCCTGGCAGGGACAAAAGGAAGAATGGTCTACAAGGAGCACCTGGAAAGAATTATTTAGTGCTTTCAACCTGAGCTTACTGAGTGGTTTTCATTGTACTTTGGATTCTCCTCAACTGTACATAGTTTTGTACTCTGCAGTTCTTTC
Organism: Vombatus ursinus; assembly: GCF_900497805.2. Lineage (NCBI taxonomy): Eukaryota > Metazoa > Chordata > Mammalia > Diprotodontia > Vombatidae > Vombatus > Vombatus ursinus. Next base: position 15,587,189 of record NW_020954562.1, on the reverse strand, counting down.
AGAAGCTGCTGGTGGTGCAGTGGGTAGAGCACCTGCCCTGGAGTCAGGAAGACCTGAGTTCAAATCCACCCTCAGATATTAGCTGTGTGACCCTGGGCAAGTCACTTAACCCTGTTTGCCTCCATTTCCTCATCTGTAAAGTAAGCCGGAGAAGGAGTTGGCAAACGACTCCAGTATCTTTGCCAAGAAAACCCCAAATGGGATCCTGAAGAGACGGACATACTGAAATGACTGAACAACAAATTCTTTCATAATGTAGTGGTAGCAGCTAGGTGGCACAGTAGATAGAATGCCAGCCCTGGAGTCAGAAAGACCTGAGTTCAAATATGGCATCAGACACTTACTAGCTGTTTGATACTGGATAAGACCTCCCTTGTCCTCAGTTTCTTCATCTGTAAAACAGGGATAATAATAACACCTAACTCCTGGGGTTGTTGTGAGGATCAAAGGAGATAAAAATTGTAAAGCATGTGTCATAGGGCCTGACACATAGTAAGTGCTATATAAATGTTAGCTTGTTTTTTTTTTTTAAGTGAAATTTTGTTGTGTTCTTGATCTGCAAGTATGATCTATGTTGTGTTTTTAGGGACATTTTACTTTTGGGGTTGTGGGAACAAAGAGCTATAGTGAAAGGAATGCTAGAGTCATATGAGATCTGGGTTCAAATCTTACTTTTGGCAGAATTTCTTCTCTTTCTTCAAATCCTCTCTGGCAGGATTTCTTCTCCACTTAGTAACCATGGACTAGTAGGAAGGGAAAGGGAATAAGCATTTATCTAGCACCTATTCCTTTCCAGACACTGCACTAAGTGCTCTTAGTAAATATTATCTCATCTGATCCTCACAACGACCCCAGATGCTACTATTTTCCTCATTTTACAGATGAAGAAACTGAGGACAAGTGACTTGTCCAGGGTCAAACAGCTAATAAATGCCTGAGGCCAGATTTGAATTCAGGTCTTCCTGACTCCAGACCCAAGGCTCTTACTACTGTGCCACCAGCTGCCTCGACATCACCTGACCTTTCTGAATTTGTTTCCTTATCTGTAAAACGAGGATAATAATACTTGTAGTAATGGAAGTGTTGTGAGAGTTAAATGGAAGAATGGATGTGAAGCAGTTGATGAATTTTAAAGCCAACAGAAATGCCTGCTGTTGTATTACTTATCAGTGATGAGACCAGGTGTCATGCTACTTTTCAATACTAGAGAGAGGTAAGTTTGAAAAGGTGGAATAAGTTGTTGAAGGACCTTGGGATACAGAGACATGATGACAACAATGACCTAGATATACTCATCTGACAGCCGTTGGGAAGAGAGACTATGCCTGTCAAGGGTAAGAAATGTGGTGTTGTGGGCCAGGAAGGGCATCTCTCAAGTGGAGTCCCATGAGCAAATAGAAGTAGTCTTGAAACTAGTTCTAGTCAATACCTTTATTGATGGCCTGGTCAGACAAATTGGATATGTTTATCAAATATCCAGATAGTGGTAAATCAGCCAAATAGCTTGTGCTGTGGAAAACAGCAGAAAAAGAAATCTTTTTTTTTTTTTTTTAGTGACCTTGGAAAATGAAAGGCTGGAGGTTACAAAAGCAGAATGTAATTCAATTAAAGGTAGGTGCAAAGTGGTAGAGCTAGGACAAAGCAACAGTACAACATCCCAATTACAGAATGGGAAGGAAGCAGCCAGGCATAGTTTTAGCAAATAAAGATCCTAGGTAAGGGGAGATTTGGGTATAGTTATGCAGCAAACTGAATGAATTATCAACACATCGCCTTTGTGGGGAAGAAAAGAACTCACATTATTGATTGTATACTGTGGGATTGGCAGAAAAGACCCTGAGCTATACAGGTCAAGAAACCCTGACACATATTAAAATAGTGTAGTTTGATTTTTTTTCCCCATTACAAAACAACATGGAGAAAATGGAAGGAGTCCTAAGAAGGAAAACAACAATAAACAAAGACATTGAGTAGGCAGTACAAAACTTTTTTTTCCTATAAGAAAAAAAAGTTGAGTGATTTCACTGGGAAGAGAGAAAGTTACAGGGGGAAGAATTAATACCCTTCTTCAAGTATATATATGGTTTTTATGAATAGGATGTTATCAGTTCTCTATGTTTATGGGGGACTGAAAAAAAGACAGATTAAAGGAATGGAGATGTTCCAGTTTGGACATACTGTATTTCACCATATAATCACTGCAGATTTTATGACAAATTTTTTGTAAAAAAAGTGGGTGCAGCCATTATGTGAAGCTTTTAAAACAATAGTGCCTGTATTACTTATAAATCATTTATTACTAAACTGTCTTTTGTGCAAGATTGGAATGCAAGGAATAGTCGTGAATATACATTAAAATTGGGAGGAGGTAAGTCTTACCATATTACGTGACTCACTCATGGCAGCTTTGCCTGCCCACCAGCTCCCCTTGTGTCTATTGCTCTTCATTGGGTTAAGTGGCAATACCATTAGTACTGCAGCACTCTAAACAAACCACACAAGTTGGTTTTCAGACATATACTGACAATGCACATATGCTGAGAATTCTAGGCTCATGGCTAGCAATATGAGAGAGATGAATGTGTGTCTATATGCCAATGATGAATACATTGCTGCTCTATTTACCTTTTAAGTGGTGTGATGATTATGTGCACATTTAGGATTATGCCATGAAAGGTTACAAATCAATTTTTGGACTGAAAAAAACAAGGGGTGACAATTATGTGGTGAAATACGGTAACAACCGTATGCCTTTAAAATTTTTTAAATTCATTTTGAACTTAAAGACAAAAAAAGAGAACATTTCCATATACACAGCACAGCATAAAAAGAGGATTCAATATAAAACCATGAATTTTCATTTTATGCTGTTTACTTTTTAAAAAAAGTATGTAATAAATACTGCACATTGTTTTCAAAGCTACCCTGCTTTTCTGTGTTTCTTTCTAAGTTTTCTTTTGTTTTCTGCTGTGTACTTTTTTCTCCCTCCCTCAAGAAGGCTACCACACACACACACACACACACACACACACACACACAACACACAAACATATGTATATATACACATGTTAAATCATACTACATACTTCTATTTATCAGTTCTTTCTCTGGATGTAGATAGCAACTTCCTTTGTAGATCCATTGTAGTTGTTTTGAGTTTTTATAATATTCAAAATGACTAAGTCATTCAAAGTTGTTGTTAGAATAATATTGCTGTTACTATGTACTATGTACTGGTTCTGCTCATTTCACCATATAATTTTTGTCATATATTGTTGTAGTACCCTGGCTGGTTTTTAGTTAGGATTTCTGTATCCATATTCATTTCTGAAATTGGTCTATAATTTTCTTTCTATGTTTTTGCTAACCAAATGCCTTAAATATTATAATGTTAAAAAATAGAATAATAAGTAGTAATAGTAAGTAGAATGGTGATAATAGAATATAGAGATAATAGAATAGAATAATAAGTAGAATAATAAGCAGTATCATATCATGACCCCTAACTGTAGACATTATCAGAGTTTTGTCCTAGACCTTCTCTTCTCCCTCTAGAGTACTCTCTCTCTCTCTCTTAACTGGATGTGCCAGAGATATCTTAAACTCTACATGTCCCAAACCAAGATCATTATCTTTCGCCTAAACCCTCTTCTTTTCCAAACTTCCTTATTTATTTCAAAAGCACCACCATCTTTTTGAAGAGATTTGGAGTGGTGGGACCCTGAGAATGCCAAAGCAGAATTGTCTGGAAAGAATTCATACACTCAAGCCATCCCTTAGTCAAGTGGCAAGGTTTATTGTAACACCAATAGAAGCAGGCAAGGGTTCTTAGGGAACCTGCAACTTAATGGGGGTGAATCTAAAACTTATATAGAAAAGGGGCAGGGAAAGGAATGTTAAAGATGCTAATTAGGTAATGCAAGGGGTCCATGTATCTTTGGGAGCAGGCGTCAGTGATCTATGGATGGGAAAATTCAGGGGGTCAGCAGAGACAACTTTGTTGATACCAGACATGGAGAGAGAAAAGATAGTTTTTTTGTTTAGTTGCCAGAGGCATGGACCTTGGGCAGGCACCCTGGGAAAGAGTCCTTGGGTCAGCACCCTGCACTGATAGCTTTTATTTGAGGAATTACAGGATCAACTCTGTGCCTGTAACAAGGGATGTGGAGGTGACTGGTCACTTAGACATGGTCTTAGGGCTTTTTGGGGTCCAGGTCCTGCCACCCTATCATTTTCAGTCACCAAGATTTATAACCATGGCATTATCCTGAGACCTCACCACATAGATCTAATTCATTGCCAGATCTAGACATTCCTATGTCCACAACATCTCTCCCATCTGACCTCTCCTCTCCAATCACATAACTACCATATTAATTTAAGCCCTCTTCACCTATTTCCTGGATTATTGCAACAGCCTTCTAATTGGCCTCCCTGCCTCAAGTCTCTGCCCATTCCAGTCCATCTGACCCACTGTTGCTGCCACAGTAATTTTCCTGAAACACAGATATGATCATGTGACTTTTCTACCCAATCAACTCCAGTGGCTTCCTGTTACTTCTAGGATAAAATATAAACTAGTTTTTAGATCCCTAAAAGTTGAGCCCCAACCTTCCTACTTTCATTAACTATTACTTCCTTCTGTACTCTGCAGCCCATCCAAACTGATTTCTCTGGTCGTCACACAGAACTCGCCATCTCCCACCTCCATGCTCTTACCCTGGCATGTCCCATATGCCTGCAGTATATTACCTCCTTACCTCTGCTTCATTGAGTCCCAAAGACATATCTTAAACTCTACGTGTCCTAAACTGAGCTCATTATCTTTTGCCTAAACCCTCTTCTTTTCCAAACTTCCTTATTTATTTCAAAAACACCACCATCTTTTTGAAGAGGTTTGGAGTGCACAAATATAAAGTGAATAAATACAAATGTGTACAAAAATAAATGCAAGGTAGTTCAGGAGAGAGGAGACTAGAAGCTGCAGGTTCAGGAAAGGCTTCACGGAGAACATGGAAGTCACTGGTCCCTCTCCCTTTAAAGTGCAGCTCAGGCTTTACCTCATTATCTTTCCTCCTAAGCACTCCTCTCTTCCTAACTTCTGTATTACTGTCTAGTGAGTCACCATCCTCTCACTTACTCACATTCATGACCGAGGTGCCATCTTCAACTCTTCACTTTCTCTCTCATCTCCCATATACAATCAGTTGTTAGTTCTTTTGCTTTTACCTTTAGATCATCTCTTGTATATGTCCCCTTCTCTCTTATGACACTGCCACAACTCTCGCTGGGGACCCTCATCACCTCACATGTGGACTACTACAGTAGCCTGCCGGTGGGTCTGCCTGCCTCAAATCTCTCCAATCCATCAGATGTCAAGCTGATCTTCCAAAAACACAAGTGGGATCGTATCAATCTCCACCTTCCCCTATTCAATAAATTCCAGGGGCTCTAGCTCCCTATCACCTCCAGAATCAAATGCAAAATCCCTTGTTTGCCTTTTAAAATCCTTCATAACATCAGCCTTTCCTATCTTTCCAGTTTTCTTACACATTCTTCACCTCCATGTACCCTGCAATCTAGTAACGCTGATCTTCTTCCTCTTCCTCAGACACTGTCTCCTGACTCTGGGTATTTTCACTGGCTGTCCTCCATGCCTGGAAGTCTCTCTCTCTTCCTCTCTCCCTCTTCATCTCTGCCTTCAAGTCCCAGTAAAGTTCATCCTTCTGCAAAAAAGCCTTTCCCAGGTCTCTTTAATGCTAGTGCCTTTCCTCTGAGATCACCTCCATTTATCCTGTCTATGTCTTGTTTGTACACAGTTGTTTGCATGTTTCCTCCCTTATGAGACTGGGAGCTTCTTGAGATCAGGGACTAATTTTTGCCTTTCTTTGTATTTCCAGCACTTGGCAGAGTGTCTGCCAATACTAAGTGCCTCTCCATGAAGCCTTTCCTGAACCTGTAGCTTCTAGTTTCCTCTCTCCTGAACTACCTTGCATTTATTTTTGTATACATTTGTATTTATTCACTTCATATTTGTGCAGTATATATTTATCAATGTACATATTATCTCTGCCTTTAGAATGTAAGCTCTTTAAGTAGGGATTGTTTCATTTTTTTGCATTTTTATCCCCAATGCCCAATGCAATGCCTAGCACATAGTAAACACTCAATAAATACTTGTTGATTGATTGATTAATGGAAAGAACATTGGATTTAAATCAGAAGAGTTTGGTGTGTGTTTCAGTGGGACTTATTAGCTGTGTGATCTTGGCTAAGTCATGCAGTGTTCCAAACAACCTTTCCCTATAAAATAGGGAAACTAATACTCACACTACTCCCTTCATAGAGTCTTTGTGAGGAATGTGCTTTGTAAGCTATAAAACACAATGATATAAGCCTGGGCTACTGTTACTCCAAGGAAGTTGTGGACTTTACGGAAGAGAGCAGACAAGGCAAGGAGCAGGGGGAGATAGCCTTTTGGAGCCCTTTCCAGCACTTCCATTTTCTGATTTTTTTGTTGCTTTCCAAGAAATGAAAGCAGATTAGAAGGTGCTGGAATGTAGCAGCCAATTCTTATATAAAAAGTCTCAAGTTGTGCTGCTGTGTTAATTAACTTAGGAGGTAAAAGGAGAAGATCCTGAACAGCACGTGCTTTTCAGTAATGACTGAAAGATGGACTTTTTTCTGCTTCCTTTGCTTTTTTTTTTTTTTTTGCCAAGCGCACCTAAACTTGATGCATAGCAACCACTGATGTTTTCCTCCATCATCTGTACCAAACTAATGGTCTGCCTAACCCAGTCGAGCTGAGGCATCCCAGAACTCACCTATTGATTTTTTTTGGTAGCATTAACTCTGACTCTCTAGGTGAGTCAGATGAATAGACTTAAGAAGATGTATACAGAGCTGTAACTAGGGCAGGGTGACTGAACCTTTGTACCAGAGCACTCAGTTTAGAAAGCTCTTACAGTTATTTAGCAGCATAGAACTTAACAGCCAGTTAGCAAGAACAATTAGTGAAAGTAGGAAGCTAACAAATGACCCCCTCCAGGGACTGCACTCCAGTTGAGGTCCTCTTTACTCTAGCCTTCTCTCCACCAATGGAAGTTTCTCCAGCAGTTACCTCTGTTCCCAGGGGTCAGGATACAGCCTTATATTTGATTTGAGGCTATGTTTCCTGTCACTTACCCTGAGCACAGTTTGTGCTGCCTTAGGCACAAAAACTCTTACTTGTGGTTTTGGCTATCTCTGGCAGGTTCAAGAGAGCCGTACAGCAGATTGGACACCAATACCACTTCATTTTCTTAGGAAAATACTGCAGATGTGGGTCATGGCTATGACACCCTGTAACTTCCCAATGAAGGTAATCAAGCTTCAGAAATTCTCTGTATCTTCCCTTGTAAAAGATTCAACAGCCTCCTAGATCTGGTTTTTCCCCTCCTCTAGTTTATTAGGATGTCTTCACCAGAAACTTTCTCAAGTACATTTGGTTATTTGTAGTCCTTCCCTGGTGAAGGAGGAAGAGGAGAAGTTCCATGATCAAAGGTCTTGCGTTTCTTTTCAATTACATTTGCATTTCTGTCAGCAATAGCATTTTACATATAATGAATAGCAACATGGAGAACTTCTTTGACCTAAGATGCTTAAAAGATCCCAAGGATCTAAAAGCTTTACCAGACAAGTTGAGAGTAAACAGTGAATTTTAAGTAGCAATGATAGATCTTTTCCAAAAACACAAGTTCCATTACAGTAGCAAGTAATACTATGATTCATGTTTTCAATTCATTATTATGAGATATAAGTCCACCTAGGCAGCTAGGTGGTGCAGTGGATAGGGTGCCAGCCCTGATGTCAGGAGGACCTGAGTTCAAATCAGACCTTAGACACTTACAAGTTATGTGAGCCTGGGCAAATCACTTAACCCTGTTTGCCTCAGTTTCCTCATGTATTAAATGAGCTGGAGAAGGAAATGGCAAACCACTCCAGTATCTTTGCCAATAAAACCCTAAATGGGGTCCCAGAGACTTGGACATGCTTCACCAACATAATATGTCCATTAAACTAGTTTTTGGGTATTTTTTAAGGGAACAGAATAGTGGAAAGAGCACAGGACTTAAAATCAGTGAGACTTGACTAAAGTCTCAAATCTGCTACATACTAGCCACGTGGCCTCAGACAAGTGAGTTAATCTTCCTGGGTCTCAGTTTCCTTATCTGTAAAATGTGGGATCTGGATTACATGACCTTTAAGGTCCCTTTCAGCTATAAATCTATGATGTTGATCAAATGGAAATCTAGTAGGTGTTTCTCTATTGTGTAAAGTTCTTTTGCTGGTCAATTACAGATCTATGGCAGAGAGAATTATCGACATGCTGTAATTGGTTCAGTAGTCAAGGTTTAGTAATTGGTAATTGGTTTAGTTCAGTAATCGAGGTTTCCCACGTCATGAACCACTGTCTGCAAATATCCCGCCAATCCAGTACAGAGACTGTACCAGTGCCTCCAAAACCTTGTCCTGTTCCTGATCTTTAGGGAGAAAGTCTTCCTCTTATCAAAGGAATTTTTATTCGAGATTTAGTGTAGAGCTCGTGAAAGAGAACTGCAGGACTGAAAGAGGGGTGGGTAGAGAAGCTCTAGGAGCTGACTTGTGCCCTGAACATGTGCCTGGAAGCTCAGGGCTGAGACAGCTTTCTTGCCTGGACTGCTGAGTTAACACATTTTGTTTCGAAGGACTTGAGTGATGATGGAATTCACATAATATGAGCAAGAAATGAGAAGAGAATGATACTAATAAACCAATACAAGCAGTAAGGAGAGGTGTATTTGGGGAAAATGAAAGGAGAAGCCAATGAAAGCAAAGAAAGAGAGAGGCAGGTTTAGAGGTAAAGGTTTTCCCAGGCGACCTGTACAGATCTATTTTGGAAAACATCTTGAAGGTCAATGCTTTCTGTTCAGTACAATCCCTTGGTCCCATTGTATGATTTTTGAGCATGCCTTCAGCTTCTGCATGTGAGATAAAGTGGCAGCAGGAGAGCAGAATGATTCTACAGTAGCCACCATGGAGCAGAAAGAAGGAACAAGGTAAAAACTGCCATCTGATATTTTGGGCTCACAGCCCATAAGGAAGAAAAACTCTACATACTGTTCCTATCCCTCCTTCTCTTTCCCTATCTCTTCTTCTTTTTCTCTATCTTCTATTCTCTCTCTCTCTCTCTCTCTCTCACACACACAAACACACATACACACACACACACACTATGAGAGGCACAATAGTAACAGAAAAAAAATTGAATTATCTTCATAAAAGTGGTGATGATGGTGATGGTTGTCACCCAAGCACATGAAGAAGAAGAAGGGAAGCAACAAAACTTCCCAGGTCACACAGAATATTTCACAAGTAGAAATTGGTCTACGGACAGACAGAGTCTGTTACAAGTACAGGCAAGAAAGCACTTTGCACAGTTCTTCCACAAGCTGTTCTGTACACCAAACAGTAGAGGAATGGGGAAAATCATGCTTTTTAAAGTAGGCTTTCTGGGGCTTCTATTAAATTTTCTTTTCTCATTTAAAATCTATTCCCTAGTGCCCTGATCCCTCCCAGAAATCTAGAATACACTATCTAGGCTCAGCTAATTTTGCAATTTTAACCAGTCACTATAATCTAAATTATTTTATAAGATATAGTTTTTGGAACCATCACCACTTTTATCACATTTATGCAAAATCTTCAATTTTACTCTATTTCTACTATACCTTTCATGATGTATGTGTATGTATTTGTGAATATGGGTGTGTGTGTGTGTGTGTGTGTAGAGTTTTTCTTTGTTATGGGCTTTGAGCCTGAAATATCAGATGTAAAGATGAATGACAATTATGTAGGTTTAGGGACAATAAGGGACGCTAAGTCAATGGAATTTTGTGTTGTAGAATAAGGAACTCAGCCATCGAATCTAATCTCCTCATCCTACAGATGAGAAAACTGAGGTCCAGATTTGCTAGCTGACTCGCTCCAGGTCACACAAATGGTAAGTGGCAGAAACAGGATTTGAACTCAAATCTCCTGGTTCTCTCTTCCCATCTGGCCTCCCCATGGGCAGCATTTGACAGGCATCTTGACAGAATATAAGCTGAGCATCTGAGAAGTTCTGGGAGCTTTAGGCCCACCTTTCTACTCTAATTACAGAACCACAGAATTTGAGAATTAGAAGAGACTTTATTAGCCATCTAGTCTGACCTATAGGAATATATCAATTGAATTGGATGACTGATAGCATACCACTATAAGATATTCTGCAAGTGGTCATCCATCTTCTGCTTAAAGATCTCCAAAGGGTGGGGGGGGGGCAGAGTGGGGCAGGGGTAAGGGTGTACAGGGAGGAGAATTATACCACCTTTTAAGGAATCCCACTCCATGAAGCTGGGACTGAGGCAGGCATAGAGTGCCAGCGAATACTCTTAGGAATCTCTTCCAAGTTTGAGTCAGGTCCCACTCTGGGTAACATTGGCAAATATGATACCCACACTAGGACAAGAGAGGCCAATCCAAGGCTCCTTTAGAGTTAGCCTGCAAAACAATATAGGGAAGAGAGAAAACAAATGCTTCCAAGATCTGATGATGAACCTCCTCCAAAGGGAATGTCACGAGAGCGCTCTGGAAGAACCCTTTCCACAAAGGAGTCCTCTATGCCAAGACCAACCAGGACTTTGAGCTATTGATTGAGAGAGGGCTGACTCTTCAGCCTTTTTCGCACCTCACTGGTCCTGGGAGATTTCATGTCCAGTCTAAGATTGGTATTGCTGGTCTCTGGATGCTCAGAGAAGCCTAGCTATGGCTTCAAAAACCCCATAATATCCTAAAAAAGGGGCACCAGAGATAAATGGGAAATGATAGTAACTCAGTTGCCCAAATTTTTTTAAAGTGAAATGTTAAATAAGATGAACTTTGAAAAGATAATTAGGTGAACTTGAAATATAACATTACAAATGTTAATACAGCATATAAAATAATTCCCCAAAGATCAACTAAAGCAGCTAATTCACATAGAAACAGACACTTGGACATATGTAATTTTGAACCTAATAGTATGCAATTATATAATGCACCTTTAAGACATGCCCAATAAACTCAATTAAGAATGAAATTTGGAAGGCATGAAAGAATCTTTTTTTCTTATTAAGTCAGGTCTAGAGCATCACACCATGTGAACCAATCTGCTCTGGCATTTTTGTGGATGCATTTGTAACACAGATCCTTTTTCTTCTTGCAAATAAGCAATGGTCCCTGAAACCATAAAGAAAGTCAGCAGTAGGTGAAAGCCTAATTACATAGATGCCAGGAAAAACATACTAATTACATTTACTATGAATATGCCTTTGCTTTTCACATTGGCTTGCTGGTATTTAATACACGTAGTCTCATTTTCATCCGCTACTTGAGTCTTCTGTGCATAGACCCCCTGCTTATTTCAAAAGAAACATATTAAAGGAAAGAGATGGTAGTAGGGTGAAAATTAAGTTCATTATGTTTGGAAAACTTGTCCCCCTGAAGCATTTCTTCCATAAAGATGGAAAAGATTGCTTATTGCCTTGAATTTCTCATTCGCAAGGTGATAGAACTCCCAGTTCTTGTTGATGGTTTTTGAGCACTGAGTGTTTGGTTTGCACTTTGTAGTTTGTATTTTAAAGTTTTTTATTATTAAAAATGACACATTTTGTTTTGGTACTAGGGCCAGCCAATCAAACCTTTCTATAAGTTATACTCTTCCCAAAACAATTGATTAACTGTTCATGGGAACAATTACTTTATTTTATTTAGTTTATTTAAATTTTTTAAAAAATACTTTTGAATTTTTTGGGGGGAGAAAATTGATGAATACCCTAAAGACAACATTTCAATATTTATAGACCAGAAAAACAGAAAGGGGGAATGTTGTATATGAAACTGTGCATCTTATTACATAAGTTGATTTTAAAATATGCATGTACATATAAATATATGTATACACATATGTGCACATATGTATATATAATAAATTAATATAAACTATAAATTTATGTTATATGTAATATATAAATTATAAATAAATATAAATATATAATAAATAAATATAAATAAAGCATGTTGTTTCTAAAAGTTGTCTCCACTTTTCTAGGTTCCCCTCTATACCTCCATCCTTTCTGTGCAATTAAAAAATTCTTCATTGACTCTTTTTTTCATTTTGGGGGATATTCTTCTTCTTCCCAGGAATTACTTGCCTCCCAAAAATAATTTTTAAAAACTACCTCCCTTTTAACAAGGAAAAGCAAGCAAAAGAAATTTCTCTGTCCTTGATCTGGGTGCTACTGTGGTCTTCTCAGCCCTCTGAGACCTGCCCGGTTGGAGCTTGCTACTGCAATCTTCATCCTCACCAAAGCTTCCCCAGTCAAGGCATTGCTTTGGGCTTCTGGTCTGCTCATCTGAGCTCAGGCTGACTTTCTTGGTGGGAAGTCTAACTATAAGATCCCTCTGTCTTCTTGTGCTCGTGGCTTGTGGCAAATCTTTTTGTGTACTTCTGGGATAGATGACATAGCTTACTCTTATAAGATTAGGCTCGGTGGTCTTGAGACCACCTTAAGGAAGACTATCTGTAGCTTATAGAATCTAGGTATGGAAAATAGTAACAGTAACATTTTTAAGATTAGTCCAATTGCGTGCCCTAAAATAATATCTTTCCAAAAGTTAGCTTGTGTTTCTACCTGTACCTGTGTAGCCCGCAAAATCCTTTCTGTGTCCTGAGCCCTAACTTTCAAAGTAGGCAGCTCCAGCTGCCTGTCAGTGACTGTCCGACAGTCATTGAAATAGTAGTATAAGTATCCCACTCTCAGCAGGACACTTTGGAGCACAGCCTCCCCTGGGATGGAAGCACACAGTCCTGTTAGAACAAGCCTTCCCAGCTGAATAAATCCTCGTCTTTCCCAATTGCTCCCCAATACAGCATCACCCTGATGTGAGATTTACTCTGTATTAGTGTGTATCTGAGTTGTATTTCACGTCCTCTTCTCCCTTTCCCTTTCCCCTTTCCACTCTATCACTTGCCTGGATAAAATTTAACATTGAACTGACTCCCACTGTTTTACAAATTCACTGCCCCATCACATCGAACTGACCCAGGGACCTACCCTTAGACATAAACTCGGTTCCCAGACAAGGACTTAACCTATTGCCAGCTGCACCTATGTTGAAGGTTGGGAGAAGACGAGGATCATTAGAGGGAACCCTATGTCATCCCAGGAAGGACTGCCTCATAACAGAGGCACAAAACGCTAATGTTTCTATGTGGATTTCTTGATCATCTTTTTTTTTTTTTGATGTGGTGAGTTTTTTAGGTCATTGCAGGAGTATATGTGAGAGCTAGGTTGCTTTGCACTCTTTCAAGTCATTATCTTAATCAAAATTCCTAGCTTTTAACGTTTACAGCATGGTACTAATGCGGACCATTGTGACTGAAATAAGTTCTGTTGTATCTCCATGTTAATAAGTCTTAGTAAGAAAATACAATTGTCTGAATACTGGTGGTATTTGCAGCCAATTTATTTTTTTATGGGGAAATTAAACTTCCAGTTGCATTCATAATCAGGTTAGTTAACTATCTTATTCAAATAGCTGACCATGGTTACCATTTCACAAACCATTGTCTATGGTGAAAATTAAATACATAAGCATATAATATCATTATAGATATTTGTTTAGTTACAGATTCACCCTTCAATATAGTTAGCATACAAGGTGGAAAAAAAGCAAGGTTAAATTTTAATAAAATTAGATGTTTATGCATCACATCTCTAGTTCTTGATTTTAAAATCTATGAAGAGTATAGCATCATGAAAATATAATGGTAATAGTACTGTCCGATTACCTAGAAAGTATTATGTGATGAGTAGGAGTCACAAAGAGGGAAATTTAGGCTTGATCTGAGTTAGGGAAAATTTCCTAACAATTAGAACTATCTCTAAATAGAATGTGGCTGGCTGGGAATGGTTTTGAAGGTAATGGTGTTCTCAATCAGGGACCTACCTACTTATTAAATGAAAGAACAGGTATTTATTAAGTGCTTACTATGTACAGAGAATTTCACTAAGTGGTGGGGTTACAGATAGGAGAAAAGTCAGAATCTCTGCTCTCAAGGAACTTATCATCTGATGGGAGAGTCAAAACTGATGGAAGGTGTCAGCTGCAAATGAGATGGTAAGGTCCCGTGGTCGTTAGGGTTTAGTGGCAAAATAAAATGATAATGCCTCTTCTCAAATGCCATTTCCACTGATAAAATGATGTCATTTTCTGATGTCAAACCATTGAACAGTGCCAAGGGCGCATAGGTAGTGTTTTCTCCACTCCTGTTAATTGAAGGAAGGGATTTCAAAGAGAAATCAGGATATAAGAAATGCACAGCCAGCTAAGGAGATGGTTCTAGAGAATGAAATTTCATTTTATGGTTCAACTTGTAAAATATTCTTGGCTATGGATCAGGCTTGCCTATGGGGACCAGAAAGAAAAAAAATCTTTTTCACATGAGCTGTTGTTTAGTTCCACCTCTCCCATCCTATACTTGTGAAGTTGATTTTGTAAAAACCAAGTGGAAGTCTTTTATTTAATTTAATTTTATTACCATTTAATTTATTTTATTAGACTTAGCCCATTATTCTAATCCATTAAGAATCTTCTTGGATCCTGACTCTGCCATCCAATGCATTAAGTCTGCCTCTAAGCTTTGTATTATCTTCAAATTGGATAAGCATATTGTACATGTCCTCAACCAAATTAATAATAAAAATATTGCATATATTAGGATGGGAAAAAATAGGTCCTTGGAGGACTATGGACTTGGAATCTCGAAGGCATAAATTCAAATTCTGCCTCAGAAGGTTACTAGTTGTGTGACCCTGGGCAACCCACTTAACTGATGGTGAGAATGTTAGGAATCATACTACAGGAGGATCATTTTAAAGGAACTGGAAATATTTAACCTGGAGAACAGGAAACAAGTAAACTGAAAGACTGTTCATGTGCAAGAGAAGCTAAAGTTATTCCAATGAGTCCTTGGGATTGAATGAAGACAATTAATTCAAAGGATAGAAGTTGCAGAGAGGAAGTGGGAGAAAAGAAGTCCAGATTATTAGAGGCATCCATTGGGCTGCCTTAGGAGGTACTGGGTCTCGTGACCCTCCCCCCCCCACTAAATACTGAATGTCTTCTAGCAATGGATGAATGAAGAATTGTCTGGTGTATTATAGAGGCAGTTCGTGTTCATTGATGGGTTGGATTTCATGTCCTCTGCAGTCTCTTCCAACTCTGAGATTTTATGATTCTGAGAATATATTTGGGCTGACTGCTTAGTTGGATATCCTGCCAAACATTCTTTAAACTGGATTAAACAGATGGACGATGAGATGGGCCCGGAATTGTGAAGGACAAGGAGAATAGGCTGGATAACTTTTGGGAAACTGCAAAGTTTTTTTATTGATCCCAAGCTTCCCATGAAAACAAAAGTCTGTATTTTCATAGGACCTTTTGCCAGTGTTGCTGTATGGCAGAGTGATGGGGAATACCACTGTCTCCAAAGAACTCAAAATGCAAAGAAGAGGTGTGCAGTATGCGTGACCAGGATGCAACATATAACCTATAGGGAGTTCTGAAGAGCAGAATTAAAGGTTATCATCAAAGAATTGGAATAGAATGCAACAAGTATTTATTCATTGTTGCTAGGCAATGGGGTTAAGTGACTTGTGGAACGTCACGCAGCTAGTAAGTGTCAGAGGTCAGATTTGAAATCAGGTCCTCCAGACTCCAGGGCCAGTGCTCTATCCATTGTGCCACCTAGCTGCCCTGGAACAAGGATTTATAAAAACTTTCCATGTGCTGGGTGCCATGTTAAATGCTTTACAAATACAATTTTATTTGATCCTCACAACAACCCTGGCAGGTAGGTATTATTACTATTATTCCCATTTTACAGTTGAGGAAGCTGAGGTAGGCAGAAGTTAAGTGACTTATATAAGTTCACATAGTTCTAAGGCTGGATTTGAACTCATGTCTTTCGGACTCTAGGCCCAGCACTCCAAGGTTTTGTTGGAATGTGGGAAGCAATTCATGATTAGAACATGATCCTGGAAGGCTATGTCTGGTTCAAAAGGAGATGAGAAGGGAGTATCATTGTATACCAAAAAAAAGATATCCACATTTCTTGAAATTGATGAACTGTGAATCCAATTGGGGAAGGAAACATAGTAGAGAGCATTTGGGTAATAATAAAAGCTAACTTTTATATAGCACTTTTAGGTTTGCAAAGTGCTTTACATTTACATTAACCTGTTTGATTCGATCCTCACCACAACCGTATGAGGTAGGTATTTTTGTTATTACTGTTTTGCAGATGAGGAAACTGAGGCTGAGAGATGTTAGGTGATTCGCCTAGAATCCCACAGCTAGTAAGTCTGAGGCAGAATTCAAACTTGGGTCTTCCTGACTCTAAGTATATTGCTTAGTCCATTATTCCACCTGGTGTCACAAAGGAGGGAAAAAGAGAGGTCAGATTGGGGATAGGAGTATATTATAGGTCACTCAACCCTAAGGAGAAAAGAAATGAGTTCTCCGTACAGACTACAAAATTGGAACAGAGACTCTATGTATTTATGATAGTGGAAATATAACTTTTCAGGCATCTGATGGTGGTCTCTCTCAGCTAAAAGTAGTGCATTTGATAAATCCTTTTTTGGTTTCCTGTGAATTTCATCTTTTAGAAGATAGAAGGAAGGAAGACAGGAAGGAAGGAAGGTAAGAAGGAAGAAAGGAAGGAAGCATTCATTAATCCCCTACTATGTGTGAAACACTGTTCTCAGTGCTTTACAATTATTTCTTATTTGGAGGGAATAACAACTGGTTCTGTCATCTTGTACCAGATTCAGACCGATAAAGAGGAAATACTGTGTGAAACAGAAATGATGGGAGGGAGGGAATAAACATTTATATAACACTTATTGTGTGCCAGGAGATGTTATTATTATCCCCATTCAGTTGAGGAAACTGAGGCAAACAGATTAAGCGGGCTTGCCCAGATTCACACAGCTAGTAAGTGTCTGAAGCCAAATTTGAATTTGAATCTTCCTGACTCCTGGGCCAGAGCTCTAACCACTGCATTCACTTAGTTGCCTATGGAAACCTTGAAAGGCCATGACCATTTTGAAATTTATAATAGAAAAGGAGAAAACACTATCTACCTTAAACTTTAGGAAATTGGGTTTCACAGAGTTTGGTTATAGGATAGGCAGGATCCTGTGGCCAAGGACACTGAAAAAACAGATCAGTTAGAATAGGAGGCTCATAAGGATGAAATTCTGGCAATGCAATTCTAATGACAAAAAAAAGGAAATCTGGTTTAAGAGATTGATGTGCCTATGTGGGAAACATATTGAAGAACTCATATTTTAAAGCATGTGTGTGAGAAATAGCTAAAGTGAATAGAAAAGAGAGAAAAGATCTGATAAAATAACCATCAGGAAGACTAAATCCAATGATAAAGTCATGTTTATGGCAAACATTAAAGACAATAATAAAAGCTTTATAGCCATATCAGGAACAAGAGGGCAACAAAGGAAAGGAGAATACTTCTGCTTGGAGATGAAAAGATGTAACAAAAATGGTTAAAAGAAAATCAGAACCCAAGATAAGTGAGAAGAACATTTCACTCTCCTCAGTTGGTTCAAATCATCTGTGCGAATGTACTAAAAAGTGTACATGTGATTACTGAACTGTCCCTGATCGGAGAAGAATCACAAATAGATGAGTAAATAGGTGAGGTGATGTTAGATTTGGAGAAAGGTACTGATTTTCAAAAAGCAGAAGAGGAGAAATACCTTAAGCTATATTCAGTGAGCTTCACTTCAATTCTTTGCAATAGTCTACAATGGATAATTAAAAGAATTTTGCTTGAATGCCTTAAAGAAAAGAGATAATCACTAAGAGGCAACATAGGTTCATTAAGAACAAGACTTGTCAGATTTGCCCTGCTTCCTTTTTCAGACTAATAGATTAGAGAGATACCGTGGAAGTTAGAACACCTGGAGTTAAAAAAAGACATTTGGCAAAATACTCTTGTAGATTGAGAAATGTTGATTGTTAGGTGGATTTGAAATTACTTGACTGACTTGACCCAAATGTACATCAACTGATCAGTGTCAACTTGGAGGCTGATTTTCTGATGGGGTACTAACTGTGGCCATGCTTGGTTCAACATTGTGACCACTGACTTAGATAAAAGCATAGATGACATGTTTATTAAATGTGTAGACAATTTGGAACTTGGGGAGATTGTTAATAATTTGTTGATAATGAGAACACAAAATAACCATGACAGGTTGAAAAAATGAACTGAAGCTAACAAAATGAAATTTAATAGGGAAAATATTGCATTTGGGTCTAAAAAAAATCAATTGCACAAGTCCAAAATGGGGGAGATATATCCAGTAAAAAGTTCATTTGAAAACAAGACAAGGTTGTTCATGAACCAAGCTCCATAATCGTTGTAAGTCTGATATGATGACCAAAAAAGCTAATACCCTTTTAGGTTATGTTAACAGGAAGAAGCCATCTTGGTAATCATTTCACTTTACTCTGATCTGGTCAGAATTAGAATATTGTGTCCTTTTCTGGATGTCCCATTTTAGGGAAAAAATGATAAACTGAAACACATGCAGAAAGAGGATGAACAGAATGGTAAGAGGGCTGGAAATCACACTGCTATATAAGGATTAGTTGAAGGAACTCCAGAACTGGCTAGCCTCAATGAGAGAAGAGACGAGGAGAAACAATGATGGTCTTCCCTGGCTTGAAGAGTTGTCATGCTAAAGAGGATTGGACATAATTTTGATTAGATCTGTGAGTGAAGAATTAATGGGTAGAAGCTGTAGAGAGGCCAAAATTGGCTCACGATAAGGGAAAGAAAAAACTGGACAGTCAGAGTGTCCGAAGATGGAATGGGGTAACAATTTCCTTATCACTAGAAGTCTTCAGAGCCAGATGATAGGCAGCTGAGGTCATTGTATATAAGCTTCTTGACTTAGGAAGAGGTTGGATTAGATCACCTCTGAATACACTTACTTTCCCGAAGTTCCAGGATTCATATTATATATAATTACAGCATTTCAGAATTAGAAGAGATCCTCAAGACCTCAAGTTCAAGTCTACCATTTTGTAGGTGAAGAACTGAGACCTAGAGAAATTAAAAGACTTTCAATGTTAGCATCAGAATGGAGACTAGGAAAAAATCTCCTGTCTCCCTAATCCGGTATCTTTTCCCCTTCTCCTTTCCCTATGATTTCCCTAATATTTATGCAGAAAAATCTTCATATAAATAGAACATTTTTGAACAATCTTCTTGTTGGGCTTTCTTTCTTTCTAAAGGCTAAAGCACTTTCACCAATTCTTCTATGTCATTTGCATTATATTGATTTTGAAGAAGGTATGTTTTCTTTCTTTTTTTAATTTTAATTAATTTAATTTTAGTTTTCAACATTGACTTCCACAAGCTTTTGAGTTTTCAATTTTCTCCCTCTCCGTCACCTCCCCCCTCCCCAAGATGACGTGCAATCTGATGCAGACTCTACGTATACATTCACATTAAACATACTTTCACATTAGTCATGTTGTAAAGAAGTATTAGAACCAATGGGAGGAACCACGAGAAAGAAGAAACAAAACAAAACAACAAAAGAATAAAGGAGAGCAAATAGTATGTTTTGATCTACATTCAGACTCCATAGTTCTTTCTCTGGATGTGGATAGCATTTTCCATCTTGAGTCTTTTGGAGTTGTCTTATATCTTTGCATTGCTGAGAAGAACCAGTCTATGAAAGTTAGTCATAGTACAGTATGGCTGTTACTGTGTACAATGTTCTTCTGGTTCTGTTCATTTCAAAGGTATCTTTTCTTAAAGAGGCACAAATACTAATCACATAATCCTAGAGTGTTAGAAAGGGTCTGAGAGATGATCTATTCCAACCCCTCATTTTATAAATGAGGAAAAAGA
Organism: Vombatus ursinus; assembly: GCF_900497805.2. NCBI lineage: Eukaryota > Metazoa > Chordata > Mammalia > Diprotodontia > Vombatidae > Vombatus > Vombatus ursinus. The sequence goes on along the minus strand of NW_020954562.1, from coordinate 15,567,133 downwards.
ATTCTAGAGCCTTTGTCCTAGATCATATGGAGAGGGGGAATAGGGATAAATGGCAGAGCTGTGATTCAAACCCAGATCTTTCTACTCCCCCACACTAAAAGCAACACTTTTGCTCAAATAGGTCTGAAACTCAGGCCCTGAGTACAAGTCTGATGTTTTATAGACTGAGCTCCCTATTTTTTTGAGTTCTTCTTGGAAAAGACACAGAAAAAAAAGAGGCAAAATAAACTCATGCACATTCAGTCTTATGGGCGCCCATCCTGTGGTAAAAGTGTAGGAGAAGAGCAGCCCACTTTAGTCAGTTACTAGGCCAGCTTCATTGGAGATATTTTGTAAAACTCACTTTTTTCTTCCTCGTCACTAAACTGGAATACTGTGGCCCTGTCTTCAACGCTAGGAAAATGTATCAAATTATGACTTGTGAGATGCATAATGCAATTCAATTTAACAAGCATTTATAAAGCACCTGTTGTGTGCAAGGCACTGTACTATACGCTGAAGATACAAAGTCAAAATGAAAATTAGTCCTTGGCCTCACAGAATACCGCAGAGGGGGGGGTGAAATGGGGAAGGAAGGTGGAATATAACTTCAACACAAGTAAGTAAATACAATAAAATTTAAGGAAGGAGAGACTACTTAGCAACTAAGTTATAAGAAAAGGCTTCCCATAGGAGGGAGCATGGGAAATTGAGCCATGAAGGAAGCCACTTCTACAAAGCGGAGATGAGAAGGGAGTACATTTCAGATATGGAAGAGATTAGCTGCATAAAAGTGGGCAACTAAGTGGTACAGTGGATAAAACACTGGGCCTGGAGTCAGGAAGACTCATGTTCATGAGTTCAAATCCGGTTTCAGACACTGTGTGTGTGCTGTGTGACCGTGGGCTGGAGAAAGAAATGACAAACCACTCCAGTATCTTTGCCAAGAAACACTAAATGAGTTCATGAAGAGTTAGACATGACTGAAAATGACTGAACAATAACAACAAAGCTGCATATGAAGTCATGAAACTTGCAAAGAGCTATTCAGTTATATAAGCTAACCTGAGGCTTCAGAGCTGGAAAGGACCCTCATTTTAAAGATGAAGAAGATTGCTCAATATTGAGTCTGAAGAGTCAATGTGGCATAGGGGATGGAGTCCTGGAATTGGAACCAGGAAGACGTGGATTGAAATATTGTCTCAGGAATTTACAAGCTATCTGATACTAGACAGATCACAGACTATCTCAGACTCAATGTCTTCACCTGTAAAATAAGGATAATAATTCCTGTGTACTCCTTAGGTGATTTCTTGGAGAATCAAATAAGAATATATGTAAAGAACTATCTAAAAGTCAGTTATTTTGGGGTTTAGGGAGTGGTTATATCTAAAAGTCAGTTATTTTGGGGTTTAGGGAGTGGTTATATCCCAAAACGATTGAAGGATTATGATGTGAAAACAAAGGACCTTGATAAAACTTCCTTAATATATGCATACAGACACACACACACACATATACATATATATATATATATATACATACATACATATATATTTCACCCCAATGGGAATTGCGCATAACTCAAGGCATTGCGTATAGTAGATAGTAGATAATTGCTATATATTGACTTTGGAGGAAAAATCTAATCAGAACAAGTATTATTAAGGGGATAAGCAGGACCCAAGAAAATATTAGTTCTGAGTGTCTTGTCTTCTCCATTATGGTATATCAAGGGAAAGAGTTGTTCTTTTTATTCTGTCTTTGTGTAATTCCCGTGAAATAAATGGGAATTTGGCCATCATACAGCTAGGCATCATTTCTTTTCCTTTTATTAATTAGACCTTAATTTAGATTTGTGTTTTGTTGATTCTTCTGTTTCCTTTAAAATAAACAAAAAAACATACCTAACAGGAATCACTTTGAATCATCAAATTTTTCCTAATTGCTCCTTCTTTTTGGGTTGTATTGTGTTCAAACTTAATAACACCCTAAGAGATTACATGTTTTATATATAAAAATTAAATCAGGTTCCCAGGCAGTGAAGTTGCATATCATGTTCCACTTTAGATTTTCTCAGTGAAATTTTTCCTCTCAGTCCCTGAAAGGAGGAGTTTACAACAGAAACCGGGACAGACCACCCTGAGTAATTTAAGAACACTAAAAGTGAATAGTATGATTTCTATAAAGAAGATGAGAGAGATTTCCCAAACCCCCTTATGTTTTTGTTCTCCTTGGAGGGAATAGAATGCCAGTATTCCTACATTTTTAAAAGAAAGATTTAAGAAATACACTGTTAGCTTCAAGATTTTAGGCAAATAGAATTCTTTTGAAAACTAAGAGAATTACCCACCTACAACCTCAGCTGAGAGACAATTTATTAAGTATTCAAGAATCCCCTAGCTCAATAAGACAGCCTCATTTCCTCTGTGTTGTTCTGTGAAATGGTTTAAGGTTAGGACTTCAGTGGCAAAAAGAAAATAAAAAAGAAAAAGGATGGAATTGTCTTTTGGTCTCTGCCAACAAAGGTTGTGCAGGCCACTGTCGACTGAAAATAAGTCGTTTTCTTAAATGTTTGTAAGTTTTTTTCTTGTTGTTTGGAAACCCTGGAGCGATTTCCCCCCTTTGCAATCAATGGTGTTAGGGGTGATTTGCCTCCCAGCTAGCCCATAAGCCTCCTTAATATGGAATAGTGCTGTAATAAAGTAGTCATCTGAGTTCTGCGTCCTGGGATCAGGTAGCCATATGCTGGGGGAGGAGGAAGAAGGATTCCTTCTCTTGTGGCAAATTTACTAGACAAGGTAGGCAAGAGCTGCAGAGATGGCGTGGAAGCTGCCTTGTTGGAGGAAATGCCCACCTCAATGAGACCTCAGATCCGTCTGAGTATTTTCCAGTATATATGGCCAGATATTAGCAAATTCTGAAGTGGTGAAAGTTAGTCTCTGGTATTGGCCTATAACTTGCTGCTCTTGGCTCCCATCTTCTAGAGACCCTTTCCAAGACCCTGTTTTCTCCTGCTGTCCTAAAATCACCCCCTCTCACCTTTCCCCACATTTTGGGTGTGTTCCTTTAAAAAATAGTCATTTTCCAATATACTGAGATTACCAGCCCAACATCAAATTTTCTTTTTTTTTGACAGGAAAACAATTAAGAGAAAATGACCAACGAAACAACCATGCCTGACAGTGCATACCATATTCCCTACCTGTAGCTCTTCTCTTGTGATGCATTTGAGCATATATTCTCTAGAACTGAGATTATTCATTAAGGTTCAGCTATGTTTTAGTGTTGCTTTCTTTTGCATTACTATATAGGTTATGAATAACAATAGCTAGCATTTATATAGCTTTTTAAGGTTTGCAAAATGCTTCATGAATACTATCTAATTTTATCCTCACCACAACCCTGGAATATCTTATACCCATTTTATAGATGAAAAAACTGAGGCAAAAAGAAGTTAAATGACTTGCCCCGGGGTCACACTGCTAGTGTCTCCAGTGTGATTTGAACTTAGTTTTTCCTGATGTCAAATCCAGGCACTTTATCCTCTGCACCAAATCATTTTATTGATTCCCACCACAGCTATCTCAAAAATCAATTTTAAAAATTCAAAATATTGTGGTTTGGGATTGAGTTTCATAACTTTTAAATAAATTAGCTCCATTGTTTATACACAAATTCTATTCACAATGAGCAATACATTGACAGATAGGCAATAATGTGCAGTGGTGGACAGAGGTGTCAGGAAGGCCTGGCTTCTACTTACAGCTCCCCCACTTGTGAGCTGGGTGAATGTGGCCAGAAACCTAACCTTTCTGACCTATGATGTCTGATTCAAAATGGGAATGATAATCCCTGCCCGCCTTGTTTAGGGCCCTGCTGCAAGGATCAGCTGTGACAGTTTATGTGCCAGGGATTTGAAAACCAAAGCACCATATCAATGTAATGACGCCTTCTTTTCCTACTTGGCTCAGCACGGTAGAGCAATGACCACTGAGCTGAATTTCTCAAGGTCTGCATTTGCCTCTGTCAGATTCAATAGAGCTAATACAATATATTTTGTTTGTCATTTGCAAATGGCTTTCATTTGTGAGCCTGTAAGAAAGGCACATTGAACGGTTTGCAGGCCTTGTTAATTACAAAGATGGTTGTCTTTTAACAGGCCCAGCCTAGGACCTGAGGCAAGCCACTAACCCCCCACATTTCAGTTATAGAACAGGAATAATAGTACCTACAAAGGAAGCTAGTGAAATTAAGAAGCTAAGGTTTATAAAGCGCTGAAACTCCTTGGATAAGAGGCACTATATAAATGCAAATCAGTATTGTAATTAAGTAATGCTTGAATTGTATTGCTGTGTGAGCATTGCTAAGATATTAAGGTATGGGGTACTGTTAGCTAGGTGGCACAGTGGATGGAGAACTGGGCCTGGACTCACCTTCCAGAGCTCAAGTCTGACTTCAGACACTTTCTAGCTGCAGGATCCTGGGCAAGTCACTTAACCCTTTTTGCCTCAGTTTCCTCATCTATAAAAATGAGCTGAAGAAGGAAATGGTGAACCACTACAGTATCTCTGCCAAGAAAACCCCTAATGGGGTCACAAAGAGTCAGACTGAAGTTAGTGAACAATATTGTTAAAATAAGCAACAGAAGAAAAATCGACTGGCCCAAACAGCACTTCCTTAAAAGCAATAAGAAGTATCATTTTTCACCCATAAATTTGTTTAACCTATATTAAGACTCTGATTTTCATAGAATTTTAAGAGTTGGAAGGGACAGCACCCCTCACATATACTCCCTCTCTGCTGTCATAGACCCCACCCTTGTGCAGGCCATCATCACCTCTTGCCTGGACTACTGCCACAGGGTGGGGAACCTGTGGCCTCGAGGCCACACGTGACCCTCTAGGTTCTCAAGTGTGGGCCTTCGACTGAATCTAAATTTTACTGAACAAATCCCCTTAATAAAAGGATTTGTTCTACAAAACTTGGACTCAGTCAAAGGGCCGCACTTGAGGACCTAGAGGGCCATGGGTGGCCTCGAGGCCACAAGTTCTGCACCCCTGGATAGCCTTCTCATTGGTCTCCTTGCCTCCAATCTCCTACTCCAATCCATTCTCCACATAGCCACCAATGTGATTTTGCTGAAGCACAGTTCTGACCTTGTCACCCCCTTCTCAAAAAACTCCAGGAGCTCTGTAGCTGCCCAGTATATATCTACATGGAGAGAGAGACAGAGAGACAGAGAGAGAGAGAGGGAGGCAGAGAGACAGAGACAGAGAGAGAGATTGAGATTTTGTGAAGATAGAAACAGATTTGACAGGAAACCCACTAGAACAGTACCTGACACGTAGAAAGTGCTTAATAAATACTTTATATGTCTAAATGCTTTATCTCATAAAGTAGCACATCCAATTTTCAGACAAATTTCACTTTTTGGAATCTTCTGTCTTTGAGCCCAAATCTGCCCCCCCCCATCTTCTCAATATTGCTCTTCTTGAAACATGCAGAATTAATCACTTTCCTTTTTTACATAGCAACTCTTCAAATATTTTAAGATGAATGTCGTGTTTCCATGAGGTTTTTCTTCAGATAACATATTACTAATTCCTTTTAATTCCCCTTGGTGCCTGGCCCAGGGGCAAAACTGTCCAGGAGATACTTGTCTATACCAAGCTGATCTTGGCTATTAATGAGTCATAGATTACATGGTGTTCATTTTTTTTTTTTTGCTTCAAAGTTTTTTTTCCCCCAAAGTAATGCATTTTAACTCTGTCATTCTATTTTCTCTGTCATTCTCCTAATTAAACACTCCAGTGGCTCTCATGCCTCCAGGATCAAATATAAAATTCTATTTGGCTTTTAAAGCCCTTCATAACCTGTTCCCTACCTAGATTTCCAATCTTCTTGCACCTTATTCTGCCCTGTATGCAGGCCGTATTCCCACATTAGATTGTGAGCTCCTTGAAGGAAGGAACTATTTTTGACTTTCTTTGTATCCCCAGCACTAAGCACTACAAGATAGTACTTAATAAATGCCTGTAGACTTGGCTTCATCTATCATTCTTGCCTGTACTCTTTGCAATCTAACTTCTGACCCTACTACTCCATTGAAAGCTTCCTAAAAGGTCCCCAATGACCTCCTCCTAATTTCAAAATTAAGTGCCTTGTTGGTCATAAAACTTGGCCTAATGACCAGATCTTATTAAGGAGAAGCTTAATAGTCACCATACCCTATTGGGCTGGACCTGAGATGGTTGGCTCGTGAGCCTGCGGATAAAAAGCCTGGAAGCTCGGGGTAGGAAGAATTTCCTAGCAAAGACCACAAGATTAACTGAGGAAAGAATACAGTGGAGAACAGAGAAGCCCTGGAGAGAATGGGAGGTGGATACTAGCAAAGGGGTGATACCCAGAGAAGCACTAGAGATGGGATTCAGTACCCAGGTACAGATGCAACCGATGTTCAATGAAGAGCAGACCCAGAAAGAACAGCATGATGACATTACCAGAAGATACAGATAGCTGTACAGAAGAGATGTCAGATTTTCCAAGATGAGCTGTATGCAGCCCACAGTGCAGCCAGAACTAGATTAAAATATAATTGGGGAACGTTAAGCAAAAGAAATAAAAATATAATAAAAATAGATAATGTTAATCTGTGGTTTTCTAAGTCAACATGTGACCCAAAGGGATCTTACGTATGGTTTAGTGGCCCTCCATTTCTATTTGAGTTTAACATCACTGCTCCACAGTATCAGAGGTGTGAAATGTCCCTTCTCATATATATCCTCACCAAACATGTTCTCTAAATGTATGACTTTCCCTGTGAAGATTCCCTGTATGTGTCCACTCTTTCCAAAGATGGTGTGTGTCTATGAGTGCATGCTCCAGGTTATTTTTTGTGTGCGTGTTTTTGGTGAGGCAATCAGGGTTAAATGACTTGCCCAGGGTCACACAGCTAGTAAGTGTCAAAGTGTCAAGTGTCTGAGGCTGGATTTGAACTCAGGTCCTCCTGACTCCAAGGCCAGAGATCTTACTGTGCCACCTAGCTGCCCCTATGCTCCAGGTTATTGGGGAGAATGTTTCATTTCTCCTTTTCTTAATATACTATCACAATAAATGAATTTAGTTTTTTAGAAAGAAGTTATTTTGATGTGTTTTGTTTTTGTATCACAAACAGATTCATATTACTGTAGTACCCCTCTCTTAAAAAATGGCAGATACCTATTTTCTCTTCCTCTTCCCTCTTCTAATTGGTCTCCTTGCCTCCAATCTCCTTCTACTCCAATCCATTGACTTGCCTGGGGTCATACAACTAGTAAGTGTCTGAGGTCAGATTTAAATTCATGAAGATGAGTCTTTCTGATATGTATGTATATATGTATGTACAAATATGCATATGTATATGCACAAGTGTACATACATGTATGTACAAATATATGTATGTGTATATATGTGTGTATACACATATATACATATGTGTATACACACACACATATATACATATATATATATATGTTTCTTCTGCAACCCAAATCTGTTGCTTTGAACTGATCAGGTCTTCCGCCTGAGGCCTGAAAGGTAATACTGGCACGAGACTTGTGAACAATGGTTTTGAGTGGATGTCAGTACGTAGAGTTGAACCTTGGGTAGCTTTTATGGAGCTCCCGCCCATGAGAAGATGATGCTACGGGTGTAACATTTTTTGTCGGAGGTATTGGTGCATATGTCATATGCCCCTACTAGAGTGCAAATTGCATAAGGCAGGACCTGTGTTTTGACTAACCTTTGTATCTTCCCCATCACGTATCCCTAGGCTTTGTTCACAGGTACTGGGGTTGTGTGTGTAACAGAAGGAAGTTCACTTAGCCTAAAAATCAAAGTCTTTGTTTAGGGATTGGAGAGGTATCAGGAGGTACTATACTCAAATCTAACTTTCTTCACTTAATGTGTTTTCTTCTCTGCTCCACCCTACCCGTAGTGAATTGGACCATTCTTTCCATTCATCTTCTTGGAGAAGAAAAAGAAGGATACAAATAAGAGAGTAGACAAGAAGGAGAGAATTCAGGGGGAAGAAAAGAAACTTTGAGTGGAGTTCTATAACAGATTTTAATCTTAGGAGTTGAATGAAATTTAACTCCCTAAAACAGCGTGGGATTGCCGTTTCTTCTTTCTTCCATCCACCTCACTTCATTGACAACCTTTTGGAAAGCAGTGGCAGAGATGACTACCCTGTCTGTACTGCTTTCCTGATCTTCCAGAGCAGGGGAAAAGGGGATTGCCGGGAGTGCTGATGGTAGCAGCTGCAGCCATCACCCCATCAGCCGCCTCTGTGTGAGATTCTGCACTTTGTAATCAGCTTTGCCCTTGAACTTCGTTGCTCTGGGAAGCTGAAAATTGTGGCTGTTTCCAGAGGAGTATTTAGCAACCTTTCTCAAACTGTGATCCACCGTGCACCCCAGGGCAAGAGTCGTTTTCCTCCCAACCCTACCAGAGTCAGACATCTGTTCATCTGCACTCTGCCTCCCCCTCCCCACTCCCCACATATATCTTATACATACAAACATGCCAATCACCTTCTTTACTCTTCCTGCCAAGGTTATTATTCTCTCCTCCTCTCTCTACTCCCTTAGGTTTAAAAAAAAATAGGAAGAGGAATGACTCAGTTTAAATACCCTGGCTGTTGTAGCCTAGCATGATCAAAGCAAAGTGCCAACATGCATTAGCTAGAAATGGAAAGCTGTGCTTTAATGTAGCCACATATGCTGTACCTAAGAGAAGGGGGAAAATTCATTCAGTGAGTGTGCTGATGGGAGATGGGGAACGGGGAATGGGACAAGAGAAGACGCTATCTATTGACAGAGTGGCTACTTCCTGGTGCCCTTCCTCAGCCCCCTTGAAGGCAGCTGCTTTCACACAACACCCTTTCCTATTGTTTCTATGCCTCAGTAATTGCTTCTTGTGGTTTGGGGTGGGGGAGGTAATTAATGAGAAGGGCCACATGGTGTCGAAAGAAGGTTCTTCCACAGCTTTCTGAGAGATAAGTTTGGCATTTTAAGAAGCCTCATTGACTTTTCCAGGCCACCAGAGGGAATATTTACTGCAGAAAAGCAGAAATATATTAAACAGTCCCCCAGTGGTTTGAAAGACTAGAATTGGCCCTACTTTTAGGCTTGGTAGGCAGTTCATTATTCTGTGTGATATGAGTGAATGGCCTCCCATCAGTCTGTCAGCAGGCATTATTAAGTGCTTACTATGTGCCAGAGACTGTGCTCAAAGCTGGGGATACAATGAAATGCCAAAGGAAGTCTTTGCCTTTAAAGAGCTCAAACTCTAGTGGGAGAGACAATATGTAAGTAATGAGGTACATAGAAGTTATATACAGAGTAGATCAAAGGTAATTTAAGAGGGGAAGCCATTAGCAGCCTGGAGGGTTGGGAACAGCTAAGAACAGCTAGGTAGCCCAGTGGATAGAGTACCAAGGCTGGAGCCAGGAAGACTCATCTTCATTAGTTCATATCCAGCCTCAGACACTTTCTAGCTGTGTAGGACTAAGGTCGCAGGTGTATGTAACTAGGAAGATGGTGGTGCCCTCCACAGTAATAAGGACTTTTGGAAGGGAGGAAAGACAATCAATTCTGTTTTGAATATGTTGAGATTGAGAAGCCTATGGGGCATCCCATTCAAGATGTCTAAGAGGTAGTTGAATATGAACTGAAGCTCAGGACAGAGACTGAGGCACTAGAACTGGATGTATAGATATAGAATCATCTGTCTAAATATGACGAATGAATGAAGGGGACTTGGGACAGAGCATTAGGGGAACTTTCTATCTTATATCTTTCTGTCCTATATCTATACTAGTTTATATGATAGTGCCTGAAGTTCCTTCATAGATTTATTCTTTTGGGCTAAGACATCAAGTCACACGTTTAAAATGCAGAGTCACTACTTTCATTTCTCCAGAAGAACTGTTAAGAGCAAGCCTCTCTTTAAAACTTGACGCCTGCATCTGTCCATTAAAACTGTTAAAGGTTAGTGCTGCCTTTTTAACTAAAGATCCTTCATGGTATTGGACAATGTATAATGCTTGATGGCCAGAAATAATCCCACTAGAAGACATTTTCTCAAGTGAGAGATGAAGAGAGATATTTACTATTAGCGAATACACATAGACTTTGGGGACATATCTAGTTAGTTTAGTTATACACATGTAAGAAACAAATCCATCACAAATGGCATCTTTCATTTGAGAATATAATAATTAATAGTAATCATAAAGGCATAGACACACATTCCTGTAAATAGGATACAGTTATATTACCTGTCCTAGACCCAAGCAGTCTGTCTTACAGTCATAGTCTAGAACTACAAGGGATTTCAGAGGTCATCTAGTGCAATTCTATTGCTTTTACAAATGAGGAAACTGAGGCTCAGGAGGGCTCAGTGATTTGCCCCAGTCGCACATACAGTAAGTGACAAAGGCAGGATTTGGACAGTAGTCCTCTCACTCCATAGACACTACTCTTTCCACTATGCCAGGTCATGCAGTGAATGTTAGCTCCTACCCCATTAGAAAGATGAGAAAGTTGTGTCTTGGTTCTTCTCTGCTCAAAAGAGTACTTGCCGTCACTTTCTGCTGCCCGCTAGGAAGAAAGAAGGAAAAAATGAAGAGAATCAGACCTTAAAAGCCTGGTTTGTATTTAAGCTCCATTCATTTATTTGGTCTGGATTCTGGATCTAGAGACTCTATCCTTCCTCCTCAGCACCTCCTTGGAGTTTGGGGGCAACATTACATCTTTATCATTCTCAGCTCTATACCAGAGCCAAAGGTTAATGAAGGATTTTCCCCCTTTCCTACTTCCCTACATTCTTTTTATTAAATCAGATAGTTTTGAAACAAAGTGATTTTTCCTTGATAATAGCAAAAATCTACTGGTTTAATCCTTCCACATGCCTCCTCAGGGCCCCATTTTGTTTGGATTGGAACAGAGTAGGGAAGGAGTGAGCTATTTTCCCTCTCCCCTCCCCCATTCAAACAGCTAGAAGGTCACTTGGTGTCAGATGGTGATTATGATATTGCCAAGGATGGCTAATCAATCAGGACCCTAACATTAGGCTCTTAGTAATCATTAACACCCTATCTTGAAATAATTTATACTATTAGCAGGAAGGCATTTAGACCCTGAGGGAATGAGACTTAGGATGATTGAATTTTGATGAGGAGAGAGAAGAGGGCAAGATTTGGAGCCTGAGTGATAATATATGGAGAGTAGGCCTGACCAGGTGGTGGTGGAGGGAACCTGGATACTTAAAATTAGAGTGAAATAGTAGATAGGGCACTGAATTTAGCAGCAGAAAGATTTGGGTTCAGATCCTACTTCTGATAATTACCTAGATAAAAGAACAGCAAGAAGCACATTAGGTGAGTCACTTAATCTCTCTTGGGCCTCAGTTACATCATTTTAAAAATGAAGCAGTTAATTTTTATGCTGGTGAAAATTAATGTCATATTCCTTAAACAAACAAACAAAAAGAGGTGATTAGAGTTGATGGACTTAAGGTCACTTCCTGCTTGAAAATCTATCAGTACCATTGGGAAAGGGGTAGGGGTGTGTGTGTGTGTGTGTGTGTGTGTGTGTGTGTGTGTGTGACAGAGACAGAGAGGAGAGAGTGAGAGAAAGATGAAATCAGGGAGAAAGACCTACCCAAAAAGAAGATGTGAGAACAGAAAAGACAAGCTTCCTAGGTTTCCCCAACATTAGCCTATTTAAAGATATAATACTCTTACCAACAAAGATACCAAGTGTACTTGAATCATTCAGCAGTGATTAAGTCTTTATTATATGCCAAGTGAAAAAAATAGGGAAAAAAAAGAAAACAATTTCTCCCCTGGAGAAGCTCACATTCTAAAAGAGGAGACAGTATGGATATGGATAGCCACATACAAAATACTCAGACTAGATTCAAGGTAACCTTAGAGAAAAAGGCATGAGCAACTGGGAGGAGGCATTATGATTGCATCACTTGAGTATCCATACTCTTGAGATGTGATACCTATCGAGGAAATATTATCTGTGTAATCTGTTTAGTGCTTTAACAAATAGCTAAGGTATTACACAATGTTACTAAGAATTGGTGTCTTAAAGTCAAAAGTTGTAATTTAGATTTTTTTTGTTGTTGTTGTTTAAGAATTCCATTCTGGTTTCAGTCTGCTGGTTATCCTGCCATCCATCATTTAGCAGAGCTGTGTTTTTAATAGTTTCTCATTTATCCAACAGGGTGGACTAAGTGCCCAAGCTTTTGTTCGAGTGGAGCTAAAGGATGTAAATGATAATCAACCTGTTTTTAACCCGGCCTCCTACGTGACAAGCATCAGTGGTCACACACAGCCAGGCACGGAGATTCTCAACGTTGTCGCTACTGACAGGGATGATGGAATATATGGAGTAGTGGCCTATGAGCTCATTCCAGGAGACTTCTCCTCTCTCTTCACAGTTGACTCTGCCACAGGTATGTGAGAAGTTTAGGTAGGGCTAGAATCAATCTTAGGACGGTTTTCTTCTGAAAGCAATGGCTTCTGTGTGTAAGAGTGAGAGTACACAAACCAGAAAATTAGATTGGATTGTTCGGAAAAGAAGGAGCTATTCCTTACAACAAATGATACCTTGATATAAAAATTGGGTGACGTGTAATTAATACTCATGAAAGAGGAGAAAAAAAGCTGTTTTGCCAGTAGATAACCTCTAAATGAAGTATGCCACTATTATTTTTTGTCCAATCTGTATTATATTAAAATACCCTTTCTGGGAAGGTTGTCTTGCTAATTAAAATGTCGCTTATTAACATTTCATACTTTGAAGCATCAATTTCAGGTATTAATAAATGATATTAATGAAAAGAACAATGGGCCAGCCTCAGAAGAACTGGATCCTATGAAACTTAGTCTCTCTGAGTCTCATTTTCCTCATCTGTAAAATGAAAACAATGAATTAGATGATCTCTAAGGTTTTTTCTAGATTAAAAAAAAATCTGTTATTCTAAAGGACACCAGGTACAGGGTAACTTTGTCCCACAGGCATTTACTTTTCTAAAGAAGCATTGGTTTCTATAAAGCGTCACCTTCCTCTGTTTATTGCTAGTAGAAAGATTTTTAATACCTTAGAAAATCGGGAAATATTGAAACTCCAAGTATCTATTTTAGCAACCACTTACATGATTAGGTATTAAGTGAGCCAAAGAAAGACCTCTAGAATTGAGAACAGAATCGCTGTGGGAGATTCACAAAAGGACATGGAATATAGAAGCAGGATGTGGAAATTGGGAGTGTGGTATAAACAGTCAGAGGGGGTTGCTCGACTTTGCTTAAATGTTCTGTTACAAGGAAGGGCTTAGAGGACAGTAGGGGGGTGGAGTAGAAAAGAACTCAAGGGGAAATGATTATGGAGTGAAAACAAAAGACAACAATAAATTAAAATAAAAGAAAAGAAGTAAAGGGCATGACCATGAATTGTATTGATGAGAAGATGTGAATCAATTGCATTCTGCACTGGGTTGGGGGAATGAAAAGAAGGGAATAAGCGTTTTTATAGCATCTACTAGGAGCCAGTAAGCACTTTACAAATATCATCTCATTTGAATCTCACAACAAACCAGTGAAGTAGGTGTTGTTATTGTCCTCATCTTATTTTTTTCTTTTTTTAAAAAATTTTTTATTAATTTATTTTGATTTATCAATAATCACTTCCATATACTTTTGAGTTTAAAATTTTTCTCCCCCTTCCTCCCCACCACCCTCCCCAGAGGAAGCACAATCTGATATAGGCTATACATTTACATTCATATTAAATATATTTTCACATTAGTGATGTTGTAAGTAGAAATTAGAACCAATAGGAGGAACCATCCGAAAGAGGAAACAAAACTCAACAGAAGAGAAAAAAAATAACAACTCGGCTTCCATAGTTCATTGTTTGGGTGTGGATAGTATTTTCCATCACAAGGCCTCTGGAGATGTCTTAGATCCTTGTATTGCCAGGAAGGGTTAAGTTTATCAATATTAGTCATCACACAACGTGGCTGTTATTGTGTACAATGTTCTCTTGGTTCTGCTCACTTCACTCAGCATCAGTCCATACAAGTCTTTCCAGGTTTTTCTGAAGTCAGCCTGTTCATCATTTCTTATAGCACAATAGTATTGCATCACATTCATATACCACAACTTGCTCAGCCATTCCCCAATTGATGAGCATCCTCTCAATTTCCAGTTCTTTGCCAGAATGAAAAGAGCTGCTATGAATATTTTTGTACATGTAGGTCCTTTTCCCATTTGTGTGATCTCTTTGGGATATAGCCCTAGAAGTGCTATTGCTGGGTCAAAGGGTATGCACATTTTTATAGGCCTTTGGGCATAGTTCCAAATTGCTCTCCAAAATGGTTGGATCATTTCACAACTCCACCAACAATGCATTAGTGTTCCAATTTTACCACATTCTCTCCAACATTTATCATTTTCCTGTTTTGTCATGTTGTCTATTCTGATGGGTGTGATGTGGTACCTCAGAGTTGTTTTGATTTGCATTTCTCTAATCAATAGTGATTTAGAACATTTTTTCATATGACTATAGATGGCTTTAATTTCTTCATCTGAGAACTGTCTGTTCATATCCTTTGACCACTTATCAATTGGGGAATGGCTTGTATTCTTATAAATTTGACTTAATTCTCTATATATTTTAGAAATGAGGCCCTTATCAGAGAGACTGGTTGTAAAAATTCTTTCCCAATTTTCTACCTTCCTTCTAATCTTAGTTGCATTGGCTTTGTTTGTGCAAAACCTTTTCAATTTAGTGTAATCAAAATTATCTATTTTGCTTTTCATAATGTTCTCTATCTCCTGTTTGGTCATGAATTCTTCTGTTCTCCATAGATCTGACAGGTAAACTATTCCTTGCTCTCTCAGTTTACTTATAGTATCAGCCTTTATATTTAAATTATGTGCCCTTTTTGACTTTATTTTGGTATATGGTGTGAGATTTTGGTCTATGCCTAGTTTCTGTCATCCTCTTTTCCAGTTTTCCCAGCAGTTTTTTTCAAAGAGTGGGTTCTTATCCCAGAAGCTGGGGTTTTTGGGTTTATCAAATAATAGATTATTATAGTCATTGACTACTGTGTCTTGCATACTTAACCTATTCCACTGATCCACCACTCTATTTCTTAGCCAGTACCAAGCAGTTTTGATGATTGCTGCTTTATAATACAATTTAAGATCTGGAATGGCTAGGCCACCTTCCCCTGCATTTCTTTTCATTAGTTCTCTTGATATTCTGGACCTTTTGTTCTTCCAAATGAATCTTGTTATTATTTTTTCTAACTCTATAAAATAGTTTTTGGGTAGTTTGATTGGCATGGCACTGAATAAGTAAATTAGCTTAGGTAGAATTGTCATTTTTATTATATAAGCTTGGCCTACCCATGAGCAACTGATGTTTTTCCAGTTATTTAGATCTGATTTTATTTTCGTGAAAAGTGTTTTGTAATTGTGTTCATAGAGTTCCTGGGTTTGTTTCAGGAGGTAGACTCCTAAATATTTTATAATGTCTGCAGTAAGTTTAAATGGAATTTCTCTCTCTATCTTTTGCTGTTGGGCTTTGTTGGTAATATATAGAAATGCTGATGATTTACGTGGGTTTATTTTGTAGCCTGCAACTTTGCTAAAGTTGTTTATTATTTCAAGTAGTTTTTTACTTGATTCTCTGGGATTTTATAAGTATAACATCATGTCATCTGCAAAGG
Source organism: Vombatus ursinus (assembly GCF_900497805.2). NCBI lineage: Eukaryota > Metazoa > Chordata > Mammalia > Diprotodontia > Vombatidae > Vombatus > Vombatus ursinus. The sequence continues at coordinate 15,551,362 of NW_020954562.1, read as the reverse complement.
GTGATAGCTTTGTTTCTTCTTTGCCTATTCTAATGCCTTCGATGTCTTTTTCTTCTCTTATTTCTAAAGCTAAAAAGTTTCCAGTACGAAGTTGAATAACAGTGGTGATAATGGACATCCTTGTTTCACCCCTGATCTTATTGGAAATGCTTCTAGCTTGTCCCCATTACATATTATGTTTGCTGAAGGTTTTAGATGGATGCTATTTATTATTTTAAGGAAGACTCCATTTATACCTATGCTCTCTAGTGTTTTTAATAGGAATGGGTGTTGTATTTTGTCAAAAGCTTTTTCTGCATCTATTGAGATGATCATGTGGTTTCTGTTAGTTTTGGTGTTGATATGATGGATTATGCTGATAGTTTTCCTTATATTGAACCAGCCCTGCATTCCTGGTATAAATCCTAGCTGGTCATAGTGTATTATTCATGTGATAAGTTGCTGTAATCTATTTGCTAATATTTTGTTTAAAATTTTTGCATCTATATTCATTAGAGAAATTGGTCTATACTTTTCTTTCTCTGTTTTAACTCTTCCTGGTTTAGGTATCAGCACCATATTGTATCATAAAAAGAATTTGGTAAGATTCCTTCTTTACCTATTTTACCAAATAGTTTACATAGTATTGGAATTAATTGTTCTTTAAATGTTTGATAGAATTCACATGTAAATCCATCTGGCCCTGGAGATTTTTTCCTAGGGAGTTCATCAATGACTTCTTCAATTTCTTTTTCTGAGATGGGGTTATTTAAGTATTTTACTTCCTCTTCTGTTAATCGGGGCAATTTATATTTTTGTAAATATATATCCATTTCATTAAGATTGTCAAATTTGTTGGCATGTAGTTGGGCAAAATAATTCCTAATTGTTATAATTTCCTCTTCCTCGGTGGTAGTTTCACCTTTTTCATTCTTGATACTAGTAATTTGGTTTTCTTCTTTCTTTTTTTTTTTAATTAGATGAACCAAAGGTTTATCTATTTTATTGGTTTTTTCATAAAACCAGCTCTTAGTTTTATTTATTAGTTCAATAGTTTTCTTAATTTCAATTTTATTAATTTTTCCTTTGGTTTTCAATATTTCTAATTTGGTGTTTAATTGAGGATTTTTAGTTTGTTCTTTTTCTAGTTTTTTTTAGTTGTATGCCTAGTTCATTGATCTCCTCTTTTTCTATTTTATTTATGTAAGCATTTAGAGATATAAAACTTCCCCTAAGAACTACTTTTGCTGCATCCCATAAGTTATGGTATGTTGTCTCATTATTGTCATTCTCTTGAATGAAATTATTGATTGTTTCTATGATTTGTTCTTTGACTCAATCATTTTTTAGGATTAGATTATTTAGTTTCCAATTATTTTTTAGTCTATCTTTCCATGGACCTTTGTTACATATAATTTTTATTGCTTCATGATCTGAAAAGGATGCATTTAATATTTCTGCCTTTCTGCATTGGATTGTGAGGTTTTTATGCCCTAGTACATGGTCAGTTTTTGTGTATGTGCCACGTACCGCCAAGAAAAAAGTATATTCCTTTCTATCCCCATTCAGTTTTCTCCACAGGTCTATCATACCTAACTTTTCTAATGTTCTATTCACCTCCTTAACTTCTTTCTTGTTTATTTTGTGGTTAGATTTATCTAGTTTAGAGAGGGAGAGGTTGAGGTCCCCCACTAATATAGTTTTGCTATCTATTTCTTCCTGTAACTCCCCGAACTTCTCCTCTAAGAATGTGGATGCTATACCGTTTGGTGCATATATGTTTAGTAATGATATTATTTCATTGTCTATGGTGCCTTTTAGCAGTATGTAGTTTCCTTCCTTATCTCTTTTGATAAGATCTATTTTTGCTTTTGCTTTGTCTGAGATCAGGATTGCTACCCCTGCTTTTTTTACTTCAGCTGAAGCATAATATATTTTGCTCCAGTCTTTTACCTTTACCCTGTATGTGTCACTCTTTTTCAAATGTGTTTCCTGTAAACAACATATTATAGGATTATGGTTTTTAATCCAATCTGCTATACGCTTCCGTTTTATGGGAGAGTTCATCCCATTTACATTTACAGTTATGATTACTATCTGTGTCTTTTTCTCCATCCTTTTTTTCCCCGTGTTTATGCTTTTCTTTCTCCTTTCTCCTTTCCCTGCCTCACTAGTGTTTTGCTTTTGACCAGCGTCTCCTTGGGTCCCACCTCCCTTCTATTATCCCTTTCCCTTTTCTTACCCTTTACCCTTATTGCTTCTTCCCTCCCTCCTATCCCCCATCCCTTTTCTTTCCCCTTTCTCCTCCTACTACCTATAGTACAAGTTAGATTTCTATACCTAACTGATTATGCTATTCCCTTCTTGAGCCAAATCTGATGAGAGTAAGGTTCAAACAATGCTCATCCCCCTCCCTTCTTTACCTCTGCTCTAATAGTTTTTTGTGTCTTTTCCTGTAATGTAATTTACCCTTGTCTGCTTCCTCCTTTCTCGGTACATTTTCTTAGCTCAGACTTATCCACTTACTTGGAGCCATTTAACCCACTTGATTAAATTTTTTTTTCTCATTACATCAAAGTCAACTTACATCCACTCCCTTTATGTATACTCCTTTAACATGGTATAACAACAATACAGTTCTCAAGAGTTGCAAGTGTCATCTTCCCTTGTAGAGATGTAAACATTTTGCCTTTATTAACAACATATTGTATCTTTCTGTCCCATTTACCTTTTTATCTCTCTCTTGAATCTTGTACTTAAAGATCAAATTTTTTGTTGAGCTCTGTTCTTTTTATCAGGAATGTTTAGAAGTCCCCTATTTCATTGAATATCCATCTCCTTCCCTGAAAAATCATGCTCATTTTCACTGGGTAGTTAATCCTTGGCTGCATTCCAAGCTCCTTTGCCTTACGGAATATCATGTTCCATGCCTTATGGTCTTTTAATGTAGAGGCTACAAGGTCCTGTGTAATCCTGACTGTGGTTCCATGATATTTAAATTGTTTCTTTCTGGCTGCTTGCAGTAATTTCTCTTTTATCTGGTAATTTTGGAAGTTAGCTATTTTATTCGTTGGCGTTTTCAATTTGGGATCTCTTTCAGGCAGGGAGCGATGGATTCTTTGTATAGTTATTTTACCTTCAGGTTCTAGGACTTCAGGGCAGTTTTCCTTTATGATTTCCTGAAGGATATTGTCCAGGCTCTTTTTTTCATCATGACTTTCAGGTGGGCCTATAATTTTTAAATTGTCTCTCCATGAGGTATTTTACGTTTTCATCTATTTTTTCATTTTTTTGTTTCTGTTTGACTGATTCTTGCTCTCTCATAGAGTCATTAGTTTCCATTTGTTCAATTCTAATTTGTAACATATTGTTTTTTTTTCTGTTAGATATTGTACTTTCTTCTCCAATTGGTCAATTGTATTTTTAAGGGATTTATTTTCTTCATTGTACTTTTTTTCCAATTGGCCAACTGTGTGTTTTAGGGACTTGTCTTCAGTGTACTTTTTTTTTCCAATTGGCCAATTGTACTTTTAAAGGACTCCTCTAGCTCTCTCATTTGACTTTTAAAATCCTTCTTGAGTTCTTCTAAGAAGGCTTTTTGGGCTTCAGACCAGTTCATATTCCTTTTTGATATTGCAGATGTGGGTTTGATAACAGTGTTGTCCTCTTCAGAATTTCTGTCTTGATCTTCACTCTTCTCATAATAGGAATCTATAGTACATTTCTTTTTACTCATGGTGTTTCTTTATTCCCCGGACTTTAAAGAGATTAAGCTCTCCTGCTGGGGAGCAGAGGGCACTGACCCAAGCTTCTTGTGTTGGGAGCCTAGGTCTTGGTCACTGGCTTTGGGAGCTGGGGCCTCTTATGTTGGCAATTGGAGGCTGTAGGGTTCTGGCAGCTTATCTGGTGTTGGGCTGGAATCAGCAAGGCTGGGACTTCCAGGTAAATCTAGGTTGCCTGCTTTTCCTTTCCCTTAGCTTTGTTTAGCTCCTTTTAGATAAGTGCTGCCAGGTGTTTATCTGCCTGGGGCCCCTTGCAGTGCTGCCTCCCTTATTTCTGTTGAGGCACTGGGAGACTTCTTTGCTGAAGAATGCCGAGGCACCTGGTGGTTTTCTGAGCTGGTTTTCACCGGTTACCCCACCCTCACTGAGGCACTCGGAGGTACAGCTGTTGGCATTTGCCTGCTCGACCACCTGGGCTTCAGGATCTCCTCCTGGTTGGCAGTTGGAGGCTGTAGGGTTCTGACAGCTTACCTGGTGTTGGACTGGAATCAACAAGGCTGGAACTTTTTGGCACCTCTAGGTTGCTTTCTTCAGCTCCTTTTCAGAGGAATGCTGCCGGGTGCTTATCCACCTGGGGCCCTTTGTAGTGCTGCTTCCCTTATTTTTGCTGAGGCATCGGGAGACTCATTTGCTGTAGAATGCCGAGGCACCAGAATCTCCTCCTGGTGTGCTAAAGTGGGTCTTTCCACTAGCTGGCTGGGCGACTCCTGTTTCATACTGCTCCCCTTCCCCAGGGTAAGAGGTGCCTTTCCTGTTAATCCCTCTAGCTACCTGGGCTACTGCACTGCTGCACCCCGTCTTTCTTCTGGTTCGGCTGTTCCAGGGTTTTTTCTGGGGTGATATTTTCTGGGTTTTCAGAGGTTGATAGGGGAGGGTGAGAGCAACTACCTTTTTACTCCGCCATTTTGGCTCCCAGAAGCGGAAGTCTTATTATCCTCATTTTACAGTTGAGGAAACTGAGGCAAACAGAGATTAAGTGATTTGCCTAGGCTCACACAGCTGTTCAGTGTCTAAGGTCATATTCGAACTCAGATCTTCCTGACTCCAGGCCTAGAGCTCTAACCATTGTACCACTAAGTTGCCTCGACAGAGAAACCAGAGAAACCCAGATTAAATTATTAGCTCTGCCACTCATTTTCTATGTAACACTGGGTGAGTCACTTAACTTCCCGGGGTCTCTGTGTCCTCACCTATAAAATTAGAGAGTCTTACTAGAGCTTTTGGGGTCCTGTCTAGTTCCAATTCTGTGATCCTATGGTAAGTCAACTATTCCCTTACCCCACTCTTGGGCAAATTCTTAAGTCTGTGGACCTCAAGTTTCCTCAGTTTTCCTTCTAAATGAAGGGAGTGTATTAGATGAGCTCTAAGGTCTAAACAATGATACGCCAAAGTATCAAGGTATACAGCATTAAGACATGCTTGGATGGAGTAAAAGGTTTAATAAAAAGAAACTAAATTTGCCTTTTCTGTCAATATCTTTTGAATGTTTGACCTTTGCAAAGAAAGGGTGCGATGTGTGCTTATGATGACTAGGAATTGTGGAATCCCGTGATTCTCAAACTATTGTTTTGCTGAAAACATCTGTTTGGGAGCCATATCTCAAGGTGGAGTGCAGCAGCTGTTGGACTGCCCATGGCATCATTCTATTACCACGGAGGGCAAACAGCAAAGAATACTGTGTTCATTTTAGATTAGCAGGACTCTGAGGCAGGTAAACTGGTCATCTCTCAAATTTGTGCTTTGTCAACCTTCCTGCTTGTAATTCATATCCCATCTTCCCAGGAAGTCCCAGGGGACTGAGATTAACTCGCTTTTTTAACCTATGTAGTTTACTTCATGTGGTTTAGCAAACTTAGGCTCTTGTGTGGTACTGACCAGGGGATTAGATGTTTACTCTGGCCGTCATCTGAAAGCAAATCTTTCCTTGCTCAAAAACAATGCCTGTGACGTAGCCCTTGAAGCATTCCAAAGAACAGAAGAAACTAATCTTTTTAGGAAGTCAGACTGCTTATCTTGGCTTTTTCATAATTTACTTTAACCATGGACCTTAACTCCCTGTCAAATCAGACCCTCTAGGGCATGGTAGTTGCCAAAAAAATATAGGTCAATCAATAATCAGGGAACACAATCTCTAAAAGCATTTAGCTGAAGGTTTCTAAACATCAGAGATGCTTCCCTCAGCTCCCCCTGTTGGACATTGGAGATGAATAGGATGCACTGTACCCTTATAGAAAGGGCCCTGGGTTGGTATGGTAGTCCACTGTTAGCTACATGCTCCCAGTTCTGGCATTTGGTATGAGATAAATGACTTGGCTTAATCACTGGGAACACTTGACGTGGTCATTATCTCGTGCAAGTATCACAGTCTTTTTATAAAGTAAGAACCAAATTCGTAATGGAAGTAGCCTGAGGTCTTCACTGTTGGCATTTTTTGATGTGGGAGCATTTGGGTTGAAGACACTATTCCCAACCTTATAACACTTGGAATCTGGTTGTACTTAATCAGGGCTCATGAGTAATTCATGAAGTCTGGTAATACTTTAATATAACCTTTAGTTACAGAATATCAAACAACAGCATGAATAGTTATTATTTTGTTTTTGTTTTTGTTTTCTTTTTAGGATAGAAAAGAGAATCTACTATACGGGCAATTCCCCAAATTTGGACTAGTTGTATGCTAAAGGTTTGCTTGTAAATTGGTTATTTGAAGTTATGAACACAACTGAGACACAATTTGGTAGAATGGAAAGAAGTCAGTCAATCAATAAACATTCTTAAGCTTCTACTCTGTGCCAGGCACTCTGTTCAGCACTGAATTAACTAGGAGTCTGGCTTAAAGTCCTGAGCCCTTGCTTTGGTCACTTTCTAGGTCATGTGACCATCCAAAAGCTGCCTTGCTTTTGCTTTTTGCTACTTACAGGACATTGCGATTCAATAGGTGCTGGGGATACAAAAGCAAAAACAAAACCAAATGGTTCCTGCTCTCAAAAACCTTACATTCTACTTGGAGGATGCAATATGTACACTGAGAAGTGTAGTACAAAGAAAAGGAAGGAGGACAAGAACACCAAGAATGGAAGAAATGAAGGGAAGCTTCAATGAGGAGGTCGCATGAGTCGAGCCTTAAAAGAAGACAGGGTTTCTGAGAGGTGACAGTGAAGAGAAAGTACATCCCAAGCATGGGTCTGACTATGGCAAATGCACAGAGTTAGGAGGCAGAGTATGTGAATTTCTACTTGAATGACCCACTGCCACCTCAAGATCCATGTATCTAATACTTTAGTATTCTTTCCAAATTCCATTGCCCCTTCTTCTCACTTCACTCTTTCTTTCTCTGGTACCACCATTCACTTAATCTTCGCTGTTTGCAACCTTGCACTATCTTGGCTTCATCTCCCCTTTGCTCCCTATATATGATGAGTTACAAAACCTCCAGAATACTTTTTGGGGGCATCTGTCTCTTTTTTATTCCCAACACTATCATCCCAGTACAGACCTTCATTATTTTCTCTCAACTATTTTCCATAGGCACCTAATACATCTTCCTGACTCTACTCTTTTCCCCTCCAATCTGTCCCTTGTTTTGATGCTAGGCTAATATTCCTTATGTATAGATCTTGTCATAGCTATCATGTGCTTAAAGATCTTGGCATTTTTCTCTTGCTCTCCAAGTAAAATTCAGACTCTTTTTTTGACCTGGCATTCAAGGCCCTATACCACATAGTGCCTGACACCTCCACTCATCCTACTTCTCTCCATGTACTCTATGCTCTAGTCAAATTATGCTGTTTTCTGCCCTTTTATATATTATGCTCTTGCCTCCTTCCATGCTTTTGCTTACACAGCAATTCCTATTGACTAGAAGGTCCTCCCACTGTGTTTTTGCCTTGTGAATTCCTATTCCATCTTTAAAACCAAACTCAAGTTATATCTTTACTGGGGAGCGTTTGCTGACCGACTCCATCCTTCACCTTGAAACTCCCTGAAGACTTTGTTTCTGCCTCCTTAATGCATATGTGTGAATAACATTTTGGGTTACAGTGACTGGTATATGTTTCATATCCTCTTTCTAGAATCCAAGTCCCATGAGGGCAGGGGCTACATTTTATCCAGACTTTGTATTTTCCTTAGCAAGGAGAACAGTGGTTCTTTTCATAGAAAGAGCTCAATGCTTAAACAATGTTTATTGAGTTTCTTATTGAGTGTAAGCAACTTCCAAGGGCCCAGTGATTTATAGAAATAATGAGGACCTATAATTATTAGCTGTATGGTCCTGACCTGGTCACTTTATTTCCCTCAGCCTCAGTGTTTTCTCCTGTATAAAATTACAAGGTTCAACTTAATGGCCTCTACGGTCCTTTTCAATTCTAGACCTATGATTATGTGGTTCTAAATAAGGCATAAAGAATTTGATTTTTAAACTCTATGTACATTCTGAGCAAATTGCATCAGTGATTTTGCCTGGGGGACTATGGGCTAGATGGGGTGGGAAGCGGAAGGGTAGTGATGGGATGTCAGCAGCTGGGAGAGGGGTGGTCTTCTGAAAGTGTTAGTGTCAGGTTAGAAGTAGGAGAATAGCTATGTGGAGAAAGAGTGGAAATAGGAAGTCTTTGGGGTTGGGGTTTTCTTCCTGTCCTAGCTTCTTGTCCTTCCTCTTGTCCATTTTAATTGCTTCTTTCTTGGCTTGCTTCCATCATAAAATGATCATGAGGGGGCTAGAAAGGATGAGAAGGACTAGAGATGAGGCTGCCATTTTCACTTAGACAGGTTTCCCTCTTTCTCTTAGCAATTGCTTCTCTTCCCTTTGCTTCAGGGAAACATAGGCACAGAGGGAAAACTACTCAGGTAACCAGACTCCTCACACTGCTCAGCCATGGAAAGAGGTCTCATCTAGCTTTTTTCTTTCTCTCCTTCCAACATAATCAGCCCTACAGTCACAATATAAAGACTAAGTGGGGAACAACAACCCAGAAGCCTGTGCCCTTTCCACTTTTAGCTACTGTTACTCAGCAACCTCAGAATGGCAAAAAGGCTGTTGTACTGTTAGGTACATTATTCCTATAACTCAACCACCCTGCTTCCCTGATTGTAGTGACAAAAAGAAACTGATAGGAGGAGATGCGTTGGGATTGAAAACTTTTCTTCTACTACTCCCTTTCTTTTCCAGTTGCTACTGGCCCCGTCCCACAACTTAGAGACCCCACACCTAGACGGGCAGGGTGGGAGGGCCTACTGGCAAAGAGCAGGTAAGAGGTGTCTAGTAGTAGCAGAGTAGGGTTTAGGAAAAGGAGGTAGGGAGTGAAATTTTCAGTGGCAGCAAAGATCTCAGTCTTGCTCAGCGTGGGGGAATGTTCATGCGAAAAGAAGGTGTTGTAGGATGGAATCTGCCTGTTTGTTTCATTAAGCATCTGACGTTAGTAAAAGTTTATATTTCTAATTGCTACTATAATTATTTTGATTGTTTCTTTAAAACATAAATCAGAATACTCAGTTTTTTTTATATTTAGGAACAGATCATCTGGTTTGTGGTTTATCTTATCCTTTTTCTTCTCTCAGCAATGATTATTTTTTGGCCATGTTGTAGTTATGGAAGGTGAGAAAGAAAAGGTGAAACTCAAATCAGGTTATTTTGCAGCATTAGTAAAGGATTTAGTAGGAGAACAGATAAAGACATTGTAGAAAATTGAGTTTCTCAGTTATCTATGAGTTTCCTGTACTTAGGATTTTTTCTGCTGTTAACCATGAGTAATTAAGAAATGGATATATTGCTGTACTTATTTTAAAGAAAATTAAGGCCGTGCACATACAGCATGCTTGGACAATTTATTTGATTTTATTGGAAAGTTCTATTGGTGTCTTTTTAAAAAATACCACATATACTTCCTGATAAACCGAACCCTCCCTTATAACAAAGAAAAACAATTAAGCAAAGTCAACCTACATAGTGATCTCATCTAGCAGTCTATGATTCATTTAGCACCCGTATTCCTCACCTCCCTAGTAAGAGGAGGTAGTGGGCTTCCCTATGTCTTTGGGAACCAATACCGGTCATTGCCATTATTGTTTTCTTTTATTTTAATTAGCTTTACAAAGGAATACTTACTGGAAAAGTATAGCAAGTTCTGTAGTACAGCAACATCTCACACTGGGAACATACTCTCCCCTCTCTAAACCTTGGACCCTGGGGATAGTGGGTTCAAACTTAAAGTGGTGGCTAAAACAACAAAAACAAAAGCAAAGAATGCTGTTCCTAATCCCTCGGGGGATGACTTCTCAGTTGAGGAGTCTTTGTCTTCTTCCTCTGGAATCTTTATCAAGTTCACCTCTGGGTGAAGCTTAGCTGATGGATGAGTTGCTCTCTCACACATCAGGGCTGGCTCCTTAATCTAACTAGCAGCTGCTGTCACTGGCTTTGGAACAACAGTTGTGCTCGGCTCTGAAACTCACTCCTCTTCAGTACCAGCTTGACTTAGGACCCCTTCTCTCCCTTTGATTGGAAAAGGTGGTATATGGGTATCAAAGAGTTCCTCCCAGTTTCTCCATTTATGGAGGGTACCCAATACAATCCACTCATCCTTTCTGACCTGGCTGCAGGTCTTCAACATGCAGATACCCTTCCTTTGCCCCCTGCCCCCTGCCTTTTCAGATTCTTTTTGTGTTGTCTTTCTCTATAAGATTGTAACTTCTCAAGGGCAGTCACCGTCTTTTGACTTTCTTTGTATTCCTAGTTCTTAGCATAGTACCTGGTACATACAGGTGCATAATAAATATTTATTGACTAACTCATTGAATTGTCAATGACACTTTGGATGGCTATGATAAGTTTTCCAATCTTAATGGTGATTTGGGTACTTCCATTAAGGCATATACATTTACTCAAGATCAGAAAGATTAAATACAATAAAGGCAGAAAAAACAGAGGTGCCACCATGTGTTCATGGACATATGGCAGCCTGGTGGGGAAGGGGCTCCTCTATCTGATAGCTCACAGCAGTTTTTGCCTCTCTCACAACCGGGGAAAAGTGAGTCATTGTCTTTAATTTTAGTTCAGTTGCCTTTTAGAATTGCTTTCATTTACATTATAGTAGTTTTATGATGATGGATTTAGAGTTGGAAAGGATCTTAAAAGTTATCTAGTACAGCCTTTTCATTGACAGATGAAGAAACTGAGGCTGAGAGGTTACTTGACTTGCCCAAGGTCACACAGGCAAATGACAGAGCCCGAATTTAAAACCAGACCCTCCAAGTTCAAAATCAGTAACCTTGATTATTTGCACTATTCTCTTGGTATTTAGGTAACTTGTAAAAATGGGAATAGCTCCTCAATTTAATAATTGGAATGGAAACCATTTTTAGAGCTGGTTTAAATTAAATGATTCACATGATGTTGCCAATCAGGGCTAGTGCACTTTTTTTTTTTTCTGTAACAGTGACTACTGGTCTAATTGATTAGACTTAGATTAAACTGTAGCCCAATAGGCTAAGTATCCTTGGCTCTCTGAGGTAAATAGAATCTAAGGCAAAATTGAAGTATGGTGGTGCTTCTACTACCATCATTAATGCTAATATCCCCCCTCATCCAATCAACAGGCATTTATTAAGTGCATACCAGGTGATAGTTACTGTTAGGTGCTGAAGGTAGTCAGTCAATCTTGGATCCTGAAGAGTCTTACATTCTAATGGGGAGAAAACAAGTACATATATAAAAGGGCAGTGAACTTGTGATTTCATTTGTATGGGGAACTTTCTGGTGAGGAGACTCCCTACACCGGTGAAACTTATGGTTTATAAAACTTATGGTTTTGGAGAGTAATTTGCAATATAGGTATCAAACTCCAGAGTACTGCTAGAACCAGATTAAAATGTAACTGAAAATGTTTAATAAACTAAATAAAATATAATAAAATAATGTTAATTTGTGATTTTCTAAGTCTATGAGCAACTTACAGGGGATCTGTTTGTCTTTGAATTTGATGCCACTGAAAGACCGATGAAAGGCTTGACTTGCCCCATATCATCTAAGCATGTGTTAGAAGTGGGATTTGAACTGAGGTCTTCTTGGTTTCAAGGTCAGCTCTCTACCCTGCTTTCATAGAAGCAGCTTGGGGAGTTGTTGATAAAGTACTGGGCTTAGAGTCAGAACGACTTTTGTTGGAATGCTGCTTCAGATACTTAGTAGGTATGGGACATTAAGCAAATCATTTAATTTCTCTCAATTTCAGTTTCCTCATCTGTAAAAAGGGGATAATAAAAGCAACCACCTCACAGAGTTGTTGTGAGGCTTGAATATATGTAAAATTTTTGGAAATCTTAAATTACTATAGAATGTTAACTATAAAGAAAATAAATACAAAATAATTGGATAGATATCCACTAATGTGGAGGGCATCAGGAAAAAGCTTCATTCCACTTGGAATCCTTGCTATATCCATCTGGGGACATGTTAACAACTTTTGGTCTGGTCCCAGTGACGTGCTTTTTGTCCTCCGGTTCTCTCCTCTGTGTGTGGCATGAGGGGAGACACTTAGGACCAAGTTCTCTTAGGACAAAGGCTCCAGGCATCACTTCTGGATTCTAATGAAGCAGATTTGCGTGTGGGGAAGATTCTGGACTTTGCTCTTGTTCTCCAGATCCATCACCTTGGCAGATGGCCGTATGGTCTGAATTTAGATGGAATACCATAATTCCCTCCTTTGCCATTCTTCACTAGTAGCATATAATGCCAGCTGCATAAACCAGAACCGCATGTACCACCCTCCTTCTCAGGACTGAAATCACTCATATGGAACAATTCTCTGGAAATTTGTGGAGAGTAGTCCCAGAACATTTTTCTGTCCCTGATAATAATCCCAAACCTCCAAGGTCCCAGGAGGTAAGTGAAGGTAAGGACTAAGGACACAGCATATACATGCCCTCTCCTGCCTCCCACTTTTGAAGGAGCATGGCATAGTGGAGAAAGGCTGAAATTAGAGCCAGGATATACCTTGGAATCTTGGTTCTGTCCCTTACTAGCTATATATTACCAAGCGAGTCAAAAGCTCTCTGAACCTCAGTTTCTTCATCTGTAAAAATGAAGATAATACCCTACAGGGCTGTTGTGAAAAAAGTGCTCTGTAAACGTGAGTAGCTCTTATTTGTCCCTTGCTGTAGAGAGCACCTCAAGGTCCACTGATGCCTTTTTGGTCCCCAGATTAAGAGAAGCACCCCTGGGCTGATGCAGAGAACAGAGTAGGGGTACAGAGAGGGGAGGTCTTCACAGAATGAGTCAGTTTGGGACATCCTGAGCTGGGAAAATATACCAAAAAGTTTGCTGTTATATACATACATATATATGTGTATCAACATTTATACCTTTGCAGACATTTATATGCATATATAGACATGTGTGTTTATGTGGGAACATGTACGCATACGTGTTTGTACTGAAGGGATTCCACCTCTCATTCTTGGACTGTTGGACTACAGTAACTCCCACACATAAACTTTTAGTGGGTAGGTGGAGGGATAGAGCAGATAGATCTCAGATGCTAAGAATTTTCGAGCCACCATTAAATTTAATCCAATAAACATTTATTAAGTTCCTGTTGTGTGCTGGGGACTGTGATATGTGCTGGAGATACAAGGACCAAAGTCAAATAGACTTGGTTCCCAAGGAACTTGCACCTTTTGGAGAAAACATCTAACACAGCTAAGTAAATATAAAATATCGACAACATTTTCTCCCAGGTTACTCCATAGTTCTCTTTCAGAGTCCAGTATTTATTTATTTTAGTGCTGTTTGAAGCAAGCTACTATTTCCAATGGAGCTGGCAAACGCAGCTCTCTGAAGGCTAGAGATCTTTTGCCCCTGCTTGTTTGTGCTATGACCAAGACTCAAGCAATTGGCTCCTTGAAGAAAAAACAGTTCTTTGACTCATTGTGTGCATGTTCGTTCAGATGAAGCCTGGGACAGAGGAGGCTAGAGGGGGTGGGGCCCCGGGGTGGTTGCTTTTTTCTGGTGGGTTTATTTTCCCGTTTCTGTTTCTGGTTTTCTAAGTTTGTTGTTGGTTCCAAGAAAATTGTTGGAAAATGTGTTTAGGCACCAGGAGAGGGAGATGTTGAATTGGGCCTTCATTTTTCTTTTTCCTCAGTTAGTTGGGTTCCTTTGATGTGGGCACAAGGCAAACCACACTATTTAGAGTTTTAAAAAGAGGAAACATGAGAGGCATATTTATTATTAGCTCTATTTTTTAAAGTACTACTAATACCATTATGGGCTAGATGTCATTTTAAACTCTCCATTGTTTGTAACATTTAGCAGTTTCAAAAGAACCATTCTTTAGCTTTTGAGACTGTCCTGTTCAATTTGACAAAACTTTCTTGACTATTAGAGTCTTTATTCGCTTCTAATACAGACCATTTTAAGGGGACAGCTTCGCCACAAGTTTTGACATTTGGGTCTGATTGTCACCCCAGTATGCCTAGCTCCTTCCATATGAAATTCCTTTGGCTTTCTTCTTTTTCTAGCAACAGCGTCTGTGATAGCAAAAAACATCCCTAGCGTGGCTAGCCAATTCAAAGGAACAAAGAGAGCAGGCCTTTTGTCTGTTCTATGTTTATTCACGTTATAATGGATACCACATCTCAAATTAGAGGTGCAGCATATTTACAGACACAGAATGATAGGTAATTAAAACACAAAAGATGCATATTACTAACAGCATGACACCAGACAAGCAGAAATAATGCTTAGAAGTTTAGTAGCAGCTTTTTAATCATTTTTTTTAGTAGAGGGGAGGATGATATGGCTTAGCTATATATATATATATATATATATATATACACACATATATGTATGTATATGACAGGATATATTACTGCTTAATTTTTTAAAGTAGATTTAGTCATAATGATAGTTTAATGCTCTAATTTTACACCAAGAATGTGTCCTACCCAACGATGCGCATAGTGTTTACCATCTTAGCCTATATTTAGAAAGTTTTGCTGTTGAATAAATTAAGATATGCCTTTTTCTGCAAGTCAGAGACTATAAACTGAAAGCTAAAAACTAAGCTGTTTAATTTGTATTGTACTTGTTGTACAAGTATTTGTTAGAGAAGGTATCAATAGCCCTTTCAGTATGCCTGTGGGATAAGTAGATGAAAGTATAATAAAAATAATGATAGTACCATATTATCATGTCTCACATAAGATCTAAGAATTTTATTCCAATTCCTATTACTGATGACTTGGGTCCTCAAAACTTGGCTATGTTTCCTTTTCAGCTATCTTGGAGGGGGTGGATCAAGGGTTGTCTTCTCTAATTCCACTGGCTCAAGTCCCCATGGTGTACTTTCATATCCCTAGACAGGCTTAAGTAGGCTTTTGGAAAGGACTTTTGCTAAAGTAATATAGTAAATGTACTTGGTATAAAGCATTGCTTCCCTCACGCCCCAAAGTCTGTGACTCACTCTCTCACAGATAAATTTGGAGTCCAGCGGAAAGTAGGCCCAAGCTTAGAAAGCACATGTAGCAAAAGAGTATATCACAGTTCCTAGGTGCCAAAAGTCTTCTCATCCCATTCATGGGGTACTCAAGGAGTTCTCCTTAAGAATCATGATTCTGGGTCCATCTATCGTTGCCTATGGACGCTGCCATCAGTTGATCTGGAGATATGACTAGAACACATGGGGGAAGTTGAGAAGTCCAAAATCCAATAGCTGGACACTTTGAAGCTTACAAAGTCCTCCCTTTGGTGTGAGGAGGGGGATGAGGAGACCTAGGATAAAGCCAGAGCTGTGGCCTTTCCTTCCACCCCAAGCAGTTCCTTTTCACTAGGTTGAGTTAAATGTCATGCTTGCCCCAACCTTTTGAGTGATTCTGGTTCTTTAGCTTGTAAATTGATAGAAGACCTCTGGGACTTGGCCAGGTTTCCCTGGCCTATTTCAATATGTCTTTTGCTCAACATTACTACAGTTTGATGGATTTTTTTCTTTTGACACTTAGCCTAAGGCCTAAGAGTGAGAGTGATTGATTGGATATCTTATCACTTTAAGTGGGGTGGACCTGAGTAAATCAGTTACCCCATCCTTACATTATATTAACATGAAAGACAGCATGATGTAGTGTATGATAGAGGGGCAACCTTTAGAATCAAGGAGATCTGGATTCATGTCCTGCCATAGGCAAGGTATTTAATCTCCCTGATCCTTTAGGGCTACTGGCCTGTAAGTTATAGCTGGGTTCTGAAAAGAATGTGAGGTATAGAGGGGTAGAGAGAATTCCTATATTGACCATAATCTCAGGTCTCTCCATGACTCAAAGATATATCATGTTAATATGGCAGCTTTGTACTTTTCAAAACCTTTTTACCTGTGTTTATAAATGTGAAAATCCCCATTATTATTCCCAGTTGATAGGTAAAGAAACTGAGGCTCAGAGTTGTTTATTCATTTGCCCAAAGTCATACATCTAATTGGTAGCAGGATTAAGATTTGTACAAGTGCTCTTTCTTCTCTTGGCCCCATTTTACCATAGAATTTCAGTTAGTAACAGGTTGCCTCTGTTCTAACAAACAGAATAGAAAAAAATACTCCAGAATGTCTCCTATGCAAATATATCTTCATTACCAAATTCTTTTTGCTTAATTCACAAATTGAATAATTAGTATTTTTCAAATAATTCTCCAAAGAATTAATCAACTTCATTAATCTATAGTGAACACTGGCTTTTAGGGAGTCAATAACACATGAAGCCATCTTCCTGAATCTCTTTGTAGTTTGTTAATCACTGGATCCCATATAATTTATCTGTGCTTAGAAGGGAATAGTGGAGAACGTGTTAGACTTAGAGCTAGTAGGGACCAAGGTTTGAATCTTATCTTTGACTAACTGCTCTAAATCTCAATTTCCTCAACTGTAAAGTAAGGCCGATTGTAACATCCATGGTGCTTAACTCTTAGGGTTCTGAACAAATGAAATTCTACATGTCAGGTGCTTTACATATCATAAAATGCCATATTGGTTTTTATTAGGATAATAATGTAGGTTATGTATTGCTATCCATTTAGAGAAAATTAGATAACTTTTTATTTTTATTTTTAAATTTTATTTGTTTGTTTTTAGTTTTCAACATTGACTTTTATAAGATTTTGGGTTCTAAATTTTTCCCCCTCTCTCTGCTCTACCCCCACCCAAGATGGTATATAATCTGATATAGACTATACATGTATAGATAACTTACTGTAATAATACTGAGGTAACAATAGCTTCAGCCTCCTGGAAGAGGAAAGCATGAGACTTTTAAAAATTTATAAATGTAATGAATTTTATCATAAACTTAATGATTAATTAATCAATTAATTAGCAAGCATTTATTGAGCACTTATTTTGGGCCAGGTACTATGTTAAGTTCTGGGGATACAAAGAAAGTCAAATACATAATCCCTACCCTCAAGGAGTTTACATTCTAGTGGGGAAGATAGCATGTAAATTAATAGGTACAAACAGGTGGCAAGTAACCTTAAAGGGGAAGGCTCCTGCAGCTCCGGATGGTTGGGTGGGGACCAGGAAAAAAGATCTTGCAGAAAGTAACTTTTAAGTTGAGTATTGGAGAAAGACAAGGGATTCTAAGGTAGAGAGGAGGCAATACCAGTGCATAGGTGAGGGACCGCTAGTATGGATGGATCACAGAGTGTTTGAAGGGCAATAGAACATTGAGCATTTAGGAAGGGGCTAGGCTGAAAAGTTATAAGTGTCAAAAACAAGACTTTATATTTGATCCTGGAGGAATTAGGGAACCACTGGGATCTATTGAAAAAGGAGGTTAATGGCTGGACTCAAGCTTTGAGAGAATTGCTTTGGCAGCTATGTGGAAGCTGGATCGGAGTGGGGAAAGACTTACAGCAAAGAGACCCACCAGTAGGCTATTGCAGCAGTCCAGGGGTGAGGTGCTGAGTGGTGGCAGTGTCAGAGGTGAGAAGGAGGCATATACTAGAGATGTTACAAAGGTAGAATCCCAGCTGATGTGTTGAAGTTCTCTTTCTCCCTTTGTGACAGAAGAGCTAGATTCTCTGGCCTCTTCTAGGATGCTTAGCTTTAATAATAATCCTCATGTAGAACTTTTTTTTTTTTAACATTGAGGTTTTTTGTTTGTTTGTTTTTTTTCCTTCTTCTCAACATTCCGTGGCCCATATGGCAGCAGTGATGACCTACAGCTAGGGCATTTCCTGATTGTAAATTACCAACTGGTTCAAGGGCGCTTCATCTTCTCCAGATGGTCATTAACAGCCAGAACATGCCTTTCACTGAAAATCACTATTGCTTAATTAATAGATGTACCTAACAATATCTCTTTTCCTGTTTCAGGTGTCATGCTGTTATAACTCAGAACAAGTCTTTGCCTCTAGGTTGTTCTTTTAGCTGAATCAGTTTTAAAAGGACTTTATCACAGCAGCTTCCTATCTCTAAACTAATAGGAAAAAAGACAAGATGAATAGCATAGGTAAATATCACACATTGCTGTTTGTAATATATAACTCAGAGCACAATGATGAGGTAGACATAAACGAATCAATGTCTTCTCAAATTAATCTGAATATCTTTTCCCCCCAGTGAAAGTAGTTCCTGTTTCCTGTGGTTCATGCTAATTTGTTACTGTACTTCATTTGCAAATTAAATGGAAAATGCCACCTATCTATATGTAACTGCTGCACTTTCGACAATCTTAAAATGTAGCATAAATAAGTTAACATTTCAATAGGAAAAAGAGGCAGCCGCTTACTGTGTAAAATATACATGACAACATTTGGTTGAAACCAGGCTACTCCATTAATTTCATTTTATATGTCCTGGTCCCTATAACTGTTCAGGGAATCAAGAGTTTATTGTTTTATGAGCCAGGAAAGTCAGTTTTCTAGGGGCTGTTCATATGCAAATGTTACAAAGAGTGTTGTTTGACTTGGCCGATTGAGGAGTGTTCATTCAAAGGGATTTGCTAGCTACTTCATGGTCTCCACTACTAGGATTTATAATTGACTTTGAAGGCAGATAAGTAAGTCATTGGCACACGAGATCAACAATTCCACTTCTGTAGAATTCCCCAAGTACATTTTAGCCCATTCTCCTTCTCCTGGTCATTTTTTCATTGATTTTCAGTGGACCTCTCTGTAGGCACTGGGGAAAAGGTACAGGGTGAAAGGCATGCTGAATTGCAGTGAGAGGACTGAGGCTTTGCTATTTAGTGCCTGTGACCTTGGCAAGTCCTAACTGGGGCCTCTCTGGCCTCAGTGTCCTCATGTGTAAAATGAGGAGGTTGGACTGAGTGACCTCTGAGGTCCCTGCCGAACTTTAAATCTACGCTACTTTGAGACACCCCATCAGATTCCTTTTTGTGAGATGAGACACAAGTCAAAGGGGGAAATATTCACTGGGGACGCTGATCTTGGTTATAGCTCTCTATCATTTTAGCTCCAAAGATACTATGGTTTTGTCAAATGTGTGTCTGGAAAATAGGGCTGCCATGTTTAAGGCCTTCTGTTCTACCAGCCCAATACTTCAAATGAATTAAGAATACCTATTGTCCAAGAATATGGCATGCAGTTGGATGGTCAGGCTAATAATAGCCGATGCCTGGCGTACACACACACACACACATATACATACATATATATATGCAATATGCATATATAAAATATATACACACATATACAGTATATACATAGACATGTATATTTATTATTTTATGATGTGCCAAGTGCTTTATATCTGTTATTTCATTTCATCTTTACAACAACCCTATGAATTAAATACCATTATGCTATTATCTCCATTTTACAGGAAACCAAGACAATCAAATGTTAACTCACTTGCCCAGGGCTACCCAGCAAGCAAGGCAGGATTTGAAACCAGATCTTCTTTCCTCCATGTCTAGTGCTTTCTCCACTGTGCTACCTAGCTATAGTTCCTTCATCTGTACATGTATCTTGGACTGGGGCAGGAAGGTAGACAATGAGCTGAACCTAGGACTGAATAGAAGGAAGAGAATGTACTGAATTGCATTTTGGGAAATGTGAAGTGCATTTAATGATTCCATTCTACTCCTTGACACTCTTATGCATTTAATTAAAAAGAGAAAAAACATCATTTTCTGTTTCTCATTCTTTGCTAGTGGTGTTCAGTCCTCATTGTAACACCGACAAGTCAGGATCATTAAATATCTAGTGCCACAGAAGGCACTGAATGCAGAATTCTGGCATTGAAAATGCCTATTTATATGAAATTCATACCCCACATCTGCATCAGTCCCTGGGTGACTGACTGTCTTACACACCCCTATGCCCTGCTCTGTACTGTCACCATTCTTTCTCTTTTTTTCCCCTTTCCCATCTTAGAACATACCTCTATATTGACTAGTTCATAGGATCATAATTTAGGGATGGAACTTAGAGGTCATCTAAACCTCTCCTCTCCTTCTACAGATGAGGAAACTGTGACCCAGAAATGTTAAGTGAGTTGCCCAGTTGAAGAATTGTAAGGTACTAAAAAGCAGTAGGAGGCAGAGTACCAGGCCTAGAGTCAAGAAGACCTGAGTTCAAATGTGGTCTCAGACACTTCTTAGCTGTGTGAGTCACTGGGCAAGTCACTTAATCCTGTTTGCCTCAGTTACCTCATCTTTAAAATTAACTGGAGAAGGAAATGACAAACCACTCCAGTATCTTTGTCAAGAAAATCCCAAATGGGGTCATGAAGAGTCGGACAGGGCTGAAACAATTCAACAATAAATCAAACAACAGAGCTGGCATTTGGAGTGCTCCAAATCTGCTAAGCCAGACTGACCTAATGAAATTTAGATAAGTGAGAGTGGTCAGTGTCACAATGACCTGAGTAGACAGGATAGTAGTGGGAGCATTTACAGTTATTCTGTAAGTAGCCTCTAAAATGGAATTAAAGAATGTGCCCCACTCCCTAAACCTAGCACTTTGGTTACATGAACATGTTTGGACCATATACATACATGCTCTTAGATCAAAAGGAAAATGAGCACACAGGCCATTGACCAGACCCAAACTTCAAACGCTGCACTTTATGGGCATTTATTAAAAAATGTTTTCTATGATGCTTTTAAGCCTTTTGCTTCACAATTAGTTGTAAGATAATTAGTGGCAATGAGGATTTTGAGGAAAGCAGTCCAATGTCTTGGAAAAGCAAATAATTCAATAAACGTCTATTAAGCACCTACTATGTACCAGGCACTGTGCTAAGCCCTGAGAATACACATAATAAAAAGAAAGACAGTTCTTGTTCTCTAGAAGTTATGGTCTGATGAAGAAATATACAACAAAAGGAAGTTGAAAACTGGGGGTAGGAGGGGTATGGGTTCATACAGCCTGTACTCCATAAGTCTGAAGATTATTGAGGAGAATGTACATTGTAAACTTATGTTAATGTGATTATCATTATAAAATATGACAATAGATGAAAGTATGAATTATCCTCTTCATCCTCCTCTTCCTCCTTCTCCTCCTCCTCCTCCTTCTCTTCCTCATCCTCCAGAGAGGCAGTGTGACATAGGAGACAGAGAGAGCTGGCTGTCACTCAACTTTGAAAGGCAATTGACTTAACTCCTAATGTCTCTAGGCAGCTCCCTAAGTTGCTGAGAAGGTGCCAGCATACATCAGTAGAGGGATTTTCCTCAACAGAATTCACTGTATCAATGAATCCACTGATCCAGCCTCTCTCCTTATCCCTATCATCATCATCATCATCATCATCATCATCATCATCATCATCACCACCGCCATTATCCCACATCTGAATCTAGGTGTGGAAAGGTGACCTTGATCTGCTTGTGCTCCTGGCAGTAAAATATAGCTTCCCCTACTGACTCCAGGCTCTTAGACACCATGCATGGGGATTCCTTGTACCTATATCTATCTGGAAAGATATTGGCTGATTAGAGAGGCAGGTTTCTTTTCCTCCTTTTTCCTTCCCTCCATCTTTTCAGTGATGTTCACTCATACTTCTCCCCTTTCTCTAAACACCCCTTTTCTTCCTACCTGCCTGTGATGGATTTCCAATCTGTGCTCACCCCATCCCTGCCCAAGATTTGTGCTTTAGTTTTCCTTCCCTGACTATCACAGGAAAGTTAAATGAGGCAACTGCTTCTCGTCAGGGGACCACTTTCAAATTGGTTAGGCAGGGTGGTCTTGAACAGCCAGAGACTTGGTGAAGATTTCAGACCTCCAACAAGAAGGGAGAAAAGGGGAAATGTACTGAGTAGTACATTTACATATCTCTAAGCACCATTAATCAATACTTGAGGTACACAAATATTATGTACTTAGCTCATGCATCTTAAAGTATGCATAGAAAACCAAAAATTCGATTTGACTTTTTCTTTCTGTTCCAAATATGAGCATGGCTACAGCAGCTCTCTATTGTTTTTCACTGCAATTGCACAATGTTTCAGTAGCATTATGGGTTAAATAGGCATTTGTGGGTTGGCCTGGAAACCTAACAACCGTTTATAACATTGTTTCCATGGAAAAATGCATTCTAAGTTCCAAACAACTGACTTACAAATGAATTTTTGGAACCCAGCCCATTTTCAAGTTAGGGACTGGCTGTATTTATCTTCTTCTGGTTCTAAAGTACATGTCTAACATTGTGAAGATCTGAATGGAGTTCTGTAGGCTAAGCATCATTGGCCATTTCAGTGAAGGAGAAAGGCGCGTATATGGTTTCCCACCCTTATCAGGCATTAGATTGTTGGCCTGGTACCAAGATTGAAAGATGCATTTTTCCCCGTGAGCAGAGCTGCTTCTGCCATTGGCTTGCAGCCAGGAGGGGACATGAGTATTGAAGAACACAGTGAATCTGGTGACGGCAACTTGCAGTCTTGCTGGATTATCTGAAAATGACACTGATGCTGGTAGTATGTGATGGCTGGTTGAGTGATGCATGGTACTTGAGAATCAGCTGCCTAACTCTTTTATGAAAGAGAAAGGCAGGGGAAGGTATGTCTCATTCAGAGGTTGCTTCTAGATTCAGAATCTTGCAGAGACAAGAGCTCTCAGCTCATTTAAATTTTGTACAACAGCATTTTCCTGGTTCCAGGCATTGGGAGTTGAGCCTTTCCCTCATTAGGATAGCTTGGATTACCAAAAGGGAGTGAATTCCACAGATAGATTATGTGCTTTATTAAATATGGGATAAGCAGACTGTTTGTAATCTGTAGGCAAGGTTAGAGATAGGAACTGGACCTATGATTTTCTTAGTAGAGGAAAGACCCAGGTAAGAGGAAAGACTATCACTGCAGATAAGGACCTTTTCTGTCATTGTGTTAAGAGAACTGCCTAGAGCAGAGAGAAGTTAAGTGACTCAGCCAGGGTCACACAGCTATCATATGCCAGTGGTGAGACTTAAATAAGCCAGACCTTCCAGACTTCAAGCCCAACTTTAATCATAGAAAAGTTGAGCATGCACTTAAGAGACAGGAACCAGAGACCCTTCTAGTCGTCAGTCTTTCTCAGTTATGATTTTGAGGTCCTATCATATAATGGCTTCAAAAGTCTTGATTAAATTATAAGGCAGTTTCCAATATAGAGAATCAAAAACAATCTGAATGAATGAGGAAGTGGTTCTCAAACATTTCAAAAGGCAGGTGTGATTTTATGTGGGAGATGTTTAATTTCCATTTACTTCAGTCCATCCTCAAGGGTGGGAAAGATACTGTTCTTTCCTTTTGGAGCTGTCATGGTCTTAGAACATTACTGGTAGGACTTCTATTTGACTTGCTGATTGCTTGCATTACATCATCCAAATACTCTCTTATCCTTGTGGGAATTCAATTAAATTTAGCAAACTCTTATTTAAATGACTGCTCTGTGTCCTTTCCTGATTGTTGGGTATGCAAAAACAACAAAAAGAGAAATGTCTCTTGCCTTCCAGTCTGAATGGCAGTTCCACTCTTTTCATTTTTCTCTTTGAATCTTCAGTGCCTACTATAGTGCAAAGGCAAATTTGTTGTTGTTGGTCAGTTGTGTTAGTTGTGTTCTACTCTTCATGACCTCGTTTGGGATTTTCTTGGCAGAGATAGTGGAGTGATTTGCCAATTCTTTCTCTAGCTTATTTTACAGATGAAGAGACTGAGGCAAACAGGGTTAAGTGACTTGCCCTGGGTCACAGCTAGAAAGTGTATGAGGCCAGATTTGAACTCAGGAAGATGAGTCCTTTTGACTGCAGGTCAGGCACTCATCCACTGCACCACTAGTTTAGTGAGTGCCTTGTAAAGTGAGCTGCCTTATAAAGGCAAATAGTAAGTGCTTAATAAGTATGTGTTGCTGAATTTTAATTTTGAATTCTGAATTTAAGACTTAATCAGTAATTCTATCAACTCTCTTGCCTGAATACCAAAAGAATCTGTGACTTTCTTAGTGTAGCTTATGACCTGTGTGACCTTGAGCAGCTATTTAACCTCATCTGCCTCATTTTCCCCTCTGTGAAATTTTAGCCGATATGGCCTAGTAGGTCTCTTCCAGCCTTAAATCTTTGATACAGGTGTGGGAATTCCCTTCAGCAAAACAAAAGCAACCTACCTGTGGTATAGGAGGCAAATTCAGAATTACTTAACACCTGGACTTCTTAAACTTCTTCCACTGGTGAACTCTTTTTGCCCAAGAAATTTTTATTCGGCCCTGGGTATATAAAATAGGTATACAGATCAAACATTTAGTGATAATAAACCATAAAGAAATTTATTTTAAAACAATTCTTTGGTATACATATAATTTTACTATTAAAGATGAAAGCAAATTTGCATACTAACCAAATGGATGTGCTTACTTATTTTACGTAAAGAATTAAATCCTGGTGGAATATTTGATACTGCAGGACATAGAGCATCTTCAATGTTTTTCAGAGTTGATTGGTATTTTGATTGTATAATTGTCAGTGCTGAGAATGCTGCTTCATATAAATACATAGTACAAAATGCCAGAAGTATGCTTAGGGCCATTTTAGAAATTGTTGGAAATTCTGTCCTAATCCCAAGCCAAAATTCATTTAATGATTTTGTATGTACAGTAAAAACACTGCAACTTTTAACATACAATAATCTTAAATTTGAGCCGAGGCATTTCTGGCAGTGTTCGTTGGCGTTGTGGGGCATGATGGCATGTGCCATGCAAAGTGTGCGTGTTGTGTGTTCAGAACCAAGGCTGCAGAGAAGTTGCATGATGCAACATGGGCATGCACTGCCAGAAACACTTCAGATTCATTACACATTTGATTTTGAATTAATTTTTGGTCTTTGAGCGCTCAAAAACCTTTTTCTGTTGCCAAATTTTTTGTGACCCCCACATTCAGTTATGCAACCCCACGTGGGGTTGGAACTCACAGTTTTAAGAAGCACTGACTTCCACCACATGGAGGTAAAGTGACTTGCCCAGGGTCACTGTGATAATGTCTGAATAATGCCCAAATCTGAATTTAGGAGTTCTTACTGTCCAAATACTCCATTCACTTTGCTGTTTCTCTTGCCAGAATAAAGACATGTACACAGTAATACCAATGGCTAAAAGGAATGATTGTCTGGAGATCTGAAAGTCGAGGGCTGGGAAGAAGGAAGGGCAGGCTGGGGCTTCTGCTAGAAGTTTGAGTTAGGTTCTCGCCACAGCTTTTACTGCTGCAGGGGACAGACAGCAGTGGGAAGGTGGGGGTGGAGTGGGGTGGAGTTGATTATAATTCTTCAGGGTTATTTAGGAGCACCATGAAATCAGCAGATTGCTCATTATTAGAGGGCACTGATTGGGACCAGCTTGTCTTGGTGTGGGGAGTATTTGAGCTTTCTAGGAAAGTCAGCGGTTATGATGAACAGTGCGTTTGTTACCTAGATAAGAAGACTCAGTGTCTAATGTCCAAGAGCCTGGGAGTCATGGAAGCTTAGGGCTGAATAGGGCTGATTAGCATTGGTCATTCCCCCTTTCTGTTGTCACCACAGCTTATAGGGGATTTTTTTTTTTAGTCTCCATTAGAATATATAGACTGGCTGCTCTTGTACCCCATTGGCCAACCGTATAGGGAAAATGGGTGGTGACATTAAGAACTCACATTGATTTAGTCCTTGCTATAGAGTTTGCAAAGTGTTTTACACAACATTATCTCACTGGAGTCTCAGGGCAGCACAATGTGGTAGGTACTGATCAATAAACCCAACCATTAAATAAATGCTGATTAAGTATCTCCTGTTAGCCAGGCAAGGTACTGTGGGTCTTATTGCTCAACATTTTGGTTTTACATGTATTATAATCTCCATTTTACAGCTAAGGAAACTGAGTCACAGAAAAGGCAAGTGACTTGTTCATTGTCACATAGTTAATGAGAGAGGAGGAATTTGAACTAGGTCTTCCTGATTCCCAGTCCAGTATTTAATCCGTTGTGCCACACTGCGTCTCCATGATGATATCTGTGAGATCAAGACCCACCTAGTCCTGCTGTGAGGTCAGGTTCAGGTTTGAGAGTGTATGTTGGGGATAAAGTTATAGTAGAGAAAGAAGAGAAAGATGACAATTAATACTTATTTCCAAAGGGATTTACAATTTACAAAGTACTTCACAACAATCCTGGGAGGTATGTGACATTTATTATTCTCATTTTACAGACTAGGAAATAGAATCAAAGAGATTAAGAGGCTTGCCTGTGGTCGTTGTCATGAGCTGGCAAGTTTCCAAACCAGGTCTCAAAACCAAGTCTTCTGACCCCAAATCCTTTATTTAGTCTGCTGCCTATATCATATCACATTGCCTCTAGTTAAATGAGATCTGCTTTTATCTTATTGAAGACATAGAGGTGCAACAATATCGAGATGAATGCTTTTGTGTTCTTTTGTAAATGGAGTCTCCTCCATGTGCATAATCCCCATCCTTCTCTTCCTGCGTGATCTGCATCTGTGTGTGTACATAAATCTGTCATAATGGAGCCATCCAACATACCGAAGGAAGGCCTTTCTACTCTTAAAAAAAAGCAGGGGGTACCAAAATATATACCATTCTTAGTATAGGACCAGCCTCTCTTCCTTTCTGATCATACATATCCTCAATGATATTTTTAAGCCATTTGTTGAGCGTAAAAAGTGTAATTGGTAACATGCTAGAACCTACTTAAGCCTTCCATGTTTCCTTCAATTTTTCTTTGGGTTATTTGTAATATGTTTCAGAAACTACACACTAATTAGGTCTGTAAGTTTTTATTAGTAATGAATAAAATAATTAACTCATTTGAAGATATTTAAATTATGTGGGGGAGAGGGCTCACTAAGGTCCAATTGAGTAAATTTTTGCCTCACTGTGTTGTTGGCATTTACATTAATCATCTAATAAATGAAATTAGCCAAGAAATAAATGTTACAAATAAACAAATGAATAAGCAAACAAATATCCCCTCTCCACAGGTTATGGTAGATTTAAAGGATGATCCACTTGAGAGAAACAAAAAAAGATTGCAATGCAATTAAAGGAATTGAAATGTAATTAAAATTCAGCTGTGCTATTGCTTTATGCAAATGCCATTCATGAACAAAAAGTAGGTTGAAGAGTCTAGGTACCTTCCTGAGATGGAAATATGATGGGATCATGAAGGTGGAGTGGAAACTTGGGGCTGGGAGAGGTGAGCTGGGGTTCAGTGGGAATTGAAAGAGGAAGGTAGTAAAGGAGTGACAGGGGCTCTGGAGATTTTTAGGGGAAAAGTAAGATTAGAGACAGAAAAGAGTTCCTAGTTTGTAATGATCAAGATGGACTCTGCTCAAAGAATGCAGTTCAAGAACTGGGTGTCCAGAACAAAAGGAAAGCAGACCCAGAGAGTTCTCTCATACAGAGCCAAGGTATAGGAATTGAGTACTTAGGTGACTGTGATGTGTATATGTAAATGTATATGTATATGTGTATGTGTATGTGTATATATGTATGTGTATATGTATATGTATGTATGCATGTATTTCTCTCTTCCCTCTCTCTGTCTCTCTCTCTCTGTGTCTTTTTCTTTGATTCTCTCTCTCTCTTTCTCTGCTATCACCTCCTACAGGAGGCCTTTCCTAATGTCTCTCTCCAATGCACACACCACCTCAGTAGTACCTCTACTTTCCCCACAAAAGTTTCATTGAGTTTATTTTGTAAATGTTTTAATTTTGTATGTAGTTATATGTATACATTCTTTAACAGAATATAGTTATATGTGTAATAGTTTTATACATATATATATATTTATATATATATATATACTTAAATATGTATATCTGCAACAGAATATAAAGTTTTGGAATTATTTAATTTTGGTCTTCTTATACTCAGTGACCATCACGCATGTGTCTGATACATAGCAGGCACTTAATAAATGCCTTTATCCACAGGGTGGAAAAAGAGAACTCTGCCCAAATCTGGGCTTAGGAATAAATTTGGACCAATAAAAAAGACAAATGCCTCCTATCCCCCCATTCCCCCCCCCCAGCCTCCCAAGGTTCAAGACAGGCAGAAGACCAGAAAAATGAAGAGCAACAAGGACAAGATTGCTTAGTGCTTTCAACCAGTGCCAAGCTAACCGAGTAACCTCAAAGTCTGAACTTGTGATTTATTTCAACTGTGTGTAGTTTGTATGCTAAGGTTCCCTCACACTGTAGTGAAGATTGATTATGTACTTGAATGTACTCTGAGTGTGCTTTACTGCTGCTGACAGAGTGAGGCTGGAGAAGATAAAGTGGAGAAAAAGTCAGGGGCCCTTGGGAGAGCCTGATTGAGAAAGCCTTCTGTTTAGGAGCTATGTATGGTAGTACCCCGTTTCATCTTGGTAGATACTCATGGAAATTTCTAGTAGGAGAGGGGCTTTTTAACCTTTCTTGTGTGCCACGGACCCCTTGGCCAAGCTGCTGAAGCCTGTGGACACTTCTCAGAATAATGCATAGTCTTTCAAAGAAAACCAATTACATTAAAAAAAGTTGTCAAAATATTTTAAAATACATAAATTTTTTTTCGTGAACCCCTAGTTAAAAATCTCTGCATAGGCTTAAACCCAGGTATTTTAAAATAATTGAGAAAACAATGAGTACATTTAATAATAGGTAGTTTGACACATTCTCATGCCTTTTTTAGATAACTTTCTAACTAAATTTTGATTACTATCACTAAGGCTGCCATTTTTCCCATTCTTTTTCTGTTCCTCTATTTTTGCATGGTTGTTGAACACAGAGCTATAAGTAATAATATTTACAAAAAATGGTTGAAGTGAGTTGGTGGTAGGGAAGTGGTGGTCAATGTGAGCCTCAACCATGTTGGGTGGAAGAACTACCATGATGAAAGGACCCCAGGGAGAGAATGGCCTGGCATTGCCTCAACTAATGTAGTTGAGGAGGCTTTGACAGCCATGGGATGACCCATTTACCCTATGCTGGTCAAGGCTGTGATTAGCCCTAGGAGAAGCATCTAAAGGAAAAGTGTGTAGGGTAAGGAGGAGCAGAGAGACAAAGCCCAAACATCCTGCTGTGCTTGACCCGTTTGCTAGGCCAACAGAGACTTGTCTGGGTCGGGGTGGAGAACCTCCCACAATTATTGAAAGGAAATTCTGCCTAACATTTATTTAATACTTTAAATGAATGAACAAGCATTTATCGAGCATTTACTTTGTGCACAGGTGTACTGGGAGGCTGGTTCTTGGCTCAGTGGCCAGTCTTCTCTGACTCATCTTTGACTCTGCCCCTGACCTAAGGCTGGAGGTGGGCGGGGTGGGGGAGGTGGAAGAGGTGGTACCTAGAATCCAACCTGAAACTTCTGGTTGTACACGTCTTTAATCAAGAGGCCCACTGTAAAGGACCGTAGTAGACATGTCCCTTGAAGGGTCCCAGTCTCAAGGACAGCCCATGTGGCGCTTGATTGAACCCATCTCTATATGTGCTTTAGGTTCTCTAGCCAGAGCTGATCAAGGGTTGGGAGATCTGGAGGGTTTTTCCCGGTTTGCCCTTATTGCATAATTGCTTTTTACTGGACTGTCACTGGAGCAATATGGTAGCCTTCTATTATTTCATGGGAATTGTTTCTTTTTTTAATCTTCGTAGCCCCATGCTTAGCATTATGTCCCAGGGCATAGTAGGTACTTCATAAATACTTGTTGATGATCTAATGTGTGCCCTAGTTTTAGTCCATCACTAAGGTATTGTCCATAGGGTAAGCAGCACAATTTTTTTTAATAGAATACCAGAACACACCAGGCTTGATGATAGAAGATGAATACAAAGAATATAAAAAGTAGGTGTTTATTATGGTCTTCAGTTCCTTAAAGAGTACACAGTGAAAAACTTTGAGCTATAACGTGACAGCTGGGGTTTAGGCCAAGGTCCCTCATGAACCCTCATGCCTAAACCCTGGCTCTAGAGATTATTTGTGGTTCCCTAAGGGAGAAACTGAACCACTCAACCAGATCTGAGGCCTTGCCCTCCATGCCAAAGGATATTTGTTTCTGCCTAGGAACAGCTTAATAACCTAAGTAAGCCATAAACTGGCCTAATTGTTTGCCTTAATACTCTGGTTAGCCAGTCAGGGCAGCTTTGGGTATGGTAGAACAGACTAGTCAGTCCATGGGTATTTTTTAAAAAAATTTAAAAATTAATTTATTTTGAATTATCAACAATCACTTCCATAAGCTTTTGAGTTTTAAATTTTTCTCCCCCTCCCTGCCCACCTCCCTCCCCAAGATGGCATGCAATCTGATATAGGCTATACATATAGGTTCCTATTAAACATATTTTCATATTTTCATATTAGTGATGTTGTAAGTAAGAATTAGAACCAATAGGAGGAACCACCAGAAAGAGGAAACAAGACAAAACAGAAGAAACAAATAGCAAATAGTATGCTTTGATCTGCATTCATACTCCATAGTTCTTTCTTCTTTGTGGATAGCATTTTCCATCATGAGGCTTTTGGAGATGTCTTAGATCCTTGTATTGCTGAGAAGGGCTAAGCCTATCAACGTTAGTCATTGCACAACATGGCTGTTAAATTCTCCTGGTTCTGATTTCACTCAGCATCAGATCATGCAAGTCTTTCCAGGTTTTTCTGAAGTCTACCTACTTATCATTTCTTACAGCACAATAATATTCCATTACATTCATATACCATAACTTGTTCAGTCATTCCCCAGGTCCATGGGTATTGATTGACCTAGGGTGGGGATTTCAATATCTATTTCCATATGGTTACCTAAGAGCCTAGTTACCATTTTCTGTGGATGGATTTCTATGGATTTATAAAGTAATTTATTATGCTGTTAATTTGAAACAACAAAACCAAATGAACATATACTTACAATAATTTATACTTAACAATTAATTGTTGGAGAAGAAAATGACAAACCACTCCAGTAGCTTTGCCAAAAAAAAACACCCCCCAAAAAAACCCCAAACCCAAGCCCAAATGGGGTCATGGAGACTCAGATACAACTGAAATGACTGAACAACAACAACATAGAGACTAAGGACTCAGGTCTGGGTAATTGGCAAAGATTCTCTCTGAGATAATCCCAAGCATCCTGTAGAAGGGCTCAGGGATAGAGGTCCCTTAGGGACACTTTCTCTTTCTATCTTCTGTTGTAGGATCATAGATTTTAAATTGGAAGGGACCTGAGTAACTCTCTAGTTCATTCCTTTCATTGTCGGTCCAATGATGGAGGCTCAGAGACGTTACCTGACTTGTCTGAGGTCACACAGTATTTGGATGCAGCTCTTCTTCCCCCCAGACCCACTTCCTTCCACTGCACCACAGTGCCTCCCCGACATTTACTCATTCAGAATTTGCTTTTACTACTGTCTGTCTTTTTCCCATTTATGGTAGATCAGGTTCATGGAAAGAGTGCTTGAATTTGAATCTTGGATGTTTTTTGATCAATGAAAGCATTCTTTGAATATGTACGTTGCCTTTTAAAAGAGGCAGAGTTAGTGGCATAGTGTTTAAAGATCCAACTTAGGGGTCAAGACCAGGGTTCAAGCCCTGCCTTTGACCTCTACTGGCTGTAGGAACACAGGCAAGTCTTCCAACCTCTCAACCTCTCATGCTATTTCTAAGATTATAATTTACCTATGAGTTTTTCTTGATGGAGAAAATTTCTATACCGGGAACTGCCCCTACTACCCCCACCCTAACACATTCACCAAAAGGATCTTAAATCAGGCCAATAAATAAATAATTAGTCTCCCAGGGGATCTTTGATCAGGCCAATAAATAAATAGTTTCCCAGAGAGAATTTTTCATTTAATACATGGATGTATATATCCTACTATATTAAAAAAATAAAATAAGAAGAATGATCTGTTTTCTATATAGTCACACAGAGTAATCATGTGTTTTGTATGGGGTCACCATGGTTAGTCAAGCGCAGAGTCAGAACCAGACTCCAAGTTCTTCAACACCATTGGAAATGCTGTAGTGTTAGCTCGACAAAATGGGGCACTTGTGGCAAGAAGGGAAAGAGATTTCTTTCTGAGGCTTCTCCTTGTCTATGGCAGAAGTCAAAGGTTTGAAGCTCTTTGACAATGAAGCAATATGGCACACAATCCTAAGAAATTCAGGGCAAATAGTGATTGATTCAATCAAGCAATCAATAAAGATTTATTAAGTGCCCACTACTGTCAGGCACTGTATAAAAAGAGGCAAAAGACAGTCCCTGCCTTCAAGGAGCTTACAATTTAATGAAGGAGACAACATGCAAACAAACATATACAAAGCAAGCTAAATACAGGATAAAATAGGAAGTAATTTACAGAGAGAAGGCAGTGGAATTAAGAGGAATTGGGGAAGGTTTCCTGCATTTTATAGGTAGGCATGCCTTGCAGGATAGAGTTCAAGTTGAAGCTACTAGTTCATCAGCAGGGTAGCAATGGCCAACAATTTAATCTCTAATCCCTGTACTAGGTATACAGAAAGAAAACAATCCATTTTAGGACGATTAGTTTCTCAGAAAATCAGCGGAGTCCAAGGCTTATCAAAGATATGTATGGAAATTTTTCCCTTGCCAAAAACCAGTCTGAATTTCATGATCCAGGAAGGAATTTCCTTGCCTATGGCAGAAATTATGAAGTAAGATAATAACTATGAACTTAGTAAATAGGCCTAAGCCTGTGATTTCATTGGTAAAGTGAACTCCCAAGCGAGGAAGATCCCTCTGCAATCTATAGTCTTAGAGAGTTGTTGAGAGCACTAAAGAGTTAAGGAGACTTGCTTTTTCCTGAATATGGAGAAAATAAATATCATATTTAAAATAATGTTACATGTGTTCTATTCCTCTTGAAGTCTGCATGTATATGTATTTATGTAACTGTACTATCTATATACTATCTAAGTATGTTATTTGTGGTTAATGAAATTTGGTGTTTGCAGTAATTTCTTCAAAAAAACAATTTCAGAGCCATGGTCAGAAATTTAACTCCCCATTATCCTGCTCTTTCTATTGAAAATGAAGGGCTCCTTGCCAAAGACCCAAAATCCTGCCTTGAATGGAAGGAAGGTGGCCAGGAGTTGAAACAGGTGCTGAAGACAGTGTCAGAGTAAAGGATGTGGGCAAAAGAAAGGGGGAATGTCCACGATTCGATCCAAGTTAGCTCTCCTTCCATCTAGAGCCTTGAGTATACACTGCCTTTTAAGGATGTGAAATCTTTTTTTTTTTTGCTTCAGAATTCACTAGGAAGTTAACTGATACTGAGCTATTTAAAAGAAGTTGGCAACACAATTCAATTCAACAGGCATTTGTTAAGTGCTGAAATCATAGTGGTAGGTGCTGGGAATGGAAAGATGAAAACCAGGACAGCTGCTGTCCTTAAAGAGATTACTCTCTTGGGAGGCTAATGGGGCGAAAGAGGTTACATCTACAAGCATAGAATTCTATGTAAGATTAGTTTGAATCAAAGGAAACGGCTGTAAAAACTCTTAAGAAATTTGAGGAGGGAAAAGGTCACTTTTTGCTGTAAAGATATAGGAAAGTTTCATGGAGAAGATAGCACTTGATTGAGACCTAGAAGTAGGCTGTGAGAATTTTCATTTGTGAAATCAAATCAAAGAAACCTTTAAAATTCATTTTATTCCATCACACTGTACTAAATATTATGCCCCTTCTAGAATAATAATAATAACTAGCATTTATAGAGCACTTTAAAGCTGAATGCTTTATAGACATTTCTCATTTGATCCTCACAACAAACCTATGAGGTAAATGCTATTATAAATCTTGTTTTTCAGTTGAGGAAACTGAGGCCAAGAGAATCTAAGTGGCTTGCTCAGGGTCACACAGCTAGCAAGTGTTTGAGGCAGGATTGGAACTCAAGTCGTCCGGGATTTCAAGTCTACTGGCATTGCATTATGACACAGAAGCTCTGGATACACTTTGAAGACCTCTCATTTCTTTGGTTTGGTGCCCTCACTCAGGTCAAGCCTGGCATTGTCAGTATCTGACACTCCCACAAGGGTAGGCACTTGTTTGCCTTATAAACACTTAGGCTTACAAGGCTCAAAACATAAAATAATTATATTTACAGATTACCAGAGATAAGATTAACATCTGATCCTATTGTGTAGTGAACAACCTTTCCTCTAGAAACCTATAAAGTCAATGTGACTTAAGGAAAAAGTTATCTCTGAGTCCTTATATTTTCAACCTCATTTTGGGTTGTGGTAAGTGGTAGTTTCCTTTCTTATTGCTAGTGGTATGCCTTCTGCTTTTATCAATACCCCCCTCCCTATTGGATCTTTGAAATCAAGGGAATACATTCTCTCTTCTCAATACTCAATACTCTATCCCTCTTATCCCATATTCCCTTGGGACACGAGTGAGATATTTAAATTGTCCTGGGGCTACTTCTACAAAAAGGGAATCAGTTGCTTTCTGTGGAGGGCTTGAAGGAGATGGAGATTACCAAGTTCTACTTAAATCATCCCTGGAAGATGAAAATACACTATTTTATATTTTCAAATCTCCAAAGAAGTAAACTATATATTCTGTCTTAGAAATGCATTCTCATATATAATAGTTTTGGTTATCAGAGGTTTTTCTATATATCCAAATGAAATTCTTTGTATTGGAATTTCTATCTCTGCTTTGTGACTTTGACCAAGTCATGCCACCTTTGGCCTCAGCTTCCTCATCTGTAAAATAAAGGGGTTGGATTAGAAGATCTCTGAGGTCTTTCCTTGCTCTAAATCCTATGATCCACATTCGTAACTGGGAATAAGTTATTCTTCTTCTGAATTACCACACCCTTTTATACCTCTTTTACTGCCATTTCATAAATTTATCTTGTGTGTTAGTGATTGGCATACAAGTCTTACGTCTTCTGTGAGCTTCTTCAGGTCAGGGAGCATGTGATATTATTTTTTCTCCCTCATAGTATCTTGAATATAGCTGGCATTCAGTCAAATATTGGGTGAGTATATCAAATTAATAAATAATGAAGCTTAATCTCATTTTCTTTCATTCTTAGTGCATTTTGTTTTATTTGGCTAATGTAAAATGTTGTGAAAGTTATTGTGGAAGGTTAGAAAGACAAGTAAGCTATGGCTTTAGCCCTCAGGAGCTACAAGTCCATAGGGAGATGTAGTACCCATACAGATGTAATTGCAATTCAATGTATAAAGTGATAATAAGAGGTACAGCCATTCTCTGAGAGTCCCAAGGAAGGGAGAGATCACTTCTGGCTGAAGAAGTGGGAAGACTTGACATATTTCTAGAATAAGTCCCCTTTGCTCTTCTGACACTGCCTCCACCCTGGTGTAGGCCCTCATGGTCTCATACTGGGACTATTTCAATAAGCAGCTGGTTGGTGTGGCTGTCTCAAGCTTCTCTCCACTCCAACCCATCCTTAATTCAGCTGTCAAAGGGATCTCCCTAACATGTAGGCCTGACCATATTAATACTCCCTATTCAATATATAACAGTAG
The DNA here is from genome assembly GCF_900497805.2 of Vombatus ursinus. Lineage (NCBI taxonomy): Eukaryota > Metazoa > Chordata > Mammalia > Diprotodontia > Vombatidae > Vombatus > Vombatus ursinus. The sequence continues at coordinate 15,515,659 of NW_020954562.1, read as the reverse complement.
ATCTCTATCACCTCCAGGATCAAATATAAAACCGTTTGTTTGGCTTTTAAAGCTCTTCATGATCTACCCAGCTTTTCCAGTCTTTTTTTTCCCTCAATTTCTCTCCCATGTACTCCGAGAGTAACTTTGGCCTCCTTGCCATTTCTCAAACACCCCATTTTCTGACTCTAAGCATTTTCTCTGGCTGTCCTTTATCCCTGGCATGCTTTCCTTCATCGTGGCTACCTCCTGGTTTCTCTGTCTTCCTTCAAGTCCCAACTAAAATCCCAGCTTCTACAGAAAGCCTTTCCCATTACCCCTTACTACTAGTACCTTCCCTTGGTTAATTATTTCCAATTTATCTTATATATAACATAGTTATATATAGAAGAAAGTTATATACAGAACATAGTTGTTTGCTTGCTATCTCCCCCATTAGGCTGTGAGCTCTTTAAGAGTGATGATTGTCTTTTTCCTGTCTTTGTATCTCCAACACTGATTAATAAAAGGGTATGAACTAATTGATTGACTAAAGGAGGTGCCATTTCTGTTCAGCTTTGAAAGACGTGTAGAAATTCAGAAGGCAGAGATTGTGAGGGAAAGATAATACTCCCTCCCCCATCTCTCATCATTAATTGTGTGGGCTGTTAGGGCAAATCACTAACCCTCCCTGAGCCTCAATTTCTTCATTTGTGAAATGAGGAAATCAGGCTTGTTGGCCTCACATGTCTGTTCCAGCTCTAAATTCATCACCATGATCCTATAACATTCCAGGCAGAGGAAACAATGTGCATAAAAATACTGAGGTAGGAAATATTTAGGAAATGACAATTAGTTCAGTCTAACTAGAGCATGAGGTTCAGCAAGGCAGAATCATGGGAGATAATATGGGTTGACTGAAGTTAAGGAGGACCTCTGGTGCCATGTTAAGGAGTCATAGATTTACATTATTTTAGAGCTGAAAGGGACCTCAGGGATTATCTAATGATCCCACCAACTAATTTTACTGATGAGGAAATTGACTTAATTTATAGGCAATAAAGAATAGTTAGGGACAAGGGGAGGAGTATTGAAAAGGCAAGTAACATGAGGAGAATTGTTCCTTAGTGAGATTAATTTGTTATCAGTGTAAAGAATATGCCGGGAAAAAAGACCAGGGGGACAGAGACTAGAAAGAAGGATGCTGCTGTAATAGACCAGGGAAGTCATGAAGAGCTGAACTTGGGTATTAACAATGGGAATGAAGGGATGGCTAGGAAAGGCATTTATCTGGCAAACTAGCGCATCAAAAACAATATTCCCAATCCTGAGCTCTTGTAATCTGATTGGAATCATCATGAAAATGCTAGACTAACCATACTCTATTATGCTTTCCTTTGAATTGTAGACATTGGTCAGGCAGTATATGACAATCAGATGGGTACTCTTATAATCACTATGATGCCCTCAGGGCACAAATTCAGCATTTATAGTTTTAAAAAGTTGACTTCTCTCATTCACTACCTACATAATCCATTGGGTGAATCTGACTGGTTTTCCCCTGCTTGCTTTGGAAACTCCAGCTATCAGTCAGTTGTCTGATTCAATATGCTAATTTATGTGTTGCCAATGTCAGACTTTTATAGGAATGATTTTGATTATATTCTAGCAGAACCAGGCTTCCTGGTTTAACCTGGCATCCGTTTTACATATCTTAGATATTTTCCATATGGTGTTTGCTTCTTTAAAAGACAGAAAAGAAATGTAATCTTAAGAGAATAGTTCACATTGAAAAGTGCAGTGTGGAAAGCTGTATGTATTTTTAAAAGTATACATACATACATGTATGTGTGCATACATATACACACACACATATATATATACACATACATACATATGTATGTTGACATTATTCTTTGGAGAAAGTCTGTATAAAGCAGCTATAGTGAATGGAATGATGGCACCAATGACATTCCAGGTTACTTAATTATGCATGAAATCTCAGAATGGAGCAGACCGATGATTCATTCATATCAATACCTTTTCTTCAGGATGGTAGGTGCCTCAGGTCATTCTGTAATAAGGTCATGGTTTCTCTCCATAATGTCAATCTCAGAAGAAAGGGGATGTGCCCAAGATATTCCTTGCTTCTCTTTATAAAATACAGTTTTCTCTTTTGTGAATCTATTCAAGCCTCCCTTAAACTTAGCTATAATTTCTTCTAAAATAGCCCCTAGGTAAATTAAATCTGATAATTTCATTGACATTCTGAACTTCACTGGGTGTCCTCTAGTTCTAGAATTTTATGTCAACTTTTGTAATGTACCCTCTCTTCACAGTACTTTAGACTTTGACCACTTGTCCTCTTATCTTGAAATATGTCTTCTTTGCCCCTTGCCTGCCAGAGACTAGAGAATTTCCAAACACCTGCACTTGATTAGTTGATTGAAGACTAGAAGTCATCATCATGACCCAATTCCCCCAAAAGACTACCCTCAACCCCATTGCAGTCAATAGGTATGCCCTCAGGGAAGAAGTGTGCGGCCAGAAACATGGCCATCATTCTCTTTGCTTTCAATAATCCTCCTCTTCACATCCGTTCCATTTCAGTCAAACTGGCCTTATACACCATATTCCATCACTCATCTCCCCAACTGAAAGGTGCTCCTTCCTTGTACACCTGGTACAATCCCTTTGTTCCTTCAAAATACAATTCATCTTGCTACTTTCAACATGGGACCTTTTCTGATAGCCACCCCCCTCTCATTTATTGCTGTTCTCTCCTTTTTGAAATTACTTTGTATTTACTTAAGTGAGTAAATGTGCTTACTGCATCATACCCTCACCTCCAGTTGAATGTTTGTTTCTTGAGAGCAGAGAATGTTTCATTTTTGTCCCTTGTATTCTTAATGCTGAGCTCAGTGCCTTGCACCTAGTAAACTTAATAATTGTTTGTTGAGTTAAATTGAGGAGTTGCCCTAAGGGAAAGGCAAATTGCAGTGACTTTTGACCTTAACCCCCTCTCTCTACCAAATATCCATGTTTCAAGGGCCTATGCACTTTGTCTGTCTCTACCACCTCATTTATCTTAAGGTAAATTAGCTCTCCCCTCTTAACCTCCTTCCCTCTCCCCCCACAACCATGGGTTGCAAAATATTCTTGAAAAAGTATCAGGAAAAATGATATTCCTGGTATATAATATGATAAAGAATAGACTTGTGTATTATTGTATAGTCTATTTATGCCTCAGATGCTAATTCTCATCACTAGACAAAATACATCTTTGAATTTCAGTTTCTTCATCTGAGAGCCTTTTTTAAACCATTTGCTCCCTGCTAATTTCATAAAGACAGTTTGTGAGGATTAATGAGTTAATGGGCACAACATGATTTGAAAGCCTTGAGGAGAAGGTGCTGAGTAAGTACTTATTTTTATTATGATTACATTCAAACCTGGCCAGGGGTCTATTTATAACAGGTAAAGAGGCCAAGGCAGATTCTGGTCTCCTCAGAGAATCTCTTTGCTTCTCTCGTTCCCCCTCAATGAGGGTTACTGAGCTCCTGTTCCCCATGACATACATTCCAAGGTGTTGTTATGGTTACATAATAAGCACAAGAAGATCATTTCAATAAGATAGGTGCCCAGTGATTACTGATAAAATAACAAACCTAAATCATCATGTTGTTTTAAGAGACAAAAACGGAAAATGAGATTCATGGTCTGCAGCACTGTTAAAGTTGTATGAATGACATCGCCAGTCTCTCCTTTTAAACTATATTCTTATTTCTAGTCCCCAAACCAGTCCATGCTCCCATGTCAAGGACCAAAACCGTCCTCTGTTCTGTAGTTCCAAGTGTCTCACGTGACAGATACCACCAAATTCATCAAAGAAGGGTGTCCTCGATAGATCACAGTCAGAATTTAAAAACATAGCCACCTGGTCAAGAACTTATGGGGAAAAGGACTGACCTTCAGGATTTAAAATGATAAGCATGGCAGCCAGATGGATGGAAAGCAAACTTGGGGTTAAGAATGCACCTCCAGCCTTTGCCATCTGCCTACTGCCTGAGACTGGGGTCAAGTCCTCTCTGTGCACCAGTCACAGAGTACACAGAGCAGAAGTGTGCCCTTGGCTTTGGGCCACTACTTCATCTGAAAGAGCAATGCTAAATATAGACCATTCGGTCTATTTCATTCATGGATATTTATTTGTTCTGGTCACTCTATATATGAAGTAAAAAGTGCATAGCAAACTGTTGAGCCAATAGCTATATATACGAAAAATTAAGAGCTTCATGTTTTGATTAGTAAAGCTTATGGTAATTTATGTCTTTTCCTTTTCAGAGAACAACTTATTTTCTTCTATATATAGTGCCTATACACATAGATCATGAGTATTAATGGGTGAAATCATACATGCTAAGTATAATTTGGAAAATATTAAAAAGATGCTTTTAATGCTGCTGTTTACTTTTCATTTTGGCCATTGGGGAACATTTGTTTCTCAGGAAAAAATACCCCTTCTAACAAGTTTTAGAAAATTGATTGCTATTAATCAAGGAATGTGATTCATGTACCTCAGAGAATATAGATTTTCAACATAATCTGCATTTAGGGGGAATAAAAATCAAAACATGGCAGATGAAGAGTATAGAAAATGGTGGCAAGGTGCTGAAAAAAGAGAAGAATTTCATTCATTGGGATCCACACATAATTCACAGAATCACAGTGGAATATTAGACCTTTGATCAGTAATTCCAATGCCATTATTTTACAAGTGAGCAAACTGGGGTCTCAGGATTAGACAGGTAAGAAACCATAGAGCTCACACTTGAATCCAAGGTCTGGTAATTTTAAATGCAGTGCTTTTCCTTGGGAACATAGATTTAGGGCTGGCAAGGACCTTAGGTCATCATCTAGTGAAGTCTAACCATCTCGTTTTGGAGAGAAGTCAAGGGGGTTTGCTCAATGTCAACCAGATAGTCAAGGGTAGAGCTGTGATTTGAATCCAAGTCCTCTGAATCACAATGCAGTACGCTTTCCACTATAATCCAACCCATCATTCTATTTTATGTTTTTGTTGACATCAGTGTTTGTAGTGAGGAAAAAGCCTTTTTTATTGGGAGCAAGAGTAGAGTTGGGGATTAGAAGGAAAGCGAAATGTAGACCCTGGCATCTAAACTGTTTGTTTGAATCTTTTAAAGCCCAAAGCCGTGGGATTTTTATATTCTTAATACAGTGTCTTAAATTCCACAAGAGTAAAGCCAAGAAGAGGGAACTGATGTGAGATGGACAATGGAATAGTTCCATGGGAGAGTAGGGGAGCTTTGTAAAAGGCTTAGGAAACTTGTCCCCAAAGTGAGAGACATTTTGTCTGGAAAGAGTTGTCCTAGTGAGGCAGCTTCTTACTGACTGTCCCAGAGGGTTACACTGAAGTGCTTAATGTTCCAGTTATAAGCAGAGGACTCATTTGCTCCTAGGTATTTAACTAAAAAAGAAATTACCATTGGATTTCAACTACACCCAGTTCAAGCAGAAGTATGTGCTTATTGGTGAATTTAGGCTTAAGAACAGGGCTGTCTCATTCTTCAATTTTCCCAATTATAGAGCTGGCCTTAGAAAAAACTGTGAAAGAGACAGGGTTTGTCTCTACTCTTCCCCCTCAACATCTTCCCTGACTCTCTCTCCATAAAGAGGAGGTCCACATAGCCTGTTGTTCAACACAGACGGAGCAACTATATTTAAGATCATAGGATTATTGATTTAAAGCCAAAAGAGACTTTAAAGGTCATCTAGTCCAATTCTTTCATTTTATAGGTGAAGAAACTAAGTCTCAAGGAGATTAAGTAAATTGCCCAAGATTGCGCACGTACTAATGTCAGAGACCAAGATCTGAACCTAGATTCTCTTGCTCTAGTGCCATAACTCTTGGGATGACACCTGCCTTTGGTGCAATCAGTCCCCAGATCTCTACTCCAACTGGTTTGTGGGTGGGTCACAGACTATAGACAGATATGGGCCTGTGATCTGGAGCAATCTACTCAGCCAAGATGACTTTTAAACACTGAAATAAGTGACCTTCATATAAAGTCACAGATAGAACTTTGGATTGCCTTCGTCCCCTGTCTCAAGCACTGCAAAAGATTTTTATTGCATCATAATTGCTATCATAGATCATTTCAAGACAAATAGTGGTATTGCAATCCATTTGACAAAGACCAATCACTCCTGAATAGGTAGATCTCTAGGATCCACAAGATGGGTGGGGGGCCTTGAATACATATATACACACACAATCTACATATATAATATATTTACATGTATGTATGTATGTATATAATCACATACAACATATAACATATATATACACAAATACACATGTATATGTGTGTGTATATATATATATATATAAAGATGCCTAGGGAATATGTCTGTGTGTGTATTGATAGATAAAGATTTATATCAGGTAGGAATGACTATAGATTTATATCTATCTATACATACACACATCTTATATACACATTATATATATACAATACACACATATACATACTCTTAAGCAACTTATAAAGCCACACAAGGATGTGTAGGCTGTAGTATGTATGTGTGTAGAATAGATAGATATAGATCTATATCAGACAAGAATCAGATAGGAATGACTATAGATCTATGTCTATCTATACATATATATGCATACATACATACATACTCCCTATTCATCTTTATTTGCCTTTAAGGTGCCTGCCCCAATGCTAGTTTTCCATTATTTTCATGCAAAACTCCTGCCCCCTTGGATTGCCTTTGTACCCTCAGCGAGGTCCTATTCAGAATTTTAAACATTTGATATCACCTTTACTTTATCAGAAATTATCCTTGGGAACCTTTCCTCTACCATGTGAAAAATAGATAGAAATTAGCCATATCAACTCACCTATATTAATGGCTTTCACAGATTGTAATTTTTTTTTTGTTATCCAACTTTTCTGACTGTTGAACTAACTATAGAGAAGGTGGTTAAGTTAACAAATTGCCCCACACTTCCGCAATAAAAAAAAAAAAATTTCTTTTCCCTGGAAAGTCTTAAGGATTCTTAAGGAGTTAAAACAAAGTTGGATACAAGAAATCTGTTTTTGAATCTTGCCACCCCTGCCAGTAAGATGTGTGGCTTTGAGCGTTGTCTCCAATGCCCAGGTTTCTTAAAAAATGGGAATAATAATATTTCCATTTACATAAGGGTTGTCGTGAGGAATGTACTTTGTTAACCTTAAAATGTTATAGAAATAACGACTCTCCCTTGTATCACCAAGCAAAGAACCATGACACCTACCATGATTTTTCACCCTAAAATTTGCCTCTGGTTGCTTTTCCCTGGTAGGAATTTGAACAGTGGATAAAGTGTTGAGTTTGGAGTCAAGAAGACCCAAATTTAAATCCCCACCTCATACACTATGTGCTTCTGGACAAGACTTTTAACCTTTCTCAGCCTCTGTTTGCCTATCTTTAAAATGGGAGTAATAATAAGAGCTACCCCACAGGGAATAGGAAGGTACCTCAGAGGCCATGAAGTCTAACTTCTTCATTTTATGGATGAAGAAATTGAGCTCCAGGGAGCTTATGTGACTTGCCTGAGGTCACACATGTAGGAAGTACCTGATGCAGGATGTGAAGCAAGGTCTTCTCACTCTAGGGCCAATGTTCTTTTCACTTCACCATGCTGTCTCCTCTTTATCAACTCAAAGTCTCGTGCCTTTCACTAACTATAATGCCTCATTTTTTTTTTGCCTTATTCATATACCAGCCCACCTTGCCCTGCTCTTTGAAACAGTCAACCTAATACAAAATTTAAAGTACAATATAGTTCCAAAGACTAAACATTAGTAGAAGTATAGCTTCTCTTTTGAAATACAATACAGTTTATCATCCTCCACCTACTGAAACAAAAGTCTTTAATTAGATATTTCAGGTTTTTCCAAGCCATGTGCCAGACACACCAAAAAAGGCTTTGTTGATCTTAGGCATTTTCCAGCCCTCTTCTGCTTGCCACCAGTGGAACAAAGCCATTCCATGACAAAGAAAAGAAAATTTGCAAATGAAGTCCTTTCCTTAGTAATAATGATTAACTTGTGTGGAGTTTGGTGGCAAATTGATATGGAGAGAGAATAGTTATTCAGAAACAACACTTTGCTGTGCCAGAATGGACCACTTTCCAGACCTTAATGAATATTCCAGATTCCTGGGGTTTAACCTCCCCCCACATTTCACAGATGAAAAAGTTCGGACAAGGAGAAGTAAGAGTGACCAGCTTGGGGGCCACACAGTAAGTGGGTGAGTGGGGTTTCTAACCCTGTAAAAAGATTTGACTAGAATTTGGTAGATGGGATTAACAAGGCTCTTGTTTATTCCAGATTGTCCTGCTTCTCTTTATAGAGTCCTTTTTTTTGGCTGGGGAGCTTACATACTGAGGATGTCTTCCCTTGGTTTGGGGGCTGTCAGAAGTTTGGCTTCAACTTCTGAGCTCTTTGTGAAAGGAGAGATGGGTCTATTGGGTAACACACGTGGCCTTTTCAAGCAACACCTAGTGAAAGACAGAAGGGAGGGATGTGCCCAGTGTTGTCAAAGCCTTTATGTGCTATCATTGGTTGAGAAAAATTTGAAAAAAAACTTTCCCTCTCCCTTCCACTATCCAACTACTTTCCTTTTGGCAAGCGGGAGCTCTCTTTCCTACATGAGTCCTCCTTCGAGTTTTTAAACTAACATGTCCTACCTGCTAGCTTTCCTTTTGTTAATAGGAACCATCACCCCAGAATGGTGTGAGAACTGGAACACGGCCCAGCCTTGGCTCTTTGTTGCTTCTTTCTCCCTCTTGCCAATTCATGGAAAACTGACCTTACTGGTAAAATATCTTGATTAGAAAGGTTAACTTTTGTGGGGTGGTGAATATGAGCTGGCTTTGACCAAAAACTTGCACTGTTTTTAACTGATAGTCTAGTCCAGGTATTTATTTGATTAAAGTTTTTTTTTTCTTGGCCAAATTTTACCCGTGACTCATTTTTCTGAAGCTATTGAATGCTTAAAGCACATTCAATATGCCATAATGTCTCCAAATACTTCAAAGAATTATTCTGCCATTCTTACTTTTCTTCTTTGTTTTTGTTCTGCAGCTCAGTTTTGTTTATTTGTTTATTTGTTTCTTCCACAGGTCTATGGATAGAATTAAGTTCATAGAGTTCAAACTAGAAAGGAGCTTAGAAATCATTTATTTCAGGGGTGGGGAAATTAACAGAACAAATCCCTTTAATAAGAGGATTTGTTCGTAAAACTTAGACTCAGTCAAAAGGCCGCACTCAAGGACCTAGAAGGCCACATGTGGCCTCGATGCTGCAGATTCCCACCCCTGATTTAGTCCATGCATTCATTTTTCAGATGAGGAAACTGAGGCCAAAAAGTAAACAGGAGAGCAAGGATTTGAACCTGAGTCTTCTGCCTTCAAATCTGGTCCTCTTTCTGCTGTTCCTTCTTTCACCTTTTTTTTTTTTCTTGATGCAGTCAGCTTAGAATGCTTGTTTATCCCAACTTTGCAAGTTCTTGTGCTAGAACGAGACCCCTAAGGAGCTCTGCTTACTTCCTGTTGCACTCTTCTTTGATATTCGTTACCGAAGCTCTTAAACATAACATGAATTCTATTTTTAGAGAGGTGTCTCTTGCAATTACTTTTAATGCTGAAAATCAAAAGGCCTAATCTAAACCTTCTTTGGCTGGTATGGGTTCTTACCTTCTATGCAGCTGAAGGTAAGGAGGCCTGCTGTACTACGCTTTGTCCCTTGTCCATCTTGCCCATACTGCTAACATTTTAAGAAAGGGATTCTAGGTTTCTGAAAAATCACTTTCTATGGGGCAGCGAGGTGGCGCAGTGGATAGAGCACTGGCCCTGAAGTCAGGAGGACCTGAGTTCAAATCCGACCTCAGACCAAACACTTGACACTTACTAGCTGTGACCCTGGGCAAGTCACTTAACCCCAATTGCCTAAAAAAAAAAAATCACTTTCTGCCTTCCTTTGAGGAAGTGCTCTTATGACTTTTAGCACATGTGCCTTCAATAGAGTCAATATTTTTTGTGGGGAGAGCTTTTTAGAGGATATCAATGAGAGGGTCATATAGTTATCTTCACTAACTGATATCTGTTGAAAAGTATCCACAATATACCTTGTCATACCTTTGTTGGAAAGCCTCTGATATTCCTCATTATCTATATAATGTTAATTCCTAAAATACCAGAAATCCGAGGCCATCCCTAGTTTAGTCTTAACCTACTTTTTAGCCTTATCTCCCTAAATTAGGGGTTCTTAACTGTTTTTGTGCCATACATAGTTAAGAATCAGTTAGATGGACCAATTATAGTGAAAATAAAGATGTATTTTTTTTTCCCATCCAAGTTCATGAATTCTCTGAAATCTATCCGCAGACCCACAGGGTCTATGGACCCTAAGCAGTGGTAAGCTGATAAATGTTTAACAACTGATTCTTTGTGTCACAGCTAGAGTTAAGTCTCCTGGTATCCTGCCCTTCATTCCTGATTTTATTAAGCAATTTGGAGAATACCCAAAGTTCAGTGGTCTAATAGACTGGTGGTATCAAACTCAAATAGCAATAGGGGCCACTAAACTTTACATAAGGTTTCCTGTGGGCCACATATTAAAACACACATATTTATGTATTTTTAAAATTATTAATACATCGATCATTAAAATCAGATAGGAACGACATTATTATCCGGCACAGGATGTACTTGGGAGTCTCATGGGCTGCACGTGGCCTGCATTCACATATTTGGAAACTCTGTTGTAGACCGCCCCACTGCTTTGCCTTACAGGTGATGGGACATATTCACTTTGTCTAAAACTCTTTGTAAAGTTTGAGCCCCAAGTAGTTTGGGGGACCTGGCATTGGAACATGTATCTTGCCGTATATCCAAGAAGCTGGCCTGCCCATGGACCCGGGGACAGTGTGTGGGCTTGCCCCACTGACTTCTGTTCTCTCATGGCTGCCATTCCTGGGGAGCAGTACCACTTTTCAGAAATATCTCTCTCCCATTTTGTCCTGTATATATGCATCTTGTTTTCCTCACTGGACTATGAGATTTTTGAGGGAAGAAATTATACTTTTTTATAGTATAAGAAACAATGTGGTGCAGTGAAGAGAGCATTGGATTTAGGAAGACTTGGGTTCAAATTCCACCTTAGATATTTACTAACTGTATAACCTTGGGCAAGTCTCTTAACTTCTCTAAGACTCAGTTTCCTCATCTGTAAAATAAGGGCATTAAATCTGATGACCTTGAAGGTGCCTTCCAGATCAAAATCTCTGATCCTTCATCCTCTTCAGTTCAAAATGTTGTGAATTGAACATAATAGTCACTCTCATTTAATAGGTTTTTGACTTAGATTATATTTCTGCCCTCAAGGAATTCCAAGGAATAGACAGCAGTTAAAGACAAAAGAAATACCCTCAACCTACCCCAGATTCTATTCTGTGCTGTTCTTATTGTACATTATGACACTATACAAGTCATTGCCTCAGGATCAACATAGACATATCAAATACTTAATATGTTCAGCACTTAGTGGGCTCAGGGTAGGGAGAGCAAGGGTTGGCTCGACAGATGGACAGTATGGCATAATACAGAAAAAGCATTATGGCGTGATTCCTGCCTTTAAAGAACCTACAGTTTAGTAGGGGAAGCAAAAAGGAAAACATGGAATAACCTGAGAACAATAAAGTGTGCATAGGTAATATCAGGGTTGAGAGCCAAATGTGGGCTGGCATGGGTTGAGAAGGCTTCATTAAGGAGGTGGGGCTTGAGTTGAACCTTCAGATATAAGCAGGATTTGCCTGGTCAGAAGGGAGGGAGAAAGCAGGCAGGGGAAGGGACTAGCAGGAGAGAGTGACCAAGGCACCCTACTCCCCTCACAAATGGTTCTATTTCCTATTGACACTGATACTCCAGTAGATTTGTAAAGTCGCTGATGCTGTAGTGGTGTAGTTTGTAATCACAGGCTCACAAGAGCATGGTTTGAAATTTGAAAGGTCCTTCAGGGTCTGTCAAGGCCAACCTACTCATTTTGCAGTTGAGGAAATTGGTGGCCAGGGTGGCTGACTTGCCCAAGGTAACACAGATATTAAGACTCATATATGTAGGACTTGAACTCAAATCCTTTGACTCCTCACCCAGTCCATCCATGCTTTCTTTTTGTGGAAAATTCTTGACCCAACTTGCTTGCTTGTTGTTGTCATTGGACTTTCATTGTTGAAGAGGACCAATGACATTAGGAGGGTGATGTCTTGTGAGTGAATTGGATTTGTGAGGCAGGGCTATGCAAAGTCATCAGCCTCGCTCCTCCAGAGTCATTGGAGTTTAACAGTAAGATATAGATCAGGACGACTGGAGAGATAGTTCGGGATGACCAGTCATGGCCCCGGATGCAGTGGGAGACCCTCCCATCTTCCTTAGAGCACTCAAGAACAGTGTTTTGTATTGACCATCTCCCTATTGTCAGTAGGTGGTAAAGATTAGACTGCAATAGAATGTTTTGCTTTCCTTGAGAGAGTTTTGGCACCTCCATAGATGCCTAATTTCTAGACACTTCTCCCCTGCTCCTCCTTTATCACCTGGCATCTGGCAATTCCATTGCAAAGAATACCAGATTCCTCTATGGTACTCTTCAGATACAGATTATAATCATTGCTCAAGGTTTTTGTTAATTGATTCTCATTTTCCCTTCCCTTAGGGATTATTTATTTAATATCAACTCTTAGTCACTTGGAGTCTACTAGCGTGCTTTTGACTGTCTCTGCCCGAGATGGTGGTGGGCTCACATCTGTAACTAATGCAGAGGTCACCATCCACATCCTCCAGACTGCTCTGGCACCTGCCATTTTTGAAAGGTCAAAATACATCTTCTCCATTCATGAAGACATGCCTGAAGACAGCCCTGTTGGAACTGTGAAAGCAAGAGAGCCTTTAAGTAAGTGGTCGCTTCTCCTGTTGCATTTAGAGGTTTTGGAGTTAGAGATTTTCTGTTCAGCTCTGCATCATAGAGCTATGAGACAATTCTCCCTTTTCTCCAATATTTCTCTGCCTTACTGAATGTACTTTCCCAAAAGGGGAATAAAAAAATGAGAAATTAAGCCTCTACTTTCTTTTAATTTATTTTATTCCTTCCTGTTTTTTACTTGTAGAAAAAGGACATTTTTATCCTTCTGTTAGTAGAAGAAGAGAAGTATACAAATGAAATTGTTTTGGGTTTTCGTGACTAGGAAGAGCCAGTGATCTTCTGAATATTCATCCCTTTTATCTAATGCAAGAAAAATGAAAGATTAAAAAGAGAGCACTGGTTTGGTCTTTGACTATTCATCATATGTTTGAGGGGAAAACCAAACATTCCCAGAATGACCCAACTGTGTTCAGTTTTATATGGTAAACAGGACATGTTGTGGCGAGGCTCCAAGGCCATGAGCAAGAAAATATTAAGAGTTTAGGAAGGAGTAACAGATTGTGTTATATTCTTCACAGATGTCATTTAGAATAGCAGGCAAATCTTTCTGCTTATCAGAAGTATCGCTTTAATTTTATTACTTGCAATGATTGCTTTGCTCTTCCCCCTCGTCTTTCCCTCAGATTCCTTGGAGACAGTATCTTACAGAATTTCCTCTGGAGATCCCTCTGGGAGTTTCACTATTGACCCTAGGTTTGGTGTCATTCGTACCCGGAAGCAACTGGATCATGAAACACAGCCCAGAGTTATCCTCACTATCCAGTCACAATTGGGCAGCTCCCCTGTCTATAGTAGCACCCAAGTCAACATCACTGTGATTGATGTCAATGATAATCCTCCCATTTTTCACACAGCTTCTGATGAGGTGAGGTTATTACAGAGTACACTGCCTGGAACAGCCTTATATATTGCTCATGCAGAAGACAAAGACAGTGGCCAGAATGGATTTGTCCAATATACCATCGAAAACCAGAGGTCAAACGTCTTTGCCATTGATTCGGATACTGGTGTCATCTACCTCAGTGGGACCCTTGGGCAAGAAATGCAGCAGAGTTGGACTCTGTATATCAGGGCTAAGGACCTAGGAGTTCCCCCCTTAACATCTCTGTTGATGTTGACAGTGACTATTGAAAAACCTCACTTGAAGCCTCCTTTGGCTTTTGAACACTTAGTCTATCAGATAGAAATCAGTGAATTCCTTTCACCAACAACCAGGATACTTCAAGTCCAGGCCTTCTCACTAGAGCCACATCATACAACATCCCACATTGTGTACTCACTGGAACCCAGGACAGACTCTGTTGCATTTGGCATTGATGTTTCTACAGGTTGGATTTTTTTGCAGAGGCCTCTGGATTATGAAATATCCCAAATATACCATTTCAAAGTATTTGCCTGGAGCCTGGAGGACAGGTTGAGGCAAAATGCGAGTACGGCCATAACAGTTCATGTTCTAGATGAAAATGACAATTGTCCAACCTTTTTGCATGATGTCCTTTTTTTGCAAGTTGAAGAGAACCCCACACCCCAAGGGGTAATAGGAACAGTTGTAGCGACTGACAGAGACTCTGGAAAAAATGGACAGTTGTCATATTTCCTTTTATCTGATGGGAAATTCTTCAAGATAAATCCCAACACAGGTAGGATGCTGTTGCCTTGGTTTTCTCATAGCATTAACAAATGTCATATATTTCGGTAAGTTCCTTATGGATAAAGATTGTTTCACTTTTCGTGTCTGTAGTCCTATTTCCTCGTGTGATGCCTGGTATATAGAGAGTGTTGAATAATGCCTTTAGATTGCTTGGTCGATCAGATAGAACATCGCATATACATGTATGATTATAGCAAGGGTCCAGGAAGCAACATACATCGTTTTACTATTGTGTGACTTTAAGAAGTCAGAATTGAATGGCACTTTAGCAATTATATTGTCTGAACTAGAAACATTCAATTGTACTTCACAGCCAAAGATTACAACACTGTTATTCACATAGGCTTTCCAGTTTATGTGGATAGCATTTGATTCAAGTGGTGATAACATTTTTCACCTGAATTAGAGGCAAGACAGAAACCAATCTGGTGAGGCCCCATGTACAAGTTCTAGGACTGTAGGTAGAGCTGAAAGGGACCTCACAGAGGTTTCATGTTCAACCCACTCTATCCATAAAGAAAGAGAAGCCAAGGGTGGTTAAGTGATTCGCTTAAGATTTTTTAGTTTCTAGTCTCTGCTCACTTTCCCTCCTTCCCACTGCTTGGTATTCTTTCAGTTAATCTTTTGCAAAATGTCAAAATCCTTATTCACCACACATGATCTCATTAATGCCAAGCTTTGGGAAATAAGTCCATTGACCAGATGTCAAAACGATCCTGGGATGGATGTCTCTATTTATACCCTTTTAGGAAGAAAACACACACCCACACACACATTCATAAACCCTAAGGTGATGGTCCTTGGGGGTGGAGATGGGGTGGCACACATTTCTGATCCTCTGAGTTCCCTTCCCATGCCTTCCATAATTCAATGATCTTAGTATTTAAAGTTATTTGTTCACAATTTGCCAAATGAAACATGTGTGGCAACCCATGAAACCACATACATGTTTCATCTTGCAAATAATGAATTATTATGTACATGGTTTATGGAGTCTGCATGAGACTTGCATTTCTAAAGTCTCTTCCGGCACCCAGTGCCATGAATCTTTACACCAAGAAATTAAGTCAGATGGCAGGACAGATTTCTAGACCTTTTGTTTCTCTCAGTATTTTTAAAGATAAAAATATACCAGGTAGCATTACCTCTGTTAACTACTTTCCCTCCCACAACTATGAAAAAAAGTCCTTAATCCCCAACATTGAGAGTATGCTAGTAAAACTTCATTTAGTTTAGTTTGACAAAGACAGCAAAAGGGAATTGCTTTTAAAGGGAGGTTGAACAAGGGCACACAGCAGCCCGTGGCTGCCATCTTAGGCCCCACTCTTTTGTAGATGCCTTGGAAAAAAGCCCTGGTGCTACAGTTCTCCAAGGGCACAGTGGTAGAAACTAGTCCTAGTCTGGTGAAGAAAGCAATGTAGACCAAGAACTAGTGTGAGTGAGTTGGTGCAGAGATCAGTAGATAGCTGAGCAGGAGAAGAGGAACAAAACTGTAAATGAGAAGCACTTTTGCTGGTTTTGGAAACGGGGATTGGGAATTGGGAGTTTCTGAGGTTTGTGACCCAGGTATGGAGTCAAAGAACGAAGCCCGGTGAACGGGAGAAAAAAAGGGAATGAATTCAGATGGTGAATTTGGTGAATGGTAGGAGAATAACAAAGACAACAAAAACATTTATCTAGCACTTACTATGTCCCAGGCAGGGCACCTAGGTGGAGCAGTGGATAGAGCTGGAGTCAGGAATTCTCATCCTCATGAGTTCAATCTGACTATAGACACTTGCTAGCTGTGCAACCCTGGATGGATCACTTAACCCTGTTTGCCTCAGTTTCGTCATCTGTAAAATGAGCTGAAGAAGGCAATGGCAAATCACTCCAGTATTTTTGCCAAGAAAACCCCAGATGGGGTCACAAAGAATTGGACAGGATTGAAACAACTCAAAACACCAACAATGTGTTCCAGGCACTGTGTTAAGTACTTTATATTTATCATCTCATTTAATTCTCATAACAGCCCTAGCATATAGATATACAATGATTATCCCCATTTGATAGATGATGAAACTGAGGCAAACAGAAGTTTAAGTGACTTGCCCAGGATCACACAGCTAGTAAGGGTATAAAGTTGGATTTGACCTGGCTGAAGATCCAGTGTCAGCTAAAACTGAGTTCTAGGGCATAGTTAGAAGGCACATAAGGATTTGTGTGAATGAGAATGAGGAGGGCAGAATTGTTGTAAAGATCATTTAAAAAGATGAGTATGTAAAAACTCTTTGAAAACTACAGAAGACAGTTGTAAGCTGGTATTTATTCACTACTTACATAATAGTTACTATTTGATATTGTTATTGTTCAGTATTGATAGGTAGTATGATATAGTTGTATAGGGGACTGGTCTTAGAGTGAAGAAGATATGGGTTCAAATTCTTACTCTGAGCCACACTTCCTATGTGACTGTGGGCAGGTCACTAATGCTCTCAGTGCCACAGATGACCCTTTAATTTGGTAAGTTATAGATGAAATGTCTGCTTACGTTTAGGGAGTAGAAGGATTGATTGAGGGAATTTCCAAATTGGGAAATCCTTGCACAAATGAAATTGTAGTCCTTGGTCTTCTGGCCCCACAAAGAATTACTATTATTGTTTACTAATTATATATTATTGTTAATTTTGGGGGTATGCATAGTCCAGATCTGTGATTTTATTAGTGTAGGGAACCCCACAAGGAAATTTCCTTTATCAATGCACTCTGGCATTTCCTTGCTCTGAAGTTTCTAGTCTTTGAGAGCTGCCTGGGAGAGGTTAACTGACTTGCCTAGGGTCATATAATCAATTCACATCAAAAGTATAATTTGAACTCAGATCTTCCTGACTGATGCAAATTTTCTATCTTCTACACCACATTGCCTCTCCATTATTACTTGTTAATATAATA
Organism: Vombatus ursinus; assembly: GCF_900497805.2. Lineage (NCBI taxonomy): Eukaryota > Metazoa > Chordata > Mammalia > Diprotodontia > Vombatidae > Vombatus > Vombatus ursinus. The sequence continues at coordinate 15,498,067 of NW_020954562.1, read as the reverse complement.
GTACCTTAATAATACTAGAGAATGTAGCATATCAAGGGACAGGGTGAATACTGTCTTCAAAACAATGTTCTCATAGAGCACTTTCCTATATTTTGCAACTAGAGGGAGCTAGGAGACAGAGACCCTAGGAGACAGAGGACCAGAATGTTTTCCTCAGATTCTGTCTATTATTGACTCTTATTGACTCTGGGTCGAGGTACTTGACCTTTTTATAACCAAATCTTGCCTTCTGAAACATGAGGTTAATCCTACAGAATGACATCGCTCTGGGAAAATTGCAAGAATTCAGAAAATGTTGCATAGGAAGCATTTTATGTATGTCACTAAGATGGCTACTTAAGGATTCAACCTATTTTGTGAAGTGATGAATAAAATTAATATGTGGGCTGAGGATAAAACATTACTTATGGTGGTACAGGTAAGTACCCCCCCATAGTACTTAAGAACACTGAAATATATATGGGGGATAAAAGAATGGCACTTAAAATCATCCCATTATTCCACACTCTCCGAAAAGTAATTTATTTTAAAATGTCCATTGGGGAAATCATGCTGTTGGGATGACACGGCCGAAGAATAAATCATCTAGTGACCACCGTGTTGATGGTGAGCCTTTCAGCTAAGTCAACATTGTGTATGGTCAGGTTATTAAATTGGGGCAAAATGTCTTAACTAGCAGGAAAAGTCATCATATAGTCTATAGCCAATAGGCATTTATTAATGTGTTAGTTAGTAAGTCTAATTTTTGGCAATTAGATGGTTCAGAGGGTAGAGTACTGGCCCTGGAGTGAGGAGGACCTAAATTAGAATCCAGCCTCAGAAACTTACTAGCAATGTGACTCTGGGCAAGTTACCTAACCTATTTGTTTTAGTTTTTTCATCTGTAAAATGGGGATAGTAATAGTACCTATCTCCCAGGGTTGTTGTGAGGATAAAAATGAGATATTTGTAAAGTTCTTAGCACATTGCCTGGCACGTAGTAGGTACTATATAAATACTAGTTATTCATATTATTCATTTTATTAATTATATCATATAGTATTTTAGAGATGGTAGTTGTTTCTATAGGATTTTTGAATATTGATATTTAATATAAAGATTTTGATATTTATTGTTTTTATCTGTTTTATTTTATCCTGTATCCTTTAGGTGAAATTATAAATTGGATGGCATTAGACCGGGAGCAGCAAGTACATCACCAGCTGATGGTTCTAGTGACTGACCATGGCTCCCCACCACAAAATGCCACCATGATAACTTACATCTCCATTACAGACCTCAATGATAACAAACCTTATTTTCCCCAATTTCTCCCTGGAAAAGAACTCAAAATTAAGGTTCGTGGAGCCAAGTAATTTTAAATGAATCTGCGGTAGAGAGAGCTCTCCTTCCTAAGGGTGTGACCTTGAGCAAGCTCTCACTTTCTCCCTCTCAGAATTGTTTTCCCAGCTATAAAATGTCAGAATTGCATTTTGAAGATACTGAAGGTCTCTTGGAGCTCTAGAGATTCACTGTGATTCCATAATTCCCACTCATGTAAGAGTATGCATCATTTGTTTTGAGCGCCATCTTGTGGTAAAAAATTTGAATTTTTCAAATACTATCTCAAGTGAAGAGTTTAGTTCATCAGCAAGTAACCATTGGACCAGAACTTTGCAAAGTTTTAGCAAACTAAGCCTTAATTGCATATTTTTTACCATTTAGAGGCTATTAAAGCTAATTGTTCTTATCATCACAAAGTACTGATCTTCAATTAGAAAGATCACCTTAACTTATAATGAAAAAATGCTATCCATCCCTAGAGAGAACTAATGAACTCTAAGTACAATCTGAAGTATAATTTTCTCTCTTTATTTTTCTTGCTTTTATGGAAATAGGTTTTGAATTATCACGTATAATTTATATATTACTTGCTTGCTCAGTGGGTGGGGGACAGAGTGGGAGAGAGAATTTAGAATTCAAAAATTTAAAAGAAAAGTGCTAAAAATGAATAAATAATAAATTGAAATGTTGAAAAAAAGATCACCTTACCAACCATTCGTGAGTTTGAACTGCTCTGTTGGGAGATTTGGACGCTTTGCACTGATTTCTCTTCACTCACTAATTAATTCAGTACTTCCCTCCTTATCTCACTTTACCTCCACCCCCACTTCCCCACCCAAAACTAACCAGACCTTGCATGAATCATCTCACGCTAACAAATCTTGTTAACATGATGCTCCAAAAAAATGACCCAGTCATCCTATTCTTATAGAAACTTACTGAATACCCCCCAATTATTTTTGACACAATGGATCTGTATCCACATAATTGTATGTACTTATTTTACCTGGTTAATGCTGATCTCATGCTAAACACTTATATTTGTTAAGGAAGTTATATCTCTGATTCAGCTCTCCAGGTTAGGGACTATATAAAAGCTCTATAAGTCATTGTCTTTGTGCCCTATGGGTAATTGAAATATTGTCCAGATTTGTGTGTGTACTACAGAAATGTGGAAACATGAAATCTGTCTACATGGCTAGGAGATTCAAGGCAAGCTGCTCACGTTTGAGGAGACACATACTTTGTCCTTATAGTAAGATTTTGTATTTTCCTCCAATGTGATTGTCTATGACAGCCCCTTTGTGTATAACCTTTATGGGCAAACATATGTACTGTGTTTTTGTTTTTTTTTCAGTACCTTGACAAGGAGGGCTTAGTGGTAAAAGGATCTGTAATGAGAAGGTGCTATAATCCCCAAAGGAAATTCACAATCTCAGTGTTTTCAATTTCCTTGATTTCCTTCTTTTAAAGAGTTACTAGAATCTGTCAAATACCCTGTAGGGTAGTTGGTTTGTCTTTAAATGGAGCTCTTTAAAATGTGCAATTTGGCATATTTCCATGGCCTCTACCCAGATAGCTTTACAGAGAGTAAAACTGAATTTCATGTCGAATTTAAAAGTAAATGAGAAGGGTTAAACAGATGATACTCTCTCACTTAAAGTCTCTTTAATACATTTTATTTTTAATTATAAAACAAACACTTGTAAGCCATTTACTTTTATGGCAGGTCCTGGAAGGTCAGACTGCAGATATGTTGGTTACCACTGTATTTGCAAAGGATTTTGATTCAGGAAACAATGGAGAAGTTTTATATTCATTATCTTCAGGTAAGATTTTATGATTGCTATGGAGAGATTATGTAAAGTCTTTAGGAAAACTTGAAGGCTGATAGATTTTGCAGTTTGTAAGTCATGCTGAAGATGAGGGGAGGGAAAGAAAGGGAAGAGGGAGAGAAGAGAAGAGAAAAGAAGAGAAAAACATTTGAAATGGTATGAGCAGTCTCTCCAGTTATTCCATCTTGGTTGCTATTCCTTCAGTCCATTGTGATTCCCAAATGCCTCAGAAGGTGACCACCTTAACTGTGATGACTGTAATTTTAGAATTGGGGTCCTTAGCCTTTTTTAGTGTCATAGACCCATTTGGCAGTCTGATGAGACCTATGGACCCCTTCTTAGAATAATGTTTTTAAATGGATAAAATAAAATATATAACTCTATAAAGGAAAGTAATTTTACTGAAATACAGTTATCAAACATTTAAAAAGTTGAGGGATCACGGGTTAAAAAACTTTTTTCTACAATATCCTCACCAACATACTCAGAGTCTATTCATTCTGCTTAAACTGAGAGGGACAGCCTTAATAACCTTTCCTAGCATTCCTAGTCAGTTAGAATACCCTTGCTGTGTTCTCTTTGACTGCCTTGTGTCTCATCCTGACTTATGGTGAAACTGGAAGAAGGAACAGTTATGTAATAGTGTGATCACATTTTAATATAATCAACATTATGAGTGAAACCCTTTCACCTCCTTGTCACCCCCTCCTTGGCCCCATTTGTTTTCTTTATGGCTAATTGTTTACTGCCCCCCTTTTTTACTTGATTAGTTCTGGTTCTTACCCTTCTCCTGACCAATAGACTAGTTAAGTATTATAAAAAACAAAATTTACATTAGATTGTATCCATAGCAATCCTCTGAGCTTGATTAGCTCCCAGATATCCACTGCCTCTCTCAAGAATTCTTGCCCCATTCCAACTACAACTGTTTCAGAGAAAGTATCTGTACAGTACTTGATAAGCAATTTGAGGAATTTTCAATGACAATTTGACTGCATATGATTTTCACCTTAATTTAGTACCTAATTCCTACATACAATATGACTTTACCCTGGTTAATTATGTTTGTGCTTATTTGAAATAACCTTAATTTTGAAACCAGAATGGAAAAAAAAGGAGTTTGAAACCTTAATGGGAAAAAATGATAGTGTGCCTTCTGTGTTAAAACAAAAGCCTTCCAGCTTTAATAAGTCATTTTAATGTTGTGAGGCAAGGATTACATTTTTCTCAATACATACCATTATGGTATGAGTAAAAAGCATATTTAACTTTTTGGGAATTCTAAAGGGAACATATGACTGTATTGAATATTATACATGAAAATCACACACATATATATTCATATATACACACATATACATGTGCATGTTTATGTTCATGCATATGTGATAGGTATATGCTACTCATGGTTCAAAGCTCATTTGCATAAGACTCTTACTGAATTCTCTGCATCTGTGTAAGGGGCAGAATTGAGAGAAGGAAAATCTTGATCTTCTGGCTTTAAGAGAGAAGAGATTCGGTTTCAGATTCTCTCCAGGTCCCTAAAGGGAAAGAAGGACCCTGGGAATAAACTAACTCACAGAGGAGCAAGCACCTTGATCATGTCCCTATTTCCAGCTTAGTACAGTAGATAGAGCCTTTGGGAAATTTCTCCTTGGCTGAGATCTCAGACTCTCTCTCTCTCGGTTGAACTGAGCCTTCTTGCTCCCAATGGAATAGGTCATTCACTCTGTTTATCATTTGGTATGTATTCTCATCTCTAGATTTCATTTGATTTCTTTTTGTTACTGACTTTTAAAATGGGTTTATTTGCTATTTGCTAAGCATGTTTATTGTGGAAATACCTCTTGGTGGGAAGGGGAGTAAACCTTGGATATATTGCTTGAGTCACATCTTCCTCATTAAGGGAGAGTAAACAGGCGCTCAATTTGAACCTAAACATTATTTTCCCCAGACTAACAATGTTTAAGGGAGTAGATATAATTCTATCCTGCTAGCTTTTCTCAGAGAAGGGCAGAATGGCCAGCTGCTGGTCCCAGCATCCTGCCTCTCTAAACATAACTGTTCCCACCTCCCTGTGAGCCGTATCTAAATAGATCTACGTGGATACGCGTAACTTATGTGGCCAAAACACAGAAAAAAAAAAAAAACCTTTACAAATAAAAAAAGATGTAAAGTTAAATATATATGATAGAACATCATATGTATTAAGTTCTTAAGTCATACCTTTCTTTAAAAAAAAAGTTCCCAAAAAAAGTAGTGTACTAGATTACCTAATGAAGACATCATGACCATCTCTCCAAGTTTATCTTCCATTTACTTTGTATATATCTTGTATGCACATCAAATGAACATAGTTGTTTCACTTTGCCTTCCCTACTAGAATGTAAGCTCTTTGAAGAAAAGAACTATGTTTTTACCTTTCTTGGTATTCTTAGCACTTAGTTTAGGATAGTGCCTGGCACATAGTGAATGCTTAATAAATGCTTGTTGATGAGCCTTTTTTTCATTCTAATTTTAGTTCTCAGTTGCCTTACTTGTGATTCAGGGGTTAAATAGGATAGAGAAATTTTCTTTTTGTATTTCTTAAAAAATATACTATATTTCCATATGCAAACAAGTAATCACTTTTTAAAACAATTTCTTGACAAAGCTGCCTATATTTCTTAGGTTTGGGGGATTAAATATGTTAGCGATAAACCTTGATTTATTATAAAAAAAATGGTGAGGCTTTGTTGGGGACAGGAGGGAAAGGAGTCTAGGGTAGTATTTGAATCCAGAGGCCAGGGCATTTGCTTTTTATTCCCTGCCTTTTTATTTTAAAGGATTTATGAGGTTAATATTTTATGCTTAACACTTTTAAAACCCTTATGACTGACTTGGACAGCTTATAGTGTGACTGAAGGGAGGTTGTACAAGAGAACATAACTGATGTTTCCAATAGCACCTTCATTCTAAGTTTTCCCACAGGTTATTATTTTTTCTTAGCTGTGGCTCACATTCATGGGCCATTCCATTTATACTTGTGATTATTTACGTGACATTGGCACGGAAAGAATGAAAAGTAAACTATCATAAAACAGAATTACTTCTCACCCTGAAAGGGCAGGAATGAAACTCTTGTAATCCTTTCACAAGATTGACTATAGTCACTACTGTACTGCTGTGGGATATGTTGTATTTCGGTTTTGTGTGTTTGACTTGAAGGAGGGAATTAGAAGAAATCATTTAAGTTACAAATCTCTAGAACAAGTAGAGGATTAAACCTACTTATATTCTTAGTTTCTCGATGATTGATGCATGTTGGGAAATATATGGTTCTTAGTACAGCTGTGCTTTTCAGAAGCAGAAAAATACGTTTATTTTTATGTAAAGAACCAGTAGGATTATGGTTAGTGTAATGGAATTTCTTCTACATTATCTAATTTTAAAATGTTTCTGTAACCCATTTTCCACTTAACTCTTGATGCACTCTGATTGGGGTTCAATGTGGGAATTTTGGATCATTATAATTTATCTCATATGGCTTGAGCCCCCAACCAATTTCTTGGGAACTTCTAAAGGTTATCTAAATTCAGTTTGTATCTTACTCATAGCCTAGGCAGGAATCATAAATTAAAATAGTAAAATATTTAATTGAGAAAGAATTACAAAACAATAGAAAAATATCTATGATCTTATAATCCTACGTATGGCTCACTACATACTCCCAAATGAGTGAAACTTCATCTCTGATTGTCGGCAGAAGAGAAACAGTTTCTCTGAGATTCACATACAGAAGAAGATCTCACTAGTTCTCTTTCTTGCCTTTGAACTAGAATAAGGTGGCTGTAGCATTTAGTGCAGATGTTTGCTTGAAGACTGCATCTGCTAGGTTCATAGTGTTCAGTTTATCTCTCTGCTCTCAGACATAGTTTCTCCTTAATCTTTGGCATTTCAGGCACATGCTAGGACTTTTGGGTTCCTGGATGCCATTATCACAGTCTTAGAAACCCCTTGGTTTGATCGTGTTTATGCTTCTCCTTTTTTAGTATCGCAATGTTGATATAAAAAAAAAGACAATTCTTTGTTTCAGAGAGAAACCTGTGGTCAGTAAAAGCCCTCTCCAATTTCCCAAGGGCATTTCAGACTGTGCTCCCCCTCCTATTTTATTTTGGACCTACTTCATTCTTTATCATCAGTGTCCAGAGGAGATAAATGCATTTAGGGACCAACTCTGTGGGTGACCATCCAAATGCATATCAGTCTAGACAATAGCTATTCTCTTCTAGTCACTTGGTCCCCTGCAAATAGGCAGAATTATTAAATTACTATAGGTCTCATTGAGGATTCTCTGCTGTATTCTAGGGCTTGATGCAACCAGCACAATCCCATATACAGACAAGAGCATCTAGAGGACTTCACCATCTATTGGGAATTTCTCTGCCATTTGTACTCTGTGCTGAAATCCTCCATGGAAAAGTTCTAGGGAAAGGATGGATGGATGGATAGATAGAAAGATAGCTAGCTAGCTATCTGGTTGGATAGACGGATGGTTGGAGATATGTGAGTGTATATACACATACACACAAATATACATTACACATAACACAAACAACAAAATATTCACAAAAGTGTCTATGATTATTGCATTGACAAAAGCATCATAAATAGAATAAAAATATGAAAAAATTCTAGTAATGGTATTTGTGCTTCTAACAGTCATCTTTAATGCTAGTGTTACTCAGAGCTGTTTAGCTTGTTGGAAGAGTCAAATTTCAAGCAGGATTTAAAAAAAAAATATTATTTTGATTTATCAACAATCAGTTCTATAAGCTTTTGAGTTTTAAATGTTTTCCCCCTTCCTTCCCCCCCTCCCCAAGACAGCGTGCAATCTGATATAGGCTATACATATACATTCCTATTAAATATATTTTCACATTAGTCATGTTGTAAGGAAGACTTAGAACCAATAGAAGGAACCTCAAGAAAGAGAAAACAAAAGAAAACAGAAGAAAAAAATAGCAAATAGTATGCTTCGATTAAGCAGGATTTTTTTAAAAAGCATTTTTGCTGTTTTTGGCCTATATTAGAAATATTCTCTTTCTACTTCTATCTACTTCTATTCTCTTTCTACTTCTATCTATTCTCTTTTACTTACTATCTAAATACTATACTTCTAGTATAGTATTTAAGGCTTGTTAATTTTAGAAAAGAGAGGTGCGTTTGGGCAAATGATTCTCTTCTTTTGTACTTGTAAATTAACATTAGAGTTTTGATTCTATTTCCATTTAGAAGAGAGTTCAGAGCACTTTAAGATTGATGCCAACAGTGGAGAAATAAGAACAACAACCCCACTCTCATATAACCATAGGCCGCATTACAGGATGCTTGTAGTGGCGAGTGACCAGGGAATGCCTTCTCTTCAAGGACATGCAGTCATTCACGTTGAGGTGGGTTTCTCTTGTACCTTTGATTTTGGAGCTTCATAGATCTTCATTCTCATCATTCCTTGTCACAGTGAATGGAATGAGCATGCAGCAATTATTTGTATTCTTTGAAGGGAGAATTTCATTCCTTATACTTGACTGTTGAAGCTTCGTATTAGTAGCAATTGGATGAATTAGGAAGGAGATAAAGTGTTAGAGTTAACTGTATTGGAAAATCTTTGTAAAAAAGGTTTGTTATACATTGTATGGTTTAAGAAATTTTCCCATCTGTTTTTGTGCAAAAAAAAATGTCTCCTGGGTTACCTCTAAAAGTATACTTCCCACTTCCAAAGATCTGTGAAGGACAAATTATGCACAAACAACGCCTACATAATAAATTCCATTGCTTGTTATTATTTTTTAGGGAGTTTTACAGAAGTCATTCTAGGACTTGCAATTTTGGATTTTGCTTTAATCATGGTGAACAAATGAGCTGTGGGTAGTCTCCTTAGAGTGAAAAAAAAGAAAAAATAAGTAAAATCAACAAAAAGCAGTAAAAAAAAAAGAGGGGAAGAGTATGAATAAATAGTCTTTTTGAGCATGCATGTAATTACCATTAATACAAATGCAAAAGGAGAATAAGTCCCTGAGAGCTCAGTCTCCAAATCCAATTCATTATTGATTAGAGATGTGTGGGTTAGGAAAAACTTGTCTATCATCATTCCTCAAGTCTCTTGTTTCAGACAAACAAAAACACATGATACTTAAAATGTACACAGATGTTGTCATATATATTGGCCTCTGGGATAAAGAATAATTTTGGGTAACTTTAAAGGAGGCACTAGTCATCCCACATTCCCAGTGAAGAAATCATGAGACTCTAGCATAGTTTAAGCCTTGAATGACTTCACTAAACTCTCATTTCAGATGTTGGACAAACCAAACAGGGTAAATAAGTTCTGCAGTGGCTTTACCTACTATGTATTGTGAATTTTTTGATGACTGCCCAGATGTAATATAAAAAGAGCTGACTTTCTCTGATGAATCACCCTCTAAATTAGTCTTGAAATGGAACAATGAAAACAAAAAAAAAATCTAGCAGATTTTCTGTATTTTTGTTTCAGGTGATTCCACTCTCCAAAGAGAGGCCTTCAGTTTCTCGTTATATTCAGCATTTGGTCATACCAGAAAACTTTAAGCCTGCAAAAGTAATGAGCCTGATAAAGTCCCCTGATTATCTACAGCAGCATAATGGAAAGCTACAGTTAAGTATAGTTGAAGAAGACAAGGATATCCATTTTGAGATTGACAGCTCAACGGGGGACTTATTTCTTTCTAGGGAACTTGACTATGAAATGACCTCTCACTATCTTCTCAGGGTGACTATGAAAGATAATAGCAAGAATCCTCCACTGAATAGCACCATCTTCCTTAGTATTGATGTGGAAGATCAGAATGACCATTCCCCTTCTTTCCAGGATGATTTCATAGTGATCAGCATAGAGGAGAATGTTTCTGTAGGCACCTTGGTCTACACATTTAATGCCAAAGATGGAGATGGCAGCTTTCTAAACAGCAAAGTACAGTATTTCATTGAAACTAACAGTCCTGGTGAAAATCCTTTTCTTATCCACCCCTCATATGGCACATTGGTCACTGCATCCCCATTGGATAGGGAGACCATTCAGTCCTTTATCTTGACAGTGACAGCATCAGACCAGGCTGTGAATGTAACAGACCGGAGATTGAGAACCATGACAGCCAAGGTGGTCATTTTAGATGTCAATGACCACAGTCCTAGCTTTGTGTCCTCTGCTATTACCTATATCTCAGAAGATGAAGAAATAGGTTCCTTGGTGCATCACATTGTTGCTAAGGACCCGGATGAAGGAAGGAATGGAAGAATCACATATAACATTCTCTCAGGAAATGAAAACAAAACCTTCATGTTGGATGAGATATCAGGTAGGGTGGACTATGTTAACTTTAATTTTAACCTATGTTTAACCAAGTAAATTCATACTTTTTAACTCCTTTCATATTTTCTTACGGAATTATAGTTCTCAAGATGTGATAGCTACAATTTGAAAACATGATTATCATTTGTATTTCATTCTCCTTATTGCTTGAGTTAGATTTTCAGTGGACACAAACTGAAATATGTATGGATGATAGCTTTTGTAGAAAAGTACTAGTGACCACTTTTGGTTACCAAATCATAGGCTGGTAAATATATGGGAGACATAGAGACAGAGACAGAGAGAAACAGAGAGAGAGAGAGAGAGAGAGAGAGAGAGAGAGAACAGGGGTTCTTTTTGGTGTCATGAACCTTCCGATAATCTTGTGAAGCCTATGATCCCCTTCTCAGAATAATGTTTTTAAATATATAAAATAAAATACACATGACTAAAAAGTAAAGTAACTACATTGACATAGTTATAAAATGTATTTTAAAAAGTTCATGGACTCCAGGTTAAAAATATTTCCAAATAGTTGACCCCCTCCTCCTCCTCTTGTTTATATCTGCAAAGGTGGAGATGGTGATTTTAAAAGTCAAGCTATGAACTTGAATCACTGACAGTCTACTGAGACATTAGTCTAGAAAATTTTACTTCAAAGCCATATGAAGGTATTTTGGCACTCCTAGCATCCATAATTTCATTGATGGGAATATTGCCTCTGCCAGCTCGGATTGCAATGCTCTGTGTCTTAGGAGATGATATTTGAGAATTGCAGTGGTTAAAACAATTTATCAGCCTGTCGCCAGCCTGTTGGTGAGCCTCTCCAAATTTATGCTGACTCTCAGAAGACCAGCCTTGACATTAGTCCCACATAAATGATCCTGGGACTGATTTGGGCATGAAGATGTTGCTATTCACATCCACTTATCAGTCAACCAATCCATAAGCATTTATCAAACATTTAGCATTGACTGTACTTAGCCCTAGTGACACAAAGAAAGTCAAAAATGGTCCTTGCCCTCAAGGAAGTTGCCTTCTTGTGGGAAAGCTACCATGTAAGTAAATAGGTCCACACAAGAAACCTACTGAGTAGATTTGCATTGCTTTGTTGTGGCAAAAACATGTGTTTGCTACAGTGTCAGCAGCTTAACTGTAAGAGAAAGATGGCAGAAATGGTGTTCCTTTCCACTTTCAAACTCACCTTTTCCTCTTTCCTTGGAAACATGGTGAAAGTACACCATCTGACAAATGCTTTGAGTTCTTTTGGTAAGAAGTTCTACATGGAGAGTTCTATGTGATACTGAAACTGAACCTCACAATAACTTCGTTTCCAAGTAAAACTGAAAGCAATGAATTAATATCTCATTCACTTCCTAGAAAGGGAGGTAACTTTTGCTTGAATCCTAGAAATACTGCCCCAAACATAGTAGCGACAGATTCTCCTGTCGATGAGCACATCATCCTGTCGATGAAGTGGGAATAGATGTCAAGTATTTGGAAATCATGATCTCTCCCTTATTATATTCTGCCTCTGTGTGTTTATAAATCCTCCACATCTGGTTCTCTTCTGAGGGCATGTGGACATGACCTAAACACCCAGCTGACAGAGAAATATGGCGAATGTAGGCCACTGATCTTCTCTGGATCTGGGCCTCCTACTTGCTCCGCTGATTCCCACTTTGTTTCCTGGGATAGCTAAGGCCAGTCTATTCAAGGCTGTCAAAGAAAGAAAAAAGGATAGATTTAGACAGATAAGTGTCCCAGCAAAAGGTGTCATGGATCTTTGACTGTGGCAATGCTTTTTCAATTGCTTAGGCATTTTTCTGGTACATAAAATGATAATTGTCAAATACATTCATGTATGAAAGGTTTATCTCTCTCTCAAGGTTCATATTTCTCTTCAGCAGACTTTTTGCAAAAGGGTTTTCAGTGGTTCCAGGCTATAAAGTAGGAAAAGTGCTCAAGAGAAATAATTATTCAAAGGTGGGTTTGTAGAACTCTAAACCAGAAAACCTCCTCCTTAATTATTTGAAATAAAACCTCATAGAAGGCTGAATTGTTTATGGAAGTAAATGCCACCCTTAAAAGAACATTTGATCCTGGGAATCTGGGTGCAGTTGTCCAGTACAAATCTTTATCACACTTTCAGCATATGGGTAGTTAGAAAGCAACAGTGGGCTGCAAGCTCCACCATGTTTTATTCATGAAGTTTATTGTCTTCCTCATAAAGTCTTTGCTTTTTACTGTCAGTAAAAGAGGCAGTTAACAGATAGGCAGTACAAAGAGAACATAATTCTATAATGCCGCGCTGAGAATTTCAGAAGACCAGAGCTAGACTCACATTCTCAATAACCAGCTTATTTAGGCAGGATAGAAATTTGACCTGTAGTAATTCTGAGTACCATTTGAGATACTGATTTAGACTGCTAATGCCCCTTAGACTATCTTAGATGGTTTAATTATAGCCTTCTTTATAAGCAGATAGAGAGACGAGCTGGGGTTCTTTACGTGGAGCTAACCCCCAAGGAGTCCATGAATCAATTTCAGGGGATCAGTGCACTTGAGCAGGAAAAATGATGTATCTTTATTTTCACTAATCTCTAAATGATACTTAGCATTTTCTTCAACTAGTGAATTTAAAAAAAAGAGGTTATTTTCAGAAGGTCTTTACTAGACTGATAAAAAGGTGTCACACACACAAAAAAAAATTATTAAGAACCTCTGCATTAGATGAATCCTAGAAGGTGCATTTTTTCTTTAATTTTGCATTGGACTGGATCTTCTTATTCTTCATTTCTACACTTCAGTCATGAACATTTATCAAAATTTCAAGTGAGTTTGAGTTCCCCTCACCTTTCCTTTACAATTGCAGAGCCTGAATGAATTTCCATCAAAATGTCCCAGTTAGATAGATGAATTGTGAAAACTGCCTACCCCTTTGGGGATATTGATGACATTTTTATCACTTAACTTTCTCCACCTAGGCTTGTTAACAACTATTTGTCCTTTGGACTATGAAACCCAAACCTTTCATGTACTGACCCTCCTGTCATTGGATGATGGCCTGCCAGCACTCTCTGCAACACAGACCTTGACAATTTATGTCCTTGATGTAAACGATGAGGCACCAGAATTTAAGCAACACCTCTATGAAGCTACAGTGGCTGAAAACCAAGGTCCGGGGCAGTATGTTACCAAGGTGGAAGCTGTGGACAGAGATTCAGGTAGTTTCATTCCTTTTATATTTAGTTGTTTTACCTAGATTATGGAGCATCGAATTGTTTCTAGAGAAAAATAGGTTAACCATCTGAGAATGACTTTCTGAAAGACAATGTTCATTCATTCTCTGGAGAGTCAAACATAAGCTTACTAATACTCAGAAAATGGTGCTTGACTTAAATTTAAAGTTAGACATGGGCCAGGAAACATACAGAATCACTTGTCTCTAGCTGTCTTGATTTTATTTTATCATTCAATTAAAAAATATTTATCAAATGCCTAGGGTATGCAAAGCACTTGTGTGATTAAGGTGATACAAAGATAAAAATGGTCACAATCCCTACTTTCAAGAAGATTACAGTCTAGTAGAATATGTTTCCAGATAAGGCTAGTACAAGGTAGAATATAATGTGAACAAAACAAAAATAATAACAAATCCAGACAAAGTGTTTCTGGCAAATTTAAGTAAGCAAAGCATTCTTTCAAATGGAGATATGCTTCTCAGAGGAAGTGGCACCTAACTAAGGTTTAGATGAGGTTTTTTTTTTTTTCTTGAAATAGGAAAAAATGAGAGGAGGGAGAACATTCTAATTCAAGGGGATACATTTGTCATTCGATTTTAGTTGTGTTTGACTCTTCGTGACTCCATGTTGGGGTTTTCTTGGCAAAGATGCTGGAGTGGTTTGCAATTTCCTCCTCCAGTTCATTTTACATATGAGGAAACTGAGGCAAATGGGCTTAAGTGACTTGCCCAGGATGACATAGGTAGTAAGTGTCTGAGGGTGGATTTGAAGACAGGTCTTCCTGACTCCAGGCCCTGCTCTCTATCCACTGCTCCATGCTGTGTGTATGCAAGGAGCTGAGAAAGTGTAAGTCTCAAAATACCTAGTCTTCCACTGGGATAAAACTTAGTGGACAGTCTTCTTTACCTATTCAGAGAGAGATGCATGCATAAGACACCACTGCTTTTATCTGACTGTTCATCTTACTGGAATACCTAGCTCAGTGCTTTGCACATGCTAGGAACTTCTATATTTGTTGATTAAAATTTGATAAACACTATGAAAAGTGTAGACAATCTGTTTCTTCTTTCCATTTAGAATTTAATAGTTAAAGATACAGTATTAAAAAGACAAATAGAGTTCTATTCATCCAGCTCTTATCTACTATGCCCAGGAAAATGTTTTTGATATGAACAAAAACTCTAAATGGAAAGGAATTGGAACATTTTTCCCCCCAAAATGCTTACCAATAAAACTACTCTCATCTTTCACAAATTAGAGTTCTATAAGAGTTTATCATTATTTGAAATATAACTATGACCTGTATGCTATAATAGTAATCAAAATAAGTAGTGGAATATGTAGCTTTTGCCATTAATAGTATATGCTTCATTTGTGAATGTCAATAAAAGATAGTAACAAACACACTAGTCCCTTTCTTTCTACTTGTTATATATCACAAAATACATTGTACATCTGTATAACACAATGTTCTATTTTTGCCAAGTAAAATGACATTAGAAATATTTCTGCAGTACTCATAATGAATTAGTTCAATTTCTAAATTAAAAAAAACCCCATATTTAATCAGAATTTTTGGCCTAATCTACATGACCTTTGTTTAAAATCTCTTAGGTGCTTCTGCTATATCATTTGGATGTTCTGGATAAATGGATAAAGTTTTTTCGCCCTTAATTCTTTGCTGCTTTATTTGACAACATACTTCTTTTCATATTTTTATTGAATGTGATAAACAAAGTTGGGATGTGGAGCTTGTAGGAAGTAATTTTAGTGCTATGCATAAATGTAGCATAGGTTCTATACTGCATTGCATTGAATCCTTACGACTTTGCAGATAGTTAAAGTTAGAACCACTTACAAATGTTTTTATAATGGTGATTAAATCTAGTATTTTTCAGGTGCACTTCTCACTTTTGACCAGAGTGGGGCAGCATGATCAAAGAGTTTTTCTTACTCCAGTCATCAAGGTCTAAAAGCGATTGCATTGCTATGATAATCACACTGAAGCCTTACCACACTACTTAGATGAAGGGTAACACAGAAACTCCTAAGTATTAGAATTTTGTAAGGTGAATTCTATAGAGCATGCAATGTAAAATTCATGTAGGATTATATTTGGACACAGTCCTAACATGTAAAAACAAAACACCATGAACTGCCCATTTTTATACAAACATTTCATGCCCCTGTCTCTGACTTCATCTGAAGTATGATGGTTAGCAAATATTTGTCTATATAAAACTCTTCTATTGGGTAGAATTATGATTATATAAGATAATGATGATTTTGTTCAATTTTCCCTTCACTTCATGGCTCTAGAATTGCCTCCTTCCCTCCCTCCTCCTCTTCCTCCTCCTCTCCTTCTCCCTCTTCCTTCTCCTTTTTCTCTTCTTCCTTCTCCTACTTCCTCTCCTTCCTTTTCCTCCTCCTCACCTTGAAAAAAATTGAAATGTGTTTATAGTATTGAACAATACCATTTTTAAATACAGTACTACATAGTACAATACATAGATACATGTGAATACTTTATATTCACAATTCATAGAATTTGGAGCAATGAAGGCTTATGGTGTGTAGCTCACAATTCTTTCAACAGAAGTTTCTTCTCAAATTAAAAAAAAAAAAAGATCAGTAGGTTGTAACTGAAGACATGAACACCAAGATTGGAATCTGTGAGAACTACCAACAATTTTTGAGGTTCAAAAATATCCTTTGTAGCCCTGTAGTTACCTCACTAAGGGAAGGATTCTCAACAAATAAGAATGGATGGAGTCTGTGTACCATTTATGTGCTAAAACAGTGTTAAATTAAAATGATGCCATACAGGTGTGTTGAAGTAGATAATGGAAGCTTTATTCTCAATTTATGCAGAGTAAGATTTCTGGAACCAAGTTCTCTTCCTTGTACATGGTCTATGTCTGGCTCCAGGAAAAATCCCTGGAGAATGTATCGGGGAAGAAAAGTCAATATTGCTTTAAAAACAAAAACAAAAATCCTTAATGGTGATTCCACTAAGAAACTTAGCAGGGGGAGGAAAAGGTCTTCTGTAAGTCTTATTTTTTCCATTAGTTTTTTGGTGGTTCTAAGTCAAGTAGAGCTTTGACTCCCGACGATTAGGGTCTTCATGCACTGTCCATAAGCATATCCTGGAAGTGTCCTCTGAGCATATTAGTAGTGCATTAAGGCTTGCAAAGTACTTTCCATACCATTTATATCATTCAAGTCTCACTCATATCAGCCCTGTGAAGTAGCCAGGACTATTCTATGTTCAACTATGGCATAGTGAATTTGTCATTTCAGTGAATATCTGTTTTGTTATGTAACATCTCTGTTGTGCCTCTGTGGACTCAAGGGTCATTTCTTAAGCAGACCAGGTGCTAATCTGTGTTACTAGGTCAGTTATATCAATTTTTTTTTGTTACTGAGGCAAAGATTTCTAGATAGTATAGACTGATTAGAAGTGATCAAGGTAGATCCTTTCACCCAACCAATCTTGTATTCCTTAGGCTCAGACAAACTTTCACAGTGCTCTGTAAATCCAAGCCATGCCTCCTGCCGTGAATGCAAGCAGACATTTTTGCACTGCCCATAGGTCAGGTAACTAGTATTTGTTGGGGAACATAAATGAATCCTAGATGGAGATGAATTGGGAAGGGGGAAAGGTCAAGTTTGGCAAGATGCAGTACCACTTCCTACTCAAGTAATGTGAAAGGGAAAACCTATATAAGGAGTAGAACCTACATCACTATTGACAGGGTGGTGTTATATGGAAGGCAAGGAAAGGAGAAATTTGATTGAGTTTCAAGAAGAAGAGAGAGGAGTGGAAATAGCCAAAAGGTAACTGATAAAGCCAAAAGTTTAGAAATGGTTTATGAGAATACAAAAATCAAATAATGGTTTATTTAGACATACATGCTAGCAATCTGGAATATATTCAGAAAATCAAAGTAGCCCAGGGACAAGATTGATGTGTAAGGGAGAATAGAAATTGGGATAGATAAAGTGAGACATATTGCCTTTTTGATTGTACAGTGATAATGTTCAAAATTAGTTTATCAAAAGCTGAGCAACTTGACAGAAGATATTTATGGAAAATAAAAAAGTCTTTTTAGAAGAAGGAGAAATGTAAATATAGTTATGTTAGACCTCTATTAAAAATCTGTTAGTGGATCCCTTTTGCCTAACAAGTAAAGGTCAGGCTCCTTTTTTTTCCTGGTATTTAAGGCCCCATTCTCTTCCCCCAACCCCTGCCATCATCTGGTGCCATCATTGATCTCTAGCCTTATTTTATGCTACTACCTTTTGTGTATTCTATATTATACCTGATTTCCTAGTCTCTATACATGCATTGCATTTTCTTGTTCCTTTGTCTTTATTTACATTAGGATAAGAGAGTCATAAATTTAGATCTGGAAGGGACCTTGGAGGTCATCAGGTCCAAGCTCCTCACTTTACAGATGAGGAACCTGAGGACTAGAGAGGTTGTGACTTTCCCAAGGTAGTAAGTAAAAGGAAAAATCAGAATTTGAACCTGAGTCCCAATTCTATGAGCAGCTAGGTGGCACCAATGGATAGAGTGCAGAGCCTGGAGTCAGGAAGACTCATTTTCTTCAGTCCAAATAAGACATGTACTAGGTGTGTAACTCTGGACAAGTCACTTAATCCTGTTTGCCTCAGTTTCCTCAACTATAAAATGAGTTGGAGAAGGAAATGGCAAACCACTATAGTATCTTTGCCAAGAAAACCCCAAATGAGGTCTTGAAGAGTCAGACACAACTGAAAATGACTGAACAATGAAAAGATGGACATTAAGTTTTGTCTAGATTTAATGATGAGAAATGTTAAATTTCATTGAAGAAATTATACAACACTTTCACTGACCCCAGGTTTCTCCTTGAAACTAATATCCACTGTTTGAAAACTAGTATTTTTCTGATGATTTTCATGTTGTTGAATATATTAGTTTCTGAACAATCAATTATAAGTCACCTGAAGGGCAATGAAGAATGTATAATGGGTATAAGTAGGAAACAGGGTATTAAAAATGATGAATTATGTGCAAGTAGTAGTGTAAAAGTTATGAATGTGATTGGTGAGCAAAAATGGAGATAGGCAAGTAGTAAGAGTAAAGCCTGTAAGTTGCACTGGGTGCTGATTAAATATTAAGAGGCCTAGAATTGGGGTATGGCACCGTATTCCTGTGATCCCTGCTACCATGAAGGCTGACACAGATGGCTGTCTTGAGCTCAAGAATTCTGAGCTGCAGTGAACTAAGCCAACTGGGTGTCCACACTAAGTCCATTACCAATATGGTGAGCCTTAGAGATTAGGCTGCCAAAGGAAGGGCAAGCTGTCCCAGGTAAGAAAGAGCAGATCGGCACTTCTGTGCTCTGTTCAATAGTAGGATTGGGCCTTTGAGTGACTGCTGTGACCCCAAGCCTAGGAAAGATAGAGTGACTCAAGGGAGGGAGGGAAGGAGGGATGGGGATAGATAGAGAAAAAGACACCCCTAAAAGAAGAACCATTGCGGGTGCAGGTTGGGTTGACTTCCTGTGGCAGATTTATAGGAAGGCATGATTAAGAGTCTCACAGAATGAGTAGGTTTGGAGGGGTAGTAATCTGCACCACTGGAGAGAGGGCCCATATTATGAGATAGTAAATCTACCTAAATATAGAAGAAAAAACACTAGTGAAGAAATTGGAACTTTAAATAAAGAAAATCAAAGAACAACCAAGGAAAGACATATGCTCAGTCAAGGGCAAGGTAGTAAGGGGAGAAAATGGTGAGCCAAGATGACAGGCTTTTCTAATAGACAACTCTGAAGTATTTGTGGAGAAAGAGGAAACAAGAGTGTTACTATAGCCCTAAGGGGTTGTTTGTTTGTTTGGTCAACCTTCCAGAGTTTGATAAAATTAGGTTATCGGAGTCCATGCTTTAATTTCTCTCAGCCAGGCAGTTTGCATGCATGGGGAGCTACCGGCAAAGGCTGAGCCCCGCTAAAGGAGCCAGACTAGAAGTGGGCTTGATGTGGGGGTTGGGGTGCCCAGTTTGTATAACTTTTCAACTGGGGCTGATATCACCCCATCTTTGTTTTACCTCTTGACAGAGGAAATACCTCTTCTATCAGACCACGCCCCAACCATACCAGACCACTCCCAGCCTTGGGCTATCTAGGCAGAAGAATCTGTCTCACCCAAGCCAGAGCAGAACACAATAGAGCTTCTTTACTTTTGATTAAATCAATTCAGGCTTGAGTTGGGGTTTGACCAGGATAAGGAGACTCAATGCAATCTCATTATCAATAATGTCCTTCTGAAGAAGAAACCCAACTTTGGAAGGAGGGAGTGAGGGGGAAGCTCTGAGTCTCCAAGATACTGATTACTAAGAAAAATCATTTTTCATAGTTTGTTTAAAAAAAAAAAGGCAGCTTAAGATCCCACCTAATGAAAAGCAGCAAGTAATAGAGTAAAATTTTCTAGAATAATGATAAATCACACTTATGTATCACTTTAAAATTTGCAAAGCACTGTTCAAGGAGCCAGGAAAAGTCAGAGAAGCGAGAATATGGGCCAATGCCAGGGTACCAGTTTGAAGCAGGAAGAAACAAAGGATTTAGCAGCAAACCATGTGGCTCAAGAATTATGATCAAACCATGAAAAAGCGAATGGCCTCAGGCTGATGGCCACACTGCACAGTTCTACAAGTCTGCTAAAACCTGCCCCAGCCAGTCTTGGGCTGCATTTTCAATGGCATGGGAGAAGATGAATAGGTTTGAAAAAGCTAAAGAGAATAAGAGAGGTTATTAGATACTAGAAACAGCTAATGTCAAATATCAATGACAAGAATTTGCATGAGTTGTACTTCAAATCCTGGTGAAAAGAGCAAAAGACAGAGTCTAGTCCACACAAATGTGTGCTCTTAGAGTGTGCAAAATAGATGAATCTTTGTGAAGTTAGGGAATGGTTCAACTCTGGAATTACACAGACTTCTGGGGTTTTCAGATAAGAATTGGTCCTCATTTGGCTTAAGTCCCTATTCAAAATCAGCAGAGAATTTAGAAAATCAAGGAGACCAGCCAAGGAGCATGCATTATAAAGGCAAAATATTTCATTGGGATTAAAACGGTTAGCAAAGGAATAAAGAAACAATCTCATATACATTCAATTGACAAGTGATTACAATTACAATTGAATCCTAATGTCCCTTAATCTTCCTTATAGTGTGAATCCACTCCTGGTTGACTCATGACTTGGGGTGAATGATGCTCTGTTATTTAGCCGATTTCTGCTTCATTTTTCCCCCCCTTAAAATGACTATTTTCATGCAAACATATTGCATTATAGGCACAATATCTCAGTTCAAAGACTTGGTTCACCTCATGTGAAATGAACTTCCCAACTGATCAGGTTAATTCTGGTTCCCCAATAGAATGGTACACATGTAACTTGCTCTTGGCCAAGTTACATGTTAATGTTAATTATGTTAATTATGTTTCAGTTAAGATGAATCATGGAATATACCAAAAGATCATAGGGTCATTGTCCTAGAGCTTTAAGGGACTTCAGAAGCCATCTAATTCAACTTTCTCTTTTTATATGTGAGGGGACAAAGGCCCTAGGAGGCTAATTGATTTGCTTGCCAAAGGAAGATACACAAGAAATAAGCACCAAAGCCAGGATTTTAACCCAGACCTTCTTACTGCAGAGCCAGTGTTCTGAGGTTGTAAAGACAGTTAATAACTAGTTAGATCGAAGAAGTCTATGGTTGTACAAACCATGACTGTTTCTCCAAGATTACATAAAAATATGACATTCCATAAAGTTGCCAGAATGCAAGACTGTTATACATAACATTGACATGGACTTATTGGGAAGAAAGAGGAATGAATCAAAATGACAGGTGAGTGAGGCTGTTGATGATGCTTTGCATGACTTCACAAAAGGCATTGAACTCTTTTAGGCCTGAGATTCCTCATTGGTAAATTCAAGGGTCAGACTAAGTGATTTTTATGTTCCAAATGTTTCCCCTACTCTATGGGGGAAAACCTCCCTGTAACCATGAAAATGGGGACAGTGTATGCAAACTGAGCCCCTGTGAGCATGCAAATGCAGAAGACCTTGGGCTGGCACAATCCAAAGGGAACAGGTATTAAAAAATCAATAGTGTGCCTGGAGAAACTAAAGCAATAATCGAGGAAACAAAAATCCCAGATGTCATAAGAATTGCAGAAAAGATGGAGTAAGTTAAGAGGGCCAAGTGGAACCTATACCAGTGACAGTTCTTGAAATTTGCATTGGGAGGGAAAGAATAATTTGAAGAAACTAGGGAAACAAAATAAAGAGCAAAAAAGAGAGTGAACATGTGAGGTATTTTGGAAGTTAGAAATTAGAAATATAATCGCACACTGATCAAACCATTTCTGGTGCTAGGTTCCCAGGCAGTAATTATACAGGACTCCCACCAACAGGATGTGTGGTCCTAATGGCTACTGTTTTTATGGTTCTAGGAAATAGCAATGAGAGCTTAGAAGACCACTCTGGCCCTTCAAAGGAGGGAGGGAGAGGACTGGACGATGAAGAACAATGTGATGCTTTTGGAAGGAGATGATAGCAGTGATGGAGGTGGGGATGGGAGAAAGGCCACTGGGGCTTCAAATTCTGTCTCTACTATGGAAAAGAGAATTTTTTTTAACATGATGAAAATGGAAGAGTTGAAGATGAAAACCAAACAAACAAAATGCCAAGTGAACCTGAAAAAGATAGTTAAGAAACTTCAAAAAAAAAAAGACCTTTGCTAAAATGGAATAATAATGTTCAATTGAAAAGTTCCCATCAAAGGAGTTGTGTACAGATTTCTCAAACTGAATTTATTCATCAATTCAGATTTTTCAATCAATTGATCAGTTAATTAAGCACCTGCTCTAATTCTAAATACTGAAGAAAATACTGAAAAAAAAAGAATGAAATTGTCCCTCCCTTCAATAACCTGACATTCTAGAGTGAGAAGCAAAATGTTCAAATAAAAGCTTCTAACAGAATATATACAACATGAATACAAGTTTGGGGAGAGAGTACTAAGAGCAGTGGGATCAGGAAAGATTTTGTGTAAAGGATTCCAAGGGGAGTAGAGATTAGGAGTTAGTGCATTCCAGACATAGAAGATAGTTGATACAAAGGTCTGAGTATGGGAGATGGAGTGTCTTTGGTGGGGCAGGGTTGAGGAGGGAACAACAACAAGGTCCAGTATGGTATATGATGAGGAAGAACGTCTAAGAATTCTGGAAAAATAAGAAAGACAAAGTTGTGAAGATCTTTAAATGCCCTACAGAGAGTTTTATATTTGATTATAGAGATAATAGGATATTCCTGGAGTTTACTGAGTAGGCCCATGACATGATCAGACTTGTACTTTAGGGAAATTATGTTGGCAGTTATTTGAAGGATGAATAAGAGTGAGGAGAGACTTGAGTCAGGGAGACTAGGTAGGCAGCTATTGCAATATTTCAAGCTCCAAGTAATAAAGGACTGAACAAAAGTGTTGGTTTTATTAGAGTAGTGGATGTGTGGGGCAAAATGAAAGCCAGAAGTAAATATAACACCAAAGTAGCAATCCTGAGTAACTAGAAGGATAATGTTGCCCTAGACAGTAATGGGGAAGTTTGGAAGAGAGTTAGGTTTGAGGTGGGTGGGTGGGTGAGAAGAAAGATGAGTTCAGTTTTTCACATATCGAGTTTGAGATGTTCAAAGGAATTTGGCAATACCAGACTTAAGGATGAAAATAGACAGACAGACAGACAGACGGATAGATAGATAGATAGATAGATAGATAGATAGATAGATAGATAGATAGATAGATA
>NW_020954562.1:15453393-15474431 GCF_900497805.2 Vombatus ursinus | reverse complement strand
ATAGATAGATAGATAGATAGATAGATAGATAGATAGATAGATAGATAAATGATGTATGCATAAATAGATGTGGGAGACATTTATATTAGGAATGATAATTGGACCCATTGGAGCTGAACAGATCACCAAGCAACACAGTGTGGAGTAAAATAGCACAGGACAGAGTATTGGGATACATCCATATATTATTAAGTGTGACATGGATGATGAACTAGCCAAGTAGACTAAGAAGGGACAGGTAGGAGGACAAAGAGAAAAGTATAACAAAAACATAGAGAGAAGAGATTATTTAGGAGGAGAGGATGGTTGATAAATCTATTTTTTGGCTTTGTAATGTATGTATGGTTTGGAGGATGGGTAACTGACTTGGAAATCCTGAAAGACGAGAGGTCTGAAGTATTGATGAGGATGTGAAGTTTGTTCTTTTGTATGTGTTTTTTAAGTTAACATCTTGGAACCTATTTTCTGTTCCTTGCTATTTAAAAAAGGCTCTTCTAGGGTAAGCATGTTATAGAAAAGTAGAGATAAAAACAGAATAGGAAAGAATGAGTATTTGAGTCTATTAAAAACTGCTATGCATATGATGCCAGACTTGGTTTATATTAGTTTGGCTGAATTTGTTAGTTCTGATAAACTGTTTTTTCCTCTCTTTTTGATTCTTTGTTATAAGGGATTATTCTGGGGTATGTATGTGTATGTATGTGTGGGTGAGGGGAGGTATAATGAGAAATTAAGGTGATATAAAAACAAAAGATAGCATCTGCAATAGTAAAGAATTTCTTTTACTAATGAATTAACAGATCTAGAACTCCCACACTGCCTTTTCCTTCCTCCCATCCCCAAAGGCGATAATGTCAAATGGTGAAATGGAAAACATTTTTCCCCCTTAGGAACTCTAGATGTACCTTATATGTGGTTAAATTATTTCTTACCAATGTCAAGGAAATGAACAGGAGTCTTGGAGTCAGGAGAAACCTAGGTTTAAGCCTCAGCCCTGTCAGTACCTATGAAATCATGCATTTGTCACAGTCTCTTTCAGCTCTGGCTTCTCCAGAGTATCTGCCTTACCAAATTCTTGTGAGGAACAAGTGGGGTCATTTGTGTGAAGCACTTTATAAAGCATGATAGAAGTTAAAGCTATGTAAATGTCAGCTCTCAATACTAATTCTGCTGTTGCTAGCACCAGCACCACCAATATGACAGATGGAGGATGTTCCCAGAAGTTGTACCAATGCTCCCACTTTGTACTTCTATAATCAGAGCACTTTGTGTAGGGCACTATAGCTACCCTATACTTGTCTTTCCTTTCTGAATATGGATCAATGACATCAAAGGTCATGTCTTGACTCATGTGTGTGAATTGGATCTAAGTAAGGCAGAGTTGCACACAGTCTTTCAGAGTCATCAAAGTCCAGTGGCAAGACAAAAATCCAGACAATTGGTGATACCATTATGTAAAGTGGTCCTGGAGTCAGAAAATCCTAGTTTTTGGGTTCATTGTCTTCCACCTAATTATGTATGTTGGGCAAGTAACTCAACTGAGCCTCATTTTTCTCAGCTTTAAAATGGGAATAATGAAATGAACAATTCACATTTGATTGGAGGGCAAAGCAAAGAGCTTCTCCCCAAACTTGCATTTTAAGGGGGGTGCTAAGATCAGCCATCTCCTCATTTCCTGCCTGACTGCATTGGGTACATGACACTGGATGCTCCCTTCCTTTCTTTTTAGCTTCCTTTTGTGTTTTGTCTTCTCCCATTAATTTGTAATCTCCTTGAGGGTAAGCATTGTTTTTTATTTTTATATTTGTATACTCAATGCTTGGCACAGCTCCTAACACACAGTAAGTGTTTAATAAATGTTTATTGACTGACATTTCCTTCTAATTACCCATGTGATTACCTTTAGCCTCTTGGTACCTCAGTGATCTCATCTGCAAAATAAGGGGGTTAGATTAAGCCTAAGGACCCTTTCAGTTCTAAATCTATGATCCTAAGTGACTTATTCATGGAACATGATTAAGTAAATATCAGAGTGAGACTTGAATTTTTTAGAGTCTTCTGACTCTAAAAAAACCAACTCCTTCTCTTCTATGTTATACTGCCTCTCATTATTGCTTACTTTACATGCTTGTTTTGAAAATCAAACACTTAAACTCTTTTAGAAATGTAATCCACTATTATTACTTATTTCATTACTCATCATGTCTCTCTAAGGTATAATAGTACATATTATATGTATATATGTATGTATATATGTATGTATGTATGTATATATATTTGTGTGTGTGTGTGTGACATATGATTTCTGTTTTTTCTTCAAAAGTCTGCAATGAAAAACCTGGGATTAGAACCCATACTTTCCAACTCCAAGACAATTGTTCTATATGTTTGACTATAGTGGGCTCAAGCTTTATTTTAGAATATGATGGATTGAATAAAGATGATTTACCACAGATGAGGTGGAGATTTGCAATTAAAATTTTATTGAGAAGGTCTACCCCTTCCCCTCCCCCCAAGTTCTTCCAGCCTTTGATTAAGGTCTAACATCAGTTCCAGGTGCATGGCATGAGTCTTGGGTCACACTTAAAGGCTGATTGTTTGTTAAGAGGGGAACACAGAAAAGTAATTGAATGGAACGTGTGCGAGCTGCAAATAAAACTCATACAGTGGTATGAGATGAATGCCTGCTACCCTTTGTGTAAAATGTAGGATTAAATTCATTAAAGTTAATGGTGTGAATGATCTTACTCTATAACCAGTGATGGAAATGACGTTATACGCCTCTCAGGGGAGTACTGAAACCACCAAAAAATATGGGAAAAATTATTTTGGATCAGTAATGGGTAAGACTGTGGAACCTGATTTCTTACTCTACACGGGAGGCAGAAGACTAAGTGCATTGTGTGTATGCACAGACACACACATTAGTGGTGCTATGTGTGAATCTCCTGATTCTTTAGAGGACACAGGGTGTCGTTACTGAGCACATGCACCCAAGTTCAGTAACAGCGTGAAGAATCATGGCTTCCCCAGCAAGGTTCCTATTGTCTCATTAAATTACAATCAGGGGTGTTCCATGGAGTAATTAGGAATATACTGTAGAGTGCAAACTCATAAGACATTTTTTATGAGAGGGAAAAAATCTTAAACATTCACTGTGGGAAAATCTCAGGAGGCTTTTGAAAAACCAAATATTTTATCCCATGAGTCTTTTCTTTGGCAAGATCCACACTAACAGTTTTCTCACCTTATTTAAAAGTTGCCTAGAATTCTTGTTTGTTTTCTCTTCAGCACCTATCTTCTAGCAAATGATTGTGGGAAAAAGGATGGGGAAGTAGACTAATGAATTCCAAAGAGATAACTTAGGTGGTTTTCTCCCTTCTTTTTCTTCCTGAAACCAATCAAACAAAATTATTCTTTAAGGAATCAACTCCCAACTGCAATTTGAAATCATGCCAACTGCCATATCTGGGCTTTTCAAGATCAATTCCAGCACTGGAGAGGTGGTAACAGCAGCTACACTTGATAGAGAGACTCAGGAGATCTTCACTCTTAGAGGTAACATGTCCAAATTCCTGAAATATGCAGTCAGTTATGGGTGTTTAATTCAGTAGTTTTGTTATTTACCCCCTTCTCCCACCTTATTATGGGTGTCACTTTATTTCTTCTCAAGACGGTTGTTGAATGATTCAGTATACCTGCCATACCCTTTGGTTCATCATCAAATGTTATACCAAGGACAGTCAAGTTTAGACAGTTTCATCAATACATTCTGACAAGGATTGCCTGACCTCTCATTTTTCTTTTCCCTCATAATTTGTCAAGAGCACAGGGAAGGTCTCAGTTAAAACCCACAGCTCACTAATGTGAAACTTTCCTTTCTCTATCTCCTCCCAGTACTGGTGAAAGACCAGGGAGTCCCTCCATTATCCAGTACCATGACTATTCTCTGCAATGTGAAAGATGAAAATGACCATGCTCCCAAGTTTATTATCCCCAACCCTGAAATCCAGATTCCAGAGAACCAAGAGCCAGAGGTCATCTATACTGTTTTAGCTACAGACCTGGATACTGGCAACAATGGAGCTGTGCGGTATCATATAATTGGTAAGTGGTGGACTTTGGCAGAATATACCCCAAGATAGACGCCGTGCCAATGACTTGTAATGATTCCTCTTGGAGTCTGTAAGATAATGAAGTTGTCACAAAATGTTCACCATCACATTCCAGTTTTAGCTCTCTTGGCTTTAGCATTTTTCCCCCTTCCTACTTTGAAATTGGTCTCCCACTTTTCCAGGACATTTAACTAAACTGCCTTAAAAATACTGATGGGATAGTTATTTTTCCAGGTTTTTTTTCCCATATGCTCCATTGTTTTATTATTTTGAGTGGCTAAGTCTTCCTTGGTTCAGGTCCTCCTCAAGAAGGAACTCAGAGGTATGGATTCCTAGAACTGGCAATTAATATGCTACACCGGTTTTCAACACAGACTTGCACAACCGTTACCACGTGCTATAGTCTTAAGGAGTTGTTACTTGTAAAATAATTTTGGCTTTTGGGAAGGAAGAGAATAACACTTATATAGTACCTACTATGTGACAGATATTGTGCTAAGCACTTTTTACGATTATCCCATTTGATGGAGAAAACAGAAGTGCAGAGAAGTTGTGACTTACCCCAGGTCACACTTAATAGCTACTAAGTGTCTCAGGCCAGAATTGAATTCTGGTCTTGCTGACTCCAAGTCTAGTGCTCTATTCATTGTGCCATCTTTGGGACTGAGATAAGGGCTTCTGACTGAATTAATGTGGAGTTAGCAATAGGTAACATTTGTAAGTTTCTGAATGCTGTTTCTTTTCATTGCAGTTCTCACTCTCAATTATTCAGCAAAACATGTAGGGTAAAGAGTTGATACTTAGCATCTAGAAAATACCGTTTGTAGTAGATAGAGACCCCCCTTTTGGGTGGGACAAAAAAGTCTTACAATGGCATTATAATGACATAATCTGAAGTTGGGTTTGAGACTAACTAGAGGGAGCAGAACCTATAATTGATAATTACCTGCCTTCTAGAAATTCTGTGACCAAGCCAAGGTTTCCTTAATAAAATCCACCCGCTTTCTTTAATTTTTTTTCAATGTTCAACTAATAAATATTCATGGACTTATGTAGATTTTCGATCAGTATTAGACGTGTCAGGGACCTTAGAGATAATGTAGTCTAGGCACCTTATTTTCCAGCTGAAACAGTTGAGACCCAGAGAAGCTCATATAGCTAGTTGGGGGTAGAGCTGGGAGTTCTGCCTTCTTACATTTGAATAACCCTCTTTTTTGTTCCTTTTCTTTTTAAATTACAGCTTTTGCTGATAGTTCCTTAATTATCTTCTTTATTATTATGTTCCACAGTTACCCTAGTAACATGCCAAGACAATCTAATCTCCACAGCTCTAATGGGATTATTGACATTTGTTATGCCCTTAGTGCAGTAGAATTATTGGTGAATTTGGAATTTAAAAAGGGCCTGAGTTCAAATCCTAGCTCAGCCACTTACTAGCTGGTGTGACTTTGGGCAAGTCAATTAACATCCTGGGATGTCAATTAACATCATCTGTGTTGTGAAGGGGTTGGTTATTTTACTGTCTAAGATCTTTTGCTACTCCAAACCTATGACCTGTTTTGTGACATCCCACTTCTTACTTTGGCCAGGAGGTATCTTATATCTCTCAATAATGGATAATAAGGTATAATAATTGGCGTAATTAGGGGAGATGATCTTGAAAAATATTTCCCCTCTATCTACCTTATAAAATTCTTGTCATTCATATTTTGAGAGGTTTTTAAACAACAGATGCAATTGTTTTTTGTCAATCAACAAACATTTATTTAGTAGTTACTATGTGCCAGACACTAAGAGCTGGAGGTGCAGGGAAAAACAAAAATACTCCTTGCTTTCTCTTTTTTATAATATTTTATTATTTCTAATTAAATGTAAAGACAAATGTTAATGTTCATTAAAAATTTTTGAGTTCCAAATTTTCTCCCTCCCTCCCTATCTTCCCTCTCCCTAAGACAGTAAGCAATTTGATATAGGTTATCCATGTGCAATCATATAAAACATATTTCCATATTAGTCATGTTGTGAAAGAAGAAACATACTAAAAGGAAAAAAAACACAAAAAAATTAAAAAAAAGTGAAAATACTATGCTTCGATCTGCATTCAGACTCAATCAATTCTTTCTCTGGATGCAAATAGCATTTTCCCTCTTGAGATCTTTGGAATTGTCTTGGATCATTGTATTGCTGGGAATAGCTAAGTACAATGTTGCTTTCAACAGTGTTCTCCTGGTTCTGCTCACTTCACTTTGCATCAGTTCATGTAAGTTTTTCCAGGTTTTTCTTAAATCCTCCTGCTCATTATTTCTTGTTAACTTGCCCCTTGACCTAGATTTCTTAAACCTTGGATCTAGTGACTTGAACATTAAGGATGTCCTCTGGATCCTCAACTATTCCAGAAGTGTAGGTTTAGCCAATGACTCCTACCTTTGAAATAAGATATCTCCTCCCCACATATTCCCTTAGTTCTCCTCTGCCCTTGTCTGCTACTGTTCTAGTTAGTGCCACTCCAGCACACTAACTCCAATATGTCTCTTGAATTTACGTTTTATGCCCTCTGACTTGATAGTTCTTCCCAGTCTCCACCATTCCAAAATGTGGACAGTAGGCTAGTTAACTTCCTACTAATTAATAGGAACATTTATGTTTTTGAACTTACCCAAAAACATTATGCCTTGGTGTCCCACCTTGGAGAACCAGTGTGGTCTGGTTGAAAAGCTGGAGACAAGGATAAGTTGGATTCAAATCCTGCCTCTGACACATAGTAACTATTTGACATTAAGCAAGGTTATTGAATCTCCCAGGGTCCATACAACTCTCTAAAACTATATTAATTACAGATGGATTACTAATGTTCATCAGAGAGTTTTTCCATACAAGGAATCCCCTACACCAGTTAATCACAAGTGCAGATCAAGATAAAAGCTCTATCTTATTTTTTCTCTGACTTGCCTCCATGGTATTGATATAATTAGAAAACAATGAAGGGAAAACAAGGCAACACTATTTGCTTCTTTTTTATTAATTTCTTAGCAAGGAGGACAAAGTATCACTTATTCTAATGGTAAAGTTAAAATAAAATTTATTGATTTAAAAACCGAACATTTCCTATGATGTTTATTTGTTAAAATAATGGTTCTATAACTTGAGGTATATGCCATCCCTGCTCTCCATCGCTCAGATTTTCATTACAAAAGGAAAAAAAATTGTATTAAAACACTAGACTGTGATATTTAAAATTAATTAAATTAAAATTTATTTAATTTTGTTAATTAATTAAATATTAATAATTGAGAAATAAATTAATAATTAAAATTAAATTAATTTCATGAACATTATTATAAGATTATTAATAACTACTTTTCATTTTGATTGGAGTACTAGGAAAGCCATTTTTCCTTAGGATATTTGTCATTTGGTATACTCTCACCTTTGCATTCCTTTCACTTTTATAGGAGGAAATACTGAGCAGCACTTCACCATTAATGAAACTTCAGGAGAGCTCTCGACAGCGTGTAGCCTAGACAGGGAGCACATCAGCAATTTCACCCTCATTATTGAATGTTCTGATCTGGGTAGCCCAGGTAGAAGCTCCATAATGGAGTTAAAAGTGATCATCTGGGATGATAATGACCACAGCCCTACCTTCCCTACATCCCACTACCAAGCTTCTGTGAAAGAAGATCTTGAAGTGGGGTCAGTGATCTTAAAGCTCTCTGCAGCGGATGAAGACAGTGGCCTAAATGGGCAGGTTGAGTACTTCCTTACCAATGATGCTCTGGGTATCTTTACCATTGACAGAATGGCAGGCACATTGAAACTTGCCCAAGGCCTTGACCGGGAGACAAGGTCCCAGTACGTGTTTAGGGTTGTGGCCAGTGATCGGAGTGTCCAGAGTCCAAGGAGAACCACAGTTGATGTGACAGTAAATGTAGATGATGTCAATGACAACAGTCCTGTCTTTGGACAGAACCCTTTGGATGTTTTTGTCTCTTCACAAATGTCAGTGAACCAGACCATCGCCACATTGATTAGCTACGACTCAGACCTGGGGCTCAATGGAGCTGTGGTTTTTCGTTTTGTTGAGACCCAGTCTTTGTTTCATATTGATGATCACTCAGGAGAGGTTCGACTTCAGAAACAACTGTCCTCAGAACACTTCCCTGTGTTGCTACAGGTAAAGGTTATGGATCAGGGGATCCCAACCAGGACAGCCACTGGTCTTTTGTTCATCCACATGCAGGAAAAAGATGCAAGGTTTTCCTTTAGTCAGCAATTATATACATCAACTATAACTGAAAACTGTGAAACTGGTGAGTATTTGGTCCTATATTTTTTATGTGCTCTGCATTTATGGAAAAGCTGCTTAAATGCATTTGTTGCACAAGTCTTTTGGGTTCATTGATAAGTTCTCACTTTCATTTACATTAGGACTTGATCCATAAGTTTATGTCTAGCAAAGCATGAACCAAGATGTCAGTCATTTTAAAAAATGTATATATAGAAAAAGAAACCTAGTTTGAAGCAAATTAAAAATAGAAATATAAAATGTTGAATTAGCTATAGAAACTTATACAAATCTAGGGCACCTTTAACTTCCAGCTATTTCTTGACCGCCAGAACCTGAAAGACGGAAATCAGCATATCCCTCAAAGCATTGCCACCAACACTTTTTTTCCTCCACAATAATGCTGGAAATACATTGCCCTGCTTTAGGACTGCCATGTGATAGAGTGGATAGAGAGCCTTCCTCAGAGTTAGAAAAGATGTGGGTTTAAGTATATGCTTTGACACATACTGGCATGTGAGTCATTTAACCTTTCAATTCTTCCCCCACTCCCAAGCTATCTAAGACTTTCAAGTTGCTCAACAGTTGAAGATCATTATTGACAAAAAGAGTGCTTCCTCCCCAGGAGTTCCTTCACAAATGAAATAGATATCTGGACCCTAGCCACCCTCCCCCACCCCCCACTCCATCCTACTGCCTGCTTCATCAAAATTTAAAAAAGAAAAAAAACAAAAACAAAAAAAGCAACCTACTACCCCGTTTTCATATCAGAGATGAGACAAGGCCTTTTCAGCAAGCTTTCCTGACTGGCTGTACTCAGCGGCACATCTTCCATTGTTTAGGGTAATCTTGTTTCTTTCCAAAAGGTGGTACAGTGCCTTTCACATAAATGTTTGTTGAGTTTAATCGAATATGCCTGTAAAGCCCAATTTTGTGTTTTCGTGTTCCATTTTTTTTTCTGCCTAGAAACACATCCATATTTGCCATTTCTGATATTTTCCCCAGGATGCTCTCTGTTCCATCCTTATCAACCTGTGTGACATATCAGGAAAATATGAAATTAAATAACTTAAAATCTCTTTTCACTAGAGGCTTTCTCTTTTGTTATTAACGAATTAAGTAAGCAAGCAACAAGCTTTTTTTATAAAGTGCTATGTGCCAGGCACTATGTTAAGGGCTACTAATACAAAGAAACATACATATATATATATATATATATATATATATAATATATACATATATATGTATGTATGTATGTATATGTATATATAGCCTATCCCACAGGGTTCCAGATACTTATCCAAGATATCTCCCTGGGGAGTTAGTGTTGGCAGCTTCATGAGGATTTGGATGAGGGTATAAGATGTTGTCATTTCACAAAATTTGGAGCACCAAGAGACTTGTCCAGAGTCCCACAGCCAGTATGTAGCAGAAGTAAGACTGGAAGCCAGCTTTTCCTGGCTTTAACTCATCCAAGAGTTCAGTCCCTATCCTATTGTTGATAATGTTGTTATCATTCTTTCATTCTTTTCATCTTTATATTTGTTGGAGTTCAAGTAGAAATGATCCTCAGGCAAGTTACTATTCTACTACTATGCCTTTGTGTTTCGTATTTGACGTGCTATTGCTCAGGTAGATGAAGTAATTGATTTTTGTAATTGAATGAAAGGTTTGGGATACAAACTCCTCCTCTGTGGACACACTAAAAACAATTTTTCTCATCTTTTTTTTGATGGGGTTCAAATAGACACTGTAAGAACAAGTGACTATCCTAATATTCTTTTAAGTTGAATGTTCTGCTGACTCTTGTACAGTGGATAAAATAATTGTTTTTTGTTTTTGTTTTTTTGTAACTGAATAAGAGGATTGAGAAGGCATCTAGGTGGTGCCTGGCCTGGAGTCAGGAAGATCTCTTCCTGAGTTCAAATCTGGCCTCAGACACTTACTAGCCATATGACCCTGAGCAAGTCATTTAACCCTGTTTACCTCAGTTCTTCATCCGTAAAATGAGCTGAAGAAGGAAATGGCAAACCACTCCAGTATCTTTGCCAGGAAAACTCCAAATGGGGTCACAAAGAAACAGACCCAACTGAAATGACTGAACAAGATGTAAGGGGATGTAAGGTCATCTTTTGTAGACTCACTGAAACCATCTTTCTGACAACTTCAGGGACAGACAGGATGACAGCGATCCTCACATGTATCTTGTCCTGTTCCCACTTGGGTTTGATTTCTTCTGCCAGGCGTCTGTACTTTGAAAGATGTTTATTACATGTTGCTTGAGGATTATGAGTATTCAGTATGTGATATCTATTAAGAATATTTTTAAAATTTTTGCGAGTCAGTGTCATATCAGGGAAGATGTGATGTGTTTCTAATGCTGTTTCATTTTGAATACAGTTTATTTGTTGAATTATCAAAGATATTTCAGGGCTTGAATGTAGTATGGAAATTTGTTGCCAGCTTATAAAGGGTAACTGGTTTCTGATGTGTAATCCTAGCCAACTTATCATGTCCTAAAAAGTATCCTGTGTAGTCTACTATTTTTACAACCTGAAAGGATATGTTGTACAGTTTCTCAACCACTTTGCTGCATAAATCTATACTGATCAATATTCCATTCCACCTGAGCTCTATAAGGATTACCTTTCTATAATTTCTGGTGGCAAGGAGTTGATCCCCCTCCATCCCTCTAAACAAATCTGAATAACAGACATTTTTGGTGCTTTAATACATATTATTTATTGGTTGAGTTCATGTAGGTGTAGCCTTTTTTGTTGAATCTTAGCTCTTCATAGTCTCTCTACAGAAGCTGTGGCCATTCCTTCATTGGCAGTCTTTAAGCAAAGATTGGGTGATTGCTCTTTGGGTATATTGTAGTAGAAGTACTTTTTCAAGTGTAGTTGGGTATTAGATAGTTGCTGAAGTCCCTTCTGACTCCAATTCTGTGGATAGATAAGTTCTTGTTCTCGTTACTATTAAGTATCTCTGTGACTCACCTATATATGACAAGTTATAGTCCTTAACAGTAGACCTTTACATGAGTATATTACTGCCATATTTGATTTCAACTGATTTCCTATAATTCAGGAAACATTACAACCAGTCTGTGTTCTCTCTGCTCTCCCCACTAACTATCTTGTTCTAGCTGTCACAATTGGGATTAATCAGTATGGTTAAAAGCAATTTGGTTGCAGATTAAATGTTAAGGATAAAACACAATTAAGACCAAATTACCTTCTTGCATTTGGAGGTGGTCCCTTCAGTCTGAGATTAAGGCAGGAAAGTTGATGGTTAATTGGAGCAAAAGCTGTCATTGCTATCTGCTATTGTTGACCCTGACCCCTGGTGAGAAGTGACCTCCTCAATCCACTTACTTTCAGAACTACTTAATTCCATTCAATTTGATACTTGTCTTTTTTCCTTTTTTTTTCCTGAAAGAATAAAACACTCCCCAAATCCTTTTTATTAAATTTTACACATAAGGAAACTTTGAAATAGTTCTGGAAGTGGTACAAGCATATGGCATCCATAAATGTGGATGTAGGTATATATTACAAGGCATATGAAGAAGTGGCCTGGAAAGTCTCCTTGAAGCATAAATATGACTTACGCAAAGGGCATTAAAGTCTAAGTTGAGAAGTGAAAGTCAGCTAAAAGCTGCAAAATATAGAGGAAAGAGAAAAACAAGAAATGAAGAAGAGTGATAGTTAAGAAGACTATTGAATTTGATGGGATATAACTAACCTGCATCTGGGTTGACAGTATTTCCTAGACCCAGTGAAAGAGGGAGTGGTAAGCTTCATAAAATATTGACTGACATTGCAAATTGGTCAAAGCTGCGGTTGGCACATGAAGCCAGAATTAGCTGCTGGATCTTATCACATAATTTTTATCAGACTTTTTTTTTCCCTTGAATTTTTTTTAGTTTCAAAAAGCTGGAGAACCATTGTTCATTTCTGTATATAGCATTGACCTTCAGTATATGCCAGAACTTTTTAGCACTAGCATGATAGATCTCAAAAACACTGTAGTTTTAAAATGTTGGCTGCCATTAAAAAAAAAAAAAAGCATTACCCTGACGAGGGGTCTCTGATTGAGGGTCACTCAAAATTCACATCATACTTTCAAATCACTTAGGAACAATGATATTCCAGCTGACTTTCTGGTTTATCATGATTTCCACGTAATTCTTTTATTTGAGCTGCTTTCGAATTGTACCTTTAAAAAAATCACAAAAAGGTATAAAATGTGTAGATCTTCTAGTTCATATCCATAGTGATCTATATCTATATCTATATCCATAATCATTGAGAGTAGATACATCACATTTGGTCTTAATACATTAGGAATCAATGTGGTATAAGTTAAGAAATATATTCAAGAAGATAAAATTATGAAGGGCGCTGGACCCAGCAAAATTCAGTGAAAGGAAATCTGCATTGGAGCTGACCCAATTTTAAAGATTCTCAAAGATCTGTTGTTTTTGGGCAGGTGGAGGGCAGGTGAAAGTTGGTCTTGACCTGTGATTTCATGGGTATAGAGAACTCACAGTATGAAAACTCCCTCCACCAAAGCAGAGCTACCTCTCATTGGTAAGTTGGAGTATTAGAGCCTGCCTGGGGCACTGAAAAGTGGAGATGCTTGGCCAGGCTCATCCCACTACTATATAATGGAGATAGGGCTTGAACTCAAGTCTTCCTGACTTCAAAGTCAGCCTTCTACCTTCTGCACCATTCTGCCTCCCATTTTGTTTGTTTCCTTTTTGAAATTAGCTTTCAATCAGGGTAAGTTCTAAAAGAATAAAAAAAATATATTCCATAGATGGTACTGTCACCAAAAAATAGATAAGCAACAAAGAGGACATTGTTACCAAATGTCCCATAAGCTTATTCTGTCAACTTGATAAGATATTAATGAGTATAAGCTATGTATAAATCAATGGATAGAAAGCAGGCTTTAGAGTCAGGAAGACCTGAGTTCGAATTCTGCCTCAGACACTCTCTAGCTCAGTGATCCTGGGCAAATCACTTCACTTCAGTTTTCTCATCCATAAAATTGGAATACTTACAGCAAATACCTTACAGAAATATTGTAAGGATCAAATGAGTTAGCATATAGAGAGAGTTTTACAAACCTTAAAGTACTTAATAAGTACCATTATCATCATCATCATTAAACAGGCAGACTTTCATGAATTATTCTTTACAAGAGACCACATCTTCATTGCTGCATAGTTGATTGAGCGGTTTAGAGAATACGTGATCCTACTGGGTTTATTGTTTGTTGATTAAATACTGATCCATTCACAAGCAATAGGACAAAACACAGCCTTAAAAGTTTTTGCTCCAACTATTTATGTCCTATGTACATGTCAAGATGATAATAATATTAATAATTATTTTCACAGTCCTTTAAGGTTTTGAAACACTTTTAAACATACATGATCTCATTTAATATAGCAATCCTGTAATGTAAGAAATAAGATAGTATTATCCCCATTTTACAGATAGAGAAACTGAGGCACTGAGCAAGAGTGGGTGACTTGGCCAAGGCTTGTAAATGTCTAAGGCAGGATTTACATCAAGGTCATCCTGTATCCAAGTCCAGTAAACTTGATGACTTTGGTATACTGCCTCTCACATTATAAAATATTAATTGCTACCCTAGAGATAACTTTGTTTAATGACTCAGTGAATACCAGTGCCAAGTCAAGCATAAAATAGGAAGATGTGTGCTAACAACTGTTCTGAAGAATGTTTTGTTCAGAATTCAAATGAGAGGAAGGATTTCTAGTAAATGTGAAATTCTACTTAGTGTCAAATTCTCAGCCTGAGTTGTACGGACAACAATTAAACTCGAGGACTGACCATCACTTATCCTTCGTTCTTACCGCATCACAGGTCCACCTATATTTGTGACTCTTTTTCAGTACAAAAATAGATTTAATTTTCCTGATTTCCTCCAATATTTTACCAGCTATCCTTTGTTCTTAGGGTACTCCATGACTCTCAGGGTTCGCACTTCCAAATTTATATGTTTTATCAATTTATTTCAAATCCAAAAGTGTTCCATGGCCAGCCTGCAAAACTCCCAAGTGTGGCCCCAAAGCAAATTAAAATGTAATTGGGAAATGTTTAACAAAATAAATAAAAATACAACACAACATAAATAATATTGATTCATGATTTTCTAAGTCAATATGTGGCAGAAATATGTTTCCATTTGTTTTTGACACCAGTGCTCCAGATGTTCTTGTTTGTGGTAAGTCAATCAATAAGCATTTATTAATTGCTTGCTCAGTTTCAGATACTCTAATAAATATTGGGAATACAAATACAAACCAAAAGAAAGACAGGCCCTGCCCTCATGGACCTGACATCTTAATGAGGGAGACAACGCTAAAAGGAAAGTGAAGGGAGAGGGGACGAAGACATACCCTGCCAAGGGCATGATGGAAAAGTCCGGAAAGGTGCTGCCTGGTGAAAAATGAAAAGATGGCTGTTCTGGGAACCCTCCTTAAATGGAAGCTCAGAGGGAGGGCCCCCAAGAGGCAGAGAGTAGTGCCAAGGTATAAATTCTAGGGCTGAAGTGATCTTTCAGGAGGAGCAGGTTTATATACTACATTGTACTTGTTCCAGAATATTACAGAGACTCCTCAGTGCAATCCATGGCCTCTCCAAATAGATCACTCTTCCGGTCCACAGAGGAAAAAAACAGCGTAGGTGAAGAATGCTTATTGCCAAGATTATAACATGCAGTTGGATAGTTTAGTCCATTGAGTTAGTCCATTAGTCCATATATTTTGGGTCAAGAAGGGCAAATGGACAATGGGCTTGAATAGGAGGAGGAGAAAACTCTAGATTACTTTGGGGAAATTCCTCAGCACCTTTGATGACCCCAAACTCCTCCCTGCCATAAAAGCAGAGCTTTTTAATATTAGTATTCCCTTGATGATGCTATATGACTACAAATCATCAAACGTTACAATCTCAGAAGATTCAGAATCATAGGTCATCCAGCAGACACAGACAGCAAAATATTTGCAACGATAGCTTGTAATGATATGCAGCAAGTAGGGTAAAGGTCACCCTCAAGGACATGGGTGGGCAGAAAAGGAGATAGGCTCCTTTTTACCTAGAGCAAAGTTTTACAGATGGACAGTGCATGTGTTAAATTAATATCCATGAGAAAAGCCTCCAGTGTAGTGGATAGATAGTTTATGGAGGACATGCAGAAGTAAATGGACAGAAATCCAATGATGGAGACGGCATGGCTGTGTTGCCATCTGCACTGGAAGGGCGACATCAATATCAGTGAGATCATAGAGTCACAAAAGTAAAGGTATTAGAGAAAGAACAAAAGTCTCAAAGATATTAAAAATTGCTTAATAGAGCTTTATTAGAAAGCAGGTAGGGCAGCTAGGTGATGCAGTAGGTAGAGTGCCAGGCCTGGAGTTAGGAAGACTCATCTCTCTGAGCTCAAATCTGGCCACAAATACTTACCAGCTGTGTGACCCTGGGCAAGTCACTTACTCCTGTTTGCTTTAGTTTCCTTACCTGTAAAATGAGCAGGAGAAGGAAATGGTAAACCACTCCAATATCTTTGCCAAGAAAACCCCAAATGAGGTCATGAAAATTTGGACAAGATTGAAAAAAATGACTGAACAACAAGAAGAAAACAGTTGGATCCTTTGATGAAACATTTTGGGTAGCAATGTTTTCATCCTTTTGCAATGTTACATCTAACACTTCATATCCGTGTTACTGAAACTAATTTGGACACAGAATACTTTTGGGTTTGAAATACATTGATAAAACATATAAATTCAAATGTGAAAACCCTGTGAGTCCTGATTTTTTTTTAAATACTAAATGAAATTTAATCTTTGTTTTCTCAAAGTGTTCTTTGTAATCTTTCAGTGCCTTGGCTGTCTCAGAGTCATCATCATCATCATCATAACAACTTGTATTTCTATAGTGTTTTACACTTAACAAAATGATCTCATTTACATCAGTGGAATAAAGGATAGTCAAAATATTGGAGAACATAGAAAAAATTAAGTCTATTTTTGTACTGAGGTATCACAAATTGTCACAAATGTAGGTGGACCTGTCACACAGTGAGAGCAAAGAATAACTTATGGTCTGTCTATGAATTTCATTGGTATCCATACAACGTTTAGAAATCTAAGAAAAGGTCCCTATTAGATCATGTGGGAGCTCTCTGTGGAGTATTGGTGGGAGGACATGGAGAAGAATCACCCCAGGCAGGGTAGGATGACTTAGTTTTGATATGAAAAATTAAAAAGGGAACCCACACTGGTGAGACCACTAATCAAAGTATCAGTGTCAAAAGGGGAAATATTACTAATGTTGAAAATTTCCCATGAAAACCCTATTAACACCATGCAGAGTATCAAGATTTCAAGGGACTTAGTCTAGTATAGTCTCCTGCCCCTCCTTCCCCCCAGGTGTGAGAGACAAAATTAAGTGTTAAAATGAGGGAAGAGTTGTATTTCTGCTTTTAAACTCCTCTTTAAACTCAGGTCTGGAACAGTAATTTGTTTATAGAGAGAATCAACCCCAAGAAAAGATAGTTAATCGAGTTATGAGGGCTGTAAATCAATGTGAGATATCCGAGTGATGGCTTAGTATCCATTTTCATATGGAGGGGAAACTAAACCAAGTACAGTGGAAAGATCTCTGGCTCAAAAGTTAGAAGACCTGGGTTTGGATTTTATCTCTGACACTTAACTAGCAGTGTGAACTTGGGAAAGTCATGTGACCTCCCTAAACCTCAGTTTTCTCATCCATAAAATGAAGTAATGGGATTAGATGTCCTCTGAGCTTCCTTCCAGCCCAAGATCTAAATCTTTAGAGTACACCTAGGTTTTAATGACAAACCATCTTAATTGTATGTGAATTTGTAGTGTATTAAGTAACATATATTTGGAATCAAGATTCTTCCATTTGACCGAATGACAGATTATCTAATTATGTTAAGGCACATATTAGGTCTTACATATTGACAAATTTGGTTCAACGACCCAACTTTTGTTTATTCCTTTTTAAAAAAAATCTAGATACTTTGGTTTTTGTATTTGCTGCTGAACATTGAGGGCAGAAATGGAAAACCATGGGATCTAACAAACCATGGGTCTGCAGGTGTTATGTTATATGCTGACCTTGGAACAAATGAAAAAGTGTAAAAATATCTTTACAAATCACCTTGATTATTGATTTTATCTGATTTTTTTAGACTGGATCTGTGATTTCATTGGTTTAAGGAAATCTTAGTGAGGAAAATTGCTCTGTTAATATAGGTCAACAACTGCTCTCCAGCTTATGGTCTGAGTTGCCTAATTAAATATCTCTCAAAATGTTTATCAACATCTGAACTATTTGTGTCCTTTGAAAGACTATATAGACCAGAGCTATTTAGAGTTGGGTCTTACAGAGACAGCCTTAGGGGAAATCTAATCCATTTTTTTCTCCTTTCACAGATGAGGAAATTGAAAGACAAAGATGTTAAGTGACTTATGTCCAATATAGCACAGATAGCATTAGAAGCCAGGTGTTCTGGATTCCAGGTCTCCTGGATACCAATCCCCTGGCTTCTCCATTTCCACCATGTTGCCTAAAACTGTATTACAATGTAGAGACACATGAGGGCACTCTAATCAGTAAAATCTGTTCAGTAAAATAAATGAGATAGATATTCAAATTGGGGGTGGGGGGAATTATTTGCTGCCATTTGTGGATAAATACATTTAACTCTTGTTAAATAGGTTAACTGTATAACCTTTGATCATTTCAGTCACCCTTGTTCTCTAGGGTGTTTCAAAGCATATCATAGAGTAGTACTTATCTCTGCCCTCTGTGCAACATTTTACCCTGGCACAACATACTTGTTTAAAGATACCCTGAAATAAAGGTTGCTGTAATACAGTCTAAGACTTTTGTAAATTTAAGAACACTGTCATTGAACCCGATTCGTCAATGTGTAAGACCTGATGTGTGCCTTTACATAATTAGATAATCTCTCATTCATTCAAATGGAAGAATCTTGATTCCAAACATAAGAAATGAATGAATGAACATTGTTTCCAAAGTGTCAAGTTCTTAATAACTATTGATGTTATACTATCAGTGGATTATCCACACAAAAATTAATAGCCTTTGGCTGGAGCATAGTCTTTAGTTTATCTTATTCCTATGTTTGAGGGCCAAATATTAGCTCAAGATCCATGCCATTTAATTTAAAATTGCCACTATATTTGAATCAAAATTTGTATTTATGAGTACTCACCAGCTCACCATTTAGGACAGTGAGCTCTAGGAAGAGAAGACAAGTATCCTCACCAAAGTGTTGGTACCTGATATTTCTTTCCACTAGCCCAATTAATAATGTTTCTTATAAGTCCAAATGACCAAAATCCACATGGTGCGGTGCATTGACAATTGCCAACACATCCTTCTCTTTGACTTACAGAATTTTAGCATTGAGCTTTTTACAAGAATAAAACTTTCAACCCCTTTGTTGTCTTTGTGTTCCCAAAGGCATAAT
The DNA here is from genome assembly GCF_900497805.2 of Vombatus ursinus. Lineage (NCBI taxonomy): Eukaryota > Metazoa > Chordata > Mammalia > Diprotodontia > Vombatidae > Vombatus > Vombatus ursinus. Next base: position 15,455,462 of record NW_020954562.1, on the reverse strand, counting down.
ATTTAATTCCATTTTCAAGAGAGGCCTCTTGGTGTGGTGGAAAGAAATGGAAACTAACAGCCAAGAAAATTCTCTTCTGGGTCTCCTCATTGTAACTAATTGTGCACTTTAGGCAATATACCCTTAACATTTACAAATCCTTATCTGTAACATGGAGTTGTTAGATTGGATGACCTCAAGATTCCTTTCAGGTTGGGGATAGTATAACTCTAATTTGTCTTCCTGTTTAACATTCTAGGAAGTGTCTCAGTATAGAAGATTCTCAGTTATCCATATGTCATGACATTTTCCCCTGCTTCCCAGCATATCTTAGGGCTATCTTTTTTTCAATTTAGTGTAGACCCCACAACCGTTCTCCCCTCCCTTTTTTCCTGCAATAAACATATATCAAAAGTAGACAATATTATTTTTGTCTATGTTGTTTGACATTTGTTATCATCAGTATGACATATAATAATAATTTGTTAAAAATATATATACACATATATGAAATTACATGTATTATGTGTGCAAATATATTAAATACCCTAATATAAAACAAATCTTTTTTTATTTGGCCACACTTAAGAGAGATGGATATAGGTCTAGATCTGTGATTTTATTGATGTAGGGAACTCTCTAGAAATTCCACAGAAACCCCCTCTGCTGATGTAAATTGTTTACCCTTCTGCAGTTTATAGTCCTAGAGAGTTGCTAGGAATACTGAAAAAATAAATGACTTACTCCATAGTTAAGTAGCTACTATGTGTCTGAGATAGGAAAGTACCCTGGGGGAGAGACAGGAAGCAGTGTGTGCAGGTGAGTTAAACTACCACCCCCACCACCACCACCACAGTTGTGACTGCCATCTCCCCCTTGGATCCTGATAGAGACAACCTGGGATCCTGAATCCAAGAGCCTTGGGAATAGCAGTGTGCCCCAGACCACTGAACCTGTTTCCAGCCATAACTGAGGGAAGAAATCAGTGTGAAGAAGGGGCCCACCTTTTTCATCACCACAACAAAAATCGCTGCCCATCAATATTAGGGCAAACACAGAAAATCTAGGGGAAGCAGCACAACATTCCCAGCCCCCATACCCCTAGTCCTATTTCTGGCCTAATCCTCATAGCTATCATCTGGGAATGTCGCTGTCATGGAGAAAGGACTGACCATCCCCACCAACTGCCACTCACCGGGAAGTCAAGCTAGCCTAGCTGCAGAAGGAGGGCATATTGAGGGAGAAGTGGGAGGTAGGATGAACCAAGCAAGCCAAACCACCACTGCCACCACCACCTGGACCTCCATCTCCCTTGAGACTCTTCTGCAGACAGCCTAGAACTGTGAACCCAATTCCAGTCTCCACAGCTATCCTTCTGGGAGGCAACCCCTGAGAAGATTCAGTCTGGTAACTGTTCGGCAGGTGTTAGGGCCACATATGTTCAAGACACAGAAAAAAAAGCTCTTGCCACAAAGTCCTTGGCACTGTCAAATGGTTCAATATCAGAAACTGATTTGATTTTATCATTGGAAGTGACATTGGGAAATAAATATTTATTGAAGCCTGATATGTGCTAAGCACTTCACAAATGTGATCTCATATTTGGTCTTCACAATAACCCTTTGAGGTAGGCACTGCTATTATCTGTATTTTTTCAGTTGAGGAAACTGAGGCAGACAGAGGTTAAGCGACTTGCCTAGAGTCACATAGTTAATAATTGTCTGAGGCCAGATTTGAACTCAGGTCTTCCTGACTCCAGGCCCTGTGCTCTATCCACCCACTGCACCAGGTAGCTGCCTCTGTTAAAGAAAATAAAAACATTAACATCTATCTGTTTTGCTGCTGTACCCTAAGGACCATGGGCCTTTTCCATCTGTTTTGCAGCTGAAGCCTTCCATATCTGTTGTCTCATTTGTTAGAATGTGAGCTTTCTGAGAGCAGGGATGTCTTCCATTCCTGGTGCTTGATATAGTGCTTCTCACATGGTGGTGGGTACTTTTTTCTTTCTTTCTTTTCTTTCTTTCTTTCTTTCTTTCTTTCTTTCTTTCTTTCTTTCTTTCTTTCTTTCTTTCTTTCTTTCTTTCTTTCTT
>NW_020954562.1:15449717-15453293 GCF_900497805.2 Vombatus ursinus | reverse complement strand
TTTCTTTCTTTCTTTCTTTCTTCCTTCCTTCCTTCCTTCCTTCCTTCCTTCCTTCCTTCCTTCCATTCCTGACTCCAAGGTCAGCCCTTTATCTCTATACTACATTCCCTTGTAACATGATGTACGATAGTCATAATTAAATTTCTAAGGATAAATGGGTTGGATGACAGTCTATTTCAGAGTTGGTCTAGATGACTCTCATGTTCCTTCCTATGTTTATTAAGTTGCAAAAAGTAGTTACTTTATCCACTTGTCTGATGGGGCACCTTACACATTACTTTCTATAAAACAATAATAATAGCATAGCAATGTGTTTCAGGGTAGTTTTATCTGAATATTTTTGAAAAAGATGAGAGATAACTAACGAAAATGATCATGTTAATAACAATGAGTTCATATTTATAGAGTGAATTAATGTTGCAAAAGTCGCGTATTGTCTCATTTGATTCTTCACAACAAGGTAGGTACTACAGGTATTACTATTTTACAGATAAAGAAACTGTGGTCACATAGCAAGTAAGAAAAAGAGGGGGGGAGTAATGTGTGATTTGAACTCATATATTCCTAACTCAGATAACTACTAATCAAGAAAGAAGATAAGGACAGCATCACCAATTACTGACACACGTGCTTATATTGCCACCATTTCAAAACAATTATGAGAATTATCTCCACGTATATTGAGAGAATCCCTAATGAAAACACAAGAAGACAACAGGCAGATTTTGCAAATGCTTTTCTACACTAGACAATTTTAAGTTACCTATCTGCCCAAAATAGAGAGAACATAATCAATTCTTCTACATTTGTTATTTATTAATTAAAGAAAGACGAATGTATTTGACTCAGTCCAGCAAAATTCATCCTTAGAGTACAAGGAGCCTTTCATGCATGTTAATATCATGTAATATTCCTTGCAATTGTGCTTATAAGAAAAACTTATTAGGGTCATAAAACAAAGATTTTGTTCACTAAAATTATTAATTACTATCATGAAGGTTGTCTTGCATTGGCTCAAAATGGAAGAGGCATACCCTATAGATGATGAGGTTCTCCACACAATCCTCTTCATAGAAGATGGGCTGATTCCATTAAGCTCCATTAAAAATCAAAATTGAAGGTGACCCATGGAGCAATATAGAAACACATGATGGATGCCAGTAGACTGTAACATAATGACTTACTCAGAAATAAAGTGGTATGATATAGGAAATCATGATCAGGCAAGTAGATGGTCTAGTCATGTAGTTAGAATAAGTTAGAGCAAAGATAGATAGACTGAAATTGCAGTGTTACCCAGGAAATGTAAAAAGGCCTAGAGGAAGATATCAGTCCTGTTGGGTTGATCATGCGGAGGCGATTTACAGTAGAATATGGACAAGGAGTACACAGGTTGAAAAGACATAAGACTTTTGACCTGCACTGATGGAGGAAAATATGTACATCAATGAGATAAGGAATGAAGTGAATGAAAAAACATTTGTTAAGCTCTTTTAGTGTGCCAAGCACTGGGGGCAACAATAAAGAAGCAAAGATAGCCCCTGCCGGGTGGAGCCAAGATGGCGGAGGAAAAGCAGTGACTTGCTAGAGCTCTTCCCCAAACCCCTCCAAATACCTACAAAAAATGGCTCTAAACAAATTCTAAAGCAGCAGAACCCACAAAAAAACAGAGTGAAACAAATTTCCAGCCCAAGACAACCTGGATGGTTGATCGGAAAGGTATATTGCACCGGTCTGGGAGAGGAGAGCAGTTTGGTGTGGGCCCGCAGGCCACAGTGAACCTGGAATAGGCCCCAGAGGACTGAATCGCGGGCAGCTATGGTGATTTCCAGACTTCTCAATCCAGGAATGCCAAAGACAACTTAGAAAGTCAGTGGGAAAAGTCTATGACTTTGGAGAGAGAAGGAGCTAGATCTCAGCTGCTCCGAGGGCAGCGGCTGCCTTCTGAGCTTCTGGCCCACAGACTGAGGGGGAATCGAGTGGCTGATCAGAGGGGGATTACAAGGATCTCTTTGCCAGGACTGAGGCAGGAATCTCTTGCTTTGCCCGTGCTTGGATCTGGGTCACAGTTCTGAGGGGCGGTCCTGGGGCGAGGAGGAGCGCTAGTGTGGTGGAGCAGAAACACCTCGCCCCTTATAAAAGGACCTTGGAAGAACTGACACTTTTCACGTCCCTAGAAGTATCTCTGAAAACAGCTGTACAAACCCCCGAAGCTTGAGACAGTACATTCTCGACATTGGAAACAGACTCTTACCTTAACAAAGAGTTTAAAACTCAAGTAATTGGTTGGGATCATGAGCAAGCAGCGCAAAAAGAGTCAGACTATATTATCTTACTTTGGTGACAAAGAAGATCAAAACATACAACCAGAAGAAGACAACAAAGCCAAAACTCCTACATCCAAAGCCTCCAAGAAAAATATGAATCAGTCCCAGGCCTTGGAAGAGCTCAAAAGGGATTTTGAAAAGCAGGTAAGAGAAGTAGAGGAAAAACTGGGAAGAGAAATGAGAGTGATGCAAGAAAACCACGAAAAGCAAGTTAGCTTGCTAAAGGAGAACCAAAAAAATACTGAAGAAAATAACACCTTAAAAAATAGCCTAACCCAAATGGCAAAAGAGGTCCAAAAAGCCAATGAAGAAAAGAATTCCCTAAAGAACAAAATTGGACAAATGGAAAAGGAAGTCCAAAAGATTACTGAAGAAAGATTTAAGATTTACTTCCTTAAAAATTAGAATAGAGCAACTGGAAGCTAGTGACTTTATGAGAAATCAAGACACTGTAAAACAAATCCAAAAGAATGAAAAATTAGAAAACAATGTGAAATATCTCATTGGAAAAACAACTGACCTGGAAAATAGATCCAGGAGAGAGAATTTAAAAATTATTGGGCTATCTGAAAGCCATGATCAAAAAAAGAGCCTAGACATCATCTTTCAAGAAATGATCAAGGAAAACTGCCCTGGTATTTTAGAACCAGAGGGCAAAATAGAAATTGAAAAAATCCACTGATCTCCTCCTGAAAGAAATCCCCAAAGGAAAACTTCTAGGAATATTGTAGCCAAATTCCAGAGTTCCCAGGTCAAGGAAAAAATATTACAAGCAGCCAGAGAGAAACAATTCAAGTATTGTGGAAACACAATCAGGATAACACAAGATTTAGCTGCTTCTACATTAAGGGACCGCAGGGCATGGAATATAATATTCCGGAGGGCAAAGGAGATAGGAATACAACCAAGAATCACCTACCCAGCAAAACTGAGTATAATTCTTCAGGGTAAAAAATGGTCATTCAGTGAAATAGAGGACTTTCAAGCATTCTTGATGAAAAGACCAGAGCTGAATAGAAAATTTGACTTTCCAATACAAGACTCAAGTGGAACATGAAGAGGTAAACAGGAAAGAGAAATCATAAGAGACTTATTAAGGTTGAACTGTTTACATTCCTGCATGGAAAGATGATATTTGTAACTCATGAGACCTTTGTCAGTATTAGGGTAGTTAGAGGGAAAAAATTATATGTATATATAGGTAGATAGATAGATAGATAGATAGATAGATAGATAGATAGATAGATAG
>NW_020954562.1:15443590-15449707 GCF_900497805.2 Vombatus ursinus | reverse complement strand
AGATAGATAGATAGATAGATAGATAGATAGATAGATAGATAGATAGAGGGCACAGGGTGAGTTGAAGATGAAGGGGTCATATCTAGAGAATAAAATTAAGGGGTGAGAGAGGATTATACTAGGAGAAGGAGAAAGGGAAAGGTAGAATGGGGTAAATTATCTCACAAAAAAAAAAAACAGAAAAGAAAAGGCTTTTACAGTGGAGGGGAACCAGGGGAAGGTGAGAGGAAATGAGTGAATCTTATTCGCATAGGATTTGACTTAAGGAGGGAATAACATACACACTCAATTGGGTATGGAAATCTGCCTTACCCTACAAGAAAATAGGAGGGCAAGGGGACAAGAGAGTAGGGGGATGATAGAGAGGAGGGCAGATTGGGAAAGGGGGTAATCAGAAGCAAATACTTCTGAGGAGGGACAGAGTCAAAAGAAAGAATAGAATAAATGGGGGGAGCGGGATAGGATTAAGGGAAATAGAGTTAGTTTTTCCCAGCATGTCTACTATGAAAGTGTTTTGCATAACTGCACATGTATAGCCTATATTGAGTTGCTTGCCTTTTCAATGAGGTTGGGTGGGGAGGGAGGAAGGCAGAAAATTTGGAACCCAAAGTTTTAAAAACACATGTTTAAAAAAATGTTTTCACATGCAACTGGGAAATAAGAAATACAGGAAATGGGGTACAGAAATCTATCCTGCCCTACAGGAAAATAGAATCAGAAGAGGGGGAGAGATAGCAGGGAAAGCAGACTAGGGGAAGGGGTATTCAGAATGCATGCCATCTTGGGGTGGGGGGAGGGGCGAGATGGGGTGAAAATTTGGAACTCAAAATCTTGTGGAAGTAAATGTTGAAAACCAAAAAATAAAAAATTAAAAAATTAAAAAATGACTAGAAAATAAAAAAGAAAGATAGCCCCTGCCTTTGATGAGTTTACATTCTGAAGCTACTGAAGTTTGAAGTTTCAGTAGGGCATCCTGGTGGAGATGTCCAGCAGGCAGTTTGAAAGGGATTCTGAGAGCGCAGGTTAAGTGAAAAATACAGTTTGGAGAGATTTCTTCTGAGAAAATTGCTCAAGCTGTAGCAGTGGATGAGCTCAAAAGGAAAGAAAGCACATTGTTTAGAAAGAAAAGGACATTAAATTTATGTCAAAGGAACTGCGAATGTTTACCCTGGAGAAGAGAGGACAAGGGAGGACAAGGAAGCCAATACTTTATCTGAAGGTCTTTCATGTAGAGAAATGGCTAATCTGGTGTTTGGCCCCAGACAGTAGAACTCAGGGCAATATATGAAAGTTGAAAAAAAAAAAACAAATTCAGAGTTGATATCAGCAACAATTTCTTAATAATTAGATCTGTTCAAAAATGAAATGGCAGAAGCAGAAGCAGAAACAACTTGTCAGATATGTTGTAGTAGGGTAGGAGGAGGAACTTTTTCTTTTTCTTTTCTTTGTCTTTTTATTCATAGCTTAGAATGGTGAGACCATGGAAAGAATACTGAATCTGAAATCAGAAGTCCTTGGTTCAAATTCTGCATCTGATTTTTATTACTCTGTGTGATCTTGGGCAAGTTACTTCATCTTTATGGGACTGTTTCCTACTAGAGAAATAAAAAAGAGGAGGATGGACTGGCCAGGCTAAATGCCCATTGGATCTAAATCCACGATACTATGAACCTTACAATTTCACCCCTATCACTGGGTGTGAAGTTATAAGGTATATGTGTAAGGTGTACACACTTTTCACTGTGGTGTATGTCTCTTACGGAATAAACAACACGATAATCAGAGTAGAATAAAAGCTTGACAAAATATAAAAGAAATATGTCTCATACACCATAAAGTAATGAGCCAAATTTCATATTGTATGTGTGTGTGTTTAAAAAACCCAAGTTCAAATCCCTGAAATAACAAAGAATCAAATTCTTCTAGACCTCCTTGGAAGTTCATTGAAAAGAGGATATAGTTCAGATGGTGAGTTGACACAGATTTGTAGCTTTTACATTTACAATAATGCCTACCTTAAAATTGTAGGATTTAGAGGTAGAAGGCACCTGAAAGACCACCCAGTTCAGTTCCCTCATCTTACAGATGAGATGTTTAAAGGTATAGAGACCAAGTCATTTAGCCAAGATCATGTAGGGAAATAAACATCAGAGACCGATACTCTTTTTTTTTTTTCCTTTGCTTTTTGATGAGGCGATCAGAGTTAAGTGACTTGTCCAGGGTCTCACAGCTAGTAAGTCTTAAGTGTCTGAGGCTGGATTTGAACTCAGGTCCTCCTGACTCCAAGGCCAGAGCTCTATTCACTGTGCCGCCTAGCTACCCCTAGAGACTGATATTCTTAATGCAGATTCAGCTTACTTTCCAAAGTATGACTCTAATGCATTGGGAATATAAAGAAAAAAGAAATATTCCGTCTTCATGGTTCAATTGTAGACAGAAAGCAAATCTAATATTAGATTTTAAATAAATATCGTAGTTTCATGTTTATTCTTCAAATGCATAAAAACTCATTTTTGAGTATCTTCTCAACCAAAGATCTCAAAACTCTTTGATTACATATCTCTATCAATAAAGCTGTTTTGAACATACCCCCCAATGTGTGTGTGTGTGTGGGTGTGGGTGTGTGTGTATATACATATAAATAGATAAATATTCAGTTTCTTTGTGACCCTATTTGGGGTTTTCTTGAAAAAGATACTTGAGTGGTTTGCCACTTCTTTCTCTAGCTCATTTTACAAATGAGAAAACTGAGGCAAACAAGATTAAGTGACTTGCCCAGAGTCACAAGATACCACCTAGCTGCCTGTATATGTGTGCCTGCATATTACTATCTGATTATGTAAATTAAATATAATTAAAAATAAGTCATTATAATATATATTATATTCTATATAATGCTTATGTACTACTGTTCTTTTTTTTAAGAACTTTCCAGAAGGTGAAATTTAATTAGTTACCATTACATGTTTAAAATAAACTTAATAACTTTCCACAAATACAATCAAACAGATGTACAAAACAAGGGATAAAAATCCTACCTCAATCCCCCAGGCTACCAGTCTTCTAATATGGCTCAATGGATAGAATGCTGGGCCTGCAGTCAGGAAGATCTAAGTTCAAATCCAGCTTTAGACGCTAACTGCCCGACCTTGGGCAAATCATTTAACTTGTGTTTATCTCAGGTTCACCAAAAAATGGGGCTAATAGCACCTCCCTCGCAGGGCTGTTGTGAAGCTCAAAGGAGATGATAATTGTAAAGCACTTACTTAGCACAGTGTCTGTGCTTCCCCAACCTCTCCCTCATCCCTGAAGATACTTTTTGTGACAAATGACCATCTGATACATAGACTTAATGAGGGAGTTGGTTCCAGTCTCTATACTAAATATTATCAAAGCTTAATTTCTCTTTTTTTTAAAGTAAACATAAAAAGGAATATTATTTCCTTCCTGCACCCCATGGATTGTCCTGTGGGTATCACATTTTGGAAACCACTGACCTAGGTCACTGTGGCTGAATAATAGCTTACTTTTGTCCAGTGGTTTGAAGTTTAAAAAAAAATGATTTACTTAGAATCATTACAGGGGGAAAGTAGTGTAAGTATTTTATGTGCGGAAGCTGAGCATCAAACAGGATAAGTAATCTGCCCATAATCATTATTCAAGTCTTGTCAGATACTATTACACGTGAGGGTCAAGACTTGAACCCACATCTTCTGACTCCAAATCTGGTGCTGTTCCTACTGCACTCAGTTTGTGAAGCTTCCTCTATTAGCTCTGTAGGTGTTCATATCAGCAATTGATGCCATGTTGAAGATTGCATATATCACTTTGATTGTAGCATGGTTTTCATTTGTTTGTAAGTTTTGGAAAATTATTCCTTTTGAGCATATATTTTCCACGCTTTGTCTCATTCCAGGAGTATTTTTTTCTTGGTGTGGAAAATCATAGCAACATATGTTCAAGGATTTTTGAATGATGGAAAGGTGGGAGGGAAGATGGAATGTTTCTCCTAAAAAAAGTTGAAATACATTTAGAGCTTAAAGCTTTAAGGGGGGTGGAAAGGGTGAGAAATGAGGACTCAAGTCAACAAAATGTTGAAAATCAAAGTTTCTCTGTAGTCAGTCCTCAAGAAGGAAGTGTCAGGGTAATTTAGGTGAAAAAAAAGGAAGGTTGTAAGTGACTGAAGAATCATTTACACATGCATAGCACTGAGTTTCACGACTGTTTACAATTACTATACCTAACTCTTTCCATGACTATTGATTTTCACAAACACATAATATTATTTCATAGTTGCATAGCTGTGGTTTTCTGCCGATATTTACACTGCTGTTGCGGATGGTTGTAAACCCTCAATTTTATTTCTTCCTTTCTTTTGGTAAAACAGAGGAAAAAGCATTCATGCAAGGAAATTAAATACAATAATCTCCAATAATGAAATATTATATTTACAAATGAAATCTACAAAATCCTGGAAATGGAAAAGTTGAATTGTTACAATAGCATTGACTGGTTAACAACATGCAAATTAAATGTAGCGTTGGTTGTCAATATCTTTCTTGCTGTGGAGTGAGGCTTCAATGGAAATTACAAATAAGCACCAATGTTAGAATGTATAGAAAAGGAGTATTAATTCTAGAAGAGTGTCCTCTAGAAACTTTCTAAATTCATCCAACTACTGTAAAGCATATCTACACCAAAACCATTCCTGAGAATAGATAAATCAATGATTCTTAAAGGACACCACTTGAGTTTTTCTAGATGTTCCAGGAAACTCCTCATGTCCTGACAGTTCCATCTTCCCTAACCCCCATGTCCAGCTGCACTCTGCTACCTTCTCTTACCAACTTGACACTGTTGTGCCATCACACTAATAGCTTTGTTCTTAGGGCATAAAACCACCTTCTCCAATGTTAGTCCTAAGGAAGAAAAAGAAAATGTGAGAGGGTTGGGAGAGGGAAAGATGGACAAATCTCAAGGCCTGGGAAATGAGTTTGGAGGACTCTTTGCCTCCAAATCATTTTTTTGATGCTAACTTAAGTGTTCAGAGTAACTGGCTTCCTCACATGCAAAAATACTGTGCCATAAGCAAAATAAATTTGAGAGCCCAGATATGCATTCCTTAAGAATTGTCAGGGGAGCATTCTGCAGCCAATTCAAATCAGCAAACATTAAATGCCTACTGAGTACAGAACTAAGTAATGAGTATTGAAGGACATGCAAAATTTTGCTAAGATTTCAGACTCTGCCCTTAGGGAGCTTAGAATCTATTCTCTTACCCATTTCAACTTTATACTAAACTTTACTATCAGAAAATAACATAGATCTTTCAATCCTCAATTTAAGATTTTTTTCCTATTGTGTCCTCAATAGAGCCAGAGATCTGATTTCCATCCTCTATATAATTCCCAGATACTGACATAATTAAGACCAATTGTTTTTTTTTTCATTTGGGAGGTAGATAAAAAAATCTTTTTTTTTTTACTTTTCCTTTAGGTTCTTATTTTCCATGTCTTTAGTCATTTAGTCATTACTAAGTATTTATCATAAGAAACATGACTCCATTACTTCTTGGCTTTTAGCATCTTCTACTTTAGAATATTTTTAATTAGCCAAATATTTTATTTTTAACTCTAATTAGAGATTGTGAAGAAAAATTCTCAGTGTGCATTTGTTTGTTTTTCCTAAATGTGATTCTTCCGTGTGTGAGGGAGCCATGTTCTATTGCTTTCTTGCCAGTAATGGGTAGCAGACAAGGGGCTGGGCAAGGAGTCAGAGGATGTGAGCTTATTTATAAAACTGGTAATAGGAATATTTGCAATACCTAACTCAAAGAGTTGTTAAGAAGAAACTTTTATATTTAGAAATACTGATTACTTTTTAGTCAAAAGATAGGTTCAGGCTCTCCTCATTTACTAGTTATGGAACCTAGGAAAAGTCATTTAACTTCTCTAATCCTCAAGTTCCCATTTATAAAATGAGAGGGTTGAATTAGATGACCTCTAAGGTCCCTTTCAGGTATATAAATCTGTGATTCCATTTTTTTTTCTTTTTAAAAAATTTTTGAACTTAACAAATACCAAATAGAATGAAACATTCTCTCTCTCTCTTTCTCTC
>NW_020954562.1:15291275-15443490 GCF_900497805.2 Vombatus ursinus | reverse complement strand
TCTGTCTGTCTGTCTGTCTGTCTGTCTATCTATCTATTTATCTATCTGGCTGTCTATCTGTCTATTCAGAAAAAAGAGGATTATGCATGAAACTATAGATCTCTATAGCTTTTTGGTACTTTTTCCAGGACCTCTTTCTGTTCTTTGCAATTCTAAGAAGATGTCTCAATAACTCTGTTCTCTTTCTTTTCCTTTTTATTTTTGCTACTTTGTCCCTGTCCCTCTTTACCCTCCTACTTAGCTTTTCCTGGGCAGGAGGGAGAAAAACAGAAAAACAAAAAAAAATCAAATATGAGTAGTCAAGCAAAACAAATTCTTGCATTGACTGTGTCCAAAAATGTAAGTCTTTTTTCTGTATCTTGCCTATCACCTCTTTAGCCAAGAGGTGGATCATACAGTCCTCTAGGATTGTAGTTGGTCATTGCACTGGTAGGAATTCTAAGTGTCTCAAAATTATTTTTCTTTATAATGTTGTTTTAATATTTATAGTTCTTATGGCTCTGTTCACTTCTATCATACAAGTCTTCCCAGGTTTGCTTGAAACTCTCCATTTTGTCATTCTTACAGCTCATTAATATTCCATTACATTCACTTACCATAATTTGTTTAATCATCCCCTAGTAAACAGGCAGTCCTGTAATTTTCATTCCTTTGCTACCACAAAAAGAGATGCTATAAAAATTTTCGTAGACATAGGTCCTTTTTCACTTTCTTTGATCTACTTGGATTTTAGTAATGCTATAGCTGGGGCAGTTAAGTGGTGCAGTGGATAGGGTTCCAGGTCTAGAGTCAAGAAGACTCATCTGCCTGAGTTCAAATCCAGCCTCAGACACTTACTAGCTGTGTGACACTGGGCAAGTCACTTAGCCCTATTTGCCTCAGTTTCCTCATCTGTAAAATGAACTGGAAAAGGAAATGGCAAACCACTCCAGTAACTTTGCCAAGAAACCCCTAAATGAGGTCATGAAGAGTCAGACACAACTGAAAATGATTCAACAACAATAATATAGTCTGATAAAAAGGATACGCACAATTTACTGACTTTTTGGACATAGTTCTGTTTTGCTTTCTAGAATAACTGGACCAATTCACAGCTCCACCAACAGTGCATTAATGTACTTGTTTTCCCACAGCCTCTCTAGCATTTGTCATTATCCCTTTACTTTTTTTCTCATCTATGCCAATCTGATGGTTGTGAGGTGGAAATTCAGTTGCTTTAATTTGAATTTCCTCTAATTATTAGTGATTTGGAACAATTTTTCATATTTCTATTGTCTATGATTTCATCATCATTGTTGCTCATCTTTTTTTTTTCTTATATAAATGCAAGCCATCACCATACTCTCTACAGAAAAGGCTATTCAGTCGATGGGTTAGTGTGAATTGCCTGTTGCACTTTCTCTTCCTGCTGCCACATTTAAGAGTCAGTGACAAGCCAGCTGAAGTAAAATTTCCTGAGTTTATAAAACAAATTACATCAGGAAGCATGGAAGTCTGATTGTGTGCTGAAGGTGGAGCATGTTGTACTACTGTGAAGGCACATTCCCACCCTCAAATGGGGGACATTTTATATTAACAGCATGTCTCCTGTAATGTAATAAAATAAGGATCAGCTCAATACAATTTGGAAAGGGTCAAGTTGTGCAGAAACTTGATCCCATCACGATTGGTTAAAATCAATTACCATGTGTGCTAAATGACTTCATCACTGGCTTGAAATGAACAGCCATTTGGACATCTTGATAAATGTTTTTTAAACTTTGTCACAGTTTATGTTAAACATGAAGTTTCTGAAGACAATAATGTATTCCGTTTCACATTTTTCTTGCTCTTTTTTCCACAATGCCTTCTTTCTGTTCCATGCCCCTCTGTGAAGAAATTTCTTTGAAATTATTGTTTTCTCAGCGATGTCCCATCCCTGTTCCCTCTGATATTTCTAGCCATCTCTGAATATTTCTGAGAGTATTATTAAGCATTGCACAGACTCTGGAGGGAAATACCTTCCTGGTCTAGGAAGGGCCAGTTTGCTCCACTTTTACATGTTTGGTGAGATCTGTGTTAAAGAGACAATGACAACATAGAACTTTTGATGGGAGGGCAGACCCCTTTCTTCTCCACCCCATCTACCAAGTCCTAGCAAGTAAGGGCATGTTGCAGCACTGAGTGTTCGTTTCCTCAGCTCTAAGGATGTCAATGTCTAATGGTTCAGGAGGGCTGAATACAATGGCAGCAGTTCTGTCTGCCTTGACTTCTCCAGTAGCATGTCGTTAAGCCATGGAGGGGAAGGACAAAAAGGAAAAGGAGGAGAGGGTCAGGAAAAAACAAACAAACAAATACTTGCTGATTTTTAAAAATTTTAATTAAAACAATTCCAAAGCTGGGAATTGTTTGGGAAATGTAGTAGAAGAAACAAACTTTGTTTTTCTTGTAGAGGTTGGGAAGCTTAACTATTATTATGCAATTCAATAAATAAGTTCTAGAAAGCACATTATCTTGGTAATAGCTGACATTTTGTGTGATGCATAAATGCTTACAAGGATCAAATGAAATAATTTATGTAATTTACTTTGCAAAACTTAGAGCACCATGCAAATGACAGCTGTTACCTGTTAATTAAAGGAAGTGTAGCTCAGAGGATGGAGAGTATACCTCCAGGGTCAGAGACACCTGCTTTCAAATCTTGCCTCTTAAGACATACTTGGCAATGACCCTTGTTGTGGTCTGTTCTTCATTCTTGAAGAGGACCATGACCTCAGAGAGATGATGACACGACTTGCAATTGAATTGGATTTGAGTGAGTACTATGAAAAGTCAACAGTCTCACTTTTTCCTCTGATGCCATCTGATTCTAGTGGCCAGCTATAGATCAGGAGGACAGGAAATGGCCCAGGATGTAGTGGGAGACCTTCGTCTTTTTCATAGGCTCAGTCTTCTAGAGTTGGAAGGGACCTCCAAGACGGTCCAACCTCCCTGGGGAAGTCACAACCTCTCAGCAACACAGGCGACTCTCACTAACCATGAATCGCAGAAAGGGTGCCTGTCTGCTTTGGTAGAAGGAGATTCCTCATCCGGAGTTCCCTAAACTCAATGAAATCACATGCTGAGTTTAAAAAAAAATTATGAAGCACTTTATACAAAGGAGTGTCATAAAAGCCTATGAAATCACCACTACGGGTATTATTATCCTCATTTTACAGATGGACATTTTCCCCTTATTTCATGAGTTGCCATGCTAAAGAATTCATCACTAAGTGGCTACCTTATTGGCAGTGAACTTCTCTGTTCTTAGGTAGGCTGGTTCTCAGAAAGTAGAGAAAATCTGTTGCAAAAATCAAAGTCAAAGTCCATTGTGGTTAAATTACTTGTTCATGGTTTCATAGCTAGTAAGCAGGGAATACAGAATTCAAACTTAGATACAGTGGAAGGAATGTTGGGCTTAGACTTAGGAACATCTAACTTTGAATCCTGCCTCAGACATATACTAATTATTTAACTTCAGACAAGTCATTCCACTGCTTTCAACCTCAGTTTCCTTATCTGTAAAATGGGGATAAACTTACCTCACAAGGTTATTGAGGACATAATTTTACAGATAGGTAGATAGGTAGATAGACAGATAGAGAGATAGATAGATAGATGGATGGATACACACACATACACACATATGCACATATGTGTATGTATATATGTCTGTGTGTATGCATATATGTCCATATAGGTCTGTATATACAAATATAAATATGCATATATGTACATGTATATATACATATATACACATACTCATATATACATATATACATCTATGTATATATATGCTCATATATATCTAATTGTATATCTGTAATTATATATTATATATACCTAATTTAATACACATAGTATTTTGCAAATCTTAAAACATATTATAAAAGGTATTCTTATTCTTATTATTGACTCCAAATCTAGTAGTCTGATAGCTGCTACTTCTGGAATAATCATTTTCATGAGCTAAGCCTCTCTTTTATGTTTATAAAAGTCTAATAAGAGAGATGTGACACAATCACAGATATATAAGATACCCCCAAGGTATACCAAGGCATCTTTGAGTAACCCTTTCTACAAGATAAGACTGAATATGTGAAATGCCATATGAGTGGTAAGCCCTAAGTGTCATAGGGTTACAAATGAGAGAGAGAATTAGTCCATATATCCATTGTTTTCATCCTATACTTATTTCCTTTAAAATGCCTATACTGTACTCTAATCTGCCATTATCTTATTCTAGGCTCTTACCACCACCTATATTGCTGTACTACCCTTCAGCTACCCTTCTTCCTTTTAATACTTTAATCTACTTCAGTATGTACTACTGGCACACTAATCACTCCCTTATACTATGTCATTCCTCTGCTCATAAGCCTATAATAGTTTCCCATTTCTTGTCTTATCAAATCCGAATTGTCCGCCAAGGTCTCTTTAAATTGACCTTTGCTTACTTATCTGAGCTTGTTTCTGACTTTTCTATAGCAGACATTCTCTGTTTCTGAAATACATTTCCCTTATGGTCTCCTGCACATGTCACATTGATCATTTGAACCTCCATGATTCTTCATACTGTTCTTCTTTTGCCACCCCTACCTTCCCAAATACCTAATGTTCTGTGAATGTAGTAGGGACTAAAAAATTCTTCTATGTTCATTGATTTTCTCCTTGAAATATTCCCTTTCTGATATATCTTTTATCCAATTGTTGCAGGATTTCCCATCGTGACTGTAGAAGCCTTCACTCCAGAGTCCAGTGGGAAAGAAATAAAATACTGGATTTTTAGTGGAAATGAAAATGGAGTATTCTCCTTAAACTCTAAAACAGGTAAGCATTTTGCCTTTTAAACTATATTCATTTTCCATTTAAAACCATTGGGAATTACTTCATAGACCAAGGATAAAAATGGGTAAAAGTTGTAATTTGGAATTCATAGATACATCCCACCTGCTTTTGTGTAATTTCAGCTACAAATGCTTATTAACCATGATTATTACCTGATGACTTGGAACCTCCAAATGAGTAGAACAAGAAACTGTATATTTCAGTAATTAATAAAGGATGATTTGAAATCATCATCTTTTGTCACAGAAGCAAACTTTAACAATAATCTTCTCCAAGAAGTGTGTTCCCTACGTTTTCATATAAGGAAAGATTTATCCTATTAAAAAAAAAAACTCTAACATATTAGCTTTCAACTCAGCTTTTTAACTCATCCTTTGTAAAGACTTGGAGATGTACTAGTGAGATCACTGGTATCCAGGTTGAATTAAAAATAAGTGCATATGTATAGCCCTGGGGAGTTTTCTTGAGATTTTTCTAATTCGCCACTGAATGTCAACAATGCAACAAAAAAGGATTGTGTGGTGGTAAAGAAATTATTCCCAAATACAGTGTGCATTTAATTTAGCTTTAATGAGACCATTATTGTGTTTTAAAGGAATACCAATTGATTATTGGAAACATACTTTTGATGACTAACAACTATGTAGTAGATCCCTATCTACTGCTTCATTCTCAAACCTCAAGGAGAATGTTTTTAATAATTATTCTATTGACATACAACCATCTTATTTAATCTAGAATTATATACACATGTGAGAACTTTTATTTAGGGAATTCCACCCCACCCCCCAATTCCATTCCAGTTTGTAGGGGACCAGGGTTGAATAAAATGAGTTTTGGGGTCCGGCTTAGGGGCCAGCAAACTTTTCAGATTTGCATGCAAAGTTGTCATTTATATACTCTATCACCATGGTCCATCTTCAGAGATGATATCAGGAGCATTCTGGCTGAAAGCCCCCCCAAGCCTTGAGCTCCTATCTGGCCAGACCTTTAAGAGCTAAGGGAAAAGAATGAACACACACACACACACACACACACACAGAGTCAGGAGGAGAGGAAAGCCATTGGTAATGACTGCCTTATCCACTAGTCCCAGAGTGAGATAATGACAACTCTAATGATTTAATGCAATTTGATAAACAGTAAGTATCTATTATGTGCCAGACACTGGGGATGCAAGCACAGTAAAGAGCTGGCAGAGTACTAGGAGCTTTTAATGGGTACACAGTTAAGAACCAGCAAGGGAAATTGATGAGGGAGAACAGTAAAAAATGAAAAGATCAGGAGATGTAAGAGACATAGCTGAGCTGAACCTTGAAAGTAGCTAGAGGTTTTAAGAGATGGAAGTGAGGCAAGTATACATTCCAGGCAAGGGGGATAGCTGAGGCAAAAGCATAGAGAAGGGAGGTGCAAGAACAAATTCAAGGATCACTAGAATTCTAGTTTAGCTGAAATATCAAAAACATGAAGAATAGTAACAAGAAATAAAAATAAGTAAAATAAATGAAGAAATAAATAAAAATAAAAATGAAAGAACAATAAAAATAAATTAAAAATAAAAAAAGAAATAAAAAATGACTGAAACCAAGTCCCAAGTCTTTTAAATAACTTGCTAGAATATTTGTATTTTATCCTAGAGACAATGGGGAACTATCAATGATTTTTTAGAAAGAGAATGGCATGGTCAGACCCATACTTAAGGAAGATTATTTTGTCAGCTGTATGGAGAATGGATTGAAGAAGTAAGAGGTTAGGAGCAGGGAAAATTATTGTGAGGTTATTACAGATGAAGAATGATGAAGACTTAAACCTGGATAGCTGTCCTTGAGTGAAGAGAAGCCAATAGATATGAAAGAATTTATGGAGATAGGAAGCAGCTCTTTAGTGTCTCCACATAGGGACCCCTCATCTGAGACACTCTGTACATGCTCCAGACCTCATTACAGTGCCATTTCAGGACCTCTAAGACCCTAATCAGGGTAAGTCAGCTATAGAGGTTGAACAAGGCATAAGCAGTGATAGAACAAGTGGAGAAGGGACTTAACGCTTATAGACAAAAATAATAATAATAATAATAATAATAAGTTATATAGCTTTTTACTACTTACAAAATGCTATTCATGTTATTTCATTTGATTCTCATAAGTATGAATTAGATGCTATTATTAATCTCATTTTAACAGATGAAGCAACTGAATCTGAAAGAAGTTAAGTGACTTCCTCAGAGTCATAGAGCTTAGGTAAATCTTTGTAATGTCAAGTCCAGTGCTCTTACCCACTGGACCACCTAGTTGTAGTCTAGTTGAACTGGACAGGGAAAATTGGAGAGGCAGAGGGATTGAAGATTACAGTGAAAATCAGTAATAGTTTTAGGAAGCATAAGCAAAGATGGAAAGATAGAAGTTGTGATCAGAGAGGAATTTCAAAGTTCCAGATTGGTCATGGGTATAGCACAGTTAAAGTGATAGTGAGCTGTGAACATCCTTGTGAGCTGTTGAGGGGAAATGAAGATTTAGATCATGGTAGTTTAGGAGGTTGATGAGTTAGGAGGCCATAGTGTCAGAGATAGTAATATATAAAAAAGTCCACAAGTATGAGGGTAAGGGGTTGGAGTAGAGAAGGAAGAATGTGAAAGAGGTAGGCAACTCTTTGAGAAAGGAGAGAGAATGACTTGGGGTCAGTTGATAATAGCAACTAGGATCTAAATAAGGTGATGTTGAGAGGGTGACCTCAAAGTAAGTGAGGCATCTGAGGAATGTGGCAAAGAGAGGGTCTCACAGTGGAAGCAAGGGGCCTCATATGTCAAGGATGTTATAGAAGGGTCAAGTATATGGGTCTGGGTTTCTGTGAATACAAGAAGATATAAAGATTAGGAGAGGAATAACAGGTCTAAAGTTAAGGGAATGCTGTTCATTATGGCATGCGGATTCCCAAGGTGCTATGAAATGAGAGATCAGAGAATAACAGAGGAGACTGGGAAGGGGTAGAGCAGAGGAGAAGGATGATCTGAAATTACAGAGATATTTGACAGAGAGGGAGGGAGGGGAAGAGAGAAAGCGAAAGAGACACAGTGCCTATATATGTGTATATATTTATAAGTACATATGTGTGTGTGTTGAGATAATATATAACTTTTATATACATATATCATGTATGTATATATATATATATTATATATATATATATATACACACCATGGGTGTATGTGTGTATATATATATATATATATGGAGAAATCAGATGTCTAAGGTGAAGAGAATGGGGTGTGTGTGTGTGTGTGTGTGTGTGTGTGTGTGTGTATAGATCTATATCTATGCATTTATCTGTATCTTTGAAAGCAGGGACCATATTTTTGCCTTTCTTTGTATCCATAGCACTTAGCAGAGTACCCAGGACACAGTAAGTGCTTAGTAAATGCTTGTTGACTGACTGACAGGACACTTCCATTACAGAGGGTTGAGTTAATTGATTTTCTCTGACAATTCAATGGAGAGCAGAAGAAGTCATACCTTCACATGAGACAGGCTCTAGGTAAGGGAGGTCTCCAAATCCAGGTCCTTCAGTTTGGTTGGTTGGCTTTTTCCCCAATGTCCTTTCAGAATCTCGGCCCTGCTCCAATTCTCCTTCCAGAAACAGGAATGTCAGTCTTCAAGTGTTCCTCTATTTGCAAAACATCTTGGTTATCAGCCTTCACCATGGCATAGGTTAGCAGAAATGGAATGTGATCAGAGTGCCCAAAGGGGGACAGAAAAGGGGGATGTAAAAGGAATCTAATCAAGTAGAAGAGATGATACCTAAGGCATATTTTGCTATTTTACATCCAACTCCTCCCCAAACATCTCACTATAACTTTGACGATATTACTAAAATCATTTTGTGCATGTCTTTGGCACACTCATCATAGCTCACTAACCCCTTCTCTAGATGTACCACTCAAATGAATCTTTGCAACAGCCTTGCCAAATGTAATGTGCCAAGTTGAAGTGGCAGTAGCAGTAACAAGTCAGCAACATAAATGTCTTCAGTTATACCCTTTCTTTCTGAGAAGGGGATGTGATTAAAAGAAAAATGTTTCCTTTGTCATCAGTGCAAGAAGTCATGAATGTATGCATGTATGTATGTATGTGTACATATGAAGAAAATGCTCTTTTCTATCCTTATTGAGCCAAACTTGATCTAGCCACCGTTGCAGGGTTGAATTCTGTCTCCAAACTTTATGCATCACTCTTGCTTAAGAGAATCCGTGACTCACTAGCTAAACCAATGGGGATTATGTGTGGGACTCTGACAGTTGTTTGACTCTGAATGTTCATGTGAATAACAGATGGTAAAATTAATCATATTATTTGGTATGTTAACATGAAACATAAATGGCCAATGTTGCAAAGATGTCATTTTAGGAGAAGGGACCTATTAAGTTTCTTGAATAATAGAAATATTTGTCAAGTGAGTTGTGTCCATAGACATACTGATTTGAGAGATGTTGCAATCTGTCTCTGTACTGTATGACATGGATTTAGGGAAACTCTGTTCTGCTGATGATTTATACAAGCCATTGGAAAATAACATATTCTAGAGAGGTTTCATTCTTTTAATGTATCTTAATAGTCTTGCCATCACTGAAAATTGTACATATATGTAGCAACACATATATATACACACACACGCAACTATATATGTATATATACATAATATTACATACACACATATATATACATATATATATACATATATATATACACATATATACATAAAACGAGTTGCATAACAAAATAGTGTAGCCAAATCCCACCTTTGGCACATATTAGCTAAGTGACGGTAGGCAAATCACTTAACTTCTCAGTGCCCCAAGCAACTTTCTGAAGTTATAACCTAAAGACATTTTGCTGATGGGCATCAGTGGAGGAAGTTTCTATACTGGGAGTTCCCAACACTGAAGAGATTATAGATCTGTACTAAATAAATATACATATATAAATACACACATGTGTTTTCACATATATTCACACACAAATTATATACATACCATAGTAACATAATTTATTATTTTGTACTGTGTAGTATATAAATACACACAATATTATATAATGTATACATACACCTGCATTTATATATGTATCAATATATTTGTTTAATCACTTTTTTTAAAAGAAAAACAATTAATATCAAGAGTAGACTATTTCCCTGTGATGTGTGTGTATTTCTATGTATATTTTAAGAGAAAAATATCAGTAACATTTGATTTACTTGCAGTAAAACACAGTGGAACTGTTACTTGTATATCATGCTACACATTAGGAGGTATGGCAAATGATGTCTTCTCCCCCCTGGAGAAATACAGATTTCAGTGTTTTTCTTGCTGGTGTAATGTAAAGTCTGATCCTACTTATAATTCACTTCCCACAATTCCCTTTTGAAGTCCCTGAGAACTTTTTTCTGGCTATCTGAGGGGAGAATGCCAGCCGAATGGAAGTCCCAGCCTTGAACTGTTTCACAGACTGCCTATTGCGCATCTCGATTTGCAGACCTTTCATGTCATATGCCACTTGTTACACCAAAAATAAAACAGGACAAGGAAAGCATTAGAGCTGCAGAGCTGCTCCAAGTGCAAAATTCCAATTATCAAAGCCCCAACACAAGTCTTTTATTTTAAAAAATGCTCTTTGATCTGCTCTGTAATTGGCACATTTTCTACAAAGTGACACTGCAACAATTTTATATTGCATTTCTATTACTATTTTTCCTACATAAACAGTAACAGAATATGATACCATGTCAAGTGTTCTATTGTGGATGGAAACAAAGCCCAGGCTGGGCACCTTCCATCTCAGACCCACCTCAGACTCGAGCTCCTCTGAGCTGCTGGCGTTCCCTGTACACCCCTCAGACATGTGGGCCTCAAAATGTACTGAAGACCACTTGCTTTCATCACCAACCCATCACAAAAGATCTTAGAGATTCTGCTGCTAACACATGTGAAGTCTGTTCTGAATTTTCTGTCGGGGACATTGGTAACAATTGACTGTGGTTAGGGAAAATGATTGGGTTTTGGTTCTAAAATAGCAAATTATTTGAATATGAAAATGCAAAAATAAGGGTTAATAATAAGAAAAAATTGAAAATAGCATTTTGAACACCCAAGGCCAGAGTATAAATGATGAAATCCCCAAAACACTCTCTGTTTCAAAAGTGGAACAAAGAAACCATATCTAAGTGGGCATGCTATTCCCTGGATGTCCCAGCAAATGTCTTCTGTTCTATATATCTTCTATATTTTCTTGACTGAATATTTTGTTAGAATGTAAGCTCCTAATGGGTGTGGAGCATTGCACATAATAGCACATTAAAAAAAATACTATTGACTAGTCTTGCTGAATTTTATTTTCTTTCTGATTTTATTTTCCTTTAAAATTTCTTTGTTCTAAGAGATGGATCTCTGGAAGGAATGAGGTGATGTAAACCTAGGTGATGTAAATAAAAAAGATAACATTAAAATCTAATTTTAAAAAGAAAGTAAACTCCTTGAGGACAAGGACTTTTTCACTTTTTTTTGTCTTTGTATCCCTAATACCTAGCACAATGCCTGCCATATAGTAGATGCTTAATAAATGCTTTTGGAATTGAACTGAATCTAGAGGTAGATTGGTTCACCAGGGAAGTGGAATTGGTAGGAGGAGCAGAGCTAGAGCAGCCAACTTAATAGCACAATTTCCAAGTACATTGCTGGCTTCAGTTTCTTTTTCACCTGCCCCTATCTACACCTTGTGTCCTATGAACCTATAACAAGGCAACATGGTGTAGGGAAAAGACTGTTTGATTTGAAGGCAGAGGATCTGATTTCAAATGCTGACTCTACCCCTAATTTTGGGCAAGTCACTTAACCTCTCCGTGTCATTTTCCTCATCTGTAAAATGAGGGGCTTGGACTTGATGACCTCTGACCCCCTTCCAGTTCTAAATGTATCATTTCGTTACCCAATGTGTCTCATAGACATGTCAAACCCATGGATGGGTATTACTCCCCGATTTTGTTGTACGTGAGAAAGGAAAAGGAAAAGAGACATATTTAAGTAGAAAGGCAGGATTTAAAATACCATTAAGAGGGAGGATTTGCCTTTTGAAGTCTGTCTCCTTTAGTTTGAGGAGGCTGGCTGCCTCAGGCTCATGGATGTGAGAGTGGTTTAACTTTTGGCACATGTTACCTCCTCAATCTCCTTGAGGGTGCCTTGCTATTGTTGCAGCTAACCTGGCTTGGTGGCATTTCATCAGCAGCTGATGGGATAGTTGTCAGGATTTTTAAGAAGCTCTTTGTAAGTTGTGAAGCACTAGAAAAATGTGATTAGTATTACTTAGTCTCCTATTCAGGTATATCTCCAGCTTAAAAATTACATTGTAAATTTATGGAATAGCTGCTTTTTAGGGAGTGATGACTATAAAGTGCATCTTTCCTATCATTTCCATACCACATCTGTATATAGTCATAGCATACTTTTGTTTCTTACAGGTGAACTCACTGTGCAGGAGCCAATTTTTCTTGATTTTGAGGTCAGAAATGAAATTAACCTCATTGTTTTGGCTGAAAGTGGCTGGCATACAACCTATTGCAAAGTGGCTATCTTAGTACAAGATGCGAATGATAATGTACCAGTTTTTCAGGCAAGCACTTACCAAGCATCAGTGTCGGAAGGACAGCCCTTCAATACACAAATCATGCAGGTAACACAATATGATTTGATAACCGTTTTTTCCCATTAAAATATACACTAAAATACCTATGACCTACGTTCATCAAATGAGTCTTCCTGTATTGTTGAAAATCTCCAAGCATCTTTACGGGTTCAGATGGATGTCAGTGTGTTACAAGAGTGCTGAGAGTCAGAGAATCAGGGTTTAAATCTTGCCTCTGATAATTTACTGTCCATGTGACCTTCAACATGTCAGTTGAAACCTCAGCTCCCTCCCTCTAAAATGTTTAGACTAGGCTTGATTGTCTCGAAAGGCTCTTCTAGATCTGCATCGTGTGAAGCCACCTCCAAAATAACATGACTGGCAGTCTCAATTGGCCACCCATGGGAATGACTCCCATCTGGGTGTATACCAGCATACTCATCAGATTCTAATGGAATGAATGTTGTCTCAGGCTGCCTAGAGGGACCTCTGGTGAGAACACACTTGCAATGTTTTCAAGATGCAAAGAATGTTTTGAAATAAAATTTTCATTGTTCTGGTATGTGTTAAAGCACAATTGATCATAGACCTATAACTGGAAGAGAACTCGTAGGCCATCTAATCTAATTCACTTGTTTTACAAAACAGGAAACTGAGGTCTAAGGGATTTTCCCCAAATCACAAAAGTAGAAACTGACAGAGGTAACAGTCTTTTAAGCTCACTAGGAAAAATAAGGGTATGGGAGAAAATTAAAATAGTAAATGTCACAATTCTCCCCTCTTGGCATCATATGATGTATTTCCCAATGCCCTCTTCCCCACAGAATATCAAAGAAAAAGAAGGCTCCCTATTCCATTCCCAGTAGGAATTCCTTTCCCACTCCATAACTGTGGAGAGTTCACCTTCTAATAACAATAGCACATACAGGTATAACCCCAGATAGGAGTTATTCCACCCTGGAGATATCTGGGTGGTGAATCTAGACTCCATGACTTCCAGCTATGTTGGGTTTCATAGGATACAGGTTTAGAAGAGCCCTTTGAGACAATCAAGCTTAGCCTAAGCATTTTAGAGATGAGAAAACTGAGATTTCAACTGACATGTTGAAGTAGAATGACCTGCATTGGTAGAGGGAGCTTCCACACCTAGGACTTCCCAATACCAGTGGAATCTGAGGTCTAGTTACTCTCCTATTCCATTAGATGTTCTGTCTCCTTTAGATAATAAAGATGCTTTGGGACAAATAGACCCTGCATTCCTACCTCACTGTGAGATTTTTAAAATAAATTTGGTATATGTCACTTTTCAGATTACAGTCATTTTTTTTCCATTTTGTAAATCTGGTTGCCACCCAGTCCGGGACTTTATTATGAAATCCAAATGTAGTGGAAAATCAAACCACCATGTTATTAGATTTTTTTATTGCTTTTATAGGACCCAAATCTCAAAAATGCGAAAGTAGTGGAGCATTGTTTGTTCTCCTCCACAAAAATCATTAGTTTTCTGTGTTTGAGATGTTATTAAGTCTAGATGCTAAATGCCTGTGGAAAATGATGCAAACCCATTGTGTTTATTTACAATCCAGCCTGAAGAAGTCAGCAAATGACTGCTTGTTGAGAATCAAGTTTCTCTAAAATATACACCCCACAATTTCTTTGGGTTATGTCAACCTCTTTAGAGATAGCTTTAAACTCAAACTTCTATAACGAATAAAAACTTATTACCTTGTTTATTTACTAGTAATACTTTTGCTATTTTGCCTAGAAAAAAAAGGTTAAGAAGAAAATATGTATGTTTTGCCATTTTAAGGCCTTATGTACTTGTCAAGAAAGTAGTCTAGCTTAAGGAAAAGAACATCTTTATAAGAGTCCAAAGACCTAGGATCTACTCTTAGCTTCTTCACTAACCCACCATGTCACCTCCAGCAAGTCTCCAGAATGAAAGTGAAACTATCTTCAAAGAATATTATAGTTAGAAAGTTGCTTAAAGATGATCGAATCTAACCTCTTGGTAAGATCAGGAAATAGAGATAAAAAGAAAAGGCATCTGTCAGGATTCATGTCACCAGTAAGCAGCTAACCTGGTACTCAAGTCAAGGTCTTCTAGCTTCAAGTCAACCTTACTGGCCTCAAAAGGAGGCAGTTAAATTAGGAAACCTTTGAAGTAACTTCTAACTCTAACCTTCCGTGTTCCACCTTGTTTCTGGTTGGCTTCCTTTTCTGGTGCTACCTACTAGTTTGAGCACTGTTCCATTTGAATCTTCAGTTCAGGAACAGAATGTTCGAGGAAGTTAGACTTCATTTTTTTTTAAATTAACATTTATGTTTCCCCATTGCCCAAAATTCTGAATGAGTTACATGTGTGCCACTGTCTGAGGGGGCTTCATGCCTTGCTGGGGTCATTGACTGACAGAATTATGCACAGAATTTCCCCAACTGTCACTTAAATTTGCATGAGATAAAATCTCAATGCTAAGCAACTTTGTTGTAATTTTTGTGACATACATAGAGAAAGTCTTCCAGGTGAGGTGCTGGGAATACCCACATCAATGAGCTCACAGATCTTTGACACATTGAAGCACAGGTGGACTAACTAAAGATTTGCATTCCATAGGTTTTTGCTGCTGACCTTGACAGTGGATTGAATGGGCAAATTGAGTATTCAATCCTCTTAGGCAACCAGGATGGAGCATTTCATATTGATGCAGCAAGTGGCGTAATAGCAACTAATACAATTCTGGACTATGAAGAAACCAATTCCTACAGGTTTGTCAAGGATTTGGAATCCTTTGGTGTGACTTTTGCCCTTGTTTCTGAATTTCCTATTGCTTAGGATTGTAGATTGACTTTTGTTGTATTCATTTGAATTTGAAAGGCATTTTTTTGCCTTTTTTGACTGCCTATATGGATGTATTAATTCTTCAAGAAACATTTACCGTTTGCTTCTAGACCTTTGTTTGTTTGTTTGTTTTTTCCTCATTCCTTTTAGATGTTTCATGATATAGGGTCTTGAGAGTGGGGAATTCTTTCCTTGAGAGAACTTTCCCAGTTAGAGAAAAACTTGCTTTATACTTTTTAAATTATTATTAATTAAATAATAATAATTAATTAAATTAATTAATTTTTATTATTAATTCTTATAATTAATTAATTTTTATTGTTAATTAATAATAATTAATTAAATTAATTAATTTATTATTATAATATTTTTATATTATACTAATCAAATAATTGATAGACATTTTTCAACATCTACTTGTGTCTAGCTTCTTGATAGGCACTGGGGAAATGACAACGAAATGAAATGGTTTCTTCCCTCCAGAAGCATTTGGGAGGAATAACGTGTATACCTTTAAGTGAATACAAACTATATTCAAAATGGCGGGGGTGGGGATGGACAGCTCAGAGATCAGGAAAGACACGCTAGAGGAGATGGCACTTAAATTGGTCATTGAAAGGAAGTGGGGATCCTTCTAAGCTGAAGTGATGAGGGAGTACATTCTATGCATGGAGAATAGCTTGTTCAAGGGCAGAGTTAGGAGCTAGAATGTTGTAAGCCATTTGGGTAAGATGATAGAGTTCACCAAAGGGAAAATGTGTAATAAGTCTGGAAAGGCAGGCTGGAGTGTGCAGGTTGAAGAAGTAAGTGACATGGAAGCAACTAGTGGTTTTTCTAATAAATTAACTGAGATCATTAAGGGTAGAGGTGGGGGTGGTGGAGATATTCCAGGCATATTTTTAATGTTGACAACAGAGGACTCTTTTGGAAACAACAAGAAGAAAAAATGTTCCCTAAGATTTACATTGCCAAGAAGGAGAAATCAGTTCCTGAATTTTAACTAGGGAAGGGTAGATGAACTCCATTGCCAATATTCAATGCTGCCAATGTTTTCTAATTAAAACCTATGCTGGGGTCTCATTTGTAGAACATTAGGGCACATGAGGGCTATGTGAAGGGCAGACTTCCAGTGATTTAGAAATATAAACCCCAAGCTTGGGTTACTGCATCATTTTTAAGGACCGATTTTTTTTGAAACTATATTTTCCCATCTGTAGAGAAGTGTAGAAATAACAATTTTAAACTCAAGGAACTGTTGATTTTGGGCAATGCCCCAGGTTATCTGAATTCCCTTGGTGACTTCTGTCCTAACATTTAGGTCATCTTCTTGCTTCTAGTGAAACATCATTGATCCATCCCTGAGATCAGAGGGTCATTCGAGGCCTATTATGTAAGGAAAATCTTTGCTTAAGCCAGCAAAATAACCAGCCAGAAAGGAGGACTTCTCCTAAAGGAATTAAGGAAGGACTTTCTAATTTTGGATGAAGTCAAAAATCTTAGTAAACCCTGGGATGGGATCAATGGATCCCAAGTTAATGGAGGTCAGAGGAAATGGTGCCATCATTTTATAACAGAACTTTGAGGCCTCAAAGATCCTACACGCATCTACGTGGTGCCATCGTTTTATAACAGAACTTTGAGGCCTCAAAGATCCTACATGCACCTACATGGTTCCATCGTTTTATAACAGAACTTCGAGGCCTCAAAGATCCTACGTGCAAGGATGCTGCACCAAGAGTTGATGTGAGTAAACTACTGGACTTTGAAATAACAAGTGCTTCAAGATATTAATAAGGTATTAGTATAACATGATCATTGGTAGAGACCTCCTCCATTTAGGGAAGCAAAGAAAAGAAGATGAATAAGAAAACTAAAGCTTTGTAACTCAACTCCTCATTTCAGGCTTCTAAATAATAGGTGGCATAAAAAGAACGATCAGAGGAGGACTTTTTGATGTCTCTATTGTAGGAAAATTATAGGAATTATATAGGAATGTAATTATATATAGGAATATATATATAGAATAGTATATATTATATAAGAATATATATATAGGAATGTGTAATATATAAATAATTATAGGAAATTATAGGAAAATTTATTAAGAGGAAAAGAAAGCATCAATCCAAATTTTCCCTGACATCTTTTATCAAAAAGAGAGTTAAGCTACTAAAAGCATTCCCCAAAAGCCCTCCTAAATATTGGAAGGCAAAACCATATTAATTATGTATTTAATTAATGTGTATTATGGCTACAAATCATGAAACATAAGTATTCCTGAAAACTTTAAAACTAGTATCAGGAAGAGGATAAAGAATTGGTACAGGGTGGGGTAGGGGGAACAGTCTTCAATATGGAACTAATAAGCACCTACAAGGAAGAAACCAAGTTAAAAAAAATGTCTTCAAAGGAAAGTCATCATTAAAAAGAAGATGAGCTGGTCACATGGTGAGATTGAGGGATGACTGATGGCTAGCCCATGTGTTCTCTTGGGAGTCTTGTGATATGCAGAGATGAAAAAGATTTCCAACATGTTGGGTTGACCTCCTAAATCTTATAGGAGGACATAGACAAGAGCTACCCAGAATGGGCAAGTGGGCAGGGATTGAGATCAGTATCCACATCACTGATCTCACAGCCCCTTTTGAGTATCTGTGTATAGAGACAACATTAGCTGTAGGTTAGTCAGTGAGGCATCTTCCTACTTTCATGGATCTGATGAGTATGCTTCTGAGTCAGCCAGCAATTTACTGCATTTCTCAGTCAACATAACCCTCTTTTATCAATCATTTCTGGTCTTGGTTGGTATTAAATTAAAAATAGACCTGGATTATTTTCTTCTGTAAGGAGAGAATTTTGACAAATCCCTATTGCGGCCTAAAGGAAGATTTGGGGTGTGGGGAGCGGAATCATAGCAATG
This sequence comes from Vombatus ursinus, assembly GCF_900497805.2. NCBI lineage: Eukaryota > Metazoa > Chordata > Mammalia > Diprotodontia > Vombatidae > Vombatus > Vombatus ursinus. The sequence goes on along the minus strand of NW_020954562.1, from coordinate 15,425,198 downwards.
ATAATTGAGAGCTTGTGCAATTGAAGTTCTGATTCTGGGTGTTGGCATGGCATGGAGAGAAGATTGTTTGACCATCATTGGTCAAACAATAAGACTGAACCCGAGTGGAAAGGGGCCCCTCTAAAGTCAGGCAGATTCATTTGCAGTTTCTGCTGACGCCACAGTCAAGCCAGTGGTTCTCCTTGTGCATATGGCCAGTTGGATGGAAGACAACCAATTAATTTCCCAAAGGCTGCCAAGAAACTATCATAAACCACTTGATGCCTCTCAGAAGTCGGCAGAGCTGCAGCCATAATTTTCACTTGTCCCCTGAGCCTCTGAGTCACCCTTCACTTGCCCTCTTACTTCAAAACTAAATGATATATATTTCTCTATATCAAAGATTTCTACTTATTTTCATCTGACATAGACATTGTATGTAATCTTCCACCCTCAACTCCCCCAAAACATTGTAAGGGCCTGAAAATAGGGCTGGTTATAGGGGAAGGGCTGACAGAATATCCACTTTGATGCCTTGGCTAAGATACCAGCATAAGATTCCTTTTCTTCAGAGAAACATTAGAAGGTGATTATTTTTAGTAAAATATTTCCATGTGTACCTTACGGATGTTCACAAAATAAATCCTTCTATGTGGAATTATTCCTGCGCCCCAACTGAGCAGAATTTTATGATTCAAGTTCTGTGTTCTCTTGAATGACCCTAAACTGTGAGCATCCAGCAGGCGGCTTGGGTTGTTTGTGAATGGCAGGAGTATCCAGGGATTAGATCACTAATACCCTTGATACCCAGACATAGCATTACAATATGGAGAAAAGTATAAATATCTATTTGTAGTTTCATTTAGAAATATATGACATGGAAGGAAAAAAAACCTCATATGTTCTAATGATCAGGAGAAAGTAAGTGTGACAGCTGGACAGGATCTGCTTTGCTAAAAGCAGTTTTGGCAGCTAAGGGAGTCTGATGCCCATTTCTGGAATGAGGTCTTCTTGGGTTAATCTCTGAGTTGACTTAGCACCTCTAATGACCTCAGCTATTGAATGATGTCCCCTCAAAATGTCTGGCCTTCACTTCTAGAGCTATGCCACTTGTCAGTGTTGTTTTCATTGTCTGTGAAGTTATTCATTGGGAGTGAAGCCTTTCCGTAGCAAATACAAGCAAGCTTGATAGCGATCCAAGCTTTTCTCCCTACCAGGCATGTCCGTGTAAATCTGTGCTGTGAACTTATCTTCATGGGCCCAAGATCTACAGTTAGAAGGAGCTTTAGAGATCATCTGAGCCAACCTCCTCATTTTATAGATAAGGAAACCAAGGTCCAGAGAAGTTAAGCAATTTCCCTCAAGGTCATGCACACAGTAAATAGTAGAGTCAGGCTTTGACTTTGGGTCCTGGGATTTGTATTTACAAGTTCATCATGATGTCTCACATCTCCATTGTCTTCCTTGTTAAACTGTAACTCTTTAAGACCAGGGGCTCTGATCCTTGCTAGCTAACCCTTTGAAGTTTAATAGTATATATTTAATTGCTGCTAATTATAATAGCACGATGTCATGAAAAGGAGCACAGGACAAAATGTGAGAAGACATGAATTCTCATTCTAATCTGCCACTTAGCACTAGCTGAATCTTGGATCTTAGATACCTCTCTAAGCCTCACTTTCTTCATTTGTAAAATGAGAATAATAATTATTCCAACATTTCCCACCTTCTGGAGTTTCTGTGAATATTCATTGAAGTAAGATGTGGAAGTGCTTTGAAAACTCGTAAATGTTATGCAAATATTAAATGACATGATGATGGTCTTATATTTTGAATCTCACTTTTTTAAATGTTTTGAATATGAATCTGAAAAATCTCAATGCAAAACAACTCTTTTGCAGTTGTATTTTTTCTTTTTTGTGAATAATGTTTTATTTTTTCCCCAATTATGTGAAAACAATTTTTAACATTCATTAAAAAAATTGAGTTCTAAATTTTCTTTCTGCCTCTCTCCCTTCCCTCCTCCCTGAGACAGCAAGCAATTTGATATAGATTATACATGTGCAATCATGCAACACATATTTTCTTATTAGTCATACTGTGAAAGGAAACACAGGCCAAAAAAGAAATGTGGAAAAAAATAAAGTGAAAAATGGTATGCTTAGATCTTCATTCAGACTCCATCAGTTCTTTTTCTGGAGGTGGATAACATTTTTCTCAATGAGTCCTATGGAATTGCCTTGCATCATTGTATGGTTGAGAACAGCTAAGCCATTCACAGTTGACCATGATGCATTATTGCCATTACTATGTGCACTGTTCTTCTGGTTCTACTCAAGGAATTATGTTTTTTGACAGTGAGATGAATATATCAGCAGTTTCCTGGTCATGTTTTTAACTTGATGGGTTGGAGAAGGTATGAAGAGTGTTCCTGGAGGCATCTCTTTATCCAGAGCACTCTTTGGGAGAGGAATAAATTCTACAGACTGTTTCCCAGAAGTTCTTCATTTGTTTTGACATAACACTTTTTAATCTGTTGAGGCTTGCTGGACTCGATTATCCAAACCTGTCAAAAAAAATAAATTCCGGTCTTTCATTCTTGTATCAAAATATATACTTCTTTTTTCAAAAATGTGATTTGGAAAAAAGCAGTGCCAGGGGAAAAATAAGTAGCTACTCAGCTCATTATTCATCTTCTTCTGCATATTTAATATTAACGTTGTTTTTCTTCATCCCAATTTCTTCCTCAAACTAGCTTGATTGTCCAAGCTGCCGATAAAGGGATGCCTAGGCTTTCTGCTACAGCTGTGGTCAAAATCCAAGTGGTAGACCTCAATGATAATATCCCAGCCTTCCTCCCTTCTGAACGAGTAGAAGTTCCAGAAAGTAAGTGTGGAAATCCTAAGATGGTGGTTTTGATTCCTGTTAATTGAAGAGGCTAAAGCGAAGGTCCTTGTTTTAATTGGGCCATCCCCATGAAGAGCAGTTAAAGTTCAGTTACTTACAGAGAGTCATATTTGGGTGATCACATGATCACAACCATGTATCTAAGGGCCTAATTATGTCATATAGCACTTTGGCAGTCTAGTGAATCCTGTAGTCCCTTTATCAGAAAAATGTTTTTGAATATAATGTTTTTCAATGCCTAAAATAAAATATGAGACTTAAAAAGAATCCAATTATATTGAAATACAATTATCAATTTTTTTAAAAGTTCACAAATCCCAGATTAAATATTCCTGCTCTAGTGGGTTTTAACTTTCTATCTGAATTAGGTCTTTTGGGAACCTGTGTCAGTACAATAGGTCAGTAACACAAAGTGTAAGGAAGTGGGTGGGGAAATAGTTTCCAGGGCCATTTTGCCAACTATTTTCTCCCAAGATAGCCCAAGAAAGCAGTTGCTAGATATTAATGTCATTTTGATGATACTAAGAATTTTTTCGTAAATATACATGAAATAAATATGCATATATGTTTATATTCATATATACATATAAGCATGTATATTTACATCATTATATATGCATTATATAAAATATATATGATATGTGCCTTATATATAATATATGTGATATGTACTAGTTCTCCTTGTAGGTGATATGGGTCTTAAATCTGCTGCCTATGCCCATTATTTCAATGTATTCATCTCTTCCCAAGGCAAAAATCTATCAGACTGCAACAGAAATGCAAAGCAGATTGACATTCCGCTCCATCCCCCCAGCTCTTTCCTAGAACATCCCTAAGAAGAGGGAAACAGGGAACCTGCTGCTATGTAGTTTGTAAACAATTAACATAAAGAAGACCCTTCCTTATCCACAAGGTGATATGCTAGAGAGATCTCGAAGAAAGGAGAAGGCAGCTTGCCACTGGTATCAGTGGAATGAGTTCCACTGATGTAATTACAGCTTTAAAGTATGTAGGACTACTTTAGAGAACAAAAAATCTCATCTAAGGAATTCAGAATTTTGTTACAAGGACTATGTGTCTTCTTTATTTTCCCCCCTTTGGCTAGGCAATGGGGTTAAGTGACTTGCCCAGGGTCACACAGCTATTAAGTGTTATGTGTCTGAGGCTGGATTTGAACTCAGGTCCTCCTGAATCCAGGGCCAGTGCTCTGTCCACTGAGCCATCTAGCTGCCCCAAGAGCTATGTGTCTTAACTGGCACACTGTAAGTATTCTGGGCTCTCTTGAACTGGACTGGCTCATGCATCTTGGGGTTAAGTATCCCTAGAGTATTTCAAAACGTAGATTAATACTAATTAATACCTTCACTTCCAATCTATCTTCAGAGGGACAAGGTTATCTTTTAGGTCACTTTAGAACCTTTCTTCTGTTCATGTAAAACTGAGCACCAGAAAGCATTCCAGGAAAGGGTCAAGATAAAGGTGCATTTATGATCATATGAGTAAATGGGTCTTAATGATGGCTGACTACAGTTGTCACTTTTACAGGTATTCCACTTGGTTCTGTTGTGACTCGAGTGTCTGCTCATGACAGAGATTCAGACCCTGCTCTTGTCTTCAGTTTCACTAAGGGGGGTAACCCTGGCAGTAGATTTGCAATTGATCACAACACTGGAGTGGTGATGCTAGTAAAGCCATTGGATTTTGAAGGAGGGCATGAATATGAGCTACTGGTTGAGGTTTCGGACTCTGTGCACCACACGGAAGCGGTGCTCATGGTCTACGTTATGGATGTCAACGACAACCCCCCACTCTTTTCCCAAGATTTCTATCAGGTAATGAGGTTACAGTTCTATAGATACCATGGCCCAAGCTCAGGAGTGTAGGGAATAGTCCAAGATCTCTATTGCTGAGGGATGGCTTAGGCAGGCACCATTCAGTAACACACTCTTTTGAATATTTAATATTGTCTAAGACAGGAGGTGTGCTTAATGTGACTACAGCTGGAGTTGAATATTTCATTCAATTTCCTTCTCGTGCAATGCCTATACCAACCTCGTTGCACATGTCTAGGGCTCCCCCAATGTTGTTAAAGATTATTTTTGACACTACACTTTTTTTTTTGTAAAATGCCTAACACTTCCCATGATATTAGCAGGCTTTTTGCTGCACTCCAACGTTGAGACTTCAGTTTTTGTAAATTGAGGACAGTTGTGTCATCTGCTATTCATTCAGGCTTTGCATCTTTAAAAATATTGGAGTGAAGAGAATCTTTTCTTTTCTCAGCAGATTTGGTGAATGTTCTAAATGGTTTATTGCAGAAGCAACTAATTGTGGGCATAATCTACTGGGTGAACCACACAGTGATGTTTGATTTCTCAAACATTTTCAGGACTAGGGACAATGACAGACCACAATTTGCCACTTCAGAATGGCCTTCAGGTTTCTTTCATGTCATAAATGCACAGTGCAAGTATAAAGACAGCATGGGAAGACATTGGAATGCTCTGGAGGGCCTTAGTGTTTTGTGGGGAAGACACACACACACACACACACACACACACACACAGAAAGAGTGAGCGATTGAATCTCCTCCAACCTGTGGAGCTATTTTGGAAAGAAAATAGGTCAAAGATGGAGTTAATAAGGCAAAGTTCGCCCTGAATCCTGGAACTTTTCTGCTTTTATCTTTTAATATCTCAACTCAACAAAGTTAGTGCAGCTTAAGGAAATCAGGAGAAGCAGCATGTCCAAAGAAAGGCACAGGATAATATTTCCTCAACAAAAACACCCCAGTTATCATTTGTCCAAGAAAATATGTTTAGCCCATAAGCAAATTATGTCTTCTTAATCTCCTGTTTCTCTTTTGGATACAGGTCACATTGCCTGAAATGATGCCTGTAGGATCCTCCATCTTGACTGTGTCAGCCACAGATCAGGACACAGGAATTGATGGAAGGATTTCCTACAGAATCCTTTCTTCTGCTGACGGATTTTCAATTGATCCTCAGAATGGTGAGTTATTTTCAGGGCCTGCAAAATTCATCAGTTTCAGTCAAAGAGTGGGAAATGGAAAACCTCTCTTCCAAATGTGGCTTGGCTTGCATTCACTGAAGTAAAGCCACAAAATTCCCGTTAATCTGGAAGTCCCAGGCTCCAGATTCAGTGCTATTTTTCCTCTGTTACACCTTAGCCATACCTGGAAAGAAATAGAGGATTGGTGACTATATTCTAAATACACAAAGGCTCAAGGTATCCAAGACAGTAACACTCTACTCATAAAACCAAGTATAATTCCAGCAAACATCCCAGAACTGTTGTGGCAAAACTCTGCCTGAGTTGAACTCTGCAGTCAAGGGGATTGGTTTAGAGCAGAAGCGCTAATGCTCCTACAGACTTTGTTTACCTTCAAGCCAGGTACAAAGTAGTCAGTTGTAGTTGTCAGTGCGATACAATTGAAAGAGTACTGGCTCAGGGGTCTGAGGAGTTGGGTTCAGATCCTGCCTCTGACATTTATTACCTATGTGACTTCAGGTAAGTCACCTGCCTTTTCTGGACCTCAGTTTTCTCATCCATAAAAGGAAGAGGGATAAATTATGAAGCTTTAGATGGTCCTTCCGAAGTTGAGCCATCTTTCTCCTTTTGTATAGTTAAAAAACAAAAGAAGAAAAAAGCAGAAATCTTTTGTAACATTTGGTATTCTGGCTGATGTGCTTCTTGCAAGGTTCTTACACATTTTTGCTAATTACACATACCTTTGTGGTTGTGGGAAGCTTTGCAGTTATTGACTTATAACTGGTATAGCTGAAACTTTATCTAGATGGTTATTAAACAGTGAAAATTGTAGATGAATACTTGAAACTGAGTTTTGTAAGATATAATTTTCCCCAACAAGATCATCCCTTGAGGAGAATAAAGGGCCTGGAGAAAATCATGCTATATGGCTTGCCCCAAAACCTTTCTGTAAAGGAAATATTGTTAAAGTAAGTATACATAATAACTTGAAGGGAAAAGAAAATCACAAAAACCAGCATGCAGCCTAAGCATTGGTGTGCTTGGCAGATGTCATGACCAGACAATCAGCCCCCATCTTGTGGAGGAGGGGAAGAAAGAAGAGGAAGCCAATTTTAGGAATAGGGACATGTACAATTTTTTCTTTTTTCTTTTTTTTTTTTTTAACAACCACTCAATCTTTCACCCTTGCTTGATAGAGAATGTTATATTCCATTTTCTTGGTCTTTATATGAAAGCTTAGGATCCACGTTGAACTTGCCAATTTTCTGTACCCAGGACCAGTGTACTGTGCAAATTTACACACATATACAATTGAATGGACCCTGTTTGTCAAAAACCAAATACTTTAAAATTATTTTGATTTCATTATTAACGAAACTGTAATGGAAATGAATATTTCATTTTTTAATCTAAATATATTTTCCATGTTTATGTACCATTCATATATGTGTCATCAAGTGACTGTCATTTGTTACCTATTTCTAGCCACAATGAGATACAGAAAACATATTTTACTGACATAAAAACAATCATACGAATGAAATTTCATATTGACCTGAAGGGAATGGTTTTGGGAAAGGGACAATAGCATCCTTTAGAGAATTCTTTTCAACATCATTTTCTTACATTACAGTACCTGTTCCTGCAGTCTTTACAAAGTATTTCCATGTTGGCATGTTTTACATATAAGCATGACCTGAGACTTTTATCAAGCTATGTGAGATGACTTTTAGCTGCCCTAAACCAGCTTGTCCCACAATTTTGGCTTTGGATTAACTATACAAAATTTTACGTAGAGTTTTTACCAGTGGTGGTATAGTGGTGGGAAAATTCACCGGCCCTGGGGTCAGAAGGCCTGGGTTCAAACTTGGCCTCTAATGCTTAATGTCTGGGTAACCTTGAACAAGGCACTTTTTCCTCCCCAGGCCTCAGTTTCCTCCCCAGGGTTAGACTAGGTGATCTCTGAGGTCCCTTCTATTTCCATATCAATGACTGGATGATCCTAATTGCACATGAGAAATTATTCATAGAATTTCCTTCTATCCGCTACCTTGTATAACATGCCAGAGAATCCTGAAGCAGATCACAGAACAAAATCATTTCACAGCCAGCAAGGACCTTAGACTCCATCAGTTCCACCCCTTTTAATAGAATAAGGGACCTGAGGCCCAGAGACACAAAATAACTTACTCAAAGTCAATCACACAGTTGGACAGTTCTTTGGTCTCCAGGTGACTGCCCACCCGCACCCCACTCCCGTGTCCCAGATGCCTCATAAAGTGTTGCAATGAGCTCTGGCCACCGGGATGAAAGAAGTTAACTAACCCAAGAAGAATAACAGCAGCCACAGCAGCACACATGTATATGGCGCTTTAAGTCTAACGAAGCATTTTCCTTATTTGCAGACTTGTGAATATTGTTGTTCACTTTTTAGATAAGAGAGCTTTGAGGCATCAGGAAGTTAAATAACTTGTCCATAATGACCCATTTGGTGCCTGAGACAGAATTCAAGCCCAGGTCTCCTAACTACTAGTTTAGCATTCCATTTACTATGCTATACTGCCCCTCATGCAGGTAGCATTTCTGTACAAACTCCTCTTATGCTGGAGAAAAAAAACAATACACAAATATACATGTATACAAACAAGCACATATACATATACATACCTACATGGTGATCAGTCATTTCAGTCGTGTATGACTCTTTGTGACCCCATTTGGGGTTTTCTTGGCAGAGATACTGGAGTGGTTTGCCATTTCCTTCTCCAGCTCATTTTACAGATGAAGAAACTGAGGCAAACAGGGTTAAGTGACTTGCTGAGGGTCACACAGCTAGTAAGTGTCTGAGGCCAGATTTGAGCTCAGGAAAATGAGTCTTCCAGACTACATGCCTGGTGCTCTATCCACTGTGCCACCTAGCTGCCAATATACATACATACATACATACATACATACATACATACATACATACACATGTATCATCAGACTTTTATATGCAAACATATGCACATATGATGAATCTAACTTATGTGCTTTAAAAAAATAACAATTGAGTCACAATTTGTCCTATGCTTTTATGAGTGGTTAATGGTAAACATGATAGCATCTAACATGGTGCTATACATACAATTCTTTCTCAGTAAACAGTTGTATTGAATGAATAATTTTGTTGAATAGATACCTCAAATCTAAACTCACAGAAAACATGGTTACGGTTCTTATTTTTCAGGCTCCATATTTACTGTCAAACCTGTGATGCTTTTGGACAAAACATCAACAATCCAACTTCCTGTGGAAGCCAAAGATGGTGGTATCCCTAGTTTGACAGCCCTTACTTTGGTGGAAATAGAAATTCAAGATGTGAACAACCATGCCCCTCAGTTCACCGTGGAGTACTATAACATCACCGTGAGTGAAGATGCAGTCATTGGGACCACCCTGCTCACATTTTCAGCTGTCGACCATGACTGGACCCATGAAAACACACATGTTGAATATTCTGTCATCAGCAGTAATTTGCAGAATACTTTCCATGTTGAAACTCATGTAATTCCCTCAGGATCCCCTTACAAGCGTGTTGGTCATCTTGTCCTGAGCCACCCTCTAGACAGGGAAACTATGGCCTGCCATAAACTCATCATTCTAGCTTCTGATCATGGTCATCCCCCATTGAATTCTACAGCCACCATATTAATAGATGTGCTTGATGTCAATGATAATCCTCCAATATTCAGCTCTCCAGAATACCGTGCCCACGTTAAGGAAAGTCTGCCTGTCGGTAATCAGATTGTTGTGGTCTCTGCAAAAGACCATGACACTGGAGACAATTCCAAAGTCACCTACACCATCATCTCAGGAAACGAACGAGGACATTTCCAAGTAGATGGGGAAACTGGAGTGATAACTTTGATTAAACCCTTGGATTATGAAGACACATTGATGTTCACCTTAACTGTCCAAGCCTCAAATAGAGGAACAAATAATTTTGCTTTCTCAGCGGTATTTATCAGTGTCTTAGATGACAATGACCATGTCCCCCAGTTCATGTTCTCAAGTTTGAACTGTGTTGTCCCTGAAAATTTGCCTAATTTCTCCATCATATGTACAGCACATGCCTTGGATTTTGATGCTGGCCCTTATGGACACCTAACATACTCTATTCAGTCATCCTGTTTAATGAATCATGGAATCCTTCATGATCATGACCTATTTTTTATTGACCCATTAACAGGGGATATCTATGCCAAGCATATCCTAGACTATGAAAGTGAAAATAAACACTGCTTCATTGTTCAGGCAGAAGACAAAGGTGAGGCCAAAGCCACTTTGATGGTCCAAGTGGATGTTGAAGGAATTGATGAATATGAACCTATTTTCACACAAGACCACTATTTCTTTAGTCTTCCAGAGATTCATCACATAAGACAGGTTATTGGCAAAGTAGAAGCATCTGATGCTGATGCCGGAATTGATGGACTTGTGCTTTATACCCTTGCAACTTCATCAACATTCTTATCTATTAATAAAACCAGTGGGAATGTCTACTGGGTTGGAGACCCTCCCTTTATGGGAAGCAGCATCAGGAAAGATGACATCATTGAAATGAAGGTAATAGCACACAGTCCTAAAATAGACTCTAAGTCCTCCTCTTGCACCATCTTTGTAAATATGTCCTCTTTTGCTCAGGGAGGATACTATGCATTGCCTGCTGACAGCCTTTCAATCAGCCTCACAGCCTCCATCATCATATTTCTACTCTTGGTCATCAGCCTTGTTGCCCTGTTTTTAAGATATAAACGAAAAGACACAGTGAACTCCTGTGGGGAGAAAAAGGTCCCCTCATCCTCACCTAGTAATCTGAGCCTGACTAGCGATCCCAGCGTCCTCAAGAACTCCCAGAAAGCTCCAGATGTGGGCAATGGCATTCTTCCCATGGGCTCCATGTCTGAATGGTTGGATTTAGTAGATATGAGAGAGAAAAAGGATATGGTGAATCCTTGCAGGCATTCAGACTCAAGCGGCCACTGCTCAGTGGAAGGAGATACTGCTGAGGATGAGGAGATCAAAAGGATCAACGAATACCCCTGCCGAAAGGGCTCCGGCTCAGTTCCGAGTGACCGAGGGTCTCGGGTGCCAGATTCTGGAATACCCAGAGACTCTGACCAGCTCTCTTGCCTTTCTGGGGAAACAGATGTGGTGATCACCGCTGAAACCTTAGAGAACAGTTTCGCCTTTGAGGGTGTAGGAGAAAGGTGTGATTCCATTTATGCTCAAAATAAAATGCCGTCCCAGACACTCCACAAAATTGGAATGAAAGAGAAAACCCTCATGGAAGATGTTAGGAGAGATTATATCTTTATTTCAAATGATCAGGACTCAAGGTACGGATCTCTTGCAACTTTAGAAGCTCCCACCAAGGATCCAAGAAGCAGTTATGACTGGGATTACCTCCTCAACTGGGAGCCCCAGTTTCAGCCTCTTTCTTCTGTCTTCAATGACATTGCAAAGCTGAAAGATGAACATTTGCAGGTGCCTGGATTATCACAGGGGAAGAAATCTTTTGTTTTCCCACCTCCTTTGATCACATCAGTAGCACAGCCTGGCATAAAGGCAGTGCCACCACGAATGCCAAGCCTCTCACCAGGGAAAGCATTCGAAAAATACCCACGTTCTCCCCTTCGCCAGCACCTTCACTGTCCACCGGCGGCCATGACCCCCAGTTTTTCTCCTTCTCTCTCCCTGCTGACCATGCAGTCTCCCGCTGTGTCTCCCCTTTTGCCAGATGCTGGGTTGTTAGGCACATGCCTAGTCAGGACAGCCCATGGCCCCAGGGCAGAAGAAGAAGTCCAGCTGTGAAACCTCGGCATGGAGCCCCAGGATACTTTTAATCAAGAAGGAGGATACTAAAACAAAAACAGAAACAAAAAACAAAAAACAAAAAACCAACATTTCCAACCAAACTCCTCAGGGTGATTTTTTTTCAAAGCTGAGAGAATACGACCCATTTCAGTCTGAGTTTGTACAGCGCCTCATTTTATCCTCTAAACTCTCTCCCAGACTTATTGAGAAACTGTCTGATGCCTGACTCTTGTCTTCACCTACCAGTACTCACACCTTCAGAACCAACAGTTCATACTGTTGTAGTTTGCAGTTTGTCTAGAAATGAGTTCAGAAGGTGAAATGGCCTGATGGACATGAGTGACCCGCAAACAACTTTAAAGTGCTCTGTGATCTTAGTAAGAGGTCTAACTTCTTCAAAACACATGAGGCAGGAGCATATCAGAGTTGCCTTTGGTCAGGGTGATCATAGAGATCGAGCAGCCTAGGTAAATGTACTATCTGTGGCTCTCTGACATTACACCTTACATCAAGACTCACTTCTGGATTTCCCTTCCCTCACCACCCTCCATGCCAGCGTACTCCACTTGTAGAGCCTAAAAGTGACTGTAGAAGTGACAGGCACCATAATATCTAAGGAGATGAATGAGAAAAAAAAGAATGGAATTAGCCATCAGTGTATGCCAAAAAAAGAAGAGTGTTTCCCAGTTGTTTTTGTCTGATTAAATGAACCAAGCATGTCTGTTCTTGGTGTGGGTCCGAGGGTGATGCTAGCCTAAACCTCTGGGTTAAACCTCTCACATGATAAACTTCCTTGGACTTCTTTCCAAAGAGATCTGAGTACATTTTCTTTTCTCTTTTTTTTCTTTTCTTCTTATTATGACAGGACACATGAATGGATGTGAAACTTTGGAGATTAATTTATGGAAACTCATTTTATTTTTTTTCTAGACACTGCAGTTGCTTGTGGTAAACAGAACAAATAATTTATGCACTGGGTTAACAGTGGCAAATTTATGTAGATAAAACAAACTAGAGTGATGGAATTAGCTATTCATATAATTTCCTAGTTAGAATGATTTAATGGTATTTTTTAAAATTAAGATTTTTGTATAAATTTTTTCTACTAAAAGTTTAAAAGGAGCTACAAAAGCATACTTTCTGTCTTCTCATGGTATTTGAACTTGCATTCAATGGTGCAGTCAGTGCTTTGGCTTTGTAGAGATGGACTGTAGGCATGGTGGATGATGATGAATTATCAGCACAGTCTGCTCTTTGGTTTTCTTGTTTTCAATACTATTTATTTCACAGGATCAAGCAGAGAATTTAAAATTCCTTAGAGTTGAAGGGGAAAGTCTCTGAGCTCACTTAGTTCAATGCCTTCATTTTACAGATGTGGAAAATGGAGATCCAAGGAGAACTATGTGCAACAGTTCTGGTTCCTAGGGCAACGACACAAACGCTCTCCTCAAATGAACTTACTGAAACAAATTTAGTTGAGGATGAGAGATGTAAGACCTTGGGTTACCACGTTTTATGATGGGAGAAATTCTAAGATAGCACCCTGTCAGGAAAAGTCATAATACCTTGAAATACCCCAAACCAGTGCTGAGAAGGCCACCATTGGAGGAAGATGCAAGGCCATACTGAACCAGAGAGTAACTCACCTAAGAAATGACTGGCAGGAGTGAGAAGACAGGCAATTTTGTAGCCTCCAGTTTGAATGGATTATTCATCTTAACTACATGCTAAGAACAATTCTTTCTGCCTGCTACAGGAATACCAATACTGCCAGTGCCCTGGGGCAAAGTTCCAGTCCTCTCTACCTAGCTACAATTCAACCCACAAAAGGGAAATCACCTACCCAAATTTAATTCTAGAGCTAGCACTAAAACCCACAATTCCTGGTTCCTTTTCCAGTACTCTTTTTCCTGTGCCACCTACAGTCTGTATGTCCCTTCGCTGCCAGAAATAAGCATTCTTCTAAAAATATCACCTTTCTAGCTCACTTACTCTCTGAGGTGGTTGCCTTTGGCACAAGGATCCTTCTTTTCATGATGGTGATCCAATGGTGGAAGAATAAGTCTTTCAAACATCATGGCAGTAGTTCCCAGAATCATAAAATAAAATTTACAGGACACATGAGGTGACTCCCTTCAAAGCTGACCCATGGAATTAATCATTTGTCTGTGTCTTATCATGGGGTCATGAGGGATTGGACACAACTAAACAACTGAACAACTGTGTCTTATACTTTCACTGATATTCATGGGAACAGGACTTAGTAGGCAAGGCTACATATAGAAAATGCATACACTGTGAGTTCTGATCTTTGTTTCACTAACTCACTAAAACAGCTGACTATTCCGTGTCCATTTTCCTCCTCTACAAAATGGTATACTACAGTCTTCACAACAACCCTGGGAGGTAGGTGCTACAAGTATTTTTGTCTCCATTTTGCAGGTGTGGAAATGAACTCAGTCATAGAGGTAAAGTGAGGTTCGTGGTCACACTGCTAGTAAAGGTCAGAGGTAGACTTCGACCCTAGGCCTCACCCAATAACAGGTGCAGTGCCCATCTCACTACAACACACTGACTCTCCGTAGTTAGTATTGTCCAAGGAATATTTACTTATGTTTACTAGAAAGCACTATTTAATGATTTGCGGATGGAACAGATAGTGAATTGTATACATTAGCAACACCATAAATATTCCATGCAGTATTAGCAAATTCAGTTAACATAATGAGTCATCATTAAAAGATCTGTGGACACCCATCATGATTGACCCAATACTTCATCTAGTGTCTTGAGTTTTCACTATGGAACATACTCTTTGATGGAATCACAAAATAAATACCTATAGGTCATAGAAAATGAAGTTCTTACTGTGGGGTCAATGGATGTAGTTTAACAGGGTCTATGAACTTGGATGAGGCAGAATTATATCTTTGTTTTTGCTGATCTCTAACTGAAATTTAGCATCTCTTGATTATGAATTTTGAAAAAAATCTCAAGAAAGTTGGTCCCTTGGTTTTACCAGCCTGCCAAATGAGTCCATAGCATAAAAGAGGATAAGTACCTCTGGACTAGACCTAGTCTAGGTATCATAGTCCTAACTCTGATCCAAGGGCAGTCAGGGCCTGCCTAAGGAGGACTGAATTTCAAACATCCCTGACGTATGGAGGTATTAAAAGTCTCTAGGGAAGGAAATTCTACCACATCCCTTGGCAAATTTACAGTATCTAATCTCTCCTTGATTCCTTTCAAAGTTTCACTGGGACATATCAAAAGAATGGGGGAAAGTTTGTGTCTAAATTCATTATTATGGATGTTCTCTTTGGCCACATACTCTGCTTGTAGCTACAAGGAAGGCATCATTTGCTCTTTGTCATGTTGATAGCATCAACATTTCTTTTCCTTATGCCTGTACACCGTTTATTCTCCCTAACTCTTCCACAAATTGTATGCTTGCTCATCTAAGTATGTTCTTTTGTGATTTATTACTCATGCTGGATATGAGTCTGCATTTTGTTTTTTTTTCTAAATATTTTGTAAGAGCTGAAGATGCTCATTGTTTCTAGTCACTTGTTACCAAGTTCCAGTGGGGATTTTTTTTTAATTGGTAGCTTTACTAATGCCCTATCAAATACCAAGAGCCACACTAGCCAACATGCTGCTGCTTCAAGTGTGGTTGAGGTTAAAAATGTGAATATGTGAGTTAAGTGTCTGCAATAAATCATGTGTCAGCCTTTTCAACTGGGGTGCTTTTCTTTTCCTAAGTAAACAATATAATTTGTACAGTTTTCCTTCAAGTTTAATATTAACTTGCCTCATCTGTTCTGGGTTACTTTGCTGATCTACACACCGGTTTTAGCACTTTGGAGGGGGTACAGAACTTGTTAGTGGAAAATCATATTAAGCCCCAAATTCATAAGCTATAAAATAAAAGACAGTTGTCTCTGGTGAAATTTTGGCTGCCTGAAGTTCTGGACTTGCTTGTTGGCAGCCTGAGAAATCCTGGTGTAAATCAGGACCAAATGGATATCAAAATTCCATATCCTAGCAGTCATCAGCAACCTGGCATACAGGCAGATTCCTGGACAAAAAAAAGAAGAAGAAAACTCAATCTACTTACCTTTAGGGATTTGATAATTTAGCAGTTATTAAAAAATATTTTAAAATTTTACTATAAACTACATGTATACATCTTTAATCTATAATAGATCTTTAGTTGAAGACAGCATTGTTCCTAAGAATGTTTCTCTTTAGTTTTAGAACCTCATTTACTGTGCATTCCAGGGACATTTCTATTCATGAAATATCAATTGCTAATTTAAAGATTTCTTGTTTCCATTCAAGCACAGGTCTTTTTCATCACTTTTTTTCCTTGTTAAAATTTTTTAATTTTTTTTCCTTTTTTCCTTGCTATTATTACAAAGACATTTACATGAAGTAGAAAGGCATGTAATACCCACAAGAATCTTACCCCCTCCTGCTTGTTACTCACTTTCTTATGACTCACTTACTCACTACCTCACTCCTACCCCTACAAGGACACGAAGTTGTATGGTTGTATGGGCAGTTGTGTCTTCCTAGCCAAAGGAATAAATCTACTGAAATGTTTTGGATAAATGTGAAAGTACAAGTTTGTCTGTTTGTCTTATATGACAATATTTGAAATGGAACACTTTTTTTTTTAAACAATGGGAAAGCTGAGAATCATTTGATTGCTAAAGCTTTTTACATGCAACCAACTACCCTCCCCCACCCCAAAGCAACTTAGTGTGATCATCCTTGAGTTTTTGCTCTCCACTTCAGGAGCTGAAGGAATGGAGGGAAAAGAACCCACAGTGGAAATGTAAGGGTCTGTCAAAAGACTGAAGCGGTAAGTATATCCAGGCTAATCCAGGGAGAGAAAACTTGCAAGGGGGAAAGAGAAAACATTTAAATGTCATTAATGGGCATCTGGCTTTGCATCTCCCCTCAGGTTCATACTTTAGGCTCAGTCAGATAGTCTCCATATATTTCAGTTCCCTAGTTCCCTCCCCTTTTCTCACTGCTTTCTTTCATTCCTAACAAGTCACCTCTTAGCTACCAGTCCAGAGATTTTAAAACTATAAGTTAAACTTTGCTCACAGTGGACTTAGTGTAGCCATAAAGAAAAGAAAAAAAAAAGAAGCACCCTTTTAACTCTTTGTTTTCTGGTACTGGTTGTTGTCCTCTGTGCTAAAAGAGGACAGAAATAACATCACTATGTCAGGGTCAAAGTACAGTGTGTCCGACTATGGCTGATCAGACCAATACGAGCTCAGAAGGCTCTACCACAGGTCGGGCACAAATAGTCCTTGTGAACATTTGCAGTGGCGGTAACTCTAAATTTGCACATCTCACATTTCTTTTGAGCTACTACAATTCTGCTTTACTCATAGAACGCAGTGCTTTCTTTGATGCACACATGCTATGCTAGGTAGTTCTGTGCCAGTATCTCTCTTGTCACTCAATCAATTTCAAATTTCTTTGAAGAGACATTTCTGGAACTAAGAGAAAATTATAATAGTTCGTTTTCCTGATCTTTTCAGTTGTTCCTGTGTTCTCCCTTCTCTCCACAAATTATCACATATATACTGTACTTAGCTGTTTATATGCTATGTTATGCCTACCCTGAAGAATATAAACTTGAGAGAAGGGACCCATGCATCCCACAACACTCCTAAGTGTGCCAAAACTGGATTAAAATGTAATTGCAAAGTATTTAACAAAATAAAAGTACAATAAAACATAGATAACATACAGATATAGTTATCTGAGTTAATACGCATCCTGCAGGCATCCTTATATATGGTTCCGTGGCCCTCTTTTCTGTTTGAGTTTGACACCACTACATTATACCATGATGACTCCCCGGGAAAGAGAAGGCCAAGAAATTAAGTTTCTGGAAAAGTCCATTTCCCACTATGCACAACCTCAGCATTGAGGTTGCCTAGACAACTGCAAGCAGTCAATTTAAATACATAAACTAAGAAGTGATAAATGGAAGTACTTAAAAGCAATTATCATATAATAAGTGTCAAATGTGTATGTTCACACAGGTATGCATGTGAGTGTATGCAAATACAGACTTGTGATTTATAATACATAAATATTTTTATATGTATATTCTATTTTACTAATATGTATACATATATGTGTGTGCATATATGTATTTGTATTTATATATTTATATGCATATGCACAGCTATCCCTTCCACATCCTGGGGGTTATGGGCATGGCACTATCTGGAAAATCCGTGTACAATTTTTTGTCCCTCCTTTCATACCAGACAAGAAGTCCAAATTATTATAGTGTTAAAAGATAAAATATGTTGATATTATACAAAGTATTATATAATATACATATAGTTTATGCATTTCTGAGTTTCTAAACCTTTTCTGTGTCATCTGCTGACCTTTGTGTGTTGTTTGTGGCTTCTGTAAGACTCCCCCCAAATTCCCATTTATTTTTCTTATGTTGACCTACTATATATTGAAATCACAATGGGAAAAGTTGCAATGTGGAGGGGATAGCTCTGTGTGTGTGTGTGTTTGTGTGTGTGTGTGTGTTTCACAGTACCTTACACATTATTAGTTCTCAAATATTCATTTGAATTCATGTCTTAATAGTGACATGATTTGTATAGACTGCCTGTGAGTTACATGGGATTTGTCTATTAGAACTAGGAATATAGTATGATCTTGGAAGAATTTGCACTAAAATGTTTGGGAAGAGAAGTAGTAATGGCAGATATAACACCCCCTTTTGATATCTGATCAGTGTATGTCTACTTCAGAGATAATTAGCACTTCCTACTGCCCTAAACTTTTCTCATTTCACCTAATACAGTTGCCAAACACAAATTGAGAAATGACAAATTGAGATAGGTTGGGAGGTGGAGTAGGTCTAAATAAGGAGCAGATGTACATGAACAGATGCACATTATCTTTCGATAAGTTAGCACTACTTTGGTTGCAGAGTTAAGTGTATTCGTCATTAGATATAAGCCCTCAGAGCAATAGCCTGGACTCAACCTTACCGTACAAGGTGAGGAATTTTAGAATGAATGAGTACATACATGAATGAATGAGGGATGAGTATTCATGAGTATGCATGTGTGATACAGAAGGCAAGATGAATAAAAAGGGTAGCAATTCCAAAGTAGAGCTATTCAGCCAATTATGAAATATTAAAAATAAGAGTTGGAAGGCACCTTGGGAGTGATTGAGTCAGAATCCCACCCTGTGGCCCAACAATAGCTGATTAGGTAGGTCCAGAATCCCATTTACAATAGACTCAAGAAGTAGGTTGCCATGCTTTACCTAAAACGTGTCCAGTGATAGAGGACTTATTCTTTAAGGAGGTAGTCCATTCCACTCTGGCAGCTCTAATTGGTAGAAAATTTTTTTCTTTTGGTGAGCAAAATCTGTCTCCCTACAGAAAGGCAATTTCCATCCACTGACCTTAGTTTCACCCTCTAGACCAGGAGTGGGGAGCCTGCAGCCTAGGGGCCATATGTGGCCTTCTAGGTCCTTGGGTATGGCCTTTTGACTGAGTCCAAGTTTTACAGAACAAATCCTTTTATTAAGGAGATTTGTTCTGTGAAGTTTGGATTCAGTCAAAGGGTTGCACTTCAGGACCTAGAGGGCCACATGTGAGCTCGAGGCCACAGGTACCCCATGCCTGCTATAACTATGCAGAATACATAGCAGGAAGACCACTAAGAAGAAAACATTCAGTGTAAATACACCAAGGTTATGCCCTTTTCAAGGTCAACTGTGGCTGTGTTTATTTCTAAAGCCAAAGACTTGGGTCTTCAACCTTGATTTTTTTCCATGTGATATTTGACCCACTGGCTACTCTATTTTTTTGGATACGGTTTCCTTTCTTGGCTTCTCTTTCCTTCTTCTCTCCCTACCTGTCTGGCTGCTGCTTCTCAGTTTAATTCTACTAACATTTATTAAACACCAACTGTGTGCTTCTTGGTCTCCACTGGTTCAATTTCTTCTTTCCAGTTTCCTAATGAGGGTGTCCCCTTCAAACCGTGTCCTGTCCTTTTTGTCTTTTAATCTTCCCTTTCTGATAGGTCAAGATAACTATTTCCCTCAAGGTTTCCTGGAGCATTTTATCTGGATCTGTCCTTTGCCCTTGTCACATCATATTTATATTATGATTATTTGTGTACACAGCTTATTATATCCTCATTTGACTATAAGCACCATTCAAAAGCAATCCAAGACTGAAGGAGCAGAGGAACTGCAAATCAGGATTTGCATTCTGGAAAACTTTGTATACCTCTTTAGTTCAATTAATATTCTGATGTCATGAGCATTAGTTAAATTAATTAAATTATTGCTAAAAATATAGATGCTTGAAAATGGCAGACATTGAAGTCCATGAGAGATAATCCAAATGTACTTTCACTACTCCAAGTCTCAGAATCTTCTTCCGTTGGCTTCACTCAGTTTCCTGATCCACTCTGTGTGACTACTTAGAAATCATGCAAGCATAAACTTACATGTATGTCTAGAGTAATGCAGTGGAAAGAATGCTGAATTTGAAGATAGAGGACCTTCTTTCAAATCATGACTTTGCTTCATTGTGACTTTGGGTATATAAGTTATGTCATATTTAGGCTTCAATTTCTTCATCTGTAAGATAGAGTTGGACTTCTGAGGTCCCCTCCTGAACTAAATCTATGATCCTACAGTTCAGATGGAAATTCACTGGAAAAGTGCTGTGCCTTTGGTAAACTCTGCCTCATAGATTGCCTGTGCTCAGTGAGTCTAATCTGCAATACCAGTGTGAATAGCTCTTTCCCCCTTCCCGCTTTATTAATTATAAGGTACATTTTGTGATTTCTAACCATTATTTAATCTGAAAATTCAAGAATTGGAAAATTCAAGAATCTGGTGCTTGAGTTTATAGAAAATTTGTCTGACCAGTGAAACAGACAATAGTTGGATATGACGCTAGGCTGGGCTCTGATGCCTGAAGACTTCTTGGAAAAAGTTGACACATTTACAATCAGAATATTCCAATGATCTTTCATAAATCTGAGAGTGATCAGAAAAGACAGAATAGAGTATTTAGGTTGGATTCTATGTTGCTGACACCACATAATTCTTCATTAGTTTATTCTTAACTCTAAGTATTTCTTTGGACACCCTGGATGCTTAGCAACATTGATACATAGTACTACACATATTGATATCATACATCCATTCATACATACTTAAATATATAGGAATAGGTACATGGCATTTAGGAGTAGTAATTTTAATAACAAGACCTTCATATCAGGTGAAATTTAGGACTCAGATTTATATGTGAGTGGGATGGAGAGGGAAAACCATTATGTTCCTCTAGGTTCTATTAGAAATTATCCTTTATATCCCATCTTCAAATAAAGATGCATGTGACATTTACTTAATATTTACTTATGGCATCAGATTTCACCTAAAAATACATTTCTTAGAGTTTGGCACTGGTTAACATCATACATACGATCACATTCGCGAGAGGAATAGTGGATGGTTCTTATCAGAAGCTTTAAAAACCTTCCAAAGCTGCGTTGCCCCAGATTAAGACTAAGTACTTATTTACCTAGGAGCATGTCAATGGTTTGGACATTAGGCTCAAAAGACAATATAAGCAGCATCATTGAAGGGATATTGTAACACTCTGATTGAGTAGCAAAGCAGTGAGAGGTGGGCTAGAGATCAGAGTGAATCCCTTTCTACCCATAAAAATTCAAGCATTTTCATCATTAAACTGCTATGAGAAAGATTGCTCTTTTAATGGCTCCACCTAGGTATTTAAGGTTAAGATTAGTGATTTCCAGGTATGGGTTATAATCGGTGCATATTGGAACAGAAGTGTCATATGAGGGTAGTTACAGGGTATCTTGCACAGACTCCACCATGTAGATGGATGGGCAGCCCCCCGGTCATGGTCCATCACTACAAATACCTTAGTCGGACACTGGAGAACAGCAAGGTGGATTGAGAGGTGAAGAAGAGGAAGTGAAGCAGTGTGCATGTGGGAAATTGTGTAGCACTTTCAGTGGTCACATGGCATGTTCTGACACAAACATCCTTTTTTCTAGACATTGATATTGTCTCTGTGTTGCTTTGCAACTATGAATCATGGGATGCCCAAAATCTCCAAAGGGCTGAAGGTGATCCACTTGATGGACCCTTCATGATGTCTTGCATTACTGAGAGTGACTTGTTCATACACACACACACACACACACACACACACACACACACACAAAATGGAATTCAAGACATCATGAAGGACATGTGGGGCCAGAAAAGGAAGTGGGCATGAGAGATTACAAGGGGATAACCCAAGTTCCAGGTTAGTAATCGTGAAATGGTAGGAGACCATTGGGTAGCTCCTTTTTGAACGATGCATGGGAGGACGTGAGCAAGATTCACATGGGATGAGAAGTTGAAGATGAGTTGTAATTTACACCAGTGATGAGAGAGCCAACATCAATAAGATCACAAATCTTATTTGTTCTGGTCAAGTCACATAATTATTAGCATACCCACAGAATGAAGGAATAGGTTTCTGAATACGCTAAGCTGAGGATTAGTCCTCATACCTGGAGTCACCCCCCAGGTGGTGCAGACAGTCCAAAGAAAGGCCATATTTCAGCAACAAGCTAACTGTCCTCTCTTTTTGCCCATTCTACCCCTAACTACAGTACTGTTTTCAACTCTAGCTAGTAAACATTTCTTTTCTGATGTAGATAGAGCCCTCTGATGTTGTCTAATAGTGAAATAGGACCACATATATGTCCTTCAAGACATTCTGATGCCTGGGCTCCTGCCCAGGTAATTTTATAGACTGTCTTGTGTCCTTTATAATGTCATAGGCTTTAGTTGTGGCTGCTTCCCATCTCCTATCTCCTTGCAATTGCTTATACAGGCTGCCCCTCACATCTGGAATTCTTTCTCCCCTCGCTTCTGCCTCTTAGAATGCCTAGCTTCTTTCAAGGTTCTATTTAAGTTAGCCTAACCTATTTCTCCCAGGTGCTAATTCCCCTCATCCACTGAAATTACTTTGCATGCTGTATTGTGCAATGTTTATTTACTTAACTTTATACACATTGCTTCCTCTCAATGTAATACAAGTTCCTTGAGACAGGCTCTGTTTTGTTTTTGTCCTGAGATCTTAGATCTAGAGTTGGGAAAAGTTCTTAGAGGTTATCTAGAGTCTAAATGCCTCTTTATTTTACAAATGAGGAAACTGAGATTCAGAGAAGTTAAATGGTTTGATTCTCACGTGGTAAGTAACAGAGACTTGAACTCAAATCCTCTGACTCCAAATACACCACTCTTTCCATCACCTAACACAGTGCATTGCATATAGTAGGCACTTTATAAATATTGAAGAATGAATGAAAGAGAAAATGAGGGGAAAGGAATAAATATCTATATCACACCTACAATGTGCCAAGCACTGTACTAAGCACTTTACAATCATGATCTCATTTGAATGAATAAATGATTGCTTTCTTTTTTGGTGTCATGCTAAATTGTGTCTTCTATTGAAGAAATCATTCTTCCTGTAATAGAATGAAGTATACAGTTAAAATAGGCAAGAAACCCGTGTTCTGTTCAGTAAAACCTGACTAGTCTCTTTGGATGAGATGTAGTTCATGGTCTGTTAACTTCTTAAACTAATCTCTTATGTATCTCATTGGCCATGCCATTAATCATAGATTCATAGAACTGAACTTTTTTTTTTTTTTTTTAGTCTATGAAGGGAAAGTTTGTATATTAGGAAGATGGTTAGAGCTTTATAATTTCAGTAACTGGATCTTCACTTGGCCTACAAACTTGGCTTCTGATTTTATATTTTCTAGTTTCTTCATTTCCTTTTCTGTCTTTTCTAATCTGTTATTCAGGATTTCCTTTCAGCTGATATAGAGAAAGTGATTCCCCCCCTATTATAAACTGATGATGAGTTGTAAGTCATCAAAGCAAGGAAGACTGAATTTTGAATTCAATTCAACAAGAATTTATTAAGTGCTTACTGTGTGCAAGATACTAGGCAAGATACTGGGAATGAATGATTTCTGAATCCCAGGATTTCAGAGTTGGAAAGAATTTCAACAGTCATCTAGTCTGGCCCTAAGTAGAAAAGAATTCCTTCATACAACAACATAATCATTGGTTATCCAGCTGTTTAAAGACCTCTAGGGAAAGGGGAATACCCTACCTTCATTCCATTTTGAGATATCTCTGCAGATACAAATTGTTAGGAACTTGTTTCATTTTTTCCTTCTCCTGACATCAGCCTACATGCCCCATTTTCCAACATAGGAAGGTCAAAAATGAACGTAGATATGAACATAGTCCTCTGCAGCTCACTCCCTCAATCTGCTACTTGATTCATTCTTGTTTTACTTTCATTTCATTTCATTTTATTTTATTGTATTTTATTTTTGGTGAGGCAATTGGGGTTAAGTGACTTGCCCAGAATCACACAGCTAGTAAGTGTTATGTGTCTGAGGCCAGATTTGAACTCAAATCCTCCTGACTCCAGGGCTGGTGCTCTGTCCACTGTGCCACCTAACTGCCCCCTTGTTTTACTTTTATCCTTCCAAATTCTAAAGAAATCCAGCAGCATGTTGTGAAAGTTTATTTCTAGTTAACAACCTTGTAATCTCTTTCTTATTAACTAACAAACTCAAGCCCCCACCCCAATGGACTAAATATCTTTTCCCAATAGTAATTACTGTTATTTTTCTATATTTAAATAAATATTAAAATTACTGAATATATACAATTTTTTTTGGCAAATGGAATTACTAAGCATAAAGATAGACAGGTTGCAACAAAAGTCTTACTACAGTTTAAAGTTTAATAACCCAGAAGTGTAAATACTACATGCTTGCAAAAATATTTGAAAGTTTAATTATTTCACATTTTAAAATATTGACATTTCTCATTAAAATTCAACATAACCACCATCTTGTGCTATCCTTCACTCTAGTCAATTTTAGAACTCCGTGCTTTTATAAGCTACTGTTCAGTGACTGAAAAGATTGCATTTGTGATCCTAACCTTAAAGTCATCCCAAGAATGAGGTTTTGATACAGACAAAACAGACTTTACAGGACACCATAAGAAATAGTCTAATGAAGATAAATCAAGTAAATGGGTGACCAAGCAAGAGGACCTCCACTAACAATCCACTAGTCTGAGAAAGTGTCATACATGCAGTGACTAATGATAGCTCCATTTCGCTAAAGTTAAAATTGCATCAAAGCTAAATAAGTATACTAAATATATTAAATAGACTAAAACAAAACTAAATAAATATAAAATAAATTGAAATCAAGTTTCAAATTATGTTGTCTGTAAGTTTGTGTCATTTAGATTTCTGAAGCTATTGAAACTTACAACTGTACCATGATTTTTGGGACACCATGTAAGACTGATATTTTAGCTACGACAAATGTCACCACCAGTTTTCTCAAATCCTCAATTTATTAATAAATGACTTATATTCTTTTAAGTGGAAACAGTCTTGCATCATTCAATTACTCTAAATACTGATTAAAGTCTCTCAGACTCTTCATCATTCTCTTCATTAAAAATAGTTGAATTTAGTACAGAAGCTAGATTGCTCATTTTTCTTTGTCTTCAGTAATTATAAGATATAGTCTTTACAAAATTCATTTTACTTGACAGCTTTTCACAAACTTCACACTTCTTTATGTCACTTAGTGAACAGTCATGTTGAGGAGGAAGTTCCATATCATGTCCTATCTGTCTTCTCCACAGATTCTTCATTGATCACAGATAAAACAGAATTTGGTTTTCTCCCTGACTCCATTTGGAGAAGCACTTTAAAAACCAGACATATCTCAAATGACTTCCAAACTTGCAACATAAAGTGCTTTTCTCATATTCCATCTAGGTATTGACTCCTAAAGCTATGGTAACTCTATCTGTGAACATTTTGAAACCAGAGGTTCCACTACCTTTTTATCTGTTACATCTGGTTCTTCCACCTGAGGACAAGCAGGAGTATAATGCCTCTTTTACTTTATGGTCCTTCAAATATTTTAAGTCTACCATCATAGCTTCCTTCAGTCTGTTCTTCTCTAGGTTTAATACCCCCAATGCCTTAAATTGACCTTCCTTTGGCATAAACTCAAGGACCTTCAGTATCCTAGTTACCTTCTTTGAATATCCTCCAGTTTGTTTGTTTTTTTAATTTTGTTTTTTTATTTTTAGGCAATTGGGGTTAAGTGACTTGTCCAGGGTCACACAACTAGTGTCAAGTGTTTGGCCAGAGGCCAGATTTGAACTCAGGTCCTCCTGACTTCAGGGCTGGTGCTCTATCCACTGTGCCACCTAGCTGCCCCTCCAGTTTGTTAATAGTCTTCCTAAAGTGTGGTGCCCACAACTGAAGTAGTCTGACCAGGGCAGAGAACAATAACATAAGCACTTCCTAATCTCTGGACATGATGGTTGTCGCTGCCCAAGATCACATTAGCTTTTGCAGCTTTTATATCATGCAATGCCCTTTTTAAAATAATCTAATTTTACTCAATTTGATCATCAGTCCCTCATTTCTTGTCTAGAGGCTCTCAACAGAGAGTCTTACCTGATAAGAGTTTAAAGCATAGGTCCATGCACTTCCTTTTATGAAATTAAAATGACCTTAATTTGAAAGTTGGATTTTTAAAATTTAAGACATATAAATAATTGAATATATGTGTTGCTCCTTGCCAAACTACTGAACAAGTAATAAAGACTTCCCCCTTCAATCTAGGGCTTAATTTTTTTCAATCAGCAAGTACTGATTAAGCCCCTACTAACTACCAAGTTCTGTGCTGGACCATAGGAATACAAAAATGAAACAGTCCCTGCTCTCAAGGACTTTTCATTATCATTACTATTGTTTTTTACCCCACACTCATTTGCAAGTATACTACCCATCACCCCATAGATCCCTCCCTTGTGTAATCAGCATTCATTCCAGTGCCCCACCACATGTGAAATGGATAAGAGGGATCCCTCTCCAAGGTGCTACAGGTTGGGGACATGGGTTGGTGGGTCATTGACAGTGGTGATTCATTTCTCTAGAACCAAGATTGGCTACTGTCATTATTATGAGTTCAGTTGACTTTTAGTGTCTTTTAATTTGCATTATTGTAGTCATCATGTATAATGTTCTGTTTCTGCTTACTTTGCTCTCTCTCAATTCAATCCATGTTTCTCTGAATTGCTCCTATTGATTGTTTCTTATGGCACAATACAGAACATTCTATTCATGTGACAGAATTTATTCAGTCAATCCCCCCCCCCCAGAATGGGTACCCACTTTTTGGTTTTGTTTTTCTACCACAAAGAGTATAAGCCAAATATCTCGACATAGACATGAGTTTTCTTTTTGCCATTGCCCTGTGTGGTGTATGTGCCCAGGAATGGGATCACTAGGTCAAAGGGTATGAACAGTTTAATGATGTCTTACATTATTGCCAATTGCTTTTCTAAATCATTTTAAAGCACAAAACTCTTTGCCTTCAGTGCTGGCCCCCCCAAAGTGATGGCCAATTTCATAGCATGGGGAAACAGAATAAGACCCTTACTGCCACATAGGTATATTTCACTTTCCACAGCACTTGACTTTATTCTAGAGCCAACATCAATTCTAACTTAGGCAAACCATATCCTTGTCAGTCTTCCAAATAGGAGTTTTACCCTTTTATGGACAATGAGCAAGACTCCTTAAGTATTCAAGCAAATACCATGGACTTTTTTTTAAGCCTAAAGAAAACTTTAATCAACATCTCCCACCAATGTTGTTTTCTTTTTCCTTCATATTACAGTAGACTAACTGTAATTGTATAACAGTACAATATCTCTAGTTTTTCACTGGGGTAAACCACAGAAACTGAAAATTGTTAGAAAAAATACACAGGTTTCTTTTGAGTAAAAGGAGCCTTTGGTTTCTCTGGTGGGTGTGATATGGCATGCTCTAATTGGTCAGTGACCCTAGAAAGTGCTTAGTGAGTGTAGGGAGGGGGCACATTCCAATTTGGTAATCAAGTATGGTTTTGATTGTATCCTTAATTGAATTTGCGTAAAGCAGAGCTCTTGACTTCTCCATCCCATGTGCTTTCACTTATATGTTCACAGGATCATGCAATTGGAGCTGTGAGGCACCTCAGAGGACATCTAGACCATACTCTTCATTTTTTTTC
Source organism: Vombatus ursinus (assembly GCF_900497805.2). Lineage (NCBI taxonomy): Eukaryota > Metazoa > Chordata > Mammalia > Diprotodontia > Vombatidae > Vombatus > Vombatus ursinus. The sequence continues at coordinate 15,397,188 of NW_020954562.1, read as the reverse complement.
AGATAAGGAAATTGAAGCCCAAAGTGATGTACCTTCCTCAAAGGTACATAGGTAATAGGATCAATTTTTAAGCTTGTTTGAAATGGTTCCTGAAGCAGCATTGATTCCAAGGTTCTACTAGGTATGAAAGGGAGTAAGAAGGGAACTCTCTCCAAGGTACTACAAATTGGAGACCTGAGTTAGTGGGTCTTTATTTGACAGTGGTAATTGAGCATCTTAGCAACACCAGGCTTTTTCCATGTCACTAAAACTTTCCTGGGTCTTCCTGGAAATTTCAGTCTTTTTTTAAAATTTATAACGCACTTAAGGAGTCATTCCCAAAGGCTATTTGAGGCTTGATGTAAGAAAAGGCTTTCTAAAAATCAGAGCTGTCCAAAAATGGAACGGGTTGTGCAAAGGAGGTAGTGAGTTTCCTGCATTAGATCTTAAGTGGAAGCCAGATGACCATCTGTTACAGATATGGGATATTGCTTTCTCCTTTCCCTACACATACTAGTGCCTTCTCTCACTAACCACCTTGGATTTAACTCCCTTGTGTTTTTTCTATACACACACACACATCTATATATATATATCTATATACATAGATATAGATATGTGTGTATACATATATATATGTATGCATATATATGTACATATACATACACATATCTACATATATGTGTGTATATATATATATATGTATATATATATCCTTGTTGATCTTCTCCTCTATTAAAATATAAACTTCCTGGGGATAAGGATTATTTCATTTTTTAAATTTGTTTTCCCTAGAATCTAGTACAGTACCTGGTACATATAGGTACTCAATTGACTTCTCAGTTAGAAGTTAGACCAGATGACCTCTGAGGTCCTTTACAATTCAGAGATTCAAGGGTTTTCTAAATTGTAAGAGTTACCTTGATTCTGGCCTTTCAATATATAGTTGGGCTATTAATAATTTAAGTTTAGATTTGTAGCATTTATATAGCTCTTTAAGATTTTGCAAAGCACTTTACAAATATTATCTCATTTGATCTTCACAACAGCCTTTAGAGTGAGGTGCTATTAGTATCCTCATTTTGAAGATGAGGAAACTGAGACAAACAAAGTTAAGTGAATTGCCCTGGGTTACATAGCTAGTAAGTGTCTGAGGGCACATTTGAACTCAGGTTTTCCTGATTCCAGGTAGAGTGCTCTCTCTACTGTGCCACCTAGCTGCTAACTACATGCAAAGTGTAGTGCTGGGCACTAGGAATATATAAAGACAAAATGAAATATTGACCCTACCCTCAAGAAGCTTACATTCTTCTGGTGTTTATTATGTGTCAAGTACTAAAATAATATCTAGGGAGAGTCAATACTGTCAGGGAACTAATATTGCTCAGGGTTCCACAGCTTGGACATGTCTGAGGCCAGACTTGAATTCAGGTTTTCCTGACCCTGGACCTAGCTGCCTCCCCCAGGGTACCCTCTTGAATAAGTGGAGCTGCTTTGAGTGGGCTTTTCTGTAGAATATACCTTCAATTGGGGTATTACAACTCACTTCAATATCTAAAGGATCTGTAAAGTCCTCACTGTAGGCACTAATTCTACTGCTACAGAAACCAATCCCTCTGTGATTGGGTAGATGGCTGTCAAGAGATACTTTGGTTGGTCCTAGGACCAATATGGTGATGAACCTTTAAACTCAGTCTGATCCTTAGATGGCAAATGTGTAGTCAATTACCAGGTCCATACCCAAAGCTTTTTTTCCATTTGCTAGGACCTCCAGAATCTATAAAAATAACATACAAATTCACAGACAGAAATAACACAGATATTGGAACTTCTGCCTTATTTCATTCTTTGTTCTACCAGTTGCTGTAGGTAGGGGTATAGCTTGACAAAAAGATGGGGTGGGCATTACTTTGAAGGCTTGGATTCAATAACTCTGGAGAACACAGAAGGGAGAAAGAAATATTAAGAATTTCACAGTCAGTAGGAAATTTGATCTCTGCCACAAATCTGTGTGACCTTAGTAAGCCATTGATCATAGGATTAGAGATTAGAGCTGGAACAGATTTTGGAATCAGCTTTCCCATTTTAGAGACGAAGGAATTGAGGACTTGAGGATTTGACCAAGGTCACACAGGGAGCAAATTTCAGAGCCAGGATTTGAATCCCAGTTTAATTCAGTTGAGAGAATTCAGTTCTTTTCCCACTCACTAAATCATATCAGGCTTCTGTAGCTGGAGAATAGAAGGAAAATATGGGGACACCCTGATTTTAGTCAGCAGATCTGAGTTTGAATGCCACTTGCTATATCTGTGTGAACTTGTACAAGTCCCTTCTCTTTCTCCTGGCACTGGACAGTTATATTTACCATCTCAACAGACTGCCCTGGTGCAACTTCTGTAACTACTGGTGATACAGACTCCAGCCTAACCAGAACTTTGGCAAAGTAAAGATTGTCTATGTGCTGTGCACATATAGCTGTGGTTCTCATAGGAAAGACTAATACAGGAATTAGCACTTGCCTATGGGCACTGATGTGCAGCAATGTGCACCCAAATGGTGCAGCTATTAGCACTATTTCTAAAAGTTAGGTCATGGTGATAGTAAAGGGGTTCAGAGAACCCCTTTATACAATTCCTGGGCCTCTTGACCCCACTCTTCTATCAATCTTTCCATAGCTGTAGTTGAATTCCCTGATTAATTTTCTTTTTTCCAGCACTGAATGCCCGAAATGGTGAATTCAGTCTTCAAAAGAGCTGCCCACAGACTCCAATAGTTTAAGAACAAATTTATCACGGGGGAGACCAGAAAGTAGCTTACTGTCTTTTATAGTCAGCTTCCATCAGGGGTAATGATAGTGATTTTTTTATGATGTGGTCCCTTCAGACCTCAAACATTGCCTGAGACCACAGAAACTCATTTCACACAGACTGACCGCTCTGCTGCAGTCACCAAATGATGCCAGCTCTGGATGGATTTGAACTAGTGCCCTACAGATGAAAGATGTCCTAGCCTATTACTAATTTCCCAAACCATCTGCTCTCCATTTCTTCTGCTTTTCAAAATCATTTCTGTAAGCTTTGAGCTCAGAAAAAAGAGCTGTCCTAATAGTGCTCACTTGAGCCAAGCCCTCTGAACACATGCCATGTGTCAGCTCCTACATGTAGCTGGGCTCATTAGCTTCCTTCCCAACCTGTAATTTGTTGGCATCACTAGTCCTAATACATTGTCTTGGCAGGATCTTCTTTTTGAAGACCAAAATAATTGTGGTAGGAGGGGGAGAAGGAGGGAATGTTTATCATGAAGAGCAGGATGTTGCCTAGACCCCCTGACACAAAAAGGAAGCAGATGGTGCTATCAGGAGGGGGGAGGAGATTAACTATAGAGGCAACAGCTAGTGGGTGGGAGTTAATGTGCTAAGGAGATGAGGGGTTTTAGTAAGGAAAAAGCTAAAAGAGCTGACCGGTAGAAAAAAGGCTGCTTGTTTAGTATAAGTTCCTTGAGAGCAGAAACCATTTTGTTTTTGTTTTTGTTTTACTTTGTAGCCCTAGTATTTATCCCAGTTCCTGGCACATAGTATCTACTCAATAAATACTCATTGAGTTGAAGTGAAGACTCTTCTAGGTACATGATCATGGCACATGAAACTTATCCAATTACAGCTTTGATTTCCATTTTTTCCAATGACATTAGTGAGCCCTTCTGTTCTCTTTTAGTTTTGGCTTAACTAAGAATCTGAAATGGATCTGTGATCTTATTGATGTGAACATTTTCACAATTCAGCAATTCAGATGGCAAACCATCTATCCCTGTCTATCCTGTACAGTTTTTGCCCATGTCCCCCATAAGTTCACAAAAGGGAGTTCACTCAACATGATGAGTCCCTTCCTTATTTCATCTTACCTTCTTATTTCATCTTGACTTACTTCAAGTCTTCCAGTAGGGTCCACAGACTGCCCATCAATTGTTCCCCTTTCTTGCCATTTGACCAGCTCATATTTTCACTCATACTTTTCTCAGTGAAATCCTTTATGCCACCCCCTCTTCGTAATTCCTCATAAAGTCAGAGATTTAGGGGTAGAAGAGACTTAAAAGTCAGTGAATCCAACCTTCTCATTTTATAGATGGGGAAACTGAGACCCAGAGAGGTTGGGTGACTTGCCCAAGGTGATGTAAGTAGTAAATGTCCAAGCTAGGTCCTCTGACTCCAAATCTAGTAATCTTTCCAGTGGACTACACTGCCTCTTGTTCATAACATGGTACAGTCTACTCATGGTCACTAGCACTTCTCCATTGCCCTTTGGTTGATGGAGTTAATTTCATTTCTTTGGAAACTTTGAGTTCCATGACTCACAGCCATATAACAATACCAAAAGACTTGATATTTCAAAAATAGAAGAGGTGAGTTTCTTCCCTCCTGTTTAGAATTCATTGAAGGCTCAGGGTTTCTAAGTAGTAGGGTAGCTTTATAATTAAGTCAGGAACTGGAGAATGAGTAGACTCAAGCCAAAATAGTCTTGAAGGTAGAAATGACAAACACCAACCACTGCCTTCTCTATGCAGATATTTTCTTTTTTTTACCTTTTTGGTAAGGCAATCAGGGTTAAGTGACTTGCGCAGGGTCACACAGCTAGTAAGTGTCAAGTGTCTGAGGCTGGATTTGAACTCAGGTCCTCCTGACTCCAAGGCTGGAGCTCTATCCACTGCACCACCTAGCTGCCTGCCCCTCTACGCAGGCGTTTTCTACTAATGTTCTCAGGCTTTCCTGGTTCTGTTCCGTGAACCTGTGAAGGTAGTAGTACTGAATATTTAGACCAGGTGGAGAGCCCCATGTTATCAGTTCCTGCTACATATCTATAGCACCATCCCCTCACCCTACTCCTCCTGCCAAGACTAAAGAGATAGGATATAAAAAAGGGAATTTGGCTGTCTAGAGAGAGTGAGTGTAGTAGAGGACAAAGCACCAAAGGTTTTAGAGAATGGAAGAGTGGTAAAGAACAAACAAGATAGAAATCAGAGGGAAAGAGATTGCCTGCGTTCTTCTGCAAATTCACATATGACTATAGTAAGTGACCCTAGACAGAAGCATGTTCATGAAGTGATTATAGAGCAGGAGAGGCTGAGATAAGTGACAGAAGGGGAAGGAGGCAACTGAATCCAGTTCTTGATGGCTCCCTTTGTGGAGTAGCCTAAGACCAGTCACGTTGTTCAGAATCCCTAGCTCCTTCCACTACTGTGAGTTTAGGATTAACTCAGATTCTGAAATGGATCTATGATCTTTTCAAAGTGAGCATTGACTTCAGCATTTCAGAACATATAGTGTCTATGCCTGTCCAGCCTGTGTGACTTTTGTCCACATCCATATCCATGCCCATATTTGTTCACTACAGAGGGACCACCCAGGCATCTATAAGTGGAAATGTTTTGGGACAATAACTCAGAGGCAGCATGGTATACTGGAAAAGTCATTGTTCTTGAAGCCAAGAAGAAACTGGTTCGAATCTCACCTCAAATGCTCACTAGCTCTGTGACTCTAGGCAAATTCTCTAACTTCCCAGTGCTTCAGTTTTCTCATTTATAAAATAAGGGGAGGGGTTATTTGATGGCCTCTAAGATCCCTTCCACCTCTAAGTCTGTGATTTTTTAATTGAAAATAAAAGGTTTTGCAAACCCTAAAGCACTACAGAAATTTGAATTATTATTAATGTTAGTACCAATAGAGAAATGTCTGATCTTTCAAAGGATTTATAATCATTCCAAAAAATAAAGAAGCCACATTGAATCTGGAAGATTTTTCAGCATGCCCTCATTCTCAGACTACTTCTTTTCTCACTATTTTATTCTAGAGTGGAGTATATTGACCCCAAGGGATCCTTGGATAGATTTCATAGGATGGGAGAATCTGTGAACTTGGATGGGCAAAAATATCTTTATTTTCACTGACCTCTAACAAAAATTCATCATGTCTTTCAATTATGAATACAGGCAACAAACCTTATTCTGAGAGGGTACTTTACCACACTATCAAATGACACATAAAAAGTTAAGAAGCTTCAAATTAGAGGGGTGCAAAATAAGTCTGAGATAGGCTGCTTTACTAAACTAACACCTTTTCCATAGGCTGAAGGAGGTCTTATTTAAGGAAGGTCTTGTTTAAAGAGCCATACTCTTCTTAAAAGAGTAAAAAAATTAGTTAATTCTACAATAATTTGTTGCAATATTAGCTATTCTAGGAAAAAAAAACATGTGATACAATGGATAATGGGCAGAGTTTAAAGTTCAAATGTGACCTCAGACACATAGTAGTTTTGTGACCATGGGCAAGATACTTAACATCTCAGAATGAGAATGCCTCCAAAACAACTCTCTAGGACTGTGAGGTATAATAGGAGCTAGCATTTATATAGTTTTAAGATTTGCAAAGTACTTTAAAATTGCTGTCTCATTTAATCTTCACAATAACCCTGGGTTGTAGGTACTATTATTATCCCTATTTTACAGTTGAGATAACAGACAAACTGAGGTTAAGTGACTTGCTCAAAGTTCAACTACTAAGTGTCTGAGGCTGGGTTTGAGCCATCACTGCCTCTGTTGAGAGAATGTCCATAATTGGAGCTTATGTAACATGACCATACAAGTTATCCTCTTTGAGACGTAGTACCCCTCTGACTCTGTGCTCCCTCACACAATCCTTCTCTACAAGAAGCAGTGTGGCTTTGGCCTAATGAAGGATCTGAAGAGGGAGTTAGATAATGTGATAGAACTGCAGCAGGAAGGAGCCTCAGTTGAGATCAGAAAGATGTTGGTGCAGAATGGTGCCACTCATCCTTTTCTCCAATGGGTTAGTGAGGCAAGATGGAGTTAGAGGTTCCTGTTAGTGACCAGACAGCTGAGACTGGGAAAAGCTTGTCCCTTATGAATTCCAGTTTGTCACAGGTTTTCAGTTCCATACCCATAAAAGAACCAAAATCTAGGTTATGTAGTTTCTTTGTATTTATCTAGAAACCAGCTGCACTACACCAACTAGAGTTGAGCAATGAATGGACTCTCCTTTGACTGTTCCTATAAAGGAACATAACTCAAACAACCTCAAACTCTGTTTCCTAGACATCTGGGTTCAGCTTGACCCTGTGTCGAGTGGCTTTTGGGGTCAAGGAGAATGACCAGTATGCTCAGTAGATGTTTTGTTACACATTGTTTTCTTGTTATATATTGTTTCTTTGCTTAAAGCCAAAGGTTAAGGTACTGTATACAGTTAAGCATGCTTCCATTTTGTTTTGTTTTTCTTTTTGCTTCTATAGGGCATGAAGTCAGAGTAACATGACTAAGGCTCAGGAGACATGTCCTCCTCCAGAAGTAAGCAGAGTAGAACCAGTAGATGAGAGATTGAGAGCTATTCTAATTAGGTAAATGCAGAAATCTGCATTTACTCTAAAAATGAGTCATCATGGTACCACAGAGTCAATATTGAGTCAGCATTGAACCACAGAAACAGGAGCTGAAGGTTAAAAAGTTGGTGAGTGTCTGGGAACTACTGAGAGCTGGAGACATTCCTTGGCATTTCTGCTGATTGGGGCTCACAAAATCTTGTAGTTAAATAGTGCTTTAAGTTTTACAAAATACTTTTCTCACAAGTTTCCAAAGCTCCTCCCTGTTTCTTTTCGGTCTACTTCCCTAATAGCAGCTGAGTAGTGGGTAGAGTGCTAGGTCTTGAGTGGGGAGCACCTAAGTTCAAATATGACCTCAGGCACTTTACTAGCTATTAGACTCTGGACAAGTCACCTAACTTCTGTCTACCTCAGTTTTGTCAGTGGTAAAAATAGGGGTAAAAATCATATCTATCTTGCAAGCTTGTTGTGAGGATCAAATAATCTAATATTTGTAAAGCATTTATCACAGTGCCTGGCACATAGTAGATGCTTATAAATGTTTATTTCCCTACCTCCCAAAAGGCTATGCCTAGAATAGGATAAAGACCAGATCTGTGATTTTATTGCTGTAGAGAATTCCCAGGTAAGGAAAATATTTCTGCCAATGCAAGTTAGCACCTTCTTTCTCACTCACAGTCTTAGAGAGTTGCCTAGAGCATATGCACTAAGAGGTTAAGTTAATTATGGGGAGGGGAGAATAGGGTGGGGACAGTGTCACACAAGCACTATGAGTCAAAGGCAGCACTTGAACACAGGTCCTTCAGCTTTGAGGACAGCTCTCTGTTACACTACACTGCCTTTTTCAGACAGCCAGTTAAGTTGGGTGAAAAGCATGTTCTGATTCAATTCACTGAGTTTCATTTTGGACACATTGAGTTGGAAATGCCAACAGGACAGCCAGGAGGCATGGGCTAGCCCAGAGAAAAAGGGGCCTTGGGCCTCTTTTCAATGATGTCACTGCCTCATTCTCCTGTATCTTTCAGCTTTGTACCAAGCTGTAGTGCCAGGTGAAAGTGATAATGCACATCCTCTCCTGCCCCAAGCTCCTCATTAGAGCAGGAGGGATTATTGACAGAGGAGCATGCTTTGATATGTCAACATTTGATATGTCAACATGGTGCCCAGAGTGGGTCTATTCTGGATCTGGCATTTTACGTCATTATCACGCACATGTTTATATAGCATGTTTCACTGAGAACATGGCACAGTGTCATGTGAAAGGAGATGCAGAGGAAATATAATTGAGGGAAAAGTGACTTCAAATGGGCCTTGTTTTCTGTCATCCTCTTCTGAAAACACCTCCAGGCTCTGTAAATAAGGACTATCATTTTCATTAAAATGTCTGCCAGCCTTAAAAAAAATACCCTAACAGCACATGCATGTTGCATGATAAAAATGCCACAAGTCATTAGATTTATGATCCCCAGATAGATGAGGTCAAATGGGATGTCTGACTGTGGATTCCAAACAAGAGCCATGAATGTGCTAAGATGCCAGCCCACCAATTCTCCAGGCATATTTTTTTTTATTTAGTGATTCTTATTTGCCAGGAATTTCCATATCTCATTTGTTTTTACAACATCTCTGAAAAAAGAGAGAAAGGGATGAGTGGTTATCCCCATTTTATAGATGGAGAAATGAAATTAGAGGGAAGTCAACGGCATACCATGCAGAACCAATTTGTCAGTGGCAGAGCTGGAGGCTAGGAGTGAGCCTTGCTCTTGGGCTTTCCAGCTTTAGTCTCTCTCTCCAGAAATTCACGTGACCCTCTCATCATTCACTGTCAAAGGAGGAGGCAAACTCTAGAAAAGGAAAGTCTCAGAAATCTGCTACGGATGAAATTGAAATAACTGGAAGTTCCCATTCTGGTTTGTACATATCAAACATGGCCCCTAGTTACCCTCTGCCTGTGGACAGCACAGTGAGGTAACTGGAGTGTTGATAGAGTGCTGGGTGGGAGACACGACACTAGCTGAATGATCACAGACAAGTCACTGATAGTCTTCTTTAATTCTTCCTTCTTTCTCATTTCTCATATCCAATTATTTGCAAAGTCATATCAGTTCTACCTTGCCAATGTATTTTGCATCTACTCTCTCCTTTTTACTTCCACCCCTTCTCCATTTCAGGCCCTTTCCACCCCTCACTATTCTAATGGAAAACTTTGAATGCAACACCCTGTCTCGGACCAAGTCTTACCAGACTCATCTCATACTTCTCCCTTTGTCCTTGTCTTGTCCTCTCCTGTTTCCTGGTCTTTTGCACTGCTATCCCCCATTTCTGGAAGAGAAGCCTCCTCCCTGCCCCTCTTACCTTCCTCTAAAGCCCCACTCAAGTGACACTTTCCCCCTGAGACTTTTCCAGTACCCCACATCTGAAAATGATCTCTCTCTTCCAAAAAGGCTCATGGGACACTGCAATTTGCCTGAGTCTCTCCTCTGTCCTCATCACAGTTTCTTTTGTATTATGATTATTTGTGCACATGTCATTTTCTCTCCTCAGATTCTAAGACTATATGTCTCCTGAGAACAAGGTTGTTATCATAACTGTCCTTCTACCTCCAGAGCCTAGTACAGGGCCTTGAACATGTTTTTTTCTTTCCTTCTTTTTTCTTTTTTTCCTGGACTCATGATTTCATCCTTCTGGGAAACTAGAAAACTCCTAGTGTGGAAATACTGTCTGGTCAAGTCAAGTCAATAAGCATTTATTAATTGTCTACCATGTGCCCTGTGGGCACTGTGCTAAGCATAATCTTACATCTGTGCTGTTTGTCTGTAACTGAAACCTTAGAGAATTGCCTGGAACCTTGAAAGGTTAAGTGATTTGCTCATGGTTGCATAGCTAGTATGTGGTAGAGGCAGGATTTGAACCCAGGTTTTCTTGACTCAAAGGCTAGCCTTCTGTTTCCTCTGCCATAATAATATTGGCTTAGTCGACAGACTGTGCAGAATAGGAAGCAGAGGTCTCTGGCTAGTGGGTAGAGATTAAATATATGGAATTGTATTATTTTAAACACAGAAACTATATGTTTTCATTTAGGGCAGGAGAGGAGAGAGACAGAGTTGGAAACAGAGACAGAGGTGACAACCCAGAAATAGAGGGGGGCAGAAACCATTGAGAGTCATTATTCTGTCTTGATGGGCAGCTGCTCTGCAGCTCCTGGGGCTCACAGCAGTAAGGGCCACCCCAAGGCTCTCTTGGCCAGCATCCAATGGTGGGAGTGGTGGCTAAGTCCCATGTGGAAGCCAGCAGGTTCTCCTCTCACCCCCTGCCTGCCTGTAGGGAAGAGTCAACCACAAATCAACAGCAGGGGATTCACATTGTACAGAGGCGATTCTCAGAATGTGTCCCAGTCCCATAACAGAGCTGACTTTTTTTTTTAACCAGATGATTGCATTCTGGTTGATCTCAATTGATGCGAGAGGAAAGAGGGAGGGGAAACAACATATGATTAAACATGTTTTAAAGGAGTTGCCAAAACATCTTTTCCAGACACATACACATGGCTTGTGTCTTCGAGAGAGTGAACTCTTGGAGGTCAGAGACCATGCCTTTCCATGCACACAACTCCAATGTCAAAAGGTTAGTGTTTGGAGCAACATTAAGCCAGCCACTGAGTTTTCTCCAGCATTTGGATACAATTTCATATGATTTCGCAGTTTCTTACTTGCAATGTAGGAGTCACTTCCGCACTGGGTAAATCCTCCCATCTGTAGCAGTTCTTATTTTGAGGAAAGTTTGAGCTTTAGTTTAGCAGTTTGCTTACTTCTTCCATGTGGGCAGTGTTCATAAGTATGGGACAACCAACTTCTTCACTCGTACTTTGGGTCTTGGAAGGACTCCAAAATATCATTTGTCCATCCGACAGCCTCTTTACTAGATTGCACCTACATTCTCCCAACTTTAGAATGATCTATTCCATTCTCAGTGGAGATTTCATAAATCTACAGTAAGGAGATTTGACAAGAGCAGATGGTGGAGAGTCCTGGGGGAGGTGGTCTTCTGGAGAAATGATTCCTAGAGCGGGAAAGAAAGAGGAAATGCGATATCAGAGTCTAGCCTGAGAGAAGTTCACAGGGACTCTTTCCAAATAATACATATGGACTATGACAGAATACCAGAGTGGAGGGGGGGAGGGAGGGTCAAGAGAAGGGCCATGAACCTCTGCAACTGTCTTTAAAAGTGGAATATCAAAATGGCCAGAGACTGGAGGTTCTCCTCTGGTCAAGGATGAGTGGTATAATGGGAGAGTGAGATAGAGAGATGGAGAGAAGCATAGCCGTCTCTGCAAGACTACTGTAGACAACATAGACCTGTATGGTCACCTAATTCAGGGGTATCAAATTTTAATTACATGTTTGTTTTAAATTTATGTCACTAATAGGGGACAGTTAAGTGTCACAATGGATACAGCACCAGCCCTGGAGTCAGTAGACCTGGGTTCAAATCTGCCCTCTTAGTCACTTACTAGCTGTGTGACCGGCAAGTCAATTGACCCCAATTGCCTCCAAAAAAAATACTACTAATCTTTATGACAGGCAGCATGGTATAGTCAATAAAGTGGTGGGTGGTGGGTTAGGAAGACTCAGGTTCATATCCTGCCTCCGAGACTTAGAAGCCAGAAGACCTTGGACAAATCATTGAAACTCAGTTTCCTCATCTGTAAAATGAGGATGGTAATAGCACCGACTTCACAGGATTATTGTGAGGGTTGCATGAAGTAATGTGTTCAAAGCACATTGCAATTCTTACTATATATAAAAAAGTGTATGGCATTGTTATTAAATCTCTGATTTAAGACTTGCTCTTCCAATCACATTTTCATCAGAACAAAGAGACAGAGACACCTGCAAGTGGAATATCAAAATGGCAAAAAGTTGAGAAGTTCATATTCTTAAATAGCTGACATGTAGACAGTCCTCTGGGAGATCTAGAATGTGTTTCTGGTCTATCATCTCATTTGGTCCTCTGTGCAACAGGTGTCATTATTATCTCCATTTTACAGGTGAGGAAACTCATCCCAGAGAGGGATGTGCCCAAGGTTACCTTGGTAAAAAGTGATACAGGTGATATCCAGAATCTAAGATCCCAGTTCCACCTACCTTCTTAACTTACGAATGAGATGTGTTTTGTGTGGTTCCCTGGGAACAAAAATGTGTCGAGATTTAACAACATCAACAACAACAATAACAACACATCTTTGAGAAGTAGGTGAAATGGCAGTGACAAGAGGTTGTCATCCAGGAAAACAGAAATGTTTAAGCCTCCGGCAGAGATGAAAACTATAAAGCTAGCACATCTTGAGTCAGTACATAATAGGGTACTGTTCTCAGAGTCTCATTCTTTTATTAATACTTAAATAAAACAGGCATGTTTGCTAATCTTTTTTTCATGTGTTTCTGGCTCTATTTACTTCCCCCATCTGTTCTGTCTCTTTCTTTTTCCTCTTTCTGTATGTAGTTTTCCTTGTCTCTATCATTCAACTTAAGGCTTCCCCAAGGCCCCTCTTCTCTTTTCTCTGGAGTGATTTCTTTTCTTTCTTTTTTTTTATGTATTCTCCCTAACTTTGCTGAGTAAGAGACTTTTTCTTATGTTACTGTTTTCTTTCCTTTTTTAATATTGAGGGCACCACCTTTCCTCCTTCTTCACTTCCAGGTTCTCCCTTCTTTGGCTTCCCTTGCTTCCAGATCCAAAACAGTTGCTGAGTCTTACTGATTCTTCCTCCTCCCCATCAACCATTTCCATCGCCTGTCTGTATTAAGAGTCACCACCCTGGTTCAGGCCCTCATCACTTTTCATCTGCACTATTGCTATACCCTCCTAATTTGTGTCTCTGTCTCCAACCTCCAATCTGTCCTTCACACCGCTGAAAAGTTCATATCCTTGTTTTGTTTGTTTGATGGTTTGTTTTGTTTTTCAGTAAGGTGATTGGGGTTAAGTGACATGCCCAGGCTCACACAGCTAGTAAGTGAAAAGTTAATATTCTTAAAGCAAAAGACTGGCCATGTTATTCCTCTGTTCAAAAAGCTTCAATGGCCCCCCTTTGCCTTTAAAATACAATATAAATTCCTAGGCTTGACATTTAAAGGCCTTCACAATTTAGCCCCAGTCTGTCTTTCCAGGTTGATTACACAATATACAGCATAAGCTATTCCCCATGTCTTCCCTCAGTGCTCTTCCTCTTCACTTCCATCCCTCTCTTGGAACCTAAGGTGCCTTCAAGATTCATCTCAAGGGCTGCCTCTTTCAAGAGAGTTTTCCTTGTTTCCCAGGTTCTCTGCTAGAGAACAGTTACCTAGGCTTGTGTGAGTATTCCCAAGCTGGGAAGAGAGTTTATGAGTTCAGGGACTAGCCTATGTAAGAAATGCACGTTACCCCCCACCAATAGTTTTCATTCCCATAGTCCTCTTCCCCTTCCTTTGGAGACTTTTGGAAGGGACAGAGGAGGTGTAGGGTCATCTGACCAAGCCTGGCTGTCCTAGTTCAAGGGCTAGTTCCCTTTGAGAAAGTGCCACTGAAGGAAAGGCAAGTGGCAGGTTGGGCTGGACTTACCCGGCAGTTGATCAGAGCTCTGCAAAAGCAGATGGGGCCCCTTGGCTTGGTGGTGCCTCGGTTGCTTGAGTTTAACTCTTGTTTCTTCTCTTTCCACCCAAGTGGTTCTTCTGACAACAAAGCCCAACCTAGCTTCAAAACAAAAACAAGAACAACCCACTAAAAAAAACCCTATACTTTAAAAAAATACATCCTATAGTAACTCATGAATGGGCATATGGCGTTCTCCTAGTTGCTCCTTGAAGGCAGAAACTACCTCCCTAGTACTTAGCACAGTACCCAGCACACAGCAAGCACTTGTCAATTGATCAACTGATTGATTAGACAGCCACTCTTTGGACTTCCAGCTTTTAATCTCTCCCTTCTCTGATCTATCTATCATCCACGGGTTTGCAAAAATAATCTTCCGAAAGCATTAGACTGACTCTACCACTTCCCTACTCAAGAACATTTAATGGTTCCATCCTGCTGCTAAACACCTCAGCTTGGCATTATAATATGGTGCCAACTGACCTTTCTAGCACTCAGCACAGTGCCTGGCACATAGTAGGTAATTAATAAATATTTGTTGACTTGATTTGACTTAACTTCCCATCGCACTCTACTTTCCAGTCAAACTGGCCCACTTGCAGTTCCTCAAGCTAGGGGAATACATAGTTTTGTACTTGTCTAGCCTTGGCTATCCTCCATTCTTGGAATGCATCTTTTCTGCCTTTTCTTAGAATCTCTAGTTCCCTTTTAAGGCTCAGCATCTGTACCATTTCCTATAAAAAGTCTCTCCCAATCTTCTGTTGTTAGTATCATCTTCTTCATCCTCAAATTACCATGTAAATCCTTATCTGTTACATGTTATATTCCCCTTGGTACAATGTAAGTTCTTGGTCAGGGACAGCTTTCCATTTGGTTTCTGCATCCTCAGTGCCTGGTATATAACTGGTGTTTAATGTATGCTTGTTAGTTTGATCTTTCCCCTTAGGACCATTAGTTTAATGGTGAAAAGGAACTTAGAGGTTATCTAATACAATTCCCTTGTTTTATAAATAAGGAAACTCAGTCTTAGAGAGGTTAACTGACTTACTCAGGGTCAGGGGGTTATAGTGAGGATTTGAACTCAGGTCCCCTAACTCCAAATACAGTATTTGGTCCAGTGCATCAACTTGTTTCCCTTTTTTATCCTGCTTAGCCAAATATGATTTGTCTTCATTCTTCCTTGTCTTAATTGTGAGCTTCTTTCTAAAGCTCATTCACGCTAATCCATACTCTCAGTACTTTTCCCTCTCTTTTTACATGTTCACTTACTTTTCTTCAAGTAGCTACCCAATTCAGGTATTCTTTATGGCCCATCAATCAATCTTAACCAGTTAATCAATTAATAATGTTATTAATTTCCTTCATATAGGATATATATGTCTTTTTCCCCTCTTGATTCTTAATTATTTCAGTAGCCAGAATGGAAAAATACTCTATGAAGAAGGCTTTCTATGTTCTTTACTTTTCTTTATTCATTCTCAGTCCCTAAAAATCAAGTCTGTCAATGTGTTGATTCTCTCCTTCCAGCTGCCACTCAGAGACATGACATTCATTTTGCTATGTTCCCAAAGCGTGCCCTCATATATTGATAGGAACTGGATGTGTGGTTTCATTGATATACATAACTTCCAAAGGAGAATACTCTTCTAATGCTGGGAACCTTGGGAATTACCTAATCTAATCCTCTCTTTTTACAGAGGAGGAAACTGAGGTCCAGAGAGGTAAAGAGACTTGCCCAATAGCACTGAATCAGAAGATGATTGAGTCAGGATTCAAACTTAGGTCATATGATATACACCCTTCAGAGTGCCAGAATTTGAAAATCAGAGTACACCTCAAGTAATAGAAGGAGCAAAATTGCATTTTATGTTGTTCTTCTCCCAGTGGCTTCACTTTGCCCCAGTCCCAAATATTGCATTTGTGTAGTGCTTTATATTATTCAAAATGCCTTCACAATTACTATTTCATGTAATCATTACCCCATCTTATAGATGAGAACACTGAGGGACCAAGGCACCCAAATCTAAGGACTCAATCTTATGCTCTTTCTGCTCTGGCTAACTTAGCTTCCTCTGACTCTATCTTTCCTTGTCATTGAAGAGCCTTGGTAGACTTGAAGTGATGAGTTGGAGGTTGGGAGGAGAGAATTAAGAAGGAGGAGGTGAAAAGAAGACACCTTTGTATGGCTCAGGATGAGCCTTTTCTACACATCTTAGAATTCCTAGCCTCCTTCAAGTTTCAAGTCAGAAACCACCTGTTATCATTAATAACAATATATCAGTCATTAGTAACAATAATACATTTAGTGTTAATAATACATTTGAGTCTGTCATTTTTATTTACCGTGGAAGCATAGCCATACTTGTCTGAATAGCTAGACCATTAACTTTCTCATTCCACGGAGTCTTTGGCTGCCCAGTTGCACAGATAGGATTATCCCCACTTTACAAATAAGAAAACTTGCAGAGTTAGACTACCTTGCTCAAGTCACTACAGCATAGGAGTGTCTCACCATCCAAACCTCCTTTCCAATCTTTAAGAATGCTTATACATATATGTAGAATCCATATCAAATTGCATGCTGTCTTACTTGGTGTTACTTGGTCCAGGGACATAAAAGTGGGGCTGTGCACCCTGATGTGGAGGTGAGGGAGAGGGAGAAAATTTAAAATTCAAAGGTTTATGGAAGTGAGTGTTGAAAACTAAAAATAAGTAAATTAATTAGTAAAAAAAGAATGCATATACATATAATTTTACATAGTTGAATTCAGGGTATTATTATTATTCTAATTCATTGTTATGGCCCTTTGTTTCCCCATCTGTAAAGGGAGAAGATTGGGCTAAGGCAAGCTCCAAGGCTTCTTCTAGCCAACTTTAATATTTTATTAATTCATTTCATATTCACATTTCCATGTATGTCCATTTTCCACACATGTGCCATTTTAAAAATAGCCATGCAGTGTTGCATTGTGTTGATAGAGTAGGCTCAGGTTTTATTTTTCAAGATCCCTACTTTTAACACCATTTATGGGAAAGCTGCTTTGACAGCCCTTTGAAAAAACAAATAATGGGGGAAGAATATCGCCAAAGGGACATACAATATTCCCACCTCGGCTTTCATTGTATGGAAGAATTGTAACAATGGATAGAAAAAAGGCAGTGTCCATCACAGTAGCCTTTTGGAACATTTTACAATCATTCACCTCTGAATGGGAGCTCAATGGAAATGTGAGTCTCTGTGATCACAAAGCATTGTACATTCTACACTGCTGAAAACTAGTCTGGGAAATTTGTAGTTCTAAACAGGACCTGAAGAACAGAACTGATGTGAAGGATCTTACCCGTTTTCTTGCTATCAGTCACTCTCCAGGAACTTGTCCTAGCAAACAACGATGCTGGATAAATTCTGTCAGTTTGAGGAGAGTCACTGTATATTTTCAATAGCCAATACCAATTCATCTCCCAAAGGCTTTTGTTTCACCACCCCAGATCTCAGTAAATGGCTAAGTGAATTGTGTTTTACCTCAGCCAACACTGTCGGTCCAGCTTTTCCAAAAGAGTCACACAGACCAAGAAAAATATGGCTTGAGTGTTATTGAAAATAAACTAGTTTTTGAGACAATGAAAACATTTTATTCGCCAAATTAAAGCCGAATGACAGTGGCCTGTTTTTAATTCCTGCTGTCCATGGAATCGAAGCAATGCATTCATCTTGATTTTTCATGGTCATTGTCCCCATTAAAAAACGGTCAACTTCAATTGCTTATTATTTGCTCAAGTTGTTTACCTTTGAGTCTGGATTTGACTGAAAATTAAACAAGTACATTCAAATGCCATCAAGTAACACATGGTCAGTGTTCTCTCCTGGCAGGGCCATTTTTCTCACTAAGCACTGACAGCCACATGTAAAATATTTTCCCTGATATTAAAACAATATTGCACTCAAGTATTTGGGGATGGGGATAAAGATGGAGAGAGAGATAGAAATGTTTTCAAATAACTAAGAAGAATTTTAATTACAGTTTACAAAAATTAAAAGCAACTCCAAACCCACAAAAGCTAGGTGGGAGTAGAGTAAGTATCCACAGTCTCCTAAAATGCTGGTGTACAGTTGCATGAGTGCCATACATAGGTTTTTTAAAAATTCAGCTTGACAGATTGCAAAGGGAGGAGCTGACCCGCCAGTGTTCCCACCAATCACACATTCTGAGACTCAGCTTTTTCCAATTATTCTTAGACCACATGGATTTTTAGGGTTTGCAAAATCAAGATCAAGTTTAAAACGGCAAAGGCACCCAGGAAATCTTTTTTTTTTTTTCCTTCTGTGAATGAAGCCTCAGCTAGCTTTGTTCAAGGATTCTCTGCTAGGCAGTTTTAAATACTGTTGAGCTGCAATGGGTCATAGGGAGTACCATAGGGAGAAAAACATGGCTTCAGAAACAAGCAAGGAGACAGTCCCAAATCAAGGCTATATGTAGGATAAATTCACTTCCATTTGCCCACTTGGATTTTGTTTTTCTTGTACCAACACATTCATTCAAAATGATAGGAAGATTATAATGACTTCCTGAAGAATATGAATTACAGAATCATAGGATTGCAGAATAATGGATCATAAATATTAGAATCTAGGTTTACATGGTAATCCTTATTACAGGAACACAGATTCAAAAAAAATTGAAGGGAAACTCAGAGGCCATCTCATCTGATCAATAAATGAATGAGAATAGCATCTACAATGTACCAAATAAATAGTAATCTAGCCCTTGTTTTGAATGAGAAAAGTATCTACAATGTACCCAACAAATAATCATCCAGTCGTTGTTTGAAAAATTCCAGTGGGGAGGGCACCCACTGCTTCCTATGGTAGCCCATTCCATTTTGGGATAGCTCTAATTGTGAGGAAGTTCCCACCTCCTTCCTCCCCACCCCTGACTACACATACATGTGTTGTTATATTCAGTCATTTTTAAATCATGTTCTACTCTTCCTGATACCATTTAGGGTTTTCTTGGCAAAAAATACTAGAGTGCTTTGCCATTTCCTTCACCAGCTCATTTTACAGATAAGGAAATGGAGGCAAATAGGGGTAAATGACTTGCCGAGGGTCACACAACTGATAAATGTCTGAGATCAAATTTGAACTCAGGAAGATGAGACTTCTGACTACAGATTCTGTCATCCATGCACTATAGTCCCACCCACACCTTTACATGGAGCTCAAATCTGACTCTGAAATTTCAAATTACTAGTTCTGCTCTCTGGAGCCAAACAGAAAGTTCAAATCCCTCTTCCACATCATATCTCTTCAAAATACTAGAAGATAGTTATCATGCTTCCTTTAAATGGGTTTTGGGAAAACACAAAGTTAGATAAAACAATACTATAGCAGGATGTTAATGCCAAGGAATGGTGTTTAAATTGGGTGATTGACCAACTGATGTTATAATGGTTTTATGGGGAATTTGGCTATAATGAATTAATGAGGCTATTGTGAAGGGCTGCTGATAGGACAACTGTAAGTTGGATATGTCTATGTTTTTAAAAAGATTCAGTTTTATTGCTCTCAAGTAGAGTTAATATAAAGTAAGATAAAGTAAATGAAACTCAGATACTAATGAGTACATGAAATTAATAAACAAAAAATTCATAATAGTTGGCCTTTGTTTATAATGAATAATATAGAAAAATTCTATAATATACAAAAGTGATAAAAGGCCACAACACTGAAAAAATATATAAAGTCTTTCATTCTTTGGTTTAGCAAAGTTCTATCCTTAGAATGAATTTCTTTACTCTCAAGTTAAAAGAGCTCTGAACAATTTTCAAGAAAGAAATCTTCAAAATTTTCCAAAGTTAAACCAAACATCTGTATATCTATATATGTCTTAAATATATAAAATTCCCGGTTACTGGAGTCTAAATTAAAGAAAACTTTATATCAAAGAAAAAAGATTCTGTGGGTTTATTTCTAGATGCATTTCTAAAATGCAGCCCTAGATCTAAATTTTTGAAAAGATTGTGATTATTAAGTGGTTATGTTACTTGTAGCAGTCTGCTAAATTTTGTTTGGTTATGCTTCTGGATTGCCAAGAACTTTCCTTTTTAATAGCACCAGCTCATTTAAGAACTTGGAGATTTCTATCCAGAAGTTAGATTAAATGAAAAAAAAAAGTTGAGAGTTTTAGATTATAAACCAGCACCACAGTGGAATGTTGGTCATGGGAAAAAGAAAAGAATTATTACTGAGACCACACAATAATTACATAGGTTATTATTAATGCCTTTTAATGTATAGAGCCAAATATGTTATTGAAAACTGATTGCTCCTTGGGCTGGCCTCATATCATTGACTGAGTCTAAATTTATTCACCAAGATTCTATTGTCTGAGTTATTGCTCTCAGTAGATTTCCATGTCAACTGCAGAGAAGACTTACTTTTCTATTTTTCCTATCATACCATTTGCTTGTCATCTTATCCATTCCATTAATTGATCCATTTTGAATAATTCAAATTGATTTAATTCAACAAGCATTTACTGAAAGCCTAGGCACTAAGGATACAAAATATATTCAAAACATATACAAAATAGTTTTGGAATTTGAGCTAGGGGTTCTTTAAGAGTTTATGAAAAAGTGGAAAATGGAATAATATATAACAGGAACAGCAAATAGACACATTTGGGTAGAACAGAGATCACATAAAGGGAAGTAATTTGCAATTAGCCCAGAAAGGTAGATTGGAACCAAGTTGTGAAGTGCTCTTCACGTTGCACAGAGGAATTTATATTCTACCAAGTGGCAAGAGGAAGCTAATGAAGCTTGTTGACGTGGTCAGAATCGTGCTCTAGACACACTGATTGGCAGCTGTATAGAGGATGAATTGGGGTGGGGAGATATGGGGAACAGGGAAACTAATTAAGCTATTGCAATAATACTAGTGAGAGGCAATGAGACTGTAAACTAAGGTGGTGGCTATATGGTTGGAAAGAAGAAAATTGATGTAATGTACTAAGAAGCCATCCAACACCACAAAGGTTTCTATCAGGACAATTGTGTAGTATACAGCATGGTTCCTTTGTTCAAGATGTCTGTGGAGCTAGTCGACACAAGATGAGCATGTTTCAAACATCAGAACAGTAGAGGAAAAATATGATTAAATACTAAATAGTGCAATAACCACTGTAACGTCTACAGAAGATCAGAGAACAGAGAGATCATCGTGTGCTGGAGCAATTAGGGTAGGCTTTTTGAAAAAGGTGGATCAGAGCTTGAGCTGAGAAGGGTAGATAAGAGCTAGAAAGATGGAGAACACCTGAGGGACAGGGAGGATCAGCACTCAACAAAAACCCATACAGGGGAATAAACATGACACAGACAGCTAGAACGCCAGAATCATAGGATTTTACCTAGAACAGTAGAAGTCATCTAGCCCAATCCTCTCATTTTATTGGGGAAGAATCTGAGGATAAGAGAAAATCAGTGACTTGCTCAAAAATCACACAGAGAAAAGCTTAAATTTGAGAATGTCTAGGAGCAGAAAAAATCAAGTTCATTTCCTTCCAGTCTCTTTCAGAGAGGTAGATCCAATTTCAGAGTTCAGGAGACTTGGGTTCAAATCTCACTCCTGATACAAGCCAGCTATCATTTAACCTGGACGTATCACTTCACTTCTCAGGCAATTTGCTAAGACTGTGAATGGAAGGGCAGTTGCTGTCCCCCAATCAGTAGAATGGAATTTTTCACTGAGGAGTTCTTTACACCCGTGAAATAATAGACCCATGTGCCCTCTCACCTTCCAAAATACTAAAGGCCCCTTCATTTGGGCCAGGAGCTGTTCTTCAGCAGAACTTTTTTTTTCTTTCCCACTCATAGATGTCTTCTCTTTGTGGCTGTTTCTTGGTGTCATTTTCAAATCTCTATTGGTGCCCACAGCATTTAGGTGAAAGTCCATATGAAATTTTGTGCAATACCATTTTTATGGAAGACTCACAATGTGAAAGACATTATCCTAGGCAGTATGTAGGAGCACTGGAAAGGTTAAAATTTCTTATTTCTGGAAGATTGTTTATATTATTCATAAAGAGTAACTAAACTTCCTATGTGCTTTTACCAACTATCTTATTATTGGGCACACCACTCCCACCCCAAGGAGGTCAAAGGCTATATATACACCAAAATATCCATTGTAACACCTTTTGTGGTGGTCAAAAAGTGGAAGCAGATGGGTATCCATTGATTGCAAAATGACTTGATAAACTATGGTATATGAACATAATGAAGTATTATTGAATGAGAAATAAAGCATATGAATAATTCTGAGAAATATCATAAGACATTTATAAATTGATATTGAATGAATAGTGAGAAATAAGTGTATATTACATATACATATACTATATAATGACAACAATGAAAAAGAAAAATAACACAAAAATGTTAGAATTCAAACTAATTTCTAATCTTTCAAAAGCTGATTTTGGTTCCAGAAGCCTAATGATGAAATAGACTTCTCTTGGTAGAGAGATGATGAACTACAGGTATGCAATGTTGCAAATACTGTCATATATGGTTACTATAATGATTTATTTTGCCTGTTTCATTGTTACAAGATGGGAAGGTAGCATTCTCTGGGTGGATCAGGTTAGAAATTATTGAGAAATTCCTCTGCTTGCCATTTAAAGCCCTTTACAACTTGACTCTAACCTAGCTTTCAGATTTATTATGTGACTCTCCTTTATTAGCTTTATGATCCAATCAAACTAGCCTTGCTATTTCTCACACAGAATTCTCCATGCCCTTGCAAGTCCCCTACTCTTAGAATATACTCTTTGCACACCTCTGCTTCTTAGAATTCCTCATTTTCTTTAAATCTAAATTCAAGAACTACCTAACACTACATAAAACTTTTCCTGGTCCTCGTCACTTGCTAGTGCCCCTCCACTGACCAAATTGGTTGGTATTTTTTGGTATATTTCATGTATATATATATATATATAATGTATATACATATGGTCTCTCCCCAATAGAAAGTAACCTTCTGAAGGGCAGAGACTTTCATTTTTGTATTTGTATCTCTAGCACCTCAAAAAATAATTGAAGCATAGAACAAGCTGGAAAAAGTGCTTATTTTTTAATTGACTAAAGAGATACAGATGTAAACAAAATTAAAAATTAAAAGCATTAAAAAACTTTTGTGAAGAAAAAACATGATTTCTACCCTGAAAGGGCTCATAGACTTAGAAGAGACACCCTAGGATGCACAATCTTGCTGAAAAATATATATCCTTGTCATAAATCCGATAGCCTTTTTTTTCTGTCCAATTCAAATCTTCGATCTCCTTGTGGCATTTGACACTGCAGACCACCCTCTCCTGCCTTCTTATAGTTCTCCCATAAGCTCTCTGACTGCTCCTTTTCTGTCCCTTTTTCTTGGTTCTCATTCTCAGCCATTCCTCTTCCAGCCCTATTCCTGTCTTTCTGGATTTCAAAACCATGCCCCCACTACTCCTGCCCCATCCTGGGACTTTCCTCAGTACCTGGTGCCTCATCACCCTGGAACAGCCAACTCCTCAGGCAACCTACTCATCCTAAAATATCCCTTCACAAGGCTGACCTCTCTTCTTCCATTTGTGAGTTCATTTTGTGGCAGGTCCCATTCTATTCCCAGATCTATTCCTGACTTTCTGGACTTGGAAACTAAGCCCTTCCACTAAAATTCATCTCCCTTCCCTACTCTTTTCTGCTCCCTTCTGTGTATTGTCTTCCTTCATTAAAATGTAAGTTCCCTGAGGGGAAAGACTCCCTACTTCTCTACCTCCCTCTCTTCCTTCCTTCCTTTCCTCCTTCCATCTTCGGTATTCTCCATGGTACCAAGGTAGACATCATTCTCTTTTCTCTCTAAACTCTATTGAGCTCATCCACTCCTCTAGCTTCAATTATCACAACTATTCAGATGACTGACAAATTACATACACACTCATATATATATATATAGGAGAGAGAGAGAGGGAGAGAGAGCGCACTTCACTTTCATGCTTCTAGCTGCCTTTTAACTATTTCCACCAGAACAGCCCACCAGAAACTCAAACTCAACCTGTCCAAAACTGCACCTATCATCTTCCCTTGAAAACCTGCCGCTTCTTCCTGCCCCTGACTTTCTCATTTCTGTTGATGCTGCAACCATACTCTCATTCACCAAGGCTCATATCTGTGGAGTCATTTGACTCTTCTCTAATCCTCACATTCCACCTCTAATCAGTTGCCAAGAGCCATAATGTATCAACCATTTTGGTTGCCTTTGTCTTCTGCAATTTATCAATGCATGTTCCTAAAATGTCATGTCCAGAACTGACCATAGTACTCTAGATGTGGACTAACCAGGACAGAGTATAGTCAGACTACTGCCTCTCTAGCCTTCAACAGTATTCTTTCTTTAGTACCTTCAATCACATTAACTTTTTCAGTTGCCATATTACACTAATGACTCATATTGAGTTTGCCATCCACTAAAATCCCCAGATCTTTTTCACACAAACTACTATGTAGATGAACTACCTCCATTTTGTAATTGTGAAATTGACTTTTTAAATCTGTGTGAGACATTATATTTATCCCCATTGAATTTAATCTTTTTAGATTCCAGCAAATGATCTAAGATCTTTTTATATTCTGATAGTCTGCAAATAGGTGAGATGTGTATTTCTTAACAATTTGATAAGCTTGTCAAGTAATTGTTACTAATGTTAAAGGTCATAAGACTAAGCACAAACCCTAGGATTCAAACAGATTTTGTGACTTCAAGCTCAATCTTCTTTCTACTTTCTACACTCTAGTTTGGCTTTCCTTCCCACATCCAGGAGGCACACTCCACTGGAGACTTCCTTCCAAGTTGACATCAAACCAACCATTAATGACCACAGTTTAGGGCCATCCATTCAACTAGTGCTAAATCCACCTAACTATTATCATCTAGCCCACAATTCTCCATATTTTCCACAAAAGCAGTACGAGAGATTTTGTCAAAAGTTTAATATTCCTCTTCAAACCTTTAATTTCCTACTAAGAAATAATTCATTTGATAAGGAGCCCTGAAGTAAGTGTACTGGAATGTGAGGGGGAAAATATGGAAGCCATAGGTAGCTTCTTTGAGAATCAAATTCTTACTGAGTTAGCTTGCCTCTCTGAGGGATCAGGGAAACTCAGTCTCATTATAACTTTTTCCTAAGAGGTCCGCACACAAATGGGAGCATGTTTTACCATGGCCTCTTGAAGCTAATGAAATAAAAAGGAAAGTAAATGTTTAGAAATTGATTTAACAGGATCTATACTCAGGAGTCAGTCATTGAGCAGAAAACGTTCCAGTGGTCTAATTGGGCCCTCAGTCAATTGCAAACATCAAATGTTTCTGGGTAAATGATAAAGTATTCTGTGTATAGTCAGCTCTGTATACATAGCTGGTTTAGAAGAGCTTGGTTCTGTTAAATGGAGCCTTACTTCATGATACAGTTGAAGGACATGGGGGCCCCCTTTTACAGGCAAAGCCCACTCCTTGGGCCAGTTGGCAGGGAACACTGAGTAGGAACCCACCCTAGATGAATCCTCATTAACTCTGAACCATTTTCCCCCAGCCTAAGTTAATGTAGAGTGGGGAGCAGGAAGGTCATAAGAAATAGATAGGAATTCACACTTTGGGGAGACAAAGGTATTTTTTTAAATACCAAATACCTCTGAAAAGAACAAAACCATCCAGGCGGTCTGTAAGGAACGCTGGACCCACATCACATCACAGGCATCTCAAAGGCAGCCAGCAAAATTGTGCAAGCACTTTGCCAAATAGCTCGATGCTGCTGATGGAAAAAATTATCCTCAGTGCATTGGCATCTGGAGCGTCGGTCTGCCATCCAAGAAAGAAGAGGGCCTGGAAGAGTGCAGCAGGCTTGTTCAGCCCTAGCAGAAATCTGGGGTGACTTCATTAGTAAAATACACACACACACACACACCACGGGAAAAGGAAAAGGGAGAAAAAGAGGGAGAAAAGAAAGATAAGCTAGAGATAGATAGACAGACAGACAGACAAGGGCATTTGTTCTTAATGATTCCCTCCCCAAGGAAAGAAGCTGAAAATTAAATGTAAGATTATCCTGTAAAAAAAGGAAAAGATCCTCCCTCCAACACCCCTCCCACCCAAGAAAGCTTTGTGTATATGGATTTATGTCTGTACAAGATAACTATGATCTCTATTCATGAAGAATTCTGGATGACTGAAGGTTCCGGTGTCTGCTGGACACTGGAAGGAGGGGGCAGTGTTGGTGAGTGCAAAACTCCATGTTTTTATAATTATCCATCCCCTTCACTCATCCAATGCAAACATTCACCCAAATGAAGAAGAAATACAGAGACACAGAGTAGGGTGAGATGGCCAGCAACTGGAGAACACCAGTCCCAAATGCTGAAAAAACGGGCTGATTTACAAAGTCAGCAAAGTACCTCAATAGATCATAGGGCAGACTCAGCTTCCTGTTTAGTACAAAAATCGAGCAATGTTCTAACAGTGTTTTCTTTGCAACTGAGGCAATACTCTCCCCTGCAAATACAAGCCTCTGAGGTTATTTGGGGGAGGGGTCCAATCCTCCCAAGCAGCTCTTCAGAAGGCAATTGTAAGATATTACTAAAGGTGACAACAGATGTCTGAACCATCTCAGGACAAAAAAAAGACATCTTTTCTTTCAAGGTAAGGACCGTCCTTTTTTGCCTTTCAACAAACAGAAAAGCATTTGGCCTTTAAAAAATGCTAAGCTAGTCTTCAGTAATTCCCTTTGCTAAGCTTGGGCAAAATTGTTTAAGAAATAAAGAATTTATCAACACATGAAAACAGCATAGAGCACACATGTTGTTTACCAATTAAAATCTCGAAGAAAATTAATAAACACCAAATGTGGAGGTCTAGATCTCCTCGAGCATAATGTACATGTATATACATTCATTTCTTTGGAGAGTCATGGAATAAGTCTGCTGTGTGCTGCTGGTAACTGCATGGCTCATATTCCTAAGAATTCAAAACCTCTTTGGAGATAGGCTCTACAAGGGGCCCGCCTACCCTTCTGGTAACCAGAGCTGGGACTAGAATGGGGTGCCTTGGCTTTTCCTAGGCCACTGAAGTCTGGGGTGGGACATGAACAAGGCTATGTCCTCAGGGTCCAGTCTCAATGGGGTCCCTGTTTGTGAGGTTTGCCTTTCCCTAAGCTCCTCGAAAGAGAGGCTTATGCCACCTCATCTTGATACTACTGTCCGAGTCATTAGCTTGCCTTCTTCCCGACAACTGTTTTTTATGCCAAATGAAAACATTTCTAGTTACAGCTCTGGTAGTAATTATGCTTCAAGGTTCCCCCAAATGCAAAATACCTATTCCATTGAATATAGCTGTGTCAGAAAACCTGGGTTTGAATCCCATCTCTTCAACTTGACCCCAGGTAAGTCATTTCACATCTCTGAAACTCAGTTTCTTCATCTTTAAAGTAGGGATAATAATAGTACCTACCTCACAGGGTTGTTGTGGGGATGAAATGAGATAATATATATAAAGTGCTTTGCAAACCTCGAAGAGCAATAAAAATGTCAGCTGCTATTACTATTATTGCCAACCTTACAGGGTTTTTATGAGGATCAAATGAGATAATGTATGCATAGCACTTTGTAAATCAGAAAGCACTTTATCAATGCCAGGTCTGAGAGGCCTTCTCAGATCATCCCCAGCTGGTACAGACTCATCCCTCATCTGACCTCGAAGAATTTTGTACTTCTTTTATTCTAAGAGTTAGCATTCATATAATGCTTTCCTTCTATTTTCTCATCTGATCCTCACTGAAATCCTGTGAAGTTGTTGCTATTATTATCCCCATTTTACAAATTAGGAAACTAAGGCCAAGAGGTTAAAGTGCCTTATTCAGTGTCTGTGACAGAGTTCAAACTCAGGGCATCCTGATTCCAAGTTCCATACTCTATTCACTTCACCACCTCTCTGCCAATATGATAATCTTTGCTGTATAGACTGTAAGCTGAATGAGAGCAGGGGATTTCTCTTATTTCCCTTCACATCCCAGTGCCTCACTCAATCTTCTCCATAGAGTAGGTAATTGATAAAGGGTGCTAAATGAACAAATGAATGATAGAACCAGTCAGTTCACCTAACCCAATGTTATACCCATTGTAATTGGTGCCCCTGTGATGAAATGTCTGCTGGCAGGCAATGAAAACCAATAACCTTAAGAAGGAAAAAACAAACAAACAAACTTAAATCACTCAGCTGAACTTTTAAACTTTATAAAAATCCTTCTCCTTTGTGAAGCATTGTATTTGCAAAGGGCATAATGGTGCCTCAAGGTCTTTTGATCTATCTTTAGGTAAAGTATGCTGACATCATTTACAAGAAACCAAATTCAAGGTCATTATCTGTATATCCAAAACACCAAAGCCATCCTT
This sequence comes from Vombatus ursinus, assembly GCF_900497805.2. Lineage (NCBI taxonomy): Eukaryota > Metazoa > Chordata > Mammalia > Diprotodontia > Vombatidae > Vombatus > Vombatus ursinus. The sequence goes on along the minus strand of NW_020954562.1, from coordinate 15,368,719 downwards.
AGTAACAGACAGTCACCAAACAATCAATAAAGTCACAGAAATTTAAAGATGTAGGAGACTGCAGAGGTTTATCTGGGCCAAGCCCCACATATTAAAGATGAGGAAAATAAACCCAGAAAGATCAAGTGATTTGTTAAAGATCACCATGGAGTTAGTGGGGGCATCAGAACTAAGTATGAGTTCTACTGATTCCCAATGCAAGTCTTTTTCCATTATGCCATGATCAGAAAAGACAAAGCCCACAGGCCAGGATTAGTGGAAATTCATTCTTTTAACATAAAGGAGTAGACTTTGCAAGTATCCTCTTTGAAATGCGAATGCTCCAAGGTCGGTGATGAGGTGCAATCAGTCATTGATACCTTCTTGTGAATTACTTTATATGACACCTTGTTGAGAGTGAGACAACTTATTTTGAAATTTAAGGAATCACCAAGGAGAACTGCCTAGGATGTTGTAGTTGTCGTAGGAGTAAAAAGCGGTGGTAAGGAAAGGTGAGGTGAAGGTGACTGTCTCATTCATTTATTTATTCAATGAACATTTGTCTAGCATCCGTACCATACAGAACACTGTGTTAGGGATAAAAATAATAATAATTGCTAACATTTATGTAGCTTTCTTACTATGTGGCAGGCACTGTGCTAAGCACTTTACAATTATTATTTTGTTTGATTCTCACAACAATCCTGGAAGGTTGTGCTATTTTTATCCCCATTTTTCTCATGAGGAAACTGAGTCAGACAAAGGTTAAGTGACTTGCCCAGGGTCACACAGCTAGTGAATGTCTGAGGCTGGATTTGCTTTCAGATCTTCCTGATTGTAGGCCCAGTGATCGATCCACTGTGCCATAGAGCTGCCCGTAGGTTGGGGGAAGATAGTTTATAATATAATAGGTTAAGGTAAGACTTGTACACACACAAGTAAAATGAAAATTGGCATTTTATAAGTGTAAAAAGGGCAAAAGGCCTACTTCACAGTTTTGCCTAGGACTAGCGCTACAAAGCAAATTAGGATTTTCATCAATCTGTGTGTAAATATAGTTTGTCAGGCTAGGATAGGGCAGCAAATGAACTCTATGGAAAACGAAATAAACCTCCTTGAAAAAAAAGGGACCAGTGCTGGGTTGTTGGTGATTTTATTGTTTATTTATTTATTTTTTTACACTCACTTGATTGAATGTTCCAGGTGAGCCAGGAAGTAAGCACTGGATGACATTTCACACACATTGGGCTCTTGTCCCTTCTGGTACAGATGCAAATGTAACAACAGCCTCAGACAAAAGGGACAGTTCTTTTTTTTTTTTTTAGGCAATTGGGGTTAGGTGACTTGCCCAAGGTCACGCAGCTAGTAAGTGTCGAGTGTTTTGGTCTGAGGCCAGATTTGAACTCAGGTCCTCCAAACTTCAGGGCTGGTGCTCTATCCACTGCGCCACCTAGCTGCCCCAAAAGGGAGAGTTCTTGAAAGCCCACCAATTCTTGCTGTGCATTTCAAGGCTGAAGGTTCCCTGAAGCGTGAGCTAGCCAAGGTGACTCAGTCTAGGAAAAGAGGTGTGAAACAATAACATGAGTAAGCTGTGACCAACCCCCGGCATTCTTTTTCGGTGGCGGGACTTGTGTTTTTGCATTCTCATGGTCTCAGTGCCTGTACAACCTCAACCCAAATGTTGCATTAACATTATTAACGTAACATTAGCAGAGAAAGACAACAATTGTTTGTCCTGGCAATCGATGTCTTTGGACAATAGTCCCCCAAATGCCTCCATCTTATTGTTTGATACTGACCCATAAAATGTATCACAACGATCCAAAATAAGGGAAAGACATAAAAATAAAACCAGTCGCAAAATCATTTGGAAATGAGGTAGAATCTGGAATGGCTTTAAGTTAACATGCAAAACCTCTGTAAACTCAGGTTGGAGACATGACCCTTCTTCTTTTCATTATTTTTTATGACATCTCTTAAATATGTAAGGACGACAATTGAAGAATGATTGGCTCTGCCAGATCACGAGTCCAAAGCTAAAACATTCCTTTAATGAAGGATCAGAGGGCTGGAAGGGACCTTTCAAAGCTATTCAGTCCATCCTTCCAATAGTGAGAGACTTTCATAAAAATATCATTGGATGCAGGAAGGTCTTCACAATTCTAGAATTCTCAGAGGATCAAACTTTTAGAGCTAAAAAGGACCTGAGAACCCAACTAATCTCACCTCTTCATTTTACAGATGGGGAAACAAAGGCTCACAAAGGCGACATGACATGCCTGAGGTCACAGAGGTAGTAAAAGGCAAAGCTGGGATTTGAACTCAGGCTAATGAGTCAGCTAGCATTTACTATGTGCCAGGCCCTGTGCTAAGAACTGAGGATACAAAGAAAGGCAAAAAACATTCCATGTTCTCAAGGAACTCACAATCTAACAGAGGAGATAACATGCAAACAACTGCATATAAACAAGATGTGTATGAGGCAAATTAGAGAGAGAAAGAATTAGAATGAAAGGAGATTAGAACAGTCTTCTTGCAAAAGGTGAGATTTTTAGCTGGGACTGGAGGGAAATTAGGAAAGCCAGGAGGTGGAGATGAGGAGGGAGAGAATGACAGGCATGGGGAACAGTCAATGCAGATACACAGTTAGGAGATGGAGCATCTTGTGTGAAGAACAGCATGGAGGCCAATGTAACTGGATTGAAGAAGGTGAGATTGGGGGGGCAGGGAGAGCAGCAAGGTGTAAAAAGACTGGAGGGATAGGAAGGGGCCAGATTGTAAAGGTCTTCAAAAGTCAAACAGAGGATTTTATGCTTCAACTAGAAGCCACTGACACTGAGTGGTGGAGTGTGTGTGTGACATGGTCAGTGATGCTTTAGGAGGTTCAGTTTGACAGGTGAATGGGGAGAGACTCAAGGCACAGTGATCAACCAGCAGGCTATCACAAGTATGACATGGTAATGGCCCACACCAGGGTGCTGATAGTGTCAGAGGAGAGAAAGAGAAGTGTGCAAAAGATGCAATGAAGGCAAAATGAACAGGCCATGGCAACAGTTTGGATGTAAGGGTGAGAAATGAAAGGGTTAAGTTTCCACATAAGTAGATAAGAAATCAGCACAGACAAGCTAACTTGTCGGTGGTGATGGTGGTGGTGGGGGTGATAACACAATTCTAGGTACATAATGTATGTTAGGGACGGGGCATATAAGGAAGATTGTAACCCAGAAGGATTAGGACCAATCCTGATCCAGAAGGGAGGAGTTAGGCAATTACTAAATATAAAGCTTGCTCTGAGCTTCTTTTACCTCGTGCATTTCTGTCCTTCCAAGGAGGTGCGCCCGCTTCTCGTTTCTCAAGAGAATTGAAAGGACGCAGTTCAACCTCCTTAATAAAAAGTCTTTGAGACACCAGTCTTCAGAACTGAGTCTGGATTCATCTTTATAACATAAGGGATGAGAGTGAGTAAAGAGCTGAGGATAACACCTAGGTTGTGAAGCTGGGTAACTGGGGAAATAATGATGCCTTCAACCATAATGGGAGGTTCAAAGACATTAGGCCCATAGCATGTAGCATTGGAAAGAACTCTGAGTCTTGAATAAAAGAACCTGAGTTCAAATCCTAGCCCTGTAAATGACTGTCTGTGTGACCCTGAGTAAGCTTTTTAATTCCTCTACAACTCACTTTCCTCACTAGCAAAATGAGCGGATTGATCATGATGAGTGATCTTGAGTGATCTTCCAGCTCTGAATCTATTTTACAAATGACAACACTCATTTAATGAGTTAGTCTGTTTTGGCAACCAAAGTGAGGATGGATACCTGAGGAAGGATGGAATTATTTGGGAGAAGGATCAGATGAGAAAATTTTGTCACTTTGAAGTTTTACCAGTCAATTAATCAAGTCTTTATTGAGCATGATGAAGGAGCTGTCAAGGAATTCACAGTCTAGTCGGAAAGAAAGATTGATCCAAGTCAAGTCAGGTCAATAAGTATTTATTAAGCACCTACCAGGTTCCAGTCATTGTCCTAAGCACTGGGGATACAAAGAAAGGGGGAAAATAGTTTCTGCTCTCAAGAAGTTCACAGTCTAACGTGGAGGATATCCTTGCAAAACAATTATGGAACCATGCCAGACAATGACACATGTAATTAAGTGCTTATCTGGGAGTGATGCTGGAAAAATAATAAGTGTTGTGTGTTTCTCCACTCTTCCTCTTCCCTCCTCCCACTACATGTCCTTTGGTATTATCTGTCAAGTGATCCCACGACCACCAGCCATGAAATTCCTGGGAGACAATGATCTACCACGGAGAGAACGTCTAAGTTCTCACTGGATTGGCTTTGAATGATGTAAGTGGAACCTCTCATTCACTCAGATCTGTGTATTGATATAGCAACATAATACACAGTTTGTATGAGGCTAAACTGAGGTTTGGGTTTGACCTGATTATGGTGCTCTACTGTAATTATGAAAAGACTAGCTGTCCTGTGCAGTGATTCTATTCATCAGACTTTTCATCTAACTCATAGAAAAGGATACTGTTTGTGGTTATGATCTGCAGGACCTATGAGCACCATGAAACAACTGGGGTAGGGGCCTTACCCAATGTCTTGGTTCAGTATGTATTGATGCCATACCGGTTTGTTTCCCTGCCTGGTTTTACAAGTCAGACCTTTGTTGCCCAAGGCCAAGATTTCTATGCTAACTACTCTGGGAGCTGACCCCTCTGACTTCTGGGTCTTCTCCTACCTATCTATCTTGCATCCAGCAAGGCTGGTCTCCCTAAAATAAATACTGTTTCCATTAGGGTTATTCACTGGCTGAAAAATATTCAGTGTCTCCCTAATTCCTGCTGCACTGAATCTAAACACCTTTTTAAGAACTTTACATATAAACTGTCTCCACCTTACTTTCAATTGTTCTTCCCATTGACTCTCCATGGATTTAGGCCCATGCTCTCACTGTCAAGTAGGCTGTGCTCATTCAGGAGAATGTCATCCCTTTGCCCCCTCTGCCTGTGCAAATGCTACCCAAGATAATTCAAACCCCACAACTGCCATGAAGCTTTTCATAACCACCTAGTCCTTAGTATCACCCTCCCTTCCAAAAGCACAGAGTGCTTATACTCTGCCCTTGGATAATATACATGTATATAATATATGCATACAGTTTAGTGCTTAATTATGTGCTGTCTTTCACATGCTTTAGTCTTGTCTCTCTAGCGAGACTGAGATCAGAACCGTATCTTATATTTATTGAATAGCTCCCTGAGTATTTGTCACTGTCCTAGGTCCTCTTTACTCTCTACCTACACTCTCTCTGTGATCTCATGAACTGTGATGGGTTCCACTCTCATTCCTATGCAAATGACTTCCCAATCTACATATTCAGAGTTCATCTCTCTCCCTTTTTCATTCTATCCTTCAAACAACTGCCAGATTGATGTTACTAAAGTACAAGTCTGACCATGTCACTCCTCTGCTCAAGAAACTTCACTGATTCCCTGTTACCTCTAGGATAAAAAACCTTTTCTCTTTGGAATTTAAAGTCAATAGTCAGTAAGTAGTCAATAATCATTAAGTGCCAGGCACTGTGTTAAACCCTGGGGACATAAATTTTTAAAAAAACGATAGTCCTTGCCCTCATGGAGCTTCTAATCTAATGGAGGAAGACAATACATCAAAGGAAGCTGAACAGGGAAGGGGACCACCAAAGTGTACCTGGCTTGGGGATATGTGTAATATGTGCATTCTGCTTGAAACCAAGCAGACTAGCTGATGGAAAATGAAGAGTTACCTGGAAAGTTCTGAGCTTTGGGAGTAGTTTAATTCTCCTCCCTTCCTCCATCCATTAGAGAAGGTGTTGAGCATCAAAGTTGGCTCAATCTCCATGATGATGAGATTTCAGGTGATGAGCTTATCCTGAGGAAGGCTGCAGCTTGTCTTCCCAGTATGATCTTGTGTTCCTCCAGCTCTACCCAATCTAAATTACGTTAACTATAGTGTATTGACCCTTAGGTGATTCTCCTCCCTCTTCAAGGAGTTCAGCACCTGAATCCCTGTTTTCCTCACTTAGCCAACGCTTGCTTTTATACGAGGGGAATTTAATAATAGATGCTCCCTCATGTTCCCTCACCTCTCAATTCCTCAGTCTCCTTAAATCCCATGACCTCCTCTTTCACTACACTTCAATCACACATAGGGATGACCACACTCTGTATCTTCTTATTACCCCATGAGGTACACTTTAGTAATTAGAAATTCCTGCATGCTCTGTCATACAACCTGCTATCACTCTACCTCTCTTCATGCCTTCTACATACACTTGTACACTATTCTTTGCCTTCACTGAGACCTCCATTCTCTCAGGCCATTACTCATGCTCTCACTTCATAGGCCTTTCTCTCCAACCTCAACTCTGTAGTTAGCCATTTCAGCTTCATATGGTCCTCTGCTCTTGAATTTCTTGTCCCCTTGTACTCTCAATGCTCTTCTCTTGCCAAACCTCAGGCTTAGAATGCTTCCACCCTCTGACTCCTCTACTTATTTTCATGAGCTGCTAAATAAAATGGAAGGAAATCCCCAACTGTGCTGACCAAGTGTATTATAAATTCATGCCATCCAACCTCAACTGGGCTCTCACTATAGCAAAGGATTCCTTTTATTCTTCCCTAATTGATTCCCTATCTCACTCCCCACAAAAGTTTTCCAAACCTTCTCTTCCTTTCTCAAATCCCCATTTCTTTCAGTTGAGGAACCTTGCTTTTACTTTACTGAAATAATTGAAGCCATTTGATGTGAATTCCTTCTTCTCCCATCCTCTCCATCTTAAAATCTCTTGATATGTCCCAGTCTTTCCTCCTTTCCTCTAGTCTCTGACAAAGTGACCCTCTTCCTTGCCAACCCCTCTACATGTGCCTTTGATCCCATTCCTTCATATCTGCTGCTTTCTCAAATATCCCCTCACGATCTCAAATCTTTCACCTCTTCCTATCAATAGGTTCTTTCTCTATTGCTTTCAAACATGCCCAAGTTTTTCTCATCCTTAAAAAACCTTCACAAGACTCAACCACCCTCAAGCTATAATCCTTAGTCTTTTCTCCCTTTCTCAGCCACACCCCCTTGAAAAAAAAATACACACCCATAGCCTCCATTACCTTTCCTCTCAACCCTTTGCAATCTGACTTCAGAAGACCTTATTATGAAACTGAAACTGCTTTCTCTCAAGTTGTCAGTGATCTGACAATCTTTCTGTCTTTATCCTTCTGGACCTATCTGCTGCACTTGACATAGCTGACCATCCTCTCTTCTGGAATACTCTCTACTCTCCGGGTTTTCATGAAGTTTCATGAAGTTATTCTATTCTTCTGGTTCTCCTCCTACCTCTCAGATCACTTTCTGGGTACTTTACTTTGCTGACTCATTATCCATAACATACATCCTAACTGTGGGTGTTCTGCAAGGTTCTGTTCTAGGCTTTTTTCTCTTCTCACTCTACATGAAATTCTCTTCTCACTCTATATGAAATTCTCTCTTGATAATTTCCTCAGCTCCCATGGGTTGAACCATCATCTCTCTGCAGATGATTCACAGATATGTAGATGCATGAGAGAGAGGGTTTGTGTGTATACACTTACACATACACACACACACACATCCAGTCTCCATCCCTCTCATTGATCTTCCATCCTACATCACAAATTTCCTATTGGACGTTTTAAATTGGGTGTTCCAGAGACACCTTAAATTCAGCATGTCTAAAATGGAAATTGTTATGTCTATCCCCAAACACTCCTTTATTTTAAACTTCCCTCTTTTTGTTGAAGTCACTATCATCCTTCCTGTGTCCCATATTTGTAACCTCATTGTAACCTAGGCATCATCCTGAATTCTTCCCTCTCACTCACTGCTTATAGCCAATCAGTTACCAAATCTCAGTGTTTTTACCTCTACATTTCTCATCCTCAACCCCTTCTCTCCACTTACATAACTATCCTCCTAAGTTGAGGTCCACATGATTTCTCATCTAGATTGTGACCACAGTCTCCTAATTAATCTCTCTGCCTCAAGTCTCTCTCACTCTAGTCCATTGTACATCCTGCTGCCAAAATAATTTTCCCTAAGTGCAGATCTCACCATGTGACTCCCCTGTTCAATTGGTTCTCCTGGCTTCTTATTCCAGATAAAATATAGACTCTTCTTGTTTAGTTTTTAAAGCCTCACACAAACCTACTCCCAACTATCCTCTCAACTTCAGTGGATATTATGACCTCTCCTACATTCAGAAATCCAGACAAACTGGTGTTCTCTCTATTCTTCACATGCAGCATTCCATATCCCACCTACCTACCTTGGCATTGTCTGTCCTCCATTCCTAAAGCTCACTTTCTATTTATTTCTGCCTCTCAAAGTCTCTTTCATCCTCCAGGAGGCAACTCAAGCACCATCTTCTGTATGAAATCTTTCCTGGTCTGTCCCTTCCCTCCTAGCCCAAGTGGCTTACTGGTTGCTCCATATATGCACAATTCATTCTCAGCCCTTAAGTCTCATTTCCACCTCTGCAATCCCTCCTTTGCTTCAAGGTTCTGCGTAATCACTGCCTCTTCTAACAAGCCTTTCTTTGCTGATTCCCCCAGTGGTCAGTGATCCCCCTCTCACCCTACCCCCAGAAAGAATTTTGTATTTACTTTTTTAATGCAATTACTATTTAGTATATTTGCTGCTTCTTTCATCCCTAGCAGAGTACAACCTTCCTGAATGCAAGGATTATTGATTTTTGTCTCCAGCACCTAAAGAAATTTTAAAAAGTGCCCAGACCTGTGATTTTATTGTAGGGAAATCCTGGTGTGAAAACTCCATCTACCTATCACTGCAGATCAGCAACCACTGTGCAACTTTTGTTCTTAGGGAGTTGCCTGGGGATACTAAGACATTAGGTAACTTGCCTAAAATTAGCAATAAGCCTTCATACATGCTTGTTAAATTGAAATTGAATTTTATTTTGTATCTCTTATTATGTGGAGTTTTACTAATGGGAAGGTTCATATACATACAACATCAGAATGGAAAAGCACTCCATTTAGTCCCTTGATCCTCCTCCTATAGTGAGTAGAATAATAAAATGTCAGAGCTCTGTGAGACCTTCTAGGTCATTGAGTCAAATCATCTCATTTTATAGATGAGCAAATCAAGACTCAAGGATATTAGGTGAGATGGTTAATGGTGAGGCTAGGACTAGCACTTAGTACTCTAGAAAGCTGTGATCATGGCTCTATTTGCACCATATATCCACTGGGCACTGGCCTCAGGGGTCATGCAATCCATCTTTATTAATTTACCAATAAGTCATTTACCTAGAGGTACTGCTACGTGAGACTACTAGGCTTTGCCTCAGGGTCCCTAAATTTATAATGCTCTGAGAGCACTTGTACTTCTTTAAAGATAGAAACAATTGTACTTAGCACCTAAGTTAGCAGGAATAATGACTTAAAAAGAGGAAGAAGAAGAAGAAGAAGAAGAAGATGATGATGATGATGATGATGAGGATGATGATTCTGAAGAAGAAGAAACCACCACCTGGCTTCATTCTGCCCTGGTAGTCTCTGTAGCAGTTGGTTTGAGACATCTCCCTGCCATGGGACAGAGCCCCAGGATCCCTTCTTGTCATGTGGCCTTGTGTCTCAAGGTCTAAGATCTCTGAAGATGCCTCCCTCCCACCTCAAGTGTACATCTTTAAGTTTTGTCCTAAGGGCATATTGTGGTACGAATCCCAGGTGCCAAATTAATAGTTAAGGCTTTGAATTTACCTGCTTATATGTTGACTAAATGGTAGTTCAGTGATCAGCAATGATTTCATGTGGTCACATGTTCTGCTTAAATGTTCTCAATTTTAGATTGTCCACTCTTCAAAGGCAAGGATGTTTAATTCTCAACGAAGAGCAATAGTCATTGTGCTGGGAACACTGGACTTTGAGGCAGGAGGAATGAGTTTGAATCTCAGCCAGCCCTAAAATTCACTGACTGTGTGACCTTGAGAAAATCATTTAACCACTCTGAGTCCACAAACTAGAGGTGTTGTGAGGAAAACACTTTGTAAACCTTAAAAGACTCTAATAAAGCTGCTGAAGAAGAAGGAGGAAGATGCAGAAGAGGAGGAAGAGGAAAATGAAGAGAGAGAAAGAGGAAGAAAAGGAGAAGGAAGAAGGGGATAGAGGGAGGGAAAATGAAAGGGGAAGAATTAAGAAGAAGCAACTTCACCTCCCTTAAATCTTTGGCTCACATTCTTGGGGACTGTGGTTCTTGGGACCTTGCCTCCATGTCCTCATATCCCACCAATGGCTTTGTTCTGGGGGGAATTAGATAACAGCCAGTATTGAAGTAATCAGAAGCCCTCTGGAGAGAGCTCAGAAGTTTGGGGGGAGAGATGTGTGCTTCTTTTCTAGCAATGTGTGACTCAGCAGCCACAAGTTAGCATTTTGAAAATAGTTTTGGCTGATGGGGGAAATCATCCTGAAATGATCGGGATTGTTATCTGTGAGTGGAAATAAAGAGTCATTTGAGTACAGGCTAAGGTAGAGTGGAATGGGCTTGGGTGGGAAGGAGGTATTTAGTACAACATGGGAATGTTTCTTTAACTTCTGCCTGTTTGGAAATCAATATGTATATATCAAGGGATCTCCTTAAAATGGTTACCCCCCCACACACAATGGCAGATTCTTAACCCATTTATTCCTTCTCATCTTGAACAACTCTTGTACATGCCCCCCCCCCAGAGGCCTGACAGAGTGTGCTGGAGGCCTTCTTCAAGGTTTGACAGCACAAGTAGACATAGCCTATCCATCAGATATCCCTTCCTCAGTCCATATGACCAACTGACATCCTTTTCCAGTTACACATCTCTCTGATGATATCATAGATGGACTCTGCCCCAAGCCAATCCAAAAGTCCTCACCATTTGCAACAGTTTCTTTTCTCTTCTAGTCTGGAGAACAGAACCAAATTCAGAGAAAGGAAAATTGGGATTCAGTCTCCTAGGTATTTCAGGGGGAAGTCAGCCCAAGATGGATTGGAAACTCAATCGGAAACAGAAATTATTCCAGATGTGACAGATAGGGAGCTGCCTAAGAGAACAATGTGGGTGCACAGGAAACTCATCCACCAACTCAGATGTTTAATAAGATAGAAGATGGAAGTAAGAGCAAGTAACGGAATGAATAAAAAAGAGTAGCTGATCTTGTAAAAATATTGTCAGGAACACTAAATCTTAGAATGACCTGAGTGTGGCAAGGAATGTCAAGGATAAAGAAAGGGGTTAGTGTTTAGCTATGCTGAACACAAAAGATAGAACAAAAAAAAAATAGGACCAATAGACTCATGAAGATGAGTCTTCCTAGTTCCAAGGCCAGTGCTCTATCCAAGATGGAAAGGGAGATGAGAGTGGGTAAAAGAAATGAGAAAACCAAACTATCTAGCTCACATTCATTCTGTTGTCCCTTCAAGGGAGAATGATCTGTGCATTTTGAATGGCTAACAGAGAGTTAAATCTGCCAGAAAATGAAATCATAAGAAAGAGTAACTGATTATCCTCCATGGGTTGAAGTAACTAAGCCAACTTGAAATTAATCCTAGGACATTACAGGAATGGGCAGATGAAAATGCTGAGCCATAGTTGGTAATCTTTGAAAGATCACAGGGAAATGAAAGAGATGCTCCAGACCTGGGAAGGTCCAACCTTGAAATGTAAACCACCTCACTGCCTTCGCAAATACAGTTATCTTGTACCTATATAAAGACTAGCTATTATTACCTAAACTTTGCGTCTGTCCCAGTGTTCTGCACATAGCTACTATTATTAGCTATTATTAGTGCACTGCAAGCTTAGTATAAGTAGATAATATGATATGGCAGACAAAAAGGGAATGTTCTCATATAATAATTATCCATGGTTGTCTCTATTTTCTTTGAATATTTTTTCTCTTTTATTGTGAACTTGATAACCACCAAATACACAAACATTACAATATACAAAGAACAAGTAAGAAAATCGTATAAGAAATTGTAAGCATCTTTTATGTGAAGTTATATTTTAAAAGGTTATATACCTTAAATTTAACAAGATAGCAACAAAATCATTCTCTTTGTGTACCCTTATGCACCTTCTCTTCTTTTGTACTTTAAAAACGTTTTATAAATACTCTTTTTCCATCTCTATAACTACCCATTGATCTCCCCTCCACCTACCCACTCCCATACATAGAAACCCTCTCTTCTAACAACTAGATAGTCCAGCAAAACAAATGAACAGATTGATTACACCTGAGGTCACATATCTTATTCTACATCTTTAGTCCCTCACTTCTTTGCCAATCTTATCTTTTCCCCCTTCTATTAGGATCATTTGGGCTAAGTGGTGTAGTGGGCTTAGCATCAAGAGGACTCATCTTCATGAGTTCAAATATGGTCTCAGACACTAGCTGTGTGACCATGGGCAAATTATTCAACCCTATTTGCCTCAGTTTCTTCATTTGTAAAATGATCAGGAAAAAGAAATGACAAACCACTCCAGTATCTTTGCCAAGAAAAGCCCAAATGGGATCACAAAGAGTCGGACATGACTAAACAACAACATTAGGTTCATAAGTTCCATGAAAGGAGGAACAGTATACTTGCCCAGGGTCACATGTTTAGTATGTGTAAGAGGAAGCTAGATAGCACAGTGGATACAGTACTGGACCTGGGGTCAGGAATTCCTGAGTTCAAATGCAGTCTCAGACAATTATTAGCTATATGACTCTGGGCAAGTCACTTAACCTCTATCTGCCTCAATTTCCTCATCCATAAAATGGGAAAAATAATATCACCTAGCTCTGAGGGGTCTTAATGAGGATAAAATGAGACAATATTTTATAAGCACAACTTTTGTTGTGTTATGTCTGATTCTTCATGACCCCATTTGGGGTTTAATTGGCAAAGATACTGGAGTAGTTTGCCATTTACTTCTCCAACTCATTTTTCAGATGAGGAACTAAGCCAAACAGGGTTAAGTGATTTGCCTGGGGTCACACAGTTAGTATATGTCTGAGGTCAGATTTGAACTCAGGAAAATGGGTTTTCCTGACTCCAGGCCCAGCCCTCTGTCCACTTCACCACCTCACTGCCTTTGCAAATACAGTTATCTTGAATCTATATAAAGACTAGTTATTATTACCTAGGCTTTGCATCTGTCCCAGTGCTCTGCACATAGGGTTCCCTTAACCTACGATTTTTTGGATTGCATTAAATTGATTTGAACATGAACTGAGGGAGAAAAAAGATCATTTCCAGGAAACCGGTCCTTTCTACTTTCTCCTGAGATGGTGCCACCAGCAGTGAAATGCGGAATGCCTCCTTTGTTAAGTGTGCACAGTTAACCACCTTCCTTCATGTTTCTAGTGAGATCTTTCCAAAATCCACAATTGTAATTTCAAAAAGTTCCAAAGCAGAAAGTTAGCATTGGGGTTATTTTATTAGATGCTTCTTTGGATACATATTTCTCTGTTCTCGTGTTAATTCATTTTAGCATTCCTTGTAGTTCCCCCTCCCTTCCATTGCTTAGCAAACTCTCCCCTTTTGATTTCCTCTCATCCAAAACGTTCCACCCAATTCGAGTCATGGTGGTTATTGTATACTGATTCCCCCAGCATCCTACTTGTCTGAGGTGTGAATGGTGGTGGGTAGTATTCCTTTCAACCAGCAGAGGGCGCTGGCTGGTCAAGCCTGGGTCTGGGTTTGGCCACACCAGGCTGCTACACTGACTCTTCCAGAATTGCTTGTAGAAGAGTTGTTACTTGTTTTGTCTTTGCCTCCCAAGCACCAAGCACAATGCCTGGCACATCTGGTCAAGGATAGCGACTGAAGCTGTGATTTTGTTAGCATGAGGAGCTGCCAATGAGGAAATTCCCTCTTAACAATGCAGGTCGGCTCCTTTTCTAATTATCTTGCCTAGATCACCAAGAAGATATATTACTTGCCCAAGGTCACTCTTCCAGGATGTGTTAGAGGCAAGGCTTTACCTCAGGTCTTCCTGACATTGAAACTAACTTTCTGCCCACTACCATACCATGCTACCTTTCACAACTGTTATAAACATTTCTTCCATCACTTTCTTAAGTCTAGAAAAATCAATAAAACATAAATCACGCCCTTATGTGGAGAGTTTGCTGATTTCTGGGGTGTACATGCACCCATTAAAAATTTAACAATTGCCTCATCAACTGATTTGAGTTGGCTGCAGCACAGCCTTGCCTGTTTCTAACCTAGGGAGGATATATGCTAACTCAAAAGAATGAAAGACAACCTAGTTGTAATCTCCAGGGTGTAAGGAAGAGCCTTAGATTTGGACTCCAAGGATCTGATCCAAATCTCAACTCACCAGCTGTCTGGTCTTGCGTTCTATGGGCCTCTGTTTCCTTATGTGTGAAATGAAGGAGTTGAATCCCTTCTAGAGATAAATCTCTGATCTGTGATCCTTTCTGGAAGAAATAAAGAGAGTTGTTCATCTGAGGTGCTTAACAGATTATTATCATATCTAGATACTGCCCTCTAAACCAGGGAAAAAGCATAATCTCTCTAGGCCATTCACTTTGAATTATTATTTGCTTTTTTCCCAATTTTTATGATTTTCAAGGATCAGCAGCCTAATGCACTAGCTTTTCCAATCTTTCTTTAATTTGAAGATAAGGTCAAGCTCTATCTGTAAGGTCAGAAATTTAGAGCTGGAAGGGACATGAGGGATCATTCTAGTCCATGAATTTCATTTTACAAACAGGGAAACTGAGGCCCATCCAAAGAAGGGAAGTTGTTGTTGAGCCATTCAGTCATGTTTAACTCTTTATGACCCTGCAGACCATACTGTCCATGGGGTTTTCTTGGCAGATATACTGGAGTGATTTGCCATTTCCCTCTGCAGAAACAGAGGTAAACAGGGTTAAGTGTCTTGCCCAAAGTAACACAACTAGTAAGTTTCTGAGACTGGATTTGAACTCAGGCCTTTCTGACTCAAGGTCTGGCATTCTATCCACTGAGCCACCTAGCAGCCTTTCCAAGAAGGGAAATAACTTGTCCAAAGTCACACAATAAGTGGCAAAGCCAGGATTTTCACCTGGGTCCTCATATTTCACTTCTTCTAAAAATGGGGTGAAATATAGTTATAGATAGCACAGCTGATCAGAGGATCTACTTTTTTGTACAAGATCTGCTACTCATTAGCACTGTGACCTTGTACAAATCATTTTGCTTCTCTGGTACTCAGTTTCCCTGTCTGCCAAACAAAGGGGACGGTCTCCAGATGATCCCTAATGTTCATTCTAGCTCTCTCATTCTATGGCTCTCTGATCCTAATCCCATGGCCCCTAATACAAAGAGGTGAGAGGGCAAAGCTTTGTCATTTTTCTTCTCCTCTTCTTCCTTTTCCTCCTCCTTCTTTCTCTTCTTCCTTCTCCTCTTCCTCCTCTTTCCTGTTACTTGTCCATAACCTACTTATTACATTTGGCACATGGCACAAAGTTCCCAGCTGTACTCTTTCCTGAATTTGCTTTGAGTTAATGGATGACAATCCCCAAGCCATGGCTGGGCCAGTCCCAATGAATAGTGCCTTTTTGCAAAGCTGTTTTGTGCTGTGTCCAAAATAACTTTGCATAACTCATTATTTTTCTTTATTGACTCTAAATAAAGAAGCATGTCATCCGATAGTTTATGAAGTAATGCACACATGCTCTTAATATGAGAAGCACCAGCATGGGGCTTGGGAGATTTTAACCATTTGGTCTCTCCCCCTCCCCCTCCAAAAACTTCTCTGAGGCAGAGACTTAATGGGCCACTCTAACAATTTATTAGGCCGGGCTGGGGCTGGCTTTATGTCTTTTGTTTTTTAAAGAGCCATAAGATGGAAACCTTATTTCCATTTTATGGAAGAAAGGTCGTAGTTGGTAGTTGTCAAAGGTGGATGTTCAGGAAATTGGGCCTGTTAAAGATTCAGGGACAGTGCAGAAACCATTTTTTGGTACATTCATGCAATCATACAAAGAGAATGCCCCATTCCAGCAGTTGACTCACACTGAGCATCTCGGCAAACCAAATCCGGAAACCTTAACAACAGCAGTCAAGTCAAGGTGGCTCCAGTGGTTTTGGACATGCACCAACAAGTTATCTTTATTAATGCATTCAGGGGAAAAGTCTCTTTTTTATTACATTGTTTCCTTAATGATAAAGACAGTAATGGCATCGAAGGCAAACCCAGGGAAGAAATTGCAGGCTTTTGGCAGCCAGGTTAATTTCCCTGTGCTTTCCTCATAGGGTCATGACTTGGCACTGTCCAACTCCCTGGCTCCTGCCTTTAAAAAGCAGCGGGGTCCCTTTTTATCCCTTCTTCCTTTTCTTGAGTTCTTTCTCACTCTTACTCTCTCCCTTTCTGCTGCTTCTTGAATGCTTCCTTTGACATTTTCTTGGCTTTCGCTGAAATTTTGACACATAAATCCCACTTGTCAAATGATATTGTAAAACAAGTATCCATGTGTCAGCACATAGCCCAATCATCTGGGGACCAAAGAAGAGAATAAGGAACACCTTTATGAAGTCTTTCATCTACCTCCAGCCATCTGCAAGTAATTGTAAACCAGTTTCAAATGGAGCTTGGTTAGTTGGCCCCATCACACAAACACAGTGAAGCCAGGGGCCAAGAGTCCTCAAAAACTGTTACCTTGGTAATGAGTAGATAAAACTGTATATTTAAAAAATCTTCCATGGTCCAAGTCATTAAGAATTGGTTGGATCTTCAGAAATCTATTTTCAAAGGAACAAGTTCCACCAAAGAACCACAGTCCCTTAAGATGCTGCCATCGACCAAATATGGGGGCCCTTTCTCCCTTACCTTACCTAAATTGCAAGCAGAACTAAAAGAACTGAGGCAAAGATTTGATGACACTTCTTATATTTTTTCAAATATCCTATTAAATATGGATCAAAGATTAAGAGCTAAGAGGGACCATAGGCGTCACTCATTCCAACCTTCTCATGTAATGGATGAGGAAACTGAAGTCCAAGGTTGAAACCACGTAACCAGGGTCACTTAGGTGACATACGTAGCTGGGATTTGATCCCGTGCTTTCTGATTTTCATCTGATAAGTTGAATGATGAACTGGAATAAGAATTCTATAGGATCATGCTTATCAGAGTAGGCTATAGGCAAGGGTGTGACTCCCCCCAAAAAATGTATCATGGCACACTTTAAATTGAATCTGCATTATTAAAATTTTATACATTAATTTCTTAAATCTAGATAACCAACAAAAAATAAATCAAGGCCCAATTTATAGCCTCTGCTGATTTCCAAGAGGTAAATGCTCACACTGAAAAATCAACAATTAATTCTTAAGTACAAGCTGAGCACCCCTGGTCCTAGGCAATGTTTGGAAGCTGGCAAAGTTGATTCTTGGTGTATCTTCTACATCTTTTCTCTGTAGTTCCATTCAGGATTTTTCCATGCCAATACCTTGTACCTTATGTCACCTCACTAAGACCCATGGCATAGAAAATTTTCTGCGTGCTCCCTTATATCAAAACTCATCCAAGTTATAAACTAAGGTAACATATATAATGGAAGGAGTGCTGCCTCTGGAATGAACAGGTAACCACTGGCCACCTGTATGGTCTTGGGCAAGTCACATGACCTTTGCAAGTTTTATTTTCCTCATCCATAAAACAAGGGGATTCTGAGGCCCCTTCCCACTCTAAACCTATGATCCTTGATCTAAAAGCCTGATATAGTTGCTTTTTCTCTGCAAGACAATCATGAGTTATAATGAGTTTATATAATTTGTGCAAACTAAAAATTAAATAAATATTAGGTCAAATAAATTAGATCAAATAAACTAATTGACATGACTAATTCATTCCAATGGGTCATCATCTTGTGGATGTTACTAGTCACACTGTGACCTAAGTTAAAATGCACATGTCTCCAGAATGTTTTTAAAGAGAAACTCTATTAATAAGCATTGTTTTGTTTTGTTTTTGTTAAAGTTTGGGTCTCCCTAGCTTGTCCAGACTAGAAATACAGGGGCTACTCAAGGTTCCACTCTGATTGACTCTGGAACTTTGCCCTGCTCTGTTTCCAACTGGGACCAGTTTGCCGTTCTTTAGGCAAGCTAGTGGACCCCAATCCTGGGTGCTCACCATAATAACGCTCATTTTAGTTTGGACAGTAGATTGGCTTAGCCCACTGTGACTCAAAACTCCTGAGCTCAAGAGATCTGCTAGTCTTATCTTCCTTGGTAGATGGGATTACAGGTATGCACCACCACTCCTAATTCAATGGGCATTTCTTAATGGGGGAGGCCAAATTGACATTAAAACTCTGAACTTAGTCATTGTAAAATAAATTGATGGCCCTGGAGAAGAAAGACCTGGGTTTAAATCTCACATCTGACACTCAATGGTTGATTGATTTGGGTCAAGATAGGTCACCTTTCCTAATTCCATGAACAAGAATTATCCTTCCCCTCAGAGGCCTTTCTTGTCTCTAAAGTGAAAAAAAAAAACAAAACAAAACAACAACAACCAGCAACACATGTATACTACCTACTTCAGAGGTTTGTTTTCCTCCCCATAATTTGATAAATTCTTCATCCTCTTGCCTCTCTCTCCCCCTTGTTATTCTCATTCACTCCTATGGTTTCAGTAACTACTTGTATGCAGTTAATTCTCAAGGCTTTAGCCCCAACCTCTCTTCAGAGCTCTAGACTCTGACTCTAGATGGGCTATCTGCCTGTATCCCCACCTGCCTATAGGATAACTCCACTGGGACACCCCCACAGCACCAAGTAGTCAATAAATTGATTTGGGAGTACTTTTCCAGTGATCCTGCCCACTCCAGGCAAAAAACTAATGATACTTATGACTCCTACAGTATGCACTTCCCTAACTCTTCTCTAACTATGGAAATTCTACAGTTCTCCTCAGTCCCTCTCAAATCTCTTCTCCCAGGGAGCCTTCCTTGACCACACTGTTCCCTAAATTAAAATGTGCATGCCTCCAGAATGCCCTTAAAGAGTGACTCTACTCATAAGCATTTTTGGTTTTTGTTTTGTTGCTAAAGATTGGATCTCCCTAGCTTGCCCAGGCTGGAAATACGTGGGTCTATTCTGTACTGAGGTACTTAATCACTTAACTGTCTGTTGTATGCACTTAACATTTGAGCATTTTCTGCCTGCACACTATTGCCTCTTCTTTTCACTATATACAAGGTGTGATGATAAACTGGTCAGCTTGATTCCACTGGAAAAAGCCCAGCTCATTGCTTAATAGTCACAGTATTACCTGTCATGACCCCACCTTCAATGTAAGCTTCTTAAAGGCAGGTCCCAGGCCCCTTACTTCTCTGTATCCCACACAGTGCTCAGCATGGTGTTGAGGACATAACCAGGAGACACTCAATAAAAGTCTGTTGATTAAAGCTTGACTCATAGATGCCAAATCCAGTTTAATCTGGTAGTGAGACAAAGACTGGAAAAGTGCTAAGCCCTTGCGGTGAGATACTCAGCTATGTGAAAGGGATTGGTATAGCCATGCATGAAGAATCAAAAACTCCAATTCCCTCAATCATGACAAATGACAGGCAACCTGTCGAATTGGTCTGCCATGATGTGTCTCTTGGACAAGTCCTGCAGATGGATTATGAGCTGGGCTCAGAACTAGAAAAAGAGATTGGGCTAGGTTGGGCTTTTATTTGGAAAAGTAATCTAGCCAAGTTGTTTTCTACTGTTTTCTACTACAAAAGTCCATCTCTTTAACACCAGGTATCCCTCAGACTGTAGGACTGAAAACAATAGAATACCACAATCAAAGAGCCTAACTCAAAGGCTATCTCCTCCAGAAAGCTTTCCCTGATCTTCCAGTCAGTAAGATTCTTTCCACAGGATCACATAGCTAGCATGTATCAGAACTAGGTCTCGAACCAAAGATTTCCTGGCTCTATCATACCACACTGCCTTTCACCTAACTAGCCAGAACTGAAATTATAACAATCTCAATAGAAAGAAACATGGTGGTTGTAAACAGTCTGGGTTCAAAGCCCTTTATAATCTAGTTCCCTTCTACTTTTCCAGTCTTCTTATTCCTTATCCAATTATTAGGTTATCTGTGATCTATTAACATTGGCCACCTTGCTATTTCTCACACAAGAGACTCCATCTCCCAACTCTGGACATTTTCATCAGCTTTCTTCCATTCCTGGATTTCTCTTTCTTCTCATCTCTACTTCCAATCCAGGAAACTCTACTTCTTTCACGTTCCAGCTAAAATCTCAATTCAGCAAGAAGCCTTTTCTGATCCTCTTTAATTCAAAGTACCTTCCCTCTACTGATTATCTCCAACTTATCTTGTCTATATCTTGTTTGTATGAATTGTTTGCAGGTTGTTTCCCCTATTAGACAAGGAACAGGATCTGTTTTTGCTTTTCTTTGTGTTATCAGCACTTAGCACAGTGCCTGGAACATTGTAGGCACTTACTAGACACTTGACTTGATTGCAACTTCCAACCCTTGCTCCTGGTTTTGCTTTTGACTTTTGTAGTACTTTACATCTCTCTCAGCTAAGTTACTTCTTAGATTTGGCCCAATGTCCTAATCGGTTGAGATCTTTTTGGATCCTGCCTTTGTCATCTCAACATGCCACCTATCCCTACCAGTTTTATTTCATCTGCAAATTGCATGATTATGCCAACTATACTTTTTTACAGGTCTGTATCACAAATGTTAAATAGCATAGGGCCAGGGGTAGAATCCTGTGGCACTCTGGTAGAGGCCTTCCTTCAAGTTAACGTAACTTCATTAATTATATACTGATTGAGTCTGATCATTCAACTAGTAACTGTGCTTTCATGTAGGGCACTCAGGGAAGACTAGAACCTCTGGTGTGAGGACCACTGAGCACTTTTTGGAACCATTTTTCACCTTGGTGTTCAAACAGCCATACAATTCTCACCTCTGGCTTTAAAAAGCCATAGCATGTATAGTGTCCACACCCTTGCAAACTGTCTTGGGTAGAAGGGGTAAACTATCTCGAGGGTAACCAAGAGGTCTCAAACCCATCAATGAATTTGGGAGGTGAAAGCTTTCCCTGGAAAAATGGGTGGATGAAAACAATTTGTTCCAACAATCTTGAAGGTGGGAGAAGCAGGTGCTGTGAAGTGCTTAAAACTTGATTGGACATTACAAGACATTGCCAGTCATCCAGACTTTTGTCTTGCCACTGGATTTTGATGATTCTGGAAGAAAGAGTGAGGTCAATGACTTTGCACAACTCTGCCTCACAACTCAAATTGACGCTTGAATCAAAAGACATCATCCGTACCATTTTTAACTACCTTAAAATCTTGTGGCAATGGGCAAGTAATGAAGTAACAAGTGTGGATACATTAGGAACTGCAGTCACAATCCTGCATATAGGTGGCCTAGGTCATAGGGTTATCTTCTCACTGGATTGAAGCAGCAGTGGGATTCATCAACCCCCTGGGTGTCTGAGCAGTCTGAGCAGAAAGACCACACTACTTACCTCCTGGCATGAGGAAGGGGCTAGACAAAGTGCCTAAAAATTTTCTGCTTCATCCAACTCTGTCTTGTTTACTGCAGCACACAGAGGTCCTACCCTAAGTCAAACTACAAGAAAATGTATAAAAATTTTTGCAAAGATGATTCTACTAACCATTGATGCATGGAATGTGAGCACACTTATGTACAACACAAAATCCAGTAGACCTGAAAGATGAACAGCTTTTGTTGCAAGTGAACTCAGCAGGTATTGCATCCAAATAGCAGCCCTGAGAGAAAAAAGGCTGACATATGAAAGCCAGCTTTCCAGAGTCAGAGTTGGATACATATTTTCCTGGAGTGACTGGCCACAGGATGGGAGCACCATGAAGCTGAAGTTGGTTTCAAAATCAAAATCAAAAAGAAGTTATCCCTCAGGAGTCAACAAGTTTTTAATGCCTCCCAGAAGGAGTGAATGACAAGCTTATGACAATGCTATTGCCACTTGCAGGAAAGCACCACACTACTATCATCAGTATATATACTCCCACCATGACAAACTCTGATGAAGTTAAAGAAAAATTTTATGAAGACTTGGAGACTTTCATCATCAATGTGCCAAAAGAAGATAAATTTGTAATTCTGGGTGACTTTAATGCTACAGTAGACACAGACTATCATACATGGCAGGGAGTCCTTGGAGGAATGGAGTTGGAAACAGCAATAGCAATGGTCACTTACTACTGAAGACTTGTGCATCTCATGACCTTCTCATCACCAGTACTGTCTTCCATTTACCTAAATGCAATAAAACATTGTGGATGCACTCTTGCAGCAGATATTGGCATTTAATAGACTATGTCATTGTAAGGAAAGGAGACAGACAGGATTTGAGTGTGACAAAGGCCATGTGTGGCAGAGAGTGCTGGACTGATCATAGACTTATCTTCTCCAAGCTAAACATTCACATTCAACAAAAGTGGCAGCCCCAAGGCAAGATGACTACCAGAAGACTTGATGTCAACCGATTAGAGTGCTTCTCCATGCATGAACAATTTGTTACTTACTTGGAGGAATAGCTGAGCCAACGCATGGTTGGCAACAATGGAGCAGAAAAGGAGTATGCAGCATTCAGAGATTTAGTGTACAGCACCACATTTACTTGTCTGGGCCAGAACACTTGTAAACATCAAGATCAATTTGATAAAAATGAAGGAGAAATTCAGAAGCTGTTAAGTGAAAAACAAGAACTCCACAGGGTTTACCAGAAGGATAGTTTGTCCATCTCTAAGAAGGCAGCATGTAAGTCCACCAAAAGTCAAGTGCAAGTTAGGCTTAGAGAGATGCAGAATTCTTGGCTCAGTAAGAAGGCAGATGAAATTCAGTTTTATGCTGATGATAACAATCCATAGCATTTTTATGATGCCCTGAAGGTTATTTATGGGCTAAAGACCTATGGAGTATCTCAACTATTCAGCAATGATGAAACCACATTGCTTAGTCAGTCATAAGGACATGATTCTGGAGAGATGGGCTGAATACTTCCATAGCATTCTCAACAGACCATCATTGACCAATATTGAAGCCATTGACCATATACTTCAGGGTTGAAGTCAATCCCTCTCTAGCTGAACTTCCAACTGAAGAAGAGGTTTTGGATGACATTAGACCCTTCTCATGTGGCAAAGTGCCTGGTGCTGATTCAATTTCACCTGAGATTTATAATTAAATATAAGGCAGGGAGTCCACTGCTCATATAAAAGCTGACTGAAAATTTCTGGGTTATATGGCAAGAAGAGGTTATCTCTCAGGAGTTCAAGGATGCCTCTATTGTCCATCTTTATAAAGGAAAAAGAAATAAATTGTCCTGTGACAATCACACGGAGTGTCTCTCTCTCTTAGTCATTGCTGGCAAGATTCTTGCCAGAGTCCTTCTTAATAGGCTGATCCTTCTCCTGGAAGATGGTCATCTACCTGAGAGTCAGTGTGGCTTCAGAAAGGGTTGAGAAAGGGTTGATATGCTGTTTGCTGCCTGACAACTCCAGGAGAAATGCCAGAAGCAGAACAAAAGTCTATACATAACTTTCATTAATCTGACCAAGGCCTTTGATACTGTCAGTTGTGGGGCTTGTGGAAGATCATGGCAAAATTTGATTGCTTGGAGAAGTATCAGTATTGTATACCAGTTTCAGGAAGGCATGCTTGCATGGGTTCTGGATAATGGACAACTCTCTTGTGCTTTCCTAGTCACCAATGGAGTAAAGTAGTGCTACGTGCTTGCTCTCATACTTTTTAGCATAATGTTTTTAGCAATGTTGTGAGACACCTTCAACAAATACAAAAATGACACCAAAGTAAGCTACCACACTGGTGTTAAATTATTTTACTTGAAAAAGGCTACAAGCCAAGATTAAGTAGAGAGTTGATGTGTGACTTTTTGTTCACTAATGACTGTGCACTCAATGCAGGCTGTGAGGATGAGATTTAACAGAGCATGGATCGATTCCCTGCATCTTGTGCTAATTTTGGCCTGACAATTAACACCAAGACAACAGAGGTTCTCTACCAGCTAGCATCATATCATCCATATGTGGAACCATCAGTTATAGCAAATGAAGAAATACTGAATAATTTGGATAAGTTCACTAACTTTTGCAGTATATTTTCCAGGGATGAAAAGATGATGAGGTTGACCCATGCATTGCCAGAGTTACCTCCTGTGTTTGTGAAGCTCTGAAGGAAAGTGTGGAGAGCTGGAGAGTTTCCTACTAACCAGTAGGTCTATAGAACTGTTATGTTGACCTCATTGTTTTATGCCTGTAAAACCTGGACAGTTTATAATGTCATGCCAGTAAACTGAATCGCCTCCATTTGAATTGTCTTAGGAAGATTCCGAACATCACTTGGCAAGATAAAATACTGGACACTGAGGTCCTTTCTCAAGCTGAACTGCCAAGCATTCAAACTCTACTTCAAGGCGGGCAACTCCAATGGGCTGGGCTGTTCGAATGTGAAACATAAATTTGCCTCAAAGACTATTTTATGAAGAACTTAGATAAAGTAAGTGCCCATATGGAGGTCAGAAGAAGCCATACAAGGATGTTCTAAAGGTATCTCTGAAGAACTTTGGAATTGACTGAGTGACATGAGTGACACTGGCATAGGACTTTGATGTGTGCTCACATCAAAGAAGGAATTGTTCTCTATGAGTGAGGCAGAATTACTGTAGCTCAAAAGAAATGTGAGATAAGCAAATTTAGAGACATCACACTCCAAATGCTCATATGGATTATTTGTGCCCAACCTGTGAAAGAGCCTTCCAAGCTAGTATTGCTTTGATTACCCACAGCGAGATCTACTGTACCTTTACCTCAACATAGTGATGTCATTTTGGTCCTCTTGGAGCACAAAGGACAATAACCACCAACACCACTGACTTTACTTTCATGTAGCCTACATTTCTCCATCTCATCAACAAGTATCTAATGAGATACTCTTTTATCATGTGCTTTTCTGAAATACAAATAAATTAAATCTTCAAGCATTTCTCTAATCCACTAGCTAAATAATCCTGTCAAAAATGAAATGAGGTTACCCTGACATAATCTGTTCTCATTGTAGCCAAGATGACTTTTTATGATTCCTTCATTCCTTTCTAAACGTCCACAGATCACTCCTTTAAAAATACATTCTAGAATTTTGCCAGGAATGAGAGTCAAAGTTATTAGCCCATAGTTTTAAAGTTTCACCCTCTTCCTGTCTTCAAAATTGGGATGCCATTTTCCATTCTCCAGTCTTGTGGCCCCTTTCTTGCCTTCCATGATCTCTCAAAGACCACAGAAAGTGGCTCAGCAATCACATCCATCAGTTCTTTCAGGACTTGGACAAATGTGCACTAATATCCCTTCTAGCTGTAACATTCAATGGGTCTATATTACTGGCTTATTTCTTGAAATTTTGTTAGTGCCTTCAAAGAAATGATTTGTCTCTACTTCTTTAACATCAGCCTAACTAATAAGCTTTGATTTAACAAGTTACAAATGCCTGTTTTTGTTCCTGGTTGGTTGGAGCCTCTAATTGAAAGGTAAGTGAAATTGATTAAATTTGAAAAATCCATTGCCCTACATTGGTATGAAACCAAATTAAAGTTGTTGGAGCAAAAAATACCTAGCTCCTAGTAGCTTTCCAAAACTGGCATGACTTTGCTCTGAACAAAAGTAGGGGGGAAAAGTAAAAGAAACTTTGAGTCCTATACAGTATACAATTTACGTCATTTGCTTTTCCAAGTTGTTGTCCAGGCCAGTGTCAATAAACTGCTGTAAGTGATTTAGTGTGTTTGTTGGCAGCACCTATGCATAATATAAACAACATTTCTCATTCTCTCTTTCCAAACTAGAGAAATTGGCTGCAGTGAAACTACGCTATATATGCTTAATGGGGGACCAATGAAATTTCCCTCACAGAGTTATCAAAAAAGCAAACATTTTTCTAGTGCCAGATTCCACAACTTACTTCCCTACTACTATGGAAGTTTTATATGGAGGATGTCTTAAATTCCAAATTCATCTGACCAAACGTTGATGTTAAATCATGGGATTGTCCTACCTGGATGACTTCATTGTAGAAGATTCCAGTAAGGTGAATGGCAACTGGGTGTCATACGTCAGTCCATTTTTTCACAAGTCCTGCAGAAAATGCTTGCTGGGGGATTAAGTTTGTATAGGGAATTATATAGCACAAGGTGCTATATAGTCAACCACTCATTAAAATGTAAAAACAAAACAAAACAAAAAAAAAACAAACCCACACCAACAACCCCCCCCAAACATTCTACATTGAGGTATTTACATGAGTTTTTATAGGAATATCCACCTTGGTCATATTTTTAAATAGTACAATTAAGTCTCATGAATGAGGCAATGCATTGTACTAAATTTTGGCAGGCGGAAACTCAGGTGGGTCATGAGGCACAAGGCAAACTCATTTTTCAAATTAACCCAAATGAACACTAGGAAATTCACAAAAATGGAATGAAACTCAGGATCAAAGGATGGGATTTTTAACTTCATTGCTTTTAAAAAGGAGTAATAATCAGAGTAAACCACAAGGCCCCAACAGTGAATCCAGGTGGGACATTTAAAAAACAGATTGTTTTCCAGGGAAAAAAATAATTTTAATGATTTTGTTTTTGAAGACCTTAATGTTTTACAATTTTTAAGACCAGTCAAGAAAAGAAAAGGGATTTTATTTTTCCCTTTCAAATGAATACTTCTTTAAGGCCAAGTCTATCATGTCCTTCCAAGCTGGATAAATCAAGAAGAATGCATGTTACCCAGAAGAGGAAGGTCTTTTAAAGGAGTCATTCATCAGCCTAGATTATTTCTCTTTTGTGTAAACATTCAAACTCTTGGAGCTCCACAATACATACCATCATACACCCCAGAAACATTACATTTCACTGTTATCTGGCATAAAAATCATGCCCTTGCTTCTGGGGTTGGGTAGCGTTAGGCCATTAGTTGGGATTAGGCCATCATCCTGGCCCATGTCTCAGAGAGCTTGCCTCATTTTTAAAAGAGAAAATTAGTATTTTTGACAAATCTTCCACCTCCTCTCTGCCCCACCCCAGCCCTCTCCCCAAGCTTTCAATGACGCACTTTTGGCCTGCTATACCAAGGTGGCCTGGCTGTAATTATAAAAGAAGTCTAGTCCCATGCTCATCCAGCTGATATCCAGCCAAGGAAAAACAATTAAGGAAACCACATAGTTTCCCAAATTCTAGTCAGGTTAAAAGAAAAGGCAAAGGAATTTGCTTACAAATGTTTCACCACATGTATGCCTCCATTAATCTTATTTGGTGCCAATGGGTTGGAGAGTTGTTCAGTGCTCCAAGCATGTTATGTTAATGAGGGTGGATGTGAATAAAGGAGATTCATTTAGAATTCGCCTAAATAAAGAAAAATAGAGTGGCTGGGAGAGTTTTAGTAACTGTCAGTCACTATTTCAATTACGGGAGAGATTATGGCCTTCAAGTTAAATCACGTGATTGTCTTAGCTCAATGAGATCAGAGAAGAAACTTTCATTCCCTCACAGGAGTTAGATGGTAGCTGGATGTCACTAAGGTCTTTAATTAATCAAAGCAATTGATCTATTCACCCAATGACAGCATTTAGCTTTGAGTGAAGCCTTGATTTTCTGTCTTATCTATAAAAAGCCTTCCACTCTCAGGACCCTTAGCTTTCTTTAGAGCTGACCCAAGTATCACCTTCTATATGAGACCTTTCCTGGTTCCCCCAGCCGCTAGTGCTGACCCTCAAATTTTCTTGCATTTACTTTGCATGTGTTTTGGAGATATTTATATGTGTATATGTCATTTCCCCTAATAGAATATAAGTTCTCAAGGATGAGGATTATTTCATTTTTAAGATTTGAATCCCCAGTGCCTTACAAAAAGCTTGGCAGATGGTAGTACATACTTGCAGATGGATTGATTCATTGATTTACATCTGTTTATAGCATTGTCCACAGTGCATTGCCAGTAAATATCAGTAGTGACTTGGGAATGCTACAAGTAACCAGAGATCAGTGAGAAGCTTAGACTAGGTTTCTTGGGATGGGGGTAGTGGTGGTGAGGACTTTGGAGAATCTATGATTTCATGAATGTGGGCACTTCTACAGACGAGGACTGTAACCCTTCCACAACCTCTCATTCTATATTAATCTGGTCTGTGTTTTTCTATGCTTTCACTGTGGAAAGTCTATTCAGCTCACTAGATGCCATTTTTTCCATTCTTTTAGTTTTTTGGTGGCATTTATATGACAATTGTTGCCATATATCTGTTGTTTCCATTATTACCACATGACCAGTTCACCTTCTTTCATAGCTATAAGTGAGCTCAATCATTTTTTTTTAATCGAGACTAATTAGGGTCATATGATTTAGTCCTGGAAGGGTGAGGATTGTGATGATGATGGTGGTGGGGGTGATGATATAAAAGTTTCATTAATTTTTTTTTTATTTCTTCATCATTTCTTTTTACTTTGCATCATTATCACTATCCACAATTCCCTCCACTAAATAGAAACTGTCCCCAATTAGGCAAATAGTCAAGTAAAATATATTCATACAGTGACATGTCTCAAAATGTATGCCCCTCCAGATCATTACCTCTCTGCAAAGAAATGGGAGGCCTCCTTCATTACCAGTCTTCTGAACTCATAATTTGTCACAGCATTATTCAAAGTCTATATGTCTTTCAGAGTTTTTTCTTTTGCTTTGAGGTAGTTGATAAGTCAGACAGCGAGGTGACACAGTAGATAGAGCACTGGGCTAGGATTCAGGAAAACTTGCATTCAAATCTAGCCTCAGACCCTCAGACATTTACTACCTGTGTGACTCTGGACAAGTCAGTTAACTCTGTTTGCCTCAGTTTCTCATCTGTAAAAGGAATTGGAGAAGGAAATGGCAAACTCTGGTATCTTTGCCAAGAGAACCTCAAATGGGATCACAAAGAGTCAGACATAACTGAAATGACTGAATATCAAAATATAGAAAGTATCCTGACAAAATCTTCTACAACATTAATGAAACACAAATCCATCACTCTAGGGAAGCTATAGAAAAATTAACATTTTTTTTATATTAAAAAAATTTATAGACAATCTTGAAACATATGACAAATGAGTAAAAAAAAAAACAATTACAGAAATACTTTTCAAACTAAATTCCTTGAGCCATAGTAAGGACTGATAATAGGTTCAATTTGTTGAATGCCACTGGAAGTGGCTTAGCACAAGATGGAGGTTAGGAAACACTTAAGATCTAAGTGGAATAAAAAAGACTTCTATTGGTGACATCTGCATGAACTCTACCAATAATATACAAACAAAGGAGCGTACAACACATGACTGAATCATGCAGATTTGTGTGTGGAAACAGATAGGTTTATGATGGAAAATCAGGACCAGGTTTTGCCACAAGATGTTATAGAAGTTACCCATAAGGAGCCCAGATTTAGTGGTCAATGAAGATTATTCAAAGAAATATTATAAATTGCACAACACATTAATAAAAGATGTAAAATTTTAGTACCTCCCAAATATCTAATAAGACATGATCTTATGGTTCAAACTGTACAGTGTATCAAAGCTTGAAAGTGTCCATGGGTTGAAATGAAAACAACAAATGCACATATCAAAAATAAAGATTTCAAAATAATCTGGAGAACTCAATCAATAAACTATCCTGGAATGGGACCATTATCACAGATGGAACTGCAACCCATAATCATCTAGACATAACTTGGATCCATTAAAATTTAAGAAAAAATGTCTAATAGTTATCACTATTCAAATACTCAGGATCAGAACAGAGATGATTTTTGCACTGATTTGAATGGAGAGTATAATGTTTTTCTAGGCATAGAACAGCATCTCACACTGTATACCAAGATAAGGTCAAAATGGGTACATGAATTAGGCATAAAGGGCAATACCATAAGCAGATTAGGAGACCAAGGAATTGTTTATTTGTCAGATCTATGGAGAACAGAAGAATTTATGACCAAACAAGGGATAGAGAACATTATAAAATGCAAAATGGATAATTTGATTACATTAAACTAAAAAGGTTTTACACAGACAAAACCAATGCAACCAAGATTAGAAGGAAAGCAGAAAACTGGGAAGCAATTTTTACAGCCAGTGTTTCTGATAAAAGCCTCATTTCTCAAATATATAGAGAACTGAGTCGAATTTATAAGAATGCAAGTAATTCCCCAATTGATAAATGGTCAAAGGATATAAACAGGCAGTTTTCAGATGAAGAAATGAAAGCTCTCTATAGTCACATGAAAACATGCTCTAAATCACTATTGATTAGAGAAATGCCAATTAAAATAACTCTGAGTACCACCTCACACCTATCAGATTGGTTAACATGACCGAAAAAGAAAATGATAAATGTTGGAGAAAATGTGGGGACATTGGAACACTAATTCATTGTTGGTGGAGTTGTGAATGGATCCAACCATTCTGGAGAACAATTTGGTACTATGCCCAAAGGGCTATAAAACTGTGCATATCCTTTGATTCAGCAATACTACTGCTAGGTCTGTATTCCAAAGAGATTATTAAAAAGGGGAAAGAACCCACATGTACATAATATTTATAGCAACACTTTTTGTGGTGGCAAAGCACTGGAAATTGAGAGGATGCTCAGCAATTGGGGGATGACTGAACAAGTTGCAGTACATGAATGTAATGGAATATTATTGTGTTGTAAAAATGATAAGCAGGTAGATTTCAGAAAAACCTGGAAAGACTTATATGAACTGATGATAAGTGAAGTGAGCAGAAACAGGAGAACATTATACACAGTAACAGCAACATTATTTGATGATCAGCCACGACAGACTTAGCTCTTCTCAGCAATACAATAATCTAAGACAATTCCGAAAGACTTGTGATAGAAAATACTATCCATATCCAGAGAAAGAACTATGGAGTCTGAATGCAGATAGAAGCATACTATTTTCACTTTCCTTTTTGTTTGTTTGTTTTTCCTTTCTCATAGTTTTTCCTTTTGTTTTGACTCTTCTTTCATAACATGACTAATATGGAAATATGTTTAATAAGATTGTATATCTATAAGCTATATCAGATTGCTGTTTTGGGAAGGGGGGATGGGAGGGAGAAAAATGTGGAACTCAAAATCTCATAAAACTGAATTTTGGAAACTATTTTTACATGTAGTTGGAGAAAAAACCAAAATACTATTAAGTGAAAAAGAAAAAAAACCAACAATAGTAATGACTCAACCAACAATATTTTGAGAAGAAAACAAAACAAAGGGCTGCATCAGAATTTGTTTTCAGAAATGGAGTGGCTTATAAGAGCTTTTTAAGACGAGATCATTGAACATCAGAAATTATAAAGCAATTACTCTTAAGGAGCCAGGACATGCTGATTGATGTAGATTATCCAAGGAACAGTGGAACTTCTCCAATGTTACTGCAAGATGAAAACATTTAAAACCTACTGAATACCTGGATAGACATGATCAAACGACCAGAATTATACACGATAAGTTTGCTGTTGTTCCAAAAGTAGCAGATGGCAAATCTGCATGCTACATATGTACACCGCAAGATATTTTTAAGAATTCAATAAACTATACTGGAAATAAAGGAGGTTATTGTTTATTGTTGGTCAGTCATGTGTAACTCTTTATGACCGCATCCGGGATTTTCTTTGCAAAGATACTGGAGTGGTTTGCTATTTCTTTCTCCAGGTCATTTTACAGATGAGGAAACCAAGGGGTTAAGTGACTTGCCCAGAGTCACACAGCTAGTAAGTATCTGAGTGTCTGAGGCCGAATTTGAACTCAAGTCTTCCTGACTCCAGGCATGGTGCTCTCTCTGTTACGCCACCTCACCTTCCCACTAAAGGAGCATCACAGATGATATTGCCCACAATTGGCCTAACATAACATTGACCCACAAAATTTTAGTAGAGGTTGCCATACTGAACACTCATGATCTCCAAACCCACAGTATGAAATGTTCCCAAAATATAGAAACCTAGCAGAAAAAAATCCAAATCATATGGGAACAAGTAGTACATATAACATTAACCTTTCTGCTACTGGGATTTTCTCAAAATTTTTAGTGAGTCTAAAGATGAGCCTGCACATTATTTAAATATAAAATATTTGAAATATAATTTAAATATAATATATTTAAATATAATAAAATATATTTAAAATAATATAGAAATAAATAATTTTATTCATCTGCATAGTAGTTACCTAAGCAGTAAACTTAAAAGAATAATACCTGTATAGTAACTTGTCCCAGGACTGAGAACTTCATTAAACATACAGATGAGAAGACTGAAATGTTGTCTTGTCTTCTACTCAGGTTGTACTGAGTATACTTTTAGTGAGACAACAAAGGGTGAGGTTGCATCCTTTTATTCAACTATAAAGTTCAGTTAAATAATAATGATTATTACAATTAATAATCATTGCTAATATTTACATATAGCTTCAAGGTATGCAAAGTTCTTTATACACATTATCTCATCTGTCCTCTAAACAATATTCTGAGTACAGTGTGGATAGTAGGCATCCACTTGACGTTTCTTGTGTGGATTATTAAGCTCTTTGATCATGTTTCTCCTATGGATATCATTGTGGAGGACCTGTAACATTTTTTTTATGCAATCAGCACAATATTATTCACAAATAGAAGGATTTGGAGGACCTCATAATCTAAGGGATCTACCTCTTTCATTTCAAGATTCTCCACTAATTGCACTAATTTGGTGACTATGTATCTCCTGTTTTGTGGTGCATGTGATCAAAAGATTACTGAACAAAGGTGCATCTACCAAGCAATCTTGTATGATTTCATCATGGACTAAATGAGATAATAACTGTAAAGCACCTAGCACAGTGTTTGACACTTAGAAAGTGCTATATAAACGTTAGCTGCTGCTGCTGCTGCTGCTGCTGCTGCTGCTATTACTACTACTACTGCAATAATCTAAGTGAGAGATGGTAAAACTAGGGAACATAAAGAAGAAATTATGTTAGAAATGTGATGGAGATGGAATTGAAAAACCTAGTCATTGATTCACTATGGGGATGAAGAAGAGGAGAGTCAAGGACAATGCTGAGGTTACCAATCTGGTTGACAGAAAGCATGCTGATGGCCTTGATAGAAGCAGAGAAGTCTGGGGGAGGGGCAGTGTCCCTGGCCTCAGTTCTTCGACCCTCAGCTTGCAGCACAGCTGACCGCCAGTCACCCATAGGCAATGAGGGCGAGGAGGTTGGGTTCAACTTCACCATTCATTTCTACCTTCTGGAGGAAGTCCTTGAGTTTTCTCTGCATTTCTTTTTGCCATTCAGTCCAATTTCCTGTGTATCGCAGATCTCCTTCAGCTCTTGCATATATAGGTAGAAACTAGCCCTTGATTTCATAGAGAACTCAGTGAGGAAAAGCCCTCTTCTCATGCAGGTGGACACCTTCTCAGCAACTTACATTTTCTCCCCAGGGGGGAGCTTCTGGGGGGGGCACTGAGATATTAAGCGACTCCTCCATCATACCACCTTTAGGATCACAGGTGAGACTTGGACACAGGAGTTCCTGACTCCAAAGTCAGGTCTCTATCTATCACAGAGAGTTCATGCTCCTTCCACTCTATAGATTTTTAAAACATAGGTGCTGTTCAACAATTATCAGTAAATGCATTAGTGACCTCATTTTTTAGAGAGAAAAACTGAGAAATAAGATGTTAAGCAGATGACTAAAATTCACCCAACATGTCACTTGCAGTGAGAAACTATCCAGAGCTCTTGATTCCCTGACCACACTTAAACACTGGACGACTCTGTCAGCACTATATTTCTGTTTCCAGAAGGAAAGATAAATATCTCTCCTGGCTGCCTCAGAGTGCATCTTGGCTCCCTGAATTCTAAAGGGGATTTCTTTGGTTCTAAAAAGGGCTTACTTCATTTTGGCTGTTAAGTTATGAAGGAGAGAAAAAAGCAACAAGATGGAGAAGAAAAGAGGAAAAGGAAACAAGAGAAGTTGATCTACAGGATCAGTGCATTCTCCTTGAATGAGGACTGTAAGTCTGTCAGAGTCGTCAATCCGGGACACTCCCTGGTGGTCAGTCGCCATAAGGTCGATACTTTTTTGGTTATTCATCTGTAACATAACTTGATTTGTACTTGTTGTAAATATAATTCCCTTTCCCCCCATGAGTCTTAATCACTTGCTTCCTGCCTGGCTAATGTGATCATTGAATTCCTGAGAATAATCACAGTGCCCAAACAAGAAGCTGGCAAATAAGAATCATGGGGGAGAGGGAATTATATTTGTAACAATTTTTTAAACAAAATCATTTTAAGTGACTAAATTATTTATCACAAACAGCTATAAACATCAATCAACAAAAATAATCAGTGACTTTTACATAGCACTTTAAAGGTTATAAGATGTTTTACATATTTTTGGCATAGCATCACGGATTGAGGGTCAGCCATGGAATTTGGAAGATGGGTTGAAGCTCCACTTCCGATGCTTCACTAGCCGTGTGATCCTGGGCAAATGATTTAACCTCTTGGAGCCTCAATTTCCTCATCTGTAAAATGAGAGGGTCTGTAAGATTTCTTCCAGCTCAAAAGTCTGTGACCCTCTGAGCCTACATACTAGCTGGGTGACCATAGGCAGTACACTCAGCCTCTCAGAATGCTGAAAACTTTTGAGAAGAGGATTGGGAAGGGTGGTGCAACATACATTGGAAAGGAACTTGTGAATTAGGAAAAATATTTTTTACAGCTAAATCCAGAAAATTTATTGATTTGAGCTCATATTCTAGGTAGTGAGAGGGAAAAATATCTTGGTTCACTTTTTATAACTGACAAATTGTATATCAAATCAAGAGAATTAAAGATGGGATAGGGGAATTTGAACCTTCATTTTATCTAGAACTCATTGTGTGGGATCTTGGGCCACTGATAAAGAAGAATGACTCCATTTTGTCTCTTACACAATGTTAAATAAAGCACTGGGCCTGGAGTCAGAAAGACCAGAATTTAGATCTGTTCTCAGACCCTCACTAGCTGTGTGACCCTGGGCAAGTCACTGTTTACCTCAGTTTTCTCAATTGTAAAATGGGAAATAATAGCGTCTGCCTCACCTTGTGGTGAGAGGAAAATAAGATACTATGTGTAAAGCATTATTCAAACCTTAAAGCACTATATAAATGTGAGCTATTATTATTATCTTCTAGTCTAAGAAAGTTATCTCAAGCACTGATAGATTAAATGAGATATCTGTGCCTATTATATGTCAGAGGCAGGCTTTCAATTTGGTTCTTTTTTACCCCAAAATTAAGACTCCATACACTGCCTCTCAAATCAAGAGATATTATGTGATTACTAAGAGAAGTTATATTTCACTAGGAGTTAGTGGGGGCTAACAAGAGCTAATGAATTAATTTGGTTCTTGGTCAAGAGCTGGACAACCCAAGCAGGACAGTTTTGAAAGCTACAGGTTGTTCTGATTATGAATTTCAAAAGAAAAGCAAACTGTACTTGATAAAGACCTGCGGTTGAGGGACAATCTTCTTTTCTATGTTCTAGTGCATACACACACACACACACACACACACACACACACACACAACACACACACAATATGCAAATGTGTCTCCCATTTGGTGCTTATTAAGTTCAGAATAAAAAGAAAAAATTATATTTTCAAAAAAAAAGTTTGTCAATCCCAGTACATTCAACACTATTTTTTAGGGACTAAGAGGATTTACAAAGAAATGAAAAGACACAATCCCTTACTTCCATCACTATCCCTCTATCTCTACATCACCTCCTACTGCCTCACCAAAATAGCAGGTCCACATCTGGCAGGTTCTCTCTGGTGAAAAAATCCAGGCCCAAAGTGGGCATGATGTTGGTGAGAGAATGAAGGAAATGTACCAGATGAGAGACAATATTATGAGATATTATGAAGCATGGAGTCATTATATTGGTCTGAGTTATTGAATTCTTAGAATTTGGGTTGTCCAGGTTGGCTCTACATTAGAGGGATTGAGACCTGGGGAAACTCAGAGAACTTTCTGTTCTGCATATTTCAGCTGGGTTTTGGTTAAAGAGCATGTTTGTTTCTGTGTTGCACTTCCAAACACTTAATTTCCATTGGGCTTAGTTATTTTTACTACACTACTTCAGAAGATGTATGACTTCTTTTTCATGGTTATTCCCTCCACCAATGAAAATTTCAGCCCCTCTGTGCTTGTGTAGATGGTCTTCATGAGCAGCCACAGAGAAAAAAATTTTTTGTTGTTTTTGTCCTGTAGCCAAACTGGTAGTGAGAAATTTGCTCATTTAGCTGGGTTGGGACTGAAATGACAAACTCATAGTCCTCCACCATGTCCATATTTGAAGCCTCTCTGGCCAAGGAGTTCTTTTATTTTTTTTTTAGGCAATTGGGGTTAAGTGACTTGCCCAGGGTCACACAGCTAGTAAGTGTCAAGTGTTTGGTCTGAGGCCACATTTGAACTGAGGTCCTCCTGACCTCAGGGCCAGTGCTCTATCCACTGCTCTCCTTAGTCAGGGAGTTCTTTCCAGAGATTGGGCTAAAGTGGCATGGTGTTCAGGAACTCAAGGTCGGCTTTACACCATGATGAGATAGTAAAAGAAGATGTCTGGTTGAGTGAATCGTAATAGAACCTTCATTAGATAACAAGGACCAAAGTTTCTCTTGAACCTTGTCAAGTCTTTGAATGATATATTTTTATGATTATTTCTTCTAGATGATTCAGAAACTCAGAGTATTTAGCAGAGAACACATTTGCAGATTCAGAAGATAATTTTTGTTCAGTAAATCAATAACATGGGAAGAAAGGGGTAAAAAACTCTGGAAATACCTAAATCCAAATATAGAAGCATCCAGGCCTGCCATAGTATCCCATCTCAATAAATCATAAACTTGACCATTAGAGATCTAGGTT
Organism: Vombatus ursinus; assembly: GCF_900497805.2. NCBI lineage: Eukaryota > Metazoa > Chordata > Mammalia > Diprotodontia > Vombatidae > Vombatus > Vombatus ursinus. The sequence goes on along the minus strand of NW_020954562.1, from coordinate 15,331,639 downwards.
TTTATACTAACCAAGATAAATAAAACCATATTTAAATATTTTTTCAGAATGTCTGTTAGAAATATAATGTCTGTTAGAAATATACCTGCTGAGTAGAACAAAAAAAAAAACCTGCCTTAAAAATGGAAAATAAAATGTAAGACTATTATTCTTAATAGTTGCTATTGGCAGAGTTTCTAATTGCCTTCTGTATTTCCAAACACTGTTCATGGTTATTTTTCTTTCAAGAGGAAATTCTTTTTCTTAAAACTTTAAGATTTCTAAGTGAAGCTGCTATTGCTGTGCTATCTAATGAAAGGCAGCAATTAAGATATAAAAATTCCTTTACATGTAATAACAAATGCTGTTGGGTACTATATCTGCATTACCCTACTATACCCAGAACACCTTGTCTTTCTGCGTCATTGCTTTTTTGATCAGGGTAAAAGTAATTTTCCTAAATGAACTAACTAATACCTACATCCTCCCTAGGGATTCTATCTGCTGGACTTGGAGGGCTCAATGTGTCTTTCCAAAGTTTGTGATGCCCCATATACAAATACATTAACTACTAATTATATTTTAATATATTTCTACCAGTCTTCTTTTCTTTGTGGTCCCAAATGGTCCTTAGTGACAACTAGTCTCCTTGTTTTGGCTTCTCCCTTCCATTATAGTTCCAGTACTAGATTTGGAATCAAAGGACCTGGGTCCAAATTCTGGCTTTGCTGCTTAATAACTGGGTGATATTGACAAGGTGTTGAAACGATTTGGGCCTCTGATTCCTTGTCAATTAGATAAGGGATTGTACAGGATGAACTTTGAAGCTCTTTCTAGCTCTAAATAGATTATTCTATCTATAGTCCCATGGCTTCTTGCAATTGCAGCTAGCAACACAATGTCACCAGCTCCTCACTTTGAATTAGAAGTCATAGATTTTTAAGGGGAAGGGCTCTTAGAGGATATTTTTAGTCCAACTGGTTTTCAGATCAGGAACATGAAAAGAGAGAGAAACAAAGAGAAAGAGAGAGAGAGAGAGAAAGAGAGAGAGAGAGAGAGAAGGGAGGGAGGAAGAAAAGGAGGGAGCGAGAGAAGAAATGAAAGAAAGAAAGAAAGAAAGAAAGAAAGAAAGTAAGAAAAAGAAAAATGCATTCACACATAAATACTTAAAGAGATCTGTGATCTGGTCAGTTTAAAAGATCCCTCCAGGGACACAGATTATAATCCATCTTTACCTGTCTATCTTGTGTGACTTGTCCAGTGAGGGAAGGTCAAGGGGAGAGGGTGGAGGTATCCATCTATGTGGTCTGATTTAAAGGCGCAGGCAGCACCCAACCTTAAATACCAGCACATTATCCTGTTCTCCCTCCCTTCTCTCCACCTCAAGCTCCTTCTGCTGTTATATTTTCATTCCTTTGGGTTTGGAAGGCTTTTAATAGTCCCCTATTAAAATACAAATACCCCTGGGAGGTGTTAAGCCTTGTCAGCTAACACCTTCCTTATTAGCTAACACCTGAGTTGACAACACAATCCTAAGGGCAACCACACAAGATAGGTACCTGAGTTTTATTTGGGGAGGGGGACTATTTTGAGGAGGAGTGGAAAGGGGAGAAAACCAGGAGGGATAACGAGGCCAAGGTAGGAAGACCCACACGGAAAAGTCACCATTTTCCTAGGGTCTGTCCTGTCAATCTTGCAGATAAACTGAGCTGGAACCAGAATACAGTGGGAAAAAGAGATCAAGTTGAATTCCATTTGGGAAGCCACACAAGTTTTCTGAATACCCTCAGGCATTCACCACAGGGCAAATAAAACAAAGCTTTATCTTTGATACTAGCATTCTCTTGGCTAGCATTCTGTTGGTGATAAATCATGATATACATGCAGATATTATAGGGGCAGCTAGGTGATACAGTGCATAGAGTGCTGGCCTGGAGTCAGGAAGACCTGAGTTCAAATCCAACCTCAGATATTTACCAGCTGTATAACCCTCGACAAGTCACTTTAATGTCAGTTTGCCTCAGTTTTCTCATCTGTAAAATGAGCTGAAGAAGGAAATGGCAAATCACTCTAGCATCTTTGGCAAGAAAACCCTAAATGGGGTCATGGAGAGTCAGACATGACTGAACAAGAACAATATGATATCAGAAGAATTAAAATGACACAGGAATGGCAGAATTGTAATGCTAGAAGGGACCTTAGCTGCCATCTAGTCCAACCTATGTCTAAAAAAGAAATTCCCCCTAAAACATGCTGTACAGCCTTTCCTTAAATCCCTCTAATAAGAACCCTCTGCTCCAGAAGTAACCCAGCCCACTTTTGGAAAATTCTAATTGTTAGAAAGTTTTTCCCCAACATCAAACTTAGATGAACTTCTTGGTAACCTCCATCTTGCCTAGTTCTGCTCTCTGGGACCAAACAGAAGAAGCCTAATCCCTCCTTCCACATGAACATCAGTTAAATACTTGAAGATAGACACCATGCCACCCCAGTCATCTCTTCTCCAAGCTAAATATCCCAATTTCTTTTAACCTTATTTGACATGAACTCAAGGTCCTTCAAGGTCCTGATTATCTTCCTCTGGGATACTGCAAACCCTCAGGGTAGCTATGAACAGAATGCAACATATCACCAATATGACCATGCACTGAGAAATAGCATAAAAGACATTGCTGAGGGCATTTGTGCCTAGAAAAGTAGGCAGGCCACTCATGTAGAGAAAATTTGAGAAAAGATGTGGACAGTCCAAGTGCTATGCTGAGATACCGAGAACAATAAAACATAAGGTCTTTGAGGGACCCTTTTGTTTTATTGCTGTATCCCTAGCACTTCAAATAATTCTTACCCCATAGTAGGCATGTAAAAATGCCTGTTGCATGTACTCTAGGGTACTGAGTGGGAGATCTCTAGAGGGAAAATGAGTAAGACTATCATAAGATAAGAAGATATGGAAGGGTTGAGAACTCTGTTAGTGGTGGTCTAATGAAAGCATGAACCCATCAAGTCACTAAAATCCCAGTCTTGACTGAGGTTATAACCCTGGATTCCTGCATCTAAGAGCAAGAATAGTTGAGAGGTTAGGAAAGGATAGTAGTGGGTGGTATATTTTTCAGGGGAGAGATAAGAAGTAGGGATCAGAGCAGAACAAGGGTTCTGCAGGTCCCTGGTATGTCTCTGGGCATTCCATTAAGCCATAGGGACATAGTAATGGAAATGACAGAGGGATGTTGAGAAAAAAAAAGAAAATTTGATGATTTTAAAAAGTTTTCATGTAGTTTTCCTGAGATTAATCATAAGCAAATTTTGCTCCATATGCAAAAAGACCCACTTCAGTGTACCATGGCTCCAATATTGTATCTAGTTTTCAGTAAATCACCTAGTAACTCATTTTTCACCATAGTCTTCCTTTAACCAACACATACATATTTAACTTCTTTAATTTTTCTTCAGACATCAAAATCTCTACTTCCTGAAAAAAATTTAATATCTCTCTGAATGCCTTCCATTTGTTCTATGTCTTTCTGGTATTGCAATGACTAGATTAATATGTTAAATTTTACCACTTCATACTTATTATTAGGCACCACAGGAGAGCTAAACAACACTATGAATTGAGCAAGACTGTCTGAATATTTTTCAAAAGTTTAGGGTTCAGCAAAACCCAAAATGTATTTTGCCAAAATGCTTTTTTTTTCTCTTCATATTTTTAACCCATCCAGGGAACAGTAATTCCATGTGTTCTTAATTAATTTATACTCAATTCATTAAAACATTGCTCTATACAAATGATTAGATGTCCAAGGCGTCTGGTGAGCCTTTTAAAACCTTTTCCCTTTGAACCAACAAATATATTTGGCCAGCACTGAGCAGAACTTCATCTGGAAGAACTCAAGAGTAGTTCTTTCAACAGAACCCGCAAAGCCCAAGACATCTTACACCTGGCAGGATGTACATTCATCCTTAGGCATTGGAATGATGGCTTTGTATTAAGCTCCAGTATGCAAACAGGAATATAAAGTCTTAGGTGCCCAGTTATTATTCCAGAAAAATACTTTTATTTTTACTACTCGTTGCAGAATTTATGTGGTTGAAAATTCAAATTCCTTCTGCAATTCCCAATAATTCTTGGTATTTTCCGCCCTTGACAATGCTTCTTCCTTAGGTATCAATATTGTGACAAAAGGGTCAATGCATGACCAGAATTACCCTTTTGTTTTCATGGTTAGAGTTTCCATGTACAAGCAAGTAGGTAATGGGCATCATAGTGGGGTACAGTGGAAAGAGTGTGATGAATTTGGAGATAGAGGACTTAGGTTTTAATCCTAGTTTTACCATTTACTCATTATGTGATCTTAGTCAAACCTTTTCATCTCTCTGCAACTCAGTTTACTAACTGATAAATTAAGGGAGTTGGACTAGATGATCTATACTCTCCTTTTTCAGGGAGTAGCCCACAGGCTATATTGCTACACTGAGTAAAGTGCTATCATCCTAGTCCTGCTGTGGAGTACATTTGGGTTAGTGGTCCACTGGATGGCCTCTATCTGATAGAGTACTAAAAACTCATTTTTCATATGTAGCAAAATTTGCTTGTGATTAATCTCAGGAAAACTACATGAAAACTTTTTAAAATCACCAAATTTTCTCTTTTTTCAATATCCCCCTTTCATTTCCATTACTATGTCCCTATGGCTTAATGGAATGCCCAGAGACATACCAGGGACCTGCAGAAACCTTGTTCTGCTCTGGTCCCTACTTCCTATTTCCCCCCTGAAAAATATACCACCCACCAGTATCCTTTCCTACCCTCTCGACCATTCTTGCTCTTAGATGCAGGAATTCAAGATTACAGGAATACAAGGTTTTCATACACTTGTATGAAAAAATGAGTTTCTGGTACTAGTGAGAAATTTTCCAACTATGAAAAGCAAACAGGAGAAAAGTCTAGTGTTGAGTTTAGAAGTATCGTGTTGACTAGTAAACATAGAGAGATTGAAGAACAGCCCTAATATTTTATGGACATTTGAATTTTTAAATTCCCTTGATTTCAGCCCCAAATCCCAGGTTCAGTCTGTCTGTTTCACAAATCCCTACCAATATCATTTGTTTAAAATTGCATTAATTTATTTTTAAAAAATTTTCTGTTCTGAATTCTCCTTTCTCCCTTTCTTCTCCTCAAGAGAAGGCAAAAAATACAATGCCCATTATACATATGAAGTTATGCAAAACATATTTCCATATTAGCCATGTTGTGAAAGAAAAGAAAAAACAAAAAAAAAAGAAAGTAAAAGAAAATATGCTTCAATCTGAATTCAAAGTTCATCAGTTCTCTCTCTGGAGGTAAATAGCTTTTTTCATCATGTATTGATCAGAGTATCCAAGTCTTTCACAATTGATTGTTGCTATAATATCACTGTTACAATGTCCTCCTAATTCTGCTCACTTCACTTTGCATCAGCACATGTAAGTCTTCCCATTTTTTGGAACAATCTACTTCATTATTTCTTGCAGCACAATAGTATTTCATCACAATCATATATACCACAATTTGTTCAGCCATTCCCCAACTGGTGGGCATCCCCTTTGTTTTGAATTCTTTGCCACCACAAAAAAGAACTACCATAAATATTTTTGTACATTTGGGTACTTTCTCCTTTTCCTTTGATCTCTCTGAGTTAATGACATTTTTATGGTATTGCTGGATCAAAAGATATGCACGATTTTATAGCCTTTCAGGTGTGGTTCAAATTGTTCTCCAAAATAGTTGGAATAGTTCATAGCTCTACCAATAGTGCGTTAATGTACCTAATTCCCACATTCCTCTAGAATGTTGTTTCCCCCTCCTGTCATGTTAGCCAGTCTCATCAGTGTGAGGTAGTATTCTAGAGTAGTTTTAATTCACATTTCCCTAATTAGTGATTTAGAGAATTGTTTCATATGAATATTGATTCCTTTGATTTCTTCTTCTGCAAACTGCCTATTCGTATCCTTCAACCATTTATAAAATGGGGAATAGCTTTTTTAAAAAAAATTGACTCAGTTCTCTAAATATTTGAGAAATAAGACCTGTATCAGAGAAACTTGCTGTAAAATTTTCCCCTAATTTCTTGCTTTCTTTCTAATTTTGGCAGCATTGGTTTCATTTGTGCAATTTATTTATTGTCATCCAAATTATCTGTTTTATCTCCTATGATCCTCTCTGTCTCTTGGCTGTTCATGAACTCATCCCTTATCCATTAATCTGACAAGTAATTTTTTTTTCCATGCTCTCCTAATTCGGTTATATCACCATTAATGTCTAAATGATGTAGTCATTTTGATCTTCTCTTAGTACATGGTGTGAAATGCTGGTCTGTATCTAGTTTCTCCCAAACTGCTTTACAGTTTTCCCAGAAATTTTTGTCAAACAATGAGTTCTTATTCCAATAGCTTATACCTTTGAGTTTATCCAACACTCACTGTAGTCATTTAATTTTATATATTGCTTGCCTAATTATTTTGACAATTACAACTTTGTAGTATAGTTTGAAATCTGGTTTTTCTAGACCTTCTTCCTTCATTTTTTTTATTGATTCCCTTGATGGTCTTGATCTTTTCTTCTTCCAGATGAATTATTATTTTTTCAGCCTCTGTAAAAAAATTCTTTGGTAGTTTAATTGGCATGGCAGTGAATGAATAAATTAACTTAGGTAGTATAAATCTCTACCAAATTCAAAGTAGGAAAAAAGAGGGAGAAAGAAAGAAGGAAGGAAACAAAGAAAGACGAGGGAAGCATTTATTAAGCACTTATTGGGTGCAAAGCACTGTGCTAAGTACTGGAGATACAAATAGAAAAGCAAAACCATCCCTGCTCTCAAGTTCAAATTCTAATGCAGGAGACAATATATGTGAAAGGCTTCAACTACAAGTCAGATGGAAAATTATCATGAACCTTAGGGTGCAACAGCAAAGCTTGATGCTTCTTCAATGTCATTTCCACCGATTAAACCATATTAGTTTCTGATATTGTATTATTTTATAGTATCAAGGACTTCAATGGCAAGACCTTTCCTTTCTGGGTCTTCATTAAGTGTGCCTATAGCACTTGTAGGAACTGAATAGAGTTGAAAAGTTCCCTGGGAATCACATCCCTTATGTGATTCTTATGTGATAAGAACTCAGGGAATTCTTATTATCTCCTTTCAGCTTGAACTTTGATTTTGTAGGGCATAAAGACCTAAAAGTTCCTTCCAAGGCCATAAATTTATGGGTAGAAAATAAAAATCACAAACTCTCTCCCCCCTCCTCTTCCCCTTTCTCTTTCCTTTCCCCATTTTCCTTTCTTCCTTTTTCTCTCAAAATCAGATTGAATCTTTTATTTTTACTTATATAGGGAAGGTACATCATCTTCTCTGTTTTTAAACAAGGCAATAAAAACTGAAGGCACATCTTCGCCTTTATGACGATAAATCCAATTAAGTAACAATTCTGTTACTGCCATGATACAGGGCATAACGAGATATTCTTTGACCATATCTCATTTACATTAGTTATATATTACTGTGGAGTATGTGCTTTTACTGCCTCAAGTGACGCTGATGCCTTCCATTAATTTTCTTTTTTTTTCATTCAGTTGCAAATAAGGCCTCGTGGCTAAACTGAAACATGATGTGAATTTGAGTTTTGCCTGGCAGGATTTCTCCTTTTCCTTTTAAGGTTTGAATTTTTTTTTCCATCCAATGAAAACGAGCTTACTCAGTCTCGACTTGAGCTGTGGAACTGAAAGGTTCTAAACAAAGTATCTCCTACTTCCCCATTAATGTTTTCAGAGTTCTTGAAATCAACCACATCTTTTCTGAGATTTTCCAAGCTGGAGCACAGTTTTCCCTGTGGTCTGTCAACGTTTCTGTCCTGAGGTTCCATTTAGGGAAGGATGGAAATGCCAAAGTAGTATCCAAAACACATGAAGTCCACGTGGATTGGATGAAGCTTCTACAAAATGTTTTGGCAGTGCCAGAACCAGTAATTCCAATGCTTGGAACCAGCATCAAGGAAGGGCAAGCAGAGTGCCCTCAAGTCAAATTTGTAACTCATGAATTGTAAACAATGCAAAAAGTAATTAAGACAAATTCAGCTGAGTAGAAGACAGGATTAGTTACTATAATAACTACATATACCCCATACCTTTTAAATTTTGATGCCCTGGAACAAAACCCTTATGACCTCATCTTAGTTATGGCTCCAGTTTGGAATTTTGAAATATCTCGCTTGGGATGACCAAAGGGTAGTTTACCAAGAAGTTGTACTGACATTGGAGGAGGAGAGATGGATGATCTATGAAAAATATACTGAAGATTATTTCTTTCTAAGGGATAAGGAGAGAATCACTATCACCTATTCATCAGATCCTCTCTGCCACTGTAGGGTAGTGGCAACACTGTTCTACCAGCCTTTGCCCACCCTGCTTTCCTCTGCCAGCCTCACATGACCATAACTGCCATTGCTCAGAAGACACCTAACACTTTGTCATTCACATTTGTCTTCATCTCATAACTCTCCTAACTTGGAGGCCCAACAAGGTAGAGTTTGCTTTGGTCAGATATGACACCCTCTCCCGTCCACTTCCGCTAGAGGTGATCATTGCTGCTTTGTCCTCACATTTCCCTTTCATTATTATAGTCAAATATCTTCTTTAAGCAAGCAAACTTCCAACCTATCCCTTTGCAACTCCATCCTACCAATTTTTTCAGCGGATATGATGGCCTAAAGACACATACACGCTCCAATGAATCTGGGATCTTACTGACATAGGATTTGTCTCAGCTGTGCAGAGTCAAACCTATCCATGCCTTCTCTCATGTCTTGTGAGATTCATCCATCTCCTCCCATTAATCCTCTACAGGGGATTCCAGGACAATACAGGGGTTCTTAACCTTCATGGATCACTTTGCCAGTCTGGTGAAGCCTATGGATTGCTCCTATGAATAATGTTTTTAAATTGCAGAGATTTACAAAGGAAACCAATTATATTCAAATAGTTATTTTTTTTTTTTTATGTAAGTTTACAGACTCCAAGTTAAGAACCTCTACTCTATCTAGTAACATGTTGACTTATTGGTTTTTGGATAAGGATTTCATATTTAGAGTATCAATATTTGAGTTAATGTCTGTAGATGGTCATAAAGGTTCATGATTCTTATTAATATCTTCTCTTTTTCAGTCACTTAGCTAATGCCATTGCAAAAGGCCACAGGAGACTGAGGATCATTTTGTATTTTTCTTTGTTTCATGGATAGTCACGGCCAGAGAACTCATCACCTATAGGTAATACTGGTGATGAGCCTCTTTGTATGTAACTGGACTGACAGACCGTCTTGAAGCTTTCCCAGGATGATGGAATATGCCAGAGCCTAAAACCTCAGGTTCATCCCCACACAACAATGGGGTATGAAAGCACGTTTATGTGTATGCATGTACACACACGTAGATATGTAAATATGTGTATATCCATGCATGTGTAACATATATACATATATAGTCTTGAATATGTACATATTATTTGTATGTATGTGTGTGTGTGTGTGTGTATGTAGTCAGGAAGACCTGAGTTTAAATCTAGCCTCAAACACTAGTTTTGCAACCCTGGGCAAATCACTTAACCTCTGTCTGCCTCTAAAACTCTAAAATGGGGATAATAATAGCACCTACCTCCCAGGGTGGTTCTGAGGAACAAAGGAGAGAAGATTTATAAAACACTTAGCATAGTTCCTGGCACATAGTTGGTGCTTAACAAGTTTGTGTTTTCTTCCTTCCATTTCCACATAATTTTGTACTTTTCTAATACTGCAAAGGATCTGTGGCCTCATGGATGTGGGTATTCCCCTCCAATGAAGCAGATTGCACCCCCTCTATGCTGTCCTCCCTATAAGTTTTCACCCTTGATCTCCCAGGCTTTCCACAGGAGACAAATACACTGACATCTTTCTTATCTTTTCTTGATGCTGAAATGGTCCTGATGACATCTGTTGGCTGTCATTGATTTACTCCCACTCCTGCTAGGGTTTGTGCCCATCTTCTTTCTCAGGCACACATTTCATAGAAACATAGATTTAAAGCTAGAAGAGATTTCAGCAGTCAAATAGAATTAACTCATCTGCTCATTTTACAGATAAGAAAAATGGGACTTAAGAAAATTAAGTCCTGTATCATAGAAATAGTAAGTATCAGAGGCAGCTGGGTGCTACTGGGTCTAGAGTCAGGAAGACCTGTGTTCAAATCTGGCCGCAGACACTTACTAACTGTGTGACCCTGAGCAAGTCATTTAACCCTACTTGCCTCAGTTTCCTCATCTGTAAAAATGAGGATAATAATAGCACCTACCTCCCAGGGATGTTGTGAGTATCAAATGAGATAATAATTGCAAAACACTTAGCACAATGCCTAAGTACAATATAAATGCTGGCTGTTATTATTATTTGATGTGGGATTTGAACACCCCACAGCTCTGTTTCCAGAGACAGTTCTTTCTACTCACCTGTGCTGCATCCCTTTCTAATATACTTTAACTTCTTTGATGACTTCCTTTACCCCACTTCTGCACAATTACTCATTTTGTAATGTGTTGCAGGCAGAATACACCCAGCCATGTAATACCGTATCACCCTTGGTTAATCCTCAACTTCAATTCTTCAGAGACTGTGGTATTCCATTACTCAAAATCTTACAATATCACCCATACATACTTTATTTTTTATTTTTTTGGCTAGGTAATGGCTAGGCAATATAGTTCTTACTATATAATAAGCCAGGTGACTTGCCCAGGGTCACACAGCTAGTATGTGTCAAGTGTCTGAGGCTGGATTTGAACTCACATCCTCATGACTCCAGGGCTGGTGCTCTATCCACTGCACCACCTAGCTGCTCCTACATCCTTTTCTTTTAAAAGAATGGGCTGTTGTTTTAGGAAGAAGCTTTGGATCATTAAGAAATTTTTGCAATTCCCAAAGGCAATTCAGTCCATTCTCCCCCTCCTGATCATTTCTGGGTACAGCTCATTGCCCACTTGTAGTAATTGTCCAAAACACAGATGCTGATGGACAACATCTATAGGTTTTCCATCTAGCTGCATGTCATAACTTTTCTTATAGCACTTATATTCACCTTTGCATAATATAAACATCTTATCTCCCAGCTAGATTACAAACTCTTTGAAGACATCTATCAAGTCTTATTCATTTTTTGCATCCTCAGAGTACCTTCCAGAAGGACTTGAACATAGGAGATCAATAGATATTTATCAAATGGATGAATATTCACAACGGCTAAATTGTGTATTATCAATGACAAGAGCTGGAGGAGTTCAAAGAAGGGGCTGAGAGCTTCATGGAGAGGTAACAATTTACCTTGGCCTTGAAAGATTAGTAAGGTTTAAGTAGATTGAGAGGAAGAGGACATTCTAGCCTTATCTCCCACTCATACTTCATGTGGACCCTGTGCCATGTCTATAACCAAACTAGTCACTGAATGCACTCTGATCTTTATGCCTCTGACTCTCTGTCTCTATGGAGTCATCCCTCAAATATCTGCTTGCTGAAATGCTACCTGGCCTTTAAGGCTCAGCTCAAATACCATATCCTTCAAAAAGCTTCCCTGATCACAGGCTCATAGTATTTACATTTGACATCATTTAGTTCAAACCCCTCATTTAACAGATTTAGGAAACTGAAGGAGGCCCAAAGAGATGAGATGATATTCCCAAGGTCACCCAGACAATGCCCTGTCTTGTGTCCCTAGAATTATTTTGTTTGGTTTTGTTTTTCTGTATTTGCAGAGCTCAGGGTTTTCAGTTTTCAGTCATAACTAGATATAGCCTAATTCCCAATTTGTGCTTAATAAGTATGGCCAATGTATGCCTTTATTTGTCATTTGTTGTTCTTGGTCAATTCTTAACACTTGGTCATGCTTGGTCACATGATGGGGCTCTACTGTCTATAAACTATTGATGGAAGATGAGTGCTGATTCTTGTTCTTACTATATAAGAAGCCAGTGTCTTTGGGAAACCTAGCCTATGCCATATTCCTGACTTGGGCCTGGAAATCTCCTAGTTTGGTGAATGTTCAGATGACCTCTGTACCCAGAGCTCAGGAATCCTCAGACCTAAGGATAGTTATTTGCCTGATGTTGCATATAATTCCAGTGCTGAACACATTGTCTGACATAAAGTAGGCACTTAATAAATGTTTATTGATTGATTGACTGATATGTCCTTTGTTTAATAAACTGTTAAATTGGATGTGGCACTCGTAGGTGTGTCTACTATCTTCCTTGGCTCAACTCTGACCCCAGAGGGGTTTCAGCTGCACTGGACAACTAATTCACTAATTCTGACTGTAAGTGATCATCATCATTATCTATAGTATTATTGACAGCTTAGATGCATATTAGGGCCAGCTAGGTGATGCAGTGGATAGAGCAGTGGGCTTGGAATCAGGAAGTCCTGAATTCAAATCAGCATCAGACACTTGCCAGTCATGTGACCTTGGGCATGTCACTTAACTTCTGCTTGTCTCAGTTTCCTCATCTGTAAAATGAGCTAGAGGAGGAAATGGCAAACCATTCCAGTATCTTTGCCAAGAAAACCCTGGATGGAATCATGAAGAGTCAGACACAACTGAAAATGACTAAATAACAAAAGACATTTATATTTATCATGCCAAATGAATTTACCCAGGTCCTGCCTTTCAGGAATTTATACTCTAAGGCAGCCTAGATGTCTGAAGAGAGTAAAGAGCTATGTAAACTCCAGGGATCACTGAAAGCTTGTGTCTCATGAAGCAGCTTTTTGAAATACCAGGTTTGCATTAATTCTGCCCTTGGAAGTGTAGCTATGAAACAGATGAATGGCTGGTGACAATTACCCCATTTAGAGAGGAAAAGATTCCTTAAAAACAAGGTGAGGTTGGGATCCTAGACTTTGCCTAGGAAAAAATCACTCTCTCCTTTATGGCCACCATAGCTGTCCCATACCGCCATGCCTAGAACAATGAGGTGATATGAGCACAGAAGTCAACCAAAGGTACTCATAAGAAATAAAATTAAATCAGATAGATACAGTCTTTAACAGCATAAAACATCATAATTAGAAACAGATGACAGTCAAACCCATACAGGAATAGGTTATTTTTGCTTGTTTTTCTCTCATTGCTTTAGTTACCTGAACAACAGCCTGTGACATACATCTACATGTTCATATATTCCTATACATTTATGTGGAGTCATATAACCATGTATCTCTCCACTTGTCCACGTAGAGTTTATCTTTGATGGTCTCCTTTGGGGGATTTGATTCGAGCAAAGAACTAAAGATGTTGCTGCTCCCGTGGTTGCCCTTTGCCTCCATGCATCAGGGGAAGACCCCAGCAACCTCCCTCTTGTCCTCTCTCTAAAAAGATTCTCCAAAACATTCACTATAGAAGTACAAAACCCCACCCTCCACACCTCAACTCACTTTGGCTTCCTCTCTTTGCAAGCTAAGAAGAAATATAAGTCTGAGGATCTTTAGTACATTATGTATCCTTGCAATAGGCCAGCCAATGCCTTAACTGAGGCTCTAACAGCTTCATGAAGAAATCTTAGGCTAAGAAGGTCCCAGAAATAAGTTGTTGTTTGCCTTCATACTCAAAGAAGACCAATGACACTATGATGTTGGGGTCAAGGTACAGCGTGTTCAACTGTGTCTAATCAGTCTAATACAAACTTGGAAGGCTCTATCCCAAGTTGGCACAAATAGCCTGTTTGAACATTTGGGATGGAGATGTCTCTGGATTTGCACATCACATTTCCTTTGTGCTATTGCAATACTGCTTTGCTCATAGAGCACAGAACCTTCCTTGATGTATGCCTGCTATGGTGGACAGTCTTATGCCACTGTCTCCTATGTCTGACAATCGATACTAAAGTTCTTCACGACATTTAACTGTGGACCACTAGCTATCCCTCTTTCCACTCAATGCCACTGTCTGGCCTGGCCAAACTGTCAGTTAACCTCAGCTCAGACCAGGACCTGTTTTAGTTGTTATATCATTACTGACTGACCTAAGGCTGATGGATGACTCAATATCCTTGTGAAAGTGGGTGGAGAAACTCTAGAGGTCTCATAAGTCCTTATTCTTCTTTCTCCCCTCTACATATTAGAAACCAAATAAGACTGAGAAGGTTGAAGAATCAAAATGTCCACTATTGCCCCAAGGACTACAGGGGACATTACTGAATCCCTAGAGTATTGCTTAGCATCTTCCTCAGAATTAACATATAACTGGATGACATGGGAAAGAAAAAGCTAGGGCTCAGGCATCACAACATGGAGCAGAGTCCCCAGATGGCCAAAAGTGGTTTCAACAGGAGACAGTATATATTTCAGTAGAAAGAGCACATGTTCTGAAATTCAGAGGCTCAGATCTCAAGCCTATCTCTGATGCTATTACTTTTTCACCTGGGCCAAATCACTTAATTTCTTGAATCCCAGTTTTTTATCTGTAAAATGATGGCCTCCAAGGCTCCTACTACCTCTGAATCTATGATCCTTATTCTAAAGTGTTACATTCATAAATGAAAGCATCAAAGCACTTAATATTAAGTGTAAATGGACAATCTGATTATACATTAGGCAATTCATTCTATTAAATTCTTTTTTTTTTTTTTTTGGTTTTTGTTTGTTTTTGCTAGGTAATGGGGTTAAGTGTCAAGTGTCTGAGGCCGGATTTGAACTCAGGTCCTCCTGACCCCAGGGCTGGTGCTCTATCCACTGCAACATCTAGCTGCTTCCATTCTATTAAATTCAACAATTTAATTCAACTCAAATCTTTTTGCTTACAGTGTGCAGAGCACTGTGCTGAGTGATGAAAGAGTCACGGACAGAACTATTGAGTTGAAAGGGGTCTCAGTGACCAGTCCAAGCAGTACCCAACAATGAAGCTCCCTAAAACATACCCAACAAGTGGTCATACATCCTTTGCTCGGATATTTCCTAAGGAATATCATTCAATTTTTCAACAGCTATCATAGTTGGAAAATTGTTCTCCAATATCAACTCTAAATTTGCTTCTTTTCAATTTCCAACGATTCCTCTTGGTTTTTCCCTCTAGGATTAAAAAAAAAAAAAACAAAACCTTAACAAGAAACTCCTCTATTTGACAGTCCTGGAAATACTTGAAGAAAGCTAAACAGCACATCCAAGAGTCTTCCTTTCTTCAGGCTAATCAGCTATCAATTACTCAACAAACATTTGTTAAACATTGAGCTACTTTGAGTTGTTATGGATGATCCTGGCTACTCCCTAGCCTACAATGCCCTTCTTAAATAATGGTACCTAGAACTGAACACGATATTCTATATGTGAAATGACTAGGGCAGAATACTGTGGACCCATCACCAACTTATAACGAAAGTTATGTCTCTCTTAATAGAGTGAAAGATTATATTTGTGGGTTTTTTGGTTGTATTGCAATATCACACCATTGGCTAATGTCAAGCTTGCATACCACTAAAACCTCCAGATCTTTTTCAGATAATCTGATGTATAATCATGACTCATCTTCCTCATCTTGCACTTATCAAGTTCAGTTCTTGCATATAAACATAAGATTTCCCATTTTAGCATGGTGCCATAGAAAGGGCAGTGAATTTGGAGTTAAAGACCTGAGTTCAAATCCCAGGTCATATATGTACCTATGATTTATCCTTATTAAATTTCATCTTATTAGGTTCATATCAATGTTCTAGCCTATTGGGATCTTTTTCAATTCTGACTTTTATCCAACATGTTCTCTTTCCCTCCCAGTATTGAGTTATCTACAAATTTGTTGAACCTGACATGTTTATGCTTTTATCTGTCACTGATAAAAAATATTAGACACAGGGTCAATCAATAAATTTCCTAGATACTATTTTGAGACTTCCTTCTAAATTAATATCTATTTTATTAGTGACCACATTTTTAGTTCAACCAGCTTCAAATTTATCTAATTGTACTGTAATGTATCCCCCATTTCTCCATCATTTACATAAGAAAGAGATACTTTACTAAACACTTTGCTGAGATCTAGAGAAACTAAAGTTATAGCAAAATTTAAGCATGAAGTAACCCTTTCAAAAAGAGAAATGACTCTGGCCTGCCCTCTTCTTGATGAATTCATCCTGGCTCCTTGTGATTTCTAGATATTCATTAACCACAAATTTAATAATTCATCCTAAAATTTTGCCAGGAATTAAAATCAAGATCACTTTACTAGCTGGTAGTTTGCAAAATCTGTTTTATTTTAAAAAATATTTTACAACAATATCTGATCCTCTCTAATCCTTTGTTACTTCTCCATTCTCTGTATTCTTTCAAGTGTCCCTTCCTATGACTCAGAATATTTATTTCCAATTCTTTCAGAACGCAAGGATGGGTCAGAAGAGTTGAATTGATTAAGGGGAGGTAGGTACTATCTTACTATCTCCATATCTTTATACTGTATAAACTCTGTATTTGCATTTTTGTTCTGTCCTGTCCAGCACAAAAACCATTGCTCTTGGCAGAGAAAATAGAAGCAAAATAACACTTGAACACCTCTGCTTCATTATCCATAAAATCAGAGATGTGGACCGGGAAGGTTTCTTAGAGATCATCTAGTTCAATTCCTTCATTTTATAGATGAGAAAACTGAGGCCCAGACTGGTTCACTGACTTGTTCCCTATTGCACAGGTAATAAATGATGGAGTGAGGCTTCCTACTCAGTTACTCTGACTTCAAAGTCAGTGTTCTTCCTACTATACCACACTGCTAGCTATCATTCTGACCATTCCAAGCTGTATTCCCGTCCCTTCCAGACCCACCCTTGTTCTCTATTTTAGCTTTAAAAATAACTGCTCCCACCCCCAAGCCTTTTTGCCAACCTAAGCTTACTTCACTAAACTAAGCATGTTCTGATCTTTAGTATTGTGACAAAATTCTTAAAGGACTAGAACACATTTTTGTCTTCCCTCTCCTGCCAACCCAACCCTGCCCCATTATCTGCCCTTCTGTCCATTTTTTATACACATATTTTAAAAATACAAATTAGTTATATATTCTCTATGTAGCCATATCAGTCTCTTCAGATATTTCCCATTTTCCTCATCATCAACATCATTTTTCTGTGTGTCTTCAGATTTTATTCTTAAGAGATCTATTGCTTTCAGCTTATCAAGAGAGAGCTTGGTGTGGCAGATAAAGAGCTGGCCTGGTAGTGATAAAGAGCTAGGTTCAAAACCTATCTGTGAAAGAAACCAGCTTTGTGATTGTGAGAAGAGTAGAAGAGCCGCTGTTCTACATCAGTGGAGAGAGTTTCCATGCTGGGAATTCTTGCCACTAACGAACTCACAGTTGCAGACCAAAGAAATTACTTTTTATCATTGTCTGGCTCACCCATTTCTTTCAAGAAACCCTTTTAATCATAGTAGTGTAGAGGCAGCTAGGTAGTGCAGTAGATAGACGCCAGAGCAGGAGTCAGGAAGATCTGAGTTCAAATACAGCATCAAAGAGTTACTAGCTGTGTGACCCTTCAACAAGTCACTTAGCCCTGTTTGCCTCATGTTTTTAATCTGTAAAATTCACTGGAGAAGGAAAGGGCAAACCAC
This sequence comes from Vombatus ursinus, assembly GCF_900497805.2. Taxonomy (NCBI): domain Eukaryota; kingdom Metazoa; phylum Chordata; class Mammalia; order Diprotodontia; family Vombatidae; genus Vombatus; species Vombatus ursinus. The sequence continues at coordinate 15,314,021 of NW_020954562.1, read as the reverse complement.
TCCAGTATCTTTGCCAAGAAAATCCCAAATGGGGTCACGAAGAGTCAGACATGTCTGAAACAACTGAACAACAACAACAATGATGTATCTTGACAGGATCCTACCTATTCTGCCTCTGAACCTTTTGAAATGTGCTCTCAAAAAATCTAGAGTGCATTTTAGAGTAGGTCTGATTTTTCTTTCTTTTTTTATCACAAATTCTAGGAGAAAAGGCTCACTTACCCCAGTATTCTCATTATTTCCCAGAAATCAACCCAGCAGCTAGTTCCTCTTCATTAGTAAGAATAGAATTTTATACAAAATAGAATTTCCCCTTTGGGGGACTCTTCCTTTTGAAGGATGAAATTATCATTAAGACAAGTCAAGAAATGATTAGCTGAATGCTTTTGGAAGAGAAGGAGGCATATAATTGAAGTCCCAAATCACTACTGTATCATGTGTCTGTGACAGGTTTGTGATTTGCCTCCTAAAATCCTCATCTATTTCTTCTTGCCTGTTCAGGTGGCCTATAGGACATAACAATGATAGAATTGCTTCTGTTTCCCTACTCACTGATCTTTGAAGACCAAATGTTCTCCACCACACTTTCATAATTTCCTCATGAGTAAATCTTCTTAATAAGTAATGTTACATAGACCATTCCTGCCTTTAAAGATTCTATTTCTTTTGAGAAAAGGATGCTCATTCAGATCCATAATCTAATCATAGAGACATGTTTTTCAAATTGAAAGGGACCCCAAGAATCCTTATAACCCACCCCACTCCAAATTTATAGATAAGGAAATAATTAAGTGACTTATCCAAGGTCAAATCAATAAGGCTTTGAACTCAGGAGCTCTGACTCAAAATCTTTCCACTGTGGGCTTCCTTTTGCCCATTCTCGGTAATACTTATGATGTCAAACTTTCCTCCCTTGACTGCCTGGAATTTACAATCCATTAGAGAGAGAAGATTCAAACACTAAAACCATGATGCAAAACACACACACACACACACACACACACATACACACACACGGACAAACACACACATACCCACAAACACACACACACAGTACTTTGGACAGCTACAAACAAACTGCTATGTGAGAAGCAAGGAAGGTCAGGGAAGGTTCCATGGAGGAGGTAGCATTTAACAGGATAGGAAGGAATTAAGTCAGAGAAAAGTGGGAGAAAAGACATCCCTGTCACCAGAAATAGAGTAAGAGCTTCAGGACATTGAAAGTGTTCAGGATTCAAAGGTAAACAAAGGGAGTTATCTTTGATTTGATATCACTGGATAGTTGGGCATGGTCTACGTGGGGGTAGCATTCTCCATTAAGCCAGAAAAATCTGCTTCCACTCCAGTCATTTCATTATCTCTCTAGTTCTTATTTCTAAAGCTGCAAAAGTTATTACAGATTAATGACAAATGTATGTCTAATCTTTGGCCTCTTTCACTCTAGCTAGAATACTTTACTTTGTTCAATTTCTAAAGCATGTCCAACAGAATCCTACCTTGACACCCAACTTCTTCCCCTATTCTTTATGACTGCAATTCATTCCCAACCCTTCTCTCCATGTTCTAAATTCTACTCACCCTGTAATGTTTACTTCAAGCCTTGTTTCTTCCATGAAACCTTTCTGATGTCATAAGCCCTTAAGGATCTTTCCTGCTTTGGAAAGCCTAGTACTTATTGTCAATATTATATAATTTGGGGAGCTAGAAGTGGAATAATGATGGTACTTTGTTCAAGAAAGAAGCCTAAGGTTGTAAATAACATGGGAAATGAGAAGCATTGTGGCTCTAGAACCAGAAGACCTGGGTTTGAATCCAGCTTGTGACAGCTAGTATCAGGTGATCTTGGTCAAATCATTTAACATCCCTAGGCTTTAGCTTCCTTAATTATAAAATGAGGACGTTGGTCTAAATAGCTTCTGAGGTTCCGTCTATTTCTACATCTATGATCCTATGATTCCCTTATATAGTCTTAGTGAAAGTCAAGTCAGTAAGCATTTGTGTGTTAGGACCATGTGCCAGGACCTATACCAAGCACTGAGAATATAAATGCAGGTGAAAAAGCAAGGGGTCCTTGCCCATAAGTAGCTTACATTCTAATTGGAGGAAGCCATATGAGAAAGATGCTAAAAGGGATGGTTGGGGGAGAAAGAAAGGGAGAAAGAGAGAAATATTAGGAAGACGGGGGGAGAGAGACACACACACACAGAGACAGAGACAGATACAGAGTGAGAGAGTGTGAGACAGAGAGTTCTTCCATGGAGATGTGATGGAGAAAGAATTTCAGAGTCGGGATCAGTAAGAGAAATGAAGGAGTGAACTTGGCTAACTTAGGCACTTTCCTTCAGATCTTCAAATTGAGGTTCTAAGGGGGAACTGGCCAGTCAGAGAAAGGGGCCACATTGGTGGAATAATCTTCCAGGTTGAAAAAGGAGGAATAAGCTGTGGTGTATCCAAATTCATGTAATATGGAGCCATGTTATAGCAGATTTCTATGGTATCATTTTTAATATTTCAGGTAGGATGAGTCATCTAAGACAGATAATAGATACTTTCCAGGAGCCATCTCTTCCATCTAATACTGGTCTTCAATAATCACAAAATCACAGAATTTCAGAGTTGGAAAGGCCCCCAGCGGCCATTGAGTCTCACCCACACATGGAAAGAATCCCCTCTGTAGCCAACATGCCCAACAAATGGTCATGGAGCATCTGCTCAAAAACCTCTAAAGAGGAGGAACCCACCTGAGGCTGCCCATTTTCTCTTTTGGATAACTCTAATTGTTAGGAAATGTCCTCTTGTATCAAACTGAAACCTGTCTCTCTGCAATATTCACTTACTGGTTTGATTATGTAATTATGTTTCAATCATCACTGCAAAGGGAAGAAGAAAGGGAAACCAAGGGAAAGTAGAAGGGAATGGATGGTGAGGAGGAAGCTGAGGTGGCCTACAGAGTCAGAACAGATGGCCAGGCCACAGGGAGCTCTCCCACTTTCCCTGAGGCAAAGTCCAACACTTATTTGCAAGTGCTTACTTGAGGGTGGTCCTGTCAGGGATGCTTCCACCCTCACTCAATTCCCTCAAAAATGTTTTGCTCCAGAAATTCAAATGTGGTTTGTGAGGTCCTAGCTGCACATAAATCACCCAAGGAGCATGGCCTGAAAATAATAAGGAAACCAAGAGCCACTTAAAGCTTCCTCTTTTCAAAGCAGTGGCTACTTCCAAAAAAAAAATTCCAGTATTTTCACCACATAAAAGTGGGCCCCCAGCCCCCTATAAGTATTTTCATATAAAGCTTTCCCATTTTTGCCTGGATGAGAAAAACATCTTTAATCGAGTCGTACAAATGTGATTTCCTCACTGGTGAATATCACATTTTTGTGGGTTCACAAAAAATCAGCCATCCTTTCCTTTGGCTGGGCATTGCTCTGGAGAACAGAAAGCATTTGCTGATACTTCTGTCCCCAGGCTACTGCTGATTTTTCTGGTGGTGAAAAAGCTTCCTCTCTCTTTCTCTCTCTCTCTCTCTCTCACACACACACACACACACATACACACACAAACACACAATATATATTTTCACCTGCAGCTAAATTTGGTTTCATTTGCTTTTGGCCACTTCTTACTGTAAAAACCCTCCCTTTCTGTGTGTACTGGTAAATTTTCATACCTGGACCAAAATCACTAAAGCTTATGGGCCTATTTGAGAGCCCCAGGAGCCAATAATTGCAGCCAGGCATGGCTCTGTCCCAAATGAGGTAGAAATCATTCATATTCTTGGCAGTTGTCTTGACAATAATCTGGTTCTCTCTGAGGCTCTCTTTGGTAGCCGTTAGGAGTTTCCATGTTGAAATCACAAAGCTACCATTCAGATCATTGCTTTCTCTGCATCTGCTTGTCCTAAATATATCATAGGTCACAGAGGCATAGATTTAGACATAGAAGGGAGCTCAGAGACCATCTAATCCAATATTCTCATTATACAGATGAGGAAACTGAGCCCCAAAGAGGCCCACGCCCAGCCAGCCATGTTCACTCCTTCATTCCTCTCAGTGGTCTATTCCTGACTCTCTGCAATGCTTTCTCCATCAGGTTCCCATGGTGAATACCAGAGGCAGTATTCAAACCCAAGCCTGCCTGGGCAAGCACACCATCACCCTTTTTGACTATCAAAGGTTTACTTGGGCTCAACACTTTTAAGCTCCCAAACCCATCAGATTCTCAAGTGAGCTTGAGAAGTATTTCATTTCTTATTTAGGGCAAATTCTGCATTTTGATGCATCCTTTCATTTGGTCATAGATTTGCTAAGCCCTTTACATTTCCTTTCTGATTTCTGGCTTTTTAGCCAGAATCTGGCTTTTTTTGCTAATGAGCACCTCTCTGGAGGAAAGCATTTAGACAAGAGAAAACTCAGTGATAGGATTTAGAGAACTAGGGCGGGTGGACCAGAATTTGCCCTCAAGGCACTAAAATTTAGAGGCATCAGAAATGTAACACATGCACTCCTTCAGTATCAGGAAGCCACTATACTCACAAGTTCTTCTTCCCCTTTAACTGAATTCATTTTAATTCTTGTATTAGTTTCACATTGTGAGTTATAAAACCGAATTGAAGGCATGTTTTGAAGGTTTGCCTTAGGCATCATCAGGCCAGAATTATTGAATCACAGATCCATAGAGGTTAAGAGCTAGAGATCGATCATTCAACCATTTCGTTTTACAGTTGAGGAAACTAAGACAAGAAGTGGCCAAGTGACTTTCCTAAGGGAAATCAGAGGCAGAGCTGGGCCTACATCCAATCTCTACTTACTGCAAATGTGAAGGAACAGCCTTCTTTCTTATTGTTGTTGGAAAATTTTCTGTTTGTTAATTATTACTGGTGGCATGAAGCAAGGTTCTACACATTCTACACACTAGGTGACCATGGTGCCTTAATCATGCTACGTAATATTTTCCTCACAATCTTACCTAGAGCTGATCAGGTAACAGTCAAAGTTAATTAATACTTGCTACCCTCACTGCAGACCTACCCGTGGTCACTAGAAGTTATAGCCATCGGAAGGAGAGGAGTCTCTCTTCCAACTGGTAAAAATTACTGTGAGTAATGGAGCTCCCTCTATAACCTGTACCTGGTTGAAGATTTACATTAAACCCAGTGCTTTCCATTTCTCTCACCTCTGTAGTCAGAGCCAACCAGCAGAAAGTGAGGCTTTACTCTGAAAGGGAAGGAGTGATGGTTGCTATCTCTGCAATTGTTCAGTTATTTTTCAATTGTGTCTGAATCTTCATAACCCCATGTTAGGTTTTCTTGGCAAAGATACTAGAGTGGTTTGCCATTTCCTTCTCCAACTTATTTTACAGATGAGAAAACTGAGGTAAACAGGGTTAAGTGATTTGCCCAGTGTCACACAGCTAGTAGGTGTCTGAGGCTGAATTTGAACTCAGGTCTTCCTGATGCCTAGCTGTTATTTGCCTTTATTTAATCCAATTAAAATTATTTCTGAGTCGCATTTGAGATTAAAATGAAACGTATCCCTAGATATGCTAGATAAAGACTCAGGAAGATTATGTGGTAGAGCAGATAAAGTGTTGAATTGACACCAACCCTTTGTCCATGGTCCTAACTACGGATATCTTTCTTGTTTTCAAACTGTTGCAATTATCACATCTCTATTGGGAGTAAGGAGTATGTCCTAATTGTCTTTGCAGTTCGCTTGGCACCAAGCAGGTGCTTTACACCTCACAAGTCCTTGGTAAATGTCTGATGAGTGAATAAATAAATATTGCCTCCTTTATCCCTATTATCAATAATTTGCACCCCAGGCCCAAATCTTTTCTATTTCTATCCACTTTGTCCCTAATCCCACACCAAGTTCATGATACATAGTTCACCCTTCTACTGGTATCTTCCACTGCGTTCTCTTTCAGCCAAAGGCATCACTATCTTTACAGTCACTTAGGTTCCCAACTAGGAGTCAATTTCAACTCTTTATACTTTCACCCTCCATTCTGATCAGTTATAAGTCTTATCTATTCTTCTTTCTTAACATCTCTTGCATCCACCTCCTCCTCTCTGTTCACTCCATGACCACCACAGTTCCAATCATCATTACTTCTCAGACTATTGCCAAAACCTTCTAATTAGTCTCTCTTCCTTTTCCCCCAGGCTACGCTACATAGAGCTGCCCAATTGATACAAGTTTGACTGTGTCATTCCCTACTCAAGAGGCGTCACTGGCTCCCCATTGCCTTTAAGTAAAAATATAAACTCTGGCATTTAAAGCCCTTCATAATCTGATTCTAGCCAATCTTTCCAGGCTAATATTTATCTTATTCTACCTCTCCCATTTAACATTCTGGTCAAACTGCCTACTCATAATTCCCTGTACATGACATTCCAGTTTCCTCCTAAATGTCTTTGCACTGGCTGCTCCCATGCCTAAAATGCTTCTTTTCAAGGCTTAGCTAAAGTACCAGTTCAAGAGGTATTTCTTAATTATCTCTTTGGTTAACTCCAGAAATTGATTTTTAGTTGTTTTTAAAGTAGCTGGTAATTATTTATCTGTAAACATCCCTCCTTCATTCCCACTCCTTCCCACTGCTGTCATCCCCAATACAATTTCAACTCTTTATAGAAAGGAAAGATACCACTTTTGTATTTTTATCCCTAGCAAAGTGTCTAGCACACTGACTGAGTGACCTTGAGCAAGTCACTTTTCAGCACCCCAGGGAACTTTTTTTGGGGGGGGAAGGCAATTGGGGTTAAATGACTTGCCCAGAGTCATACAGCTGGTCAGTGTTATATGTTTGAGGCTGGATATGAACTCAGATCTTCCTGACTCCAGGGATGGTGCTCTATCCACTGTGTCACCCAACTGCCCCTGCCACGGAACTTTTTAAGACTACCAATTGCAAAGCAGATACTGATCTGCATTGGTAGAAGGATTTTCCTTACTGGGAGTTACCAGTGAAACCACAGGTCCATCAAAATACACACACACAAGTCAAAACTTAACACATATATTATATATAGATATACATATGCATGTGCATTTATACATGCATACATACATACAGAGAAAGAGAGAGAGAGAGAGAGAGAGAGAGAGAGAGAGAGAGAGAACCAGATAAAAAACTAATCAATTTGCAAAGTTTTGGCCTAAAATTCTTTAAAAAAATTTCAGAAATTAAGAATCTCCAAATTGTCAGTTGTGTGTATTGTGCCTTTCATTTTAACATGGATGGGAAAGTTCTTTCTATTCTCTGGTTGTGTTGAAGTAAAACAAACGTTAACCATGGGATTTAGGGCAAAACTGAAATGATATTGGATTCTTAGAAGCTAAGAAAATGCATATCCTATGGATTCCTAAATACATTTCATTGTTAGGAGCTGCCACAATTGTCATAATTTCCTTCTGAATTTTAAAAAGTGGGGAAGGGTATCACCTTTGGGAACTTCAAGATTAGATATCCCTGTTCCACCTGCCAGGGGTCAGTCCTCAGCTGGTATTAAGAAATATCTAACTTTGTTCAGTCTCTTCTGTCCCTAGTGTTTCTTTGAAACCTGCATTATAAAGATAAGCTTTTTTCAAATGAATGAGACTTTGTGCTTCCATTGAAAGCTCCTTGGCCTGGAAGGGATAGCCCTTATCCCTAATCATCAGGCATTGTGATGCTTGCTCCGGGGCTGATAGAAAATTTGTATTTCTTTTATTTTTTTCTAATAATTGCCCACCCCTTCAACCCCCAAGCCAGCCTCTCCTCCCTTCCCACCCGGGTATTCAAGCTGTCTGAATCCTCCCATTATACAAGGTGACAGTGATGGATCACAGAGATGGCCTAGAGATTCAGAACAACAGGAGGCTTCCCCACCATCCTAGTAATAGCATGGTTCAAAGCAAAACCCATCTGTCTTTCCCATTACCTATTTTTATTTCACAAGGGTCCCAGGGCAAAATGTGTTTATGTGTAAATGTGATTTAAACTTTATCTGTAAAAGCAATAACATAATTGGATTGCTAGAGTGTTCTATTCTTTTTAAAAATCCCAATGTATGTACAGTATGGTAGGTTTCCCAAGATCATTTTCAGTTGTTCTGTTCTCTGAAAAGCACTGAGGCTAAATGGGAAAGTGAAAACTCCTTCAAGGTAGAATAGTGTGTAGGTAGAGGTCACAACTTGCCTGCATGGCTTCAATGGGGAAAATCTCCCAAGCCTACCTCTAAAATATCTCTCCAATTTGTCCATTAGAAGCTCTCCTTAAGGACAATATTGTATAACGTGACTTCTCTGACTGTCACACATGGAGGGAAATTTCCTTTGGTAATGAAACACAGGGATTCAATTCATAGGAAGAGGGATGCTCAACATTGGAAGGGACCTTAGGCACCACCTGGTCCAATTGGCACTTACCCGCAAATTTCTTCTATGACATCTCCAAGATGTTCTCAAACAATCAAACAGCCTTCATTTGATAATCTCTAGTGATCTCTTCCTAAGGTAGCCCATTACACACACACACACACACACACACACACACACACACACACACCCTAAGTCTTCCCTTTTCAGGCTCCATCTTCAATTCCTCCAACTTCTCATATGGAATCATCTTAGTGTGGTTTTTGATATATTGGGCACCTTCCTTCTTGACATTCTCCAGCTTATCAATGTTCTTTCTAAACAATGGCCCCAAGAACCAAACATACCATTTTCTATAAACTACAGATATTGTTAAACCAAGACATATAATAGCAGCACTATAAGCTCATTATTCCTGAATATTAGACTTCTTGTAATGCAGCCTAAGGTCACTTTAAAGTTTTCGGCTGCTCCACCACAGTGTGATTCCTGTTGACCCTGAAGTCTACTAAGAGCCTCAGATCTTATTAAGATAACTGGTGTCTAACAGAGTTTCCCTCATCTTTTACTTGTATTTTTTTTTATGAAACCTGGAAAGGTTTGAACTGATGCAAAGTGAAATGAGCAGAACTAGGAGAACTTTGTACACAGTAATAGCAATATTGTAAGATGATCAGCCGTGAATGAGTTAGTTATTCTCAGCAATACAGTGATCTAAGACAATTCCTAAAGGATTCATGATGAAAAATGCTGTTCATCTCCAGAGAAATAGCTATTGGAGTCTAAATGTAAATAGAAGGACACTTTTTCTTTACTTTCTTTACTTTTCTTGTTTTTTTTTTTGGTTTGTGTTTTTTTTCACAACTTGAATAATATGGAAATATGTTTTGTATGACTACACATGCATAACTTACATCAAATTGTTTGTCTTTTCAATGGGGGGGTAGAATTTGAAACTCAAAAATTTTTTAAATGTTAAAGATTTTTTTTGCATTGTAATTGGGGGGGAAATTAAATATTAATCATTAAAAAATTATTTTTCTGAACCCAAGTGTAAACTTTTATCATCCCTACTAAATTTGATTTGATCCAATGAGATAATATTTGGGGGGAAAAAAGCACTTAGCCTGGAGCATATTAGTCACTATGTATATATATATATTATATATATATATATGCTTATTCCCTTCTCCTTCTTTTTAGATTCAGCACATTACAGGCTAGAGCCTGTAAATTTCTTGTGGACAGGGATGGTATTTTATGTATCTATCACATGTATGGTCTAGCATACTAGTTTGCCCATTTTGTATTTTGGAGTTTGTGTTGAGGGATAGTGAATGAGGAAGAGAGGCTAGATTTATAATTTCCTTGATATAGGGAGCTCTTAGGAAGAAAACTATACCAATAAAGATGAATAACTGTGCTTAGAGAGTTGCCTGAGGCACTGCCCTCAAGTTTACCTTTTACTTTCTTAATATATGTTGAATTAAATAATGAATGAATGAATGAATTGCTTTTAGGGCTTTGATTCTAGAAATGAGATGCAGAGGGTTATGTTAGAGTCAGGGAAATTACACATGATTACATAGCCATTGGGAGTCAGAGGGAAGACTTGAACCTAGGTTTTTGTCTCAATATTCTATAGCAATGGTTCTTAACCTGGCATCCCTATAGGGTTGTTTTTATATACATACATACATACACAGACACACAGACACACACACACACACATATATATACACATACACATATACATTACACACATATATCTCCATAATACATATATATATAGATAATCACATTTCAATATTATTGTTTTCCTTTGTAATATTACATACACTTTAAAACATGATTCTGAGAAAGAATCCATAGGTTTACCAGACTGACAAAGGGGTCCATGACAAAAAAAAAAAGCTTAAAAATCCCTGCTCTATACTGTGCTGTTGCTTACATTGCCCATAGTAAGAAAATACTGTTGAATGAATGCTGAAGATGCTTAATAAAATTAAGGTGCATTGTTCACTGGCCAAACTAGCAACCCCAAATTCTACAGAGTCAATTATATATAGTCAAAATATTCTGCACTCAGTGGAGCTTACATTTGACATTCTTTATTTTAAATGATTTTCTTTCAATTAAGAAACATTTATTTTCAATCACTCACCACTCCCTCTACCAATTGAGAAAGAAAAAAAAAACTTTTATCACAAATAAGCATAGTAAAGAAAAACAGGTGACCACATTGACCACATCCAAAAAATGTATTTCTCATTCTACATGTTGAGTATATCTTAATAAATGGTTTTTAATGAAAGAGTGAATTAATAAACATGTACAATGGTATAGCTAATAGGGACTGGACCTATGATTTCATTGATATTGGGAACTTTAGGATAAGGAAAGTTGCCTAGAACATGGAGAAGTTATATGACTCGTCCAGGGTCACAAACCCAATATGTGTCAAGGAGGGAAGGACTTGAACTCAGGTCTTCCTGACTTCAAAGCCAACTTTCCATACATTTTGCCATTCTTCCTTTCTCCATACACTCGCTAAGTGAACTCCTCCATGGCCAATCCATGATCTTTGCCTAGCGGTGTTTTATGGTATATTTTATGCCTCTTGTCCCAGCTGCTTTGTGTGTATTTTCTCAGGATCCAAAATTACTAACTACAGTTTTGGAGGAATGTTTTGACCCTAGTCCTTTCAAGCATATTCACATAGATCTGCCTAAGGACCCTCTCTACAGCCCTTAACAGTCTTAGGCAATCTCTTAATATAATGTCCCTCCTCAAATACCATTATCAGTGTCATGGCATTTTGGTGTTAGAAAAAATGACAAAGACAGTCCATGTGGCAAATCAAGCCTTCTAAGAAAAAATCTCAATTTACATTTTCCCAAACTTTGCCAAGTCTCTATTTAAAAAACAAAGCAAAACAAAACAAGACTAGACATTTCTCAAGGGAGAACATTCCTCAGTCACAATAGAAACATTGGAAATGTTTCTAATCCTTAGCCCAAATGTATTTTTATTACTTTAAAGTCTCAGGGGTTAACCTTCCTGAACATGTACCTGTCAAATAAAATGAAATGTACATTTCCTCCACATTTCTAAATCCCCACATTTCTACATTTCCACCTCAGAGGAGGATGTTGACTGCTCTGAGGAAGATGCCTTACACAGCTTTTCCATTTTTAGTTGGACCAGACCTTTTCTACTCATAAATTTCAAACCCCATTAGTTTATTATTGCTGGCAGTTCTTCCTATGCTGCTGCAAACACTGTGCGTGATCCAATTCTATGTGCCACGCGAACAAAGACACTTTATAAAATAAGATGGAAATCAGGTTAAATCATGGTGATGAGCCTCCACATGAAGAAACTGGGTCCTTGCATTGAGAAGAATTAGAAGCACCATGAAGATGGATCACACAATGCCGTCACATCCTCCCAATCTAATTTCTGTGGTTAAAAATGTAAATCTTTCTGTCTCTGAGCAAAACTAATCTTACACCCTCTCCTTACTTCATGGCTTGTTCACATCCTCACCCCTAACCACACCCCCATTAAAATTCAGCCCATGTCTGGAGTGCTCATTAAATCAAAAGCCATAGCAAAGGAAATAGTGTGTTGTCTGTGTTTGAAGAGAGGACTTTTTCACAGTCATTGATACCTTAATTTCTTAATTTCTTGGAGAATTTACCTATTCTTGGTCACAACTCTTTAAGATATGGACCAATCTTGCCATGTTATTCTCTGGGGTAACCATTTTTCCTATGAGGTTTGCATTTAACAAATAACATTTAAATTAAACCATCATATGGGAAGCTGAAAGGAGAGAAAATGTGTATGTTTCTCCCATAAATGTAATTTTGTCCAGACACACAATCTGATGCACAAGCCATCACTGCCTGAATCAATACCTCAATAAAAAGCAATGGAAATAGGAAGCTGTTAGAATGGGGGCAACATTGGAAAATACCAAATGTTCCCAGGAAAGCAAAAATAGAAGGCAATATTTCTAAAAGCTTTGTGGAAGTTCACTTTCTCATTCTGGGGCATTATCAATGTGATAAAAATGAATCCAATCAGACCTTTTAAACACCATCATCTTTGGTTCACATGACAGAATCAGGTTGAATGGGAACTGGTGCCCAGTTTTCACCATTCTCATGGTGAAACATAAGCTATAGAATTTGTGGTCCAACAACCCATTCCCCTGTGTTAGACTAAACAATCTCATCTAGAGGTTATCTAGTCCAATATCCTCATTTTACAGATGAGGAAACTGAGGCCCCTGTAGATTAAATGATGTGGTCAAAGTCACACATGGAGGAAGGATAAAAAGTAGGAACTTCTATTTCCTCCTTCTTCATTGTTTCAAGGGTCTCTGATGAGAAAAGTAGAATAAGGCAAGGTGGTCCATTGAAACTAGTACTGAGCTTGGCATCACTGGACCTGAGTTCATGTCCTCGCTATGCTACTTAATATCTGTGTGACTTTGGTTAAGTCACTTTACTGAGCCTCAGTTACCATATCTCTAAAGTTAGAAGGTTGGAATAGATTATTGAACCTCTAAGTTCCATAGATATATCTACATGTACATTTAGGTGACTCTGAAAGTTGGAAAGGTTCCTAGTGCATGTTCAGTCCACCCTGCAAAGCAGAATTAATCATCTTTCCAATTTCACACCTGTCCAGCTATGCTTCAGCCTCTGCTTGCAGACTTTTGGTGAGGAGGAGTTGATGACCAAGGCCTGAGGAAGCCCACTCACTAATTGTTAGAAAAACTTTTCTTTGCATCCATCCTAACTGTGTCTCTTTGCAAGTTCTATTTACCGCTCCTAGTTCTGCTCTCTGGGGCCATGCAGTCAGTCAATCAGAAAACAAGCATTTATTAAGCACTTACTCAGTGCCAGGTACTGTGCAAAGCACTGGGGACACAAAGAAAGGCAAAAACCCTGACTCTTCTCTCAAGAAGTAATGCTTACAGCCTAATAGTGGAGATGACATACAAACAATTATATACATAAATATATGTGGGTGTGGGTGTGTATACACACATATACATATTATATATTTATATGTATGTTGTTGTTTAGTCATTTTTCAATTGTATACAACTCTTTCTGACCCCTTTGGGGGTTTTCTTGGCAAAGATACTTGAGTGGTTAGTCATTTCGTTCTCCAACTCATTTACAGATGAAAAACTGAGGCAAACAGGGTTAAGTGACTTGCCCAGGGTCACACAGTTAGTAAGTGTCTGAGGCTGCATTTGAACTCAGGTCTTCCTGACTCCAAGCCCAGCACTCTTTCCACTGCTCCACCTAGCTGCCTGAGGAGAGAGCTTAGGGCTAGACAAATGGATTTGAGAATCATCAGCATAAAGATTATAGTTGAACTCGTGATAGCTGATGAGGCCAAGTGAAATAGTAGTATAGAGGGAGAAGAAACATGCTCCAGGGACCCTTACAACTTTCAGAGTCACTTATAATTATAAGTAGATATATCCATATCTATAAAATTTATATATGATATCTTTTTGGATATCATATATAAATACAGATATATCTATCTACACATAGATATATCTATACCTAGGTTATCTATAGAGAGATATGATTTCTATTTATAGAGATATAAATGCAGATATATCTAAATATGAATCTATCTCTCTAACTGCAAATATGTATCTATAGATATAGATAAAAGCTATCTATATACAGACAAATAACTGCTACATATATAACTATATTTCTATATAGATAGATATCATATATGCAGATATATAGGTGCAGATATTTATAGATATTGACTATATCTAAATACAGCTATACAGATATCTGTAGATATCTATCTAAACAGATATACATGTATATCTCTATAGAGAGAGAAAGATATACATGTTTATCTCTCTATATACATATTTATATAGAGGTCTCATATAGATATAGCAGATATAGATAAAGACATAGATAAGTACATGTTCATTCACATATATCCATATTGAATCAGTGGCCAAATATTGACATTTCTACCTCTCTAATGTCTTTTCCAATATCTCCTCTCCACTTACATAGCCACTCATCTAATTTAGGCCCTCATAACCTCACTTCTAGATTATTGAAATAGCCTTTTGGTTAGTTTCACTGCCTCAAGTCTCTCCCATTTCTAATTACTTCTCCATACAGTTGCCAAAGTGAGTTTCTAAAACACAGTCTGATCATGTTATTTCCTTACTCAAAAAATTCCAGTGTTCCCCTACTAGAATGAAATATAAATTCCTCCATTTTGTATTCAAGGTTCTTTACAACCTGACCCCAAGTTACCTTTTTTAGACTTCGTTCCTTCCCTCCCTCCCTCCTTTTTTTCTTTCTTTTTTCTTTCTTTCTTCCTTCCTTCCTTTGTTTCTTTTTCTTTTTTTCCTTCTTTTCTTCCTTCCTTCCTTCCTTCTTTCTTTCCTTCCTTCCTTCCTTTTTTTTCCTTTCTGTCTGTTTCTGTCTTTTTCTTTTCCTCTTCCCTTCCATGCACTCTACAGTGTAGGCAAGCTTGCCTTATTGTTCCTCATATCTGATGCTCAGACTCCTGCCTGAAATGCACTCCCTTCTCACAATTGCCTCTTAGAATTCCTAGTTTCCTTAAGACTCAGCTCAAACATCATCTCCTACATGAGACATTTTCTGAACCACACAGGTGCCGGTGCCCTCTCCCTGTACCTATTTTGTATATACCTCTACATACGTGCATATCTATCCCCCTCCTAATAGAATGTAAGCTCCTTGAGTATAGGAACTATTTCTCTTTTGTCTTTGTATCCTTAAGACCAAGTGTGGCCCATAGTAGGAACTTAATCAATACTTGTTGATTAATTTATGTATATATTCCCTTCACTAGTGACACCCTCTGATTCCTCATTATGGAATGGAGATCACTTTGTATTTTTGAAGGTTCTGCCTGCCAACCACAATTTCTGGCTGGAAAATTTTCAAGTCCCAGCCTGGTGACAGACCATTTTATCTGTCATCTAAAGACCAGTGAGCTAACTGTTGGGAAATTTCTTTCTAGGTTAGCCACAGACTGATGATTGTTTTAAGGTTCAACAACTCTCTAAGACCATCACTTAAGTTGGAGAAAGGCTGCAAACTGCATTGATGGGGGGAAGATGCTTATAACAAAATTGTATATCCTTGATATATTAAAGTATGACTGTATATATGTATGTGCACACAATCACTAAAATTTCATGTTCACATTTTATGAAAAATAACCCTTGATTAACCTTGAATGTTACAGTGCCATATTTTTCTGAAGCATTGGTTCCATCAAACTCAGATCTGCTCAAAGCAGACAATAATGCAACTTCAATCTGAGATCTGTCACTCACCTCTCATGTAGAGAATTCGCCTGTCAATAACTACTCACTAAGTTCTGAGCAAATTCCATATACCTAGATCTGTTCCTGGGAAAGGGACAATTGTCCATTACCTGTAGGGACTCTGGGTGAATATTCTTCGCAAATAGAGGATTAGTGCAGGGATGCCATTCACTGGATGATGGCCCCAATCTCTGTTCTTAATGAAATTTAACATTAGTCCAACTCCTCTGGCTAAACATGACATTAGACTAGATCTGGACTTTGCATGGACATTGTATGCAGTTCAATTCCATCTAATTCAGCACACTTTTATTAACACCTCTTATGTAACAGGTACCTGGGAAACATGAAAACAATTTTTGTCCTCAAAGACTTTATATTTTACCAGGCTTATATTTCACTCCTGAAAATCATTTCTGATCCATGTAATAACGATTATTCTTATCATTAATTTTTCTAGCAAACATTTTTAAACTATCTAGCTAAATGCTGAGGGAGATCAAAATGTAAGTACAACTCTGAGTTGACGATCTAGTAGCACCTATACCATGCTTTAACATTTGCAAAGAAAGTACAAAAAATCAGGGAGAAAATAAGAGAAGAAGCCAATTGATAAAATTCCTCTTCTTTGGTTTCTTTTCTTTTTTCATTAAAATCTTATATAATCTATGTGGTTATTCTAAAGATATTTTGTATCTTCTTAGCCTAGTGATAGAAAAAATGTTAAAATTAGTTTATTGGAAGACATGTTATTGTTTATTAATTGATTGGAAAAACCTCGTCTCTCTCATCCACCATGGGCAAATCCTACCTATTGTTCAGGCCCCAAATCAAGTCCCATGAGACCTTCTGTGACCATCCAATCCATTATGATACCTCCTGTGAATTCATAGCACTTATAGTTTTTGTCACTCAATCACTCTAACAACAACCATTTATTGAGCACTTACTATGTGTCTGATATTATGTTAAGGGTGAAAAATAAAACAATTCCTACTTTCAAGGAGCTTGCATTCTACAAATATGCATATAAATTATACAGACAAATAAAAAGAAAATGCAAGGTAATTAAGTACTGAAGAGATTGGAAAAGCAGACACTAATAGTTTGCAGATCAGGAAAAAATTTCATATAGAAAGTGGAAATTAAGCTGTGTCTTGAAGGAAGAGATGGTTTCTATGAAATAAGGGAGTGCATTCCAGGCCTAGGGAATAGCCATTGCAATGGCACATAGATGAAAGATTGAGTGTTATATGTGAGAAAAGGAGTAATGCATAATGAAGCTGAAAAAATAGTACTTATTAATACATTTTCTCTCATATATGTGCTCATATACATCCATCTTGTCTTTAAAACTAAACTGAAAGATCCTTCAATATGAATTTCACAGTTTACAGATTTTTTCCATCCTTTAGAGTACATAGAACAGTGTCCAACACTGCTAGTACTCAAGAAATACTTAACAAATGTCAAATTGATTGATTAGACTGAGACAGGGAAAAATTTGCTAGCCAAACAAAATGTGTCAGTGCCCGAATGTTTTTAAAATTCATTATTTTTACATTCTTTTCTTTTTAAATGTTGAGTTCTAAATTATCTTCCTCCTTCCCACAGCCTCCCACAACCATTGAGAAAGCAAGCAACATGATATTGATTACATATGTGAAATTATGCAAAATATATTACCATATTATCCATATTTTTTTAAAAAGTAAGAAAAATAAAGAAAGCGAGAAAATTATAATTTAATTTGCACTCAGAATTCATCAGTTCTCTCTCTGGAGGTGAATAACACTTTTTCCATCATGAGTACTTTGGAATTATTTTGGATCATTGCATTGATCAGAGTAGCCAAATCTTTCATAGTTGATCATCATTACAATATTGTTGTTACTGTGCACAATGATCTCCTGGTTCTTCTCCCTTCACTTTGCATCACTTAATATGGTTCTTGCCATATTTTTCTGAAACCACCCCCTTGTCATTTTTTATACCACAACAGTATATCACAATCATATACCACAACTTGTTCAGTCATTTCCCAGTTGATGAGCGTCCTCTCAATTTCCAATTATTTGCCATCACAAAAAAGCTGGAATAAACATTTATATATATATAGGCCCTTTTCCTTTTCCTTGAAGGGTATACACAGTTTTATAGCCCTTGGACATAATTCCAAATTGTTTTCCAAAATGGTTGGGCCAGTTCACTGATATACCAGGATGTCATTAGTGTATCTATTTTTTCCCTCATCCTGTACAGCATTTATAATTTCTGATAGGTGTGAGATGGTATCTCAGAGTTGTTTTCATTTGTATTTATCTGATCAATAGCTATTCAGAACATTTTTCATATTATTATAGACAATTTTGATTTCTTCTTCTGAACACTGCTTAATAGCCTTTGACCTTTATCAATTGGGAAATGGTTCCTATTTTTTATAAATTTTACTCAGTTCTATACATATATATTTTTGAGAAATGAGGGCTTTATCAGAGACACTGTATTTTTTTTAATATTACTTCATTGTCTATGGTACTTTTTAATATAATTTAGTTTCCTGATTATCTCTTTTAACTAGGTGTATTTTTGCTTTTCTTTGCTACCCCTGTCTTTTTTTTTACTTTAGCTGAAGCATATTAAATTCTATTTTAGCCCTCTGTGTATGTTTTCCTGTTTCAAGTCTCTCTCTCTCTCTCTCTCTCTCTCTCTCTCTCTCTCTCTCTCTCTCTCTCTCTCTCTCTCTCTCTCTCCCCCTCTTTTTTGCTGAGGCAGTTGGGGTTAAGTGACTTGCCCAGGGTCACACAGCTAGTAAGTGTCAAGTGTCTGAAGCTGGATTTGAATGCAGGTCGTCCTGACTCCAAGGCTGGAGTTCTATCCACTGTGCCACCTAGCTGCCCCTTCGAGTGTCTCTTATAAACAACATATTGTTGAATTCTGGTTTCTAATCTATTCTGCTATCTTCTTCCATTTTATTTTATGGGTGAGCTCATCCCATTCATATTCACAGTTATAATTATTGTGTATTTCCCACCATGTTATCTTCTTCTCCTCCTCCTCCTCCTCCTCTTCCACCTCCTCCTCCTCCTTCTTCTTCCTCTTCTTCTTCTTCTTCTTTGTCTTCTTCTTCTCCTTTTTCTTCCTGCTTTTGTGCTTTCCCAGTCACCAATGGAGTGAAGGAGGGGTATGTGCTTGCTCTTTTGCTTTTTAGCATGACGTTTTCAGCACTGTTGTCAGACACCTTCAATGAAGATGAAAATGACATCAAGATCAGCTACCCTACTGAAGATAAATTATCTTACTTGAAAAGGCTGCAAACCAAGACTAAAGTGAAGGGACAGGTGATATGTGACATTTTGTTTGCAGATGACTATGCACTCAGTGCAGCTTGTGAGGCTGAGATGCAACAGAGTATGGATTGATTCTCTGCTGCTTGTATTAATTTTGGCCTGACAATGAACACCAAGAAAACAGAGGTTTTTCACCAGCCAGCACCATGCCATCCATACCTAGAACCATTGGTTATAGCAAATGAAGAAGTATTGAATGATATGGATAAGTTCACTTAACTTGGCAGTATATTTTCCAGGGGTACACAGAGATGATGAGGTTGATGCACACATTGCCAGAGCTAGCTTAGTGTTTGGGAGAAAGTGTGGGAGAGAGGAGGTATGAGATTGACTGCCAAACTGAAGGTCTGACCTCATTGTTGTATGCCTGTGAAACCTGAATAGTATACCAACTCCATGCCAGGAAACTGAATTGATTTCATTTGAATTGTCTTAGGAAGATTCTGAAGATCACTTGGCAGGATAAGATTATCAGACACTGAGTTCTTTCTCAACGTGAACTGCCAAGCATTCAAACTCTACTGCAAAGAGGGCAATTCTGATGGGCTGGCCATGTTGTTCAAATGCCAAATATACATCTGCCTAAAAGAGTATTTTATAAAGAACTCACACAAGACTAGTGCCCTCATGGAAGTCAGAAGAAGTCA
Organism: Vombatus ursinus; assembly: GCF_900497805.2. Taxonomy (NCBI): domain Eukaryota; kingdom Metazoa; phylum Chordata; class Mammalia; order Diprotodontia; family Vombatidae; genus Vombatus; species Vombatus ursinus. The sequence goes on along the minus strand of NW_020954562.1, from coordinate 15,294,292 downwards.
TCCAAGGACACTTTCAAGGTATCTCTGGAGAACTTGGGATTGAATACATGACATGGGAGATACTAGCAAAGACCCACCTAGCATAGCATGCCTGCATCAAAGAAGGTGCTGTAGTCTAAGTGAAGCAGAATTGCAGTAGCTAAATAAAAACCATGACATGTGTAAATTTAGAGACATCTGTATTCCAAATGTTCATGTGGACTATTTATAGCCAACCTGTGGTAGCACCTGCTGAACTCAGATTGCTCTGATCTGCTACAGTTGGACACATTGCACCTTGATCCCAACATAGTGATGTCGTTTTGGTCCTCTTCCAGAATGAAGGACAACAACCAACCAACCCACTCACCCAAATGAGGAGGTTATACTAGAAAGTTCCTTCCAGGTCTAAAATAATGGTCCTATAATCAGGAGAAAAGGGGAGGGATATTTGCTCTAAGACCTGACTTTGGAGTAGGAGGGTTGGATCTCAATGTATTCCTGTATGTTGCTTATGGAAGTGGAAGGTAGATAGTCCCAGAATCTGCAGTAACAAAGACCCTCATTAATTACTGAGCAAGGTTTGTGAAGGTTGTGGGGGAAAAAAGACAACTATAATCATTTTTTTCTTCCCTGCATGCCCCCCTATTACTATATTGTGACTTTTAGGCAACTTATCTACCTCTTTCCATTTATCCCCTATAAAAATAGAGAAGGGAAAGAAAAAACAGAGAGCTTCTAAGCACATTCTAGAGGTTTTCACCTGCTTAGAAGTGGAATAGCACTCAGAAATTACCAGCTGGTGCAACCCACCTTCAGCTCTTCAATTCTCCATAGTACAGGGTTCAGCAGGATCTTCTCAACTGCATATAAGGACAGCAAAGACAGCCTCTCAAAAGTGAAGGATATCTCCATTAGAATGTGAGCTCCTCACAAGCAGGTATGTGCTTTTTCACTTTTCTTTTTATCCCCAGCACTTAGCACAGTACCTGGAATGTAATAAGTGCTTAATAAATGCAGTTGAATGAATGAATGAGACAAAGTAGAGAACAGAACCTATTACACACTGCAGACCCATCAAGGGTGCAGTCTTTATCATCTATCTGAAAAGAAGTCTATGTAAGATGGGCAAATTGCCTTTTGGTTCCTTTATGGAGTTAGTCAATTAAATTTAATTGTGAGAGGAAGAGGAGAGCAAAAACTTCAGAGTTGTGTGCCTTGTAAATAGTTTTTGAAAATCATTAGAACCACAAAACCCTCGATGGTGCTGCCCATGCCTTCCCTTCCTGGTCATTTCCCACTTGTCTTGCTCCACTCTCTAAACACTAAGTTAAGGTAATGTAAACAACTTCCTGTGGCAACTACAATCCCAATATTCTCCAGGGGTTGGATCCTCATGAAGTCTAAACTAAAAGTGAGGTCAAGGTACAAGACTAATGATGTGCCTTGCTACCCATCTCCTACTAGAAAAGTGGTTGATTTGAGATAAAGAATAAGACATACATTTTCAGGGTGAACCATTGTGAAAATTTGACTATACATATTCATTACAAAAATATTGCTTTTCTTTTGTCATTCCCATTGGGGAAGGATAGAGAGAAAAGAAATGCTTATTAATTGAAAAAAAATGCGAAATCATTTAAATAAGAACCTGGTGGCTGTTTTCCATCAAGTCTTCTTTTTTTTAGACCTGGGACTTATGGGCCAGTTCTTATTTTCATGGTAGTCTTTATACTAGAGGGAAAAACTGTCAAATTGCTCAGCAATTTGATATAAACCAATTTTTATATCCTTTTTAATGATATTACTTTTCAACCTCTTAACTATCACCTGAGTTCCCATAGCTTGTATTATTTTGGTAATGGTCATAGAGTGCTCATGGGAAGCTACCTTTTTCCCTGAAAAAGAAGCTTCCCCAATTTACTATTTTTATTTGTACATCATATTAAAAAAAGAAATAAAAGGAAACCTCAGCTACTTGGGGGGGAAATCATACCTAAAAGAAACTTGAAGAAATTGTAAAAGGTTACATTTTCCTATTTCAGCACCAGAAGTTGGACAGAGTACAAAGCAACCTGACATAATAAATAATAGTAATAATGATGATAATAATAGTTAGACTTTATGTAGCACATTACACATGTTATCTCATTTGATCTTCACAACAACTCTATGAGGTAGGTGCCCATTTTATCCTGATTTTACAGATAAGGAAACTTAAGTTCTAGACATTCGCTCAAGGCCACACATCTAGGAAGTATCTGACACAGGATCTGAAGTCAGGTTTTCCTGATTCCATGTCCAGTGCTGTATCTACCGTGCCTCTTAGGGAGACTGGACTTATAAGCCCTGGGTTCAAATTCTGGCTCCGCTGCTCACTGGCTGAATGACCAAGATTAGGTCACTTAACCTCTATGAGCCTCAGTTTTCTCCTCTGTAAAATGGGAATGATATATTGCTTACCTCATAGGGTCATATGAGAAGAATAATAGTCAATTTTAGATTTCCATGAAAATGTGAGTTATTATTATTAATAATGTGATGACTTGGAGAAGGCAGTGAAAAAAAAAAAGAAACAAGAGAGAGCTAACAGGGAAGGAGAGCCCAAGGATCAGTTTATCAGTTTCTCTTCTACTGGCTGGGAACAAAGCCAGTCTAAGCCAAGAAAGAAGGGAAGCATTTGGAGTGGTAAGTAGCTGGCTATATAAACTCCTTCCCATCACTCCCTTTCTGGCAAGCACAGCAGCTGGCTGCACATTTTTTGCCCAAGGGCAATTTCCTCCTGCTAGCAACAGTGAGTGATGGCTGAGAAGAGGCGTTCTTGTGTTATATTAGTGATCCAGGGGTTGAGTTGCTGATGGATGATTATTTAGTTTGGGTCCAGGGAGACCTAGGGTATGTGGCATGGAAGTTCAGAAGAAAATGTGTGCTGCCCAACAACTGTCAGCTCACAAGTCCCTAGGTCTGTCTGTGCCCTGGCCTAGGCAGCTCTGTGTGTGTGTGTGTGTGTGTGTGTGTGTGTGTGTGTGTGTGTGTGT
>NW_020954562.1:15272898-15291265 GCF_900497805.2 Vombatus ursinus | reverse complement strand
GTGTGTGTGTGTGTGTGTGTGTGTGTGTGTGTGTGTGTGTGTGTGTGCGTGAAAGAGAGAGACAGAGAGACAGAGACAGACAGAGACAGACAAAGAGACAGAGAAAGACACAGAGACAGAGGTGAGAGAGGGACAGAAACAGAGAGACAGAGACAGACACAGAGAGAGAGATGGAGACAGAGAGAGACAGAGACAGAGAGAGGGAGTGACAGAGACAGAGAGAGGGAGTGACAGAGACAGAGAGAGAGAGAGAAAGTAGACAGGGAGCTGGTGTACCAGACAGAAGACAACCCAAGGAACTGAGAACCTGAGGTAGTTGAGTCAATTAGCACGGCCCAATCAATTCCCCAAAAACAAATGAGGAATATAACCAGGAAATTAGTGCATAGAGAGGAAGGGAAAATTAATGCACCTTCACTGAAAATAAATTTTTAATGCTTAAAAAAATAGTGATTAGAGTGTGGGGAGAGATAGAAAGAAGGAAAAAGGACAGAGGAAGGAATGCAATGACATAACTATCTTGTAAATAACACATTAAGTTTTACAAAACACTTTATGTGTGTTTTACTTTCTCCTACCAACAAGACTCTTGTTATCTGTTGTTATACTGATTTTATAGATTAGTTAACATGATCACATAGCTAGTAACTGTATGAAGTGGGATTCAAACTCAGTTCCTCATGACTCCAAGAACAGCAGTCTATCCATTTGCTACACTAATTTCATATGCCAATGAGATCCTCACACACAAGTCTGTGTGAATTCTTAAGAGCGATCTGTAGCATTTTTATCAATTAGTGAAATAAATTCATAACTGGGCTAATTTTTCTTCTAATTAATTGAAAAAAAGTAAAGGAATCATGGACTTTGTTGCTCAATGAAGGACCTAAGTAGTAGAACTAAGTACTTAGTTCATACACAGTGTTCTCGAAGATAGAAGTTCCCAAGAAAAGTTCACTCCTCAGCTTACCCCTAGACCATATCCTGTAGGCATACTACATAGTACACTGACCAAGGGCTTTTTCATAAGATGTTTGAGGTGGAAAATGAGGAAACTAAGGCCCAGACAAATTGATCCCTAATGTACAGTCATTATCTCTTTCATGTGATCTATGTTGCCCCAAAAGTGCTTTTTTGCTATATATTCATATTTGTGTCAGTCTATATCTTGTCTCTGTACTTTGTGCAGACTTGTCATCCTTAGCAAGAACGTTTGCCTCATAGAATCCCCACTTTTAGAGGGCAGAGCCAAGATGGCATAGAAAAACCAGGAAGTTGCCTGAGCTCTCCCCAGTTTCCCTTGAAAATAATAATAAATCAAGACTCTGAATGGACCCTGGAGTAATAGAACCCACATACACAAAAGGACAAAAACAAAAACAAAAACAAAAAATGGAGTGAAACAATTTTCTAGCTTAATATAACTTAAAAGGATTTTAGGAAAAGCTAGTGACTAGCCACTAGACTCTCATGGGTAAAAGGGGAATGCAGCCCAGTGCTGACGCTGTCAAGGCAAGCCAAACCCATGGTTCTGGCTCGGTAGGCCAATGGAATAGCAGGCCAGCTGTGAGGCTGTGAGGAAAGAAGTCAAGGAGGTGAACAGAATTTTAGAAAAGTTAGATACGATAGACCTTGAGAAAATTGAATGGGGATAGAAAGGAGTATACATTTTCTCAGCAGTACATAGCATCTACACAAAAATTGACCATGGATTAGCACATAAAAACCTCACAATCAAATGCAGAAAGGCAGAAATATTAAATGCATGCTTTTCAGATCATAATGCAACAAAAATTACACGTAACAAAAAACTGTGGAAAAAGATTAAAAATGAATTGGAAATAAATCTAATTTGAAGAATGAATGGGTCAAACAACAAAACAAATCATAGGAACAGTCAATAATTTCATCAAAGAGAATGACAATAATGAGAAAACATGCCAGAATTTATGGGATACAGCCAAAGCAGTATTTGGGGGAAATTTTGTATCTCTAAATATTTAACAGAATAAAATAGAAAAAGAGGTGATCGATGAATTGGGCATGCAACTAAAAAAAATAGAAAAAGAACAAATTAAAAATCTCAAATTAAATACCAAATTAGAAATTTAGAAAATCAAAGGAAAGATTAATAAATTGAAAATAAGAAAACTATTAAACTAACAAATAAAACTAAGAGCTAGTTTATGAAAAAATAAAACATAAAACTTTGGTTACTTTGATTTAAAAAGGAAAGAAGAAAACCAAATTATCACTATTGAAAATGAAAAGGTTGAATTTACCAGCAATGAAGAGCAAGTTAAAGCAATAATTAAGAATTATTTTGCCCAACTGTATGCCAATAAATCTGACAATCTAAGTGAAATGGATGAATATTTACAAAAAATATAGATTGCCCAGATTAACAGAAGAGGAAAAAAATACTTAAATAACCCCATTTTAGAAAAAGAAGTTGAACAAGCCATCAATGAACTTCCTATGAAAAAATCTCCAGGGTCAGATGAATTTACACATAAATTCTACCAAACATTTAAAGAACAATTAATTCCAATACTACATAAACTATTTGGATAAATAGGTGAAGAAAGAGTCCTACCAAATTCCTTTTATGACACAAACATGGTGCTGATATCTAAACCAGGAAGAGCCAAAACAGAGAAAGAAAAACACAGACCAATTTCCCTAATGAATATTGATACAAAAATTTAAATAAAACATTAGTAAAGATATTATAGCAACTTATCATGAGGATAATACACTATGACCTGGTGGGATTTATACCAGGAAAGGCTGGTTCAATAATAGGAAAACTATCAGCATAATTGACCATATTGATAATAAAACTAACAGAAATCACATGATTATCTCAAAGAATGTCAAAGAAATTGGACTGAGGTCACACAAGCAGTATAGAGCAGTGTGCCCAAAGCTCTTTCGCTTAACACTACCTGCTTCATCTACATGAATGAAAGAGTGAAGATAAAAGAAATAGAGATAAGAAAAGTCTGGAAGGAACCTACAGGGAACCAAATGAGTAAATTGCTCAACATCATTCAGTTTAGTGTAGGTAGATTCCAGAGTATGCTGCAACTCATCTTTTTATTTCACGTCCTGAGTCTTACATGAACTCACTGTCTATGTATCTTCTAACTTTCCTAAGGGATTGTTTGCCCGCAGAACAAGGTTCTTGATGATGAGAGGATATCTGCAGTCTTTCACCATCATAGAAAGTAGGGGGAGTAGGATAGAATCCACAAAGCCACACTTTCAATTATGTGTCTAGTCAGGGGCTAGTTTTTATCAGTCACTACTGATTCTAACTACTTGATGATTTTGCATCAGTTCTTCTGACTCTTCCCCATTGCTCCTGGACAAAGACAAGGCCCCACCAAGAGTTCCTATTATCTTGGAAACACAAAATCCAGAGCCCACCTCCTTTGGACCAATATCTGAAGCCCAAAGTTCTAGACACACAAATTTTCATAGAAGAATAAGTTGGGTGGTAGTCTACAAGAAGGAATAGAAGTTCCTTAGGATGGAGGAGTTTCTAAGCCCTGTAATGCCTTTTTTAAAGCACACAGAGTCCTCCCTCAGACAAATGTATGTATGTGTGTGTGTGTGTGTGTGTGTGTGTGTGTGTGTGTGTATGAAATCAGGTATAAGAGGATTATCAGATTACCAGCATGATACTCTTCCCTGATGCTAGTTCATATATACCTAGCCTAACTTTTTTTGGATAAGAGCTATGGCAAATAAACAATATGAATCCATTTGTACCATGTGCAAACTTGCTTCCAGCTTATTACTTCCCTGCACTCTTGTTCTCCTAAAACACCTCAGTAGTAATGGCTAGAAATACTGGCAGTTGTTGAGTAGTGGTGCAAATCCAACCAAGCATGTGAAGAACTGTTTATAGGCTATGCTTCTACGCCCCAGGAGTTTCTGCTATGGAGTTTCCACTGACTGTTATTTCTATCCAAGAGAATGAAGACATAATCAGAAGCCTATCACATCAGTGGCCTATTTGAGAGATCATGTTGGCAGGGCTAGTCTACTCCAACGTAAAAGCCCATAGATGCTTTCAGCTCAAGTTGCAATAAGTTGTTTGAACTGCTCAGACCCTAACATTAACCTTACCTGTTACTGGTTTTGCTGACGCTTTGCTTTTGCTCAGGATTGTTGATATTATCTTTACCCTTGGATGGGTGCCATTATTCAGTACAAATTCAGTATTCTTTCCATTTAAAACGTGCAATTAAAGTCAATTTTATAAGCATTCAAGGTTTTGAAATAATCACCAAAACTTTTATACATCATCACCTCTTTTTTTTGTTACATCTTCAACTTGCCACAAGGATATATATATTTTTTTAAATTAGGCCACCAAAATTATACCTCTTGGGGCAGCTAGGTGGTGCAGTGGATAGAGCAGCGGCCCTGAAGTCAGGAGGACCTCAGTTCAAATCCAGCCTCAGACCAAACACTTAATACTTACTGGCTGTGTGACCCTGGGCAAGTCACTTAACCCCAATTGCCTAAAAAAAAAAACCACTTGGTTAAAATTATACCTCTTGTTGATCATGTTTTCCATTCCACTACTGCTAAAGAGGTCATCATATTTAGGCTATTGCAATGGTTAACATATTGGTCTCCCAACCTCCATATAACTCTCCCTTCTCCACTCCACCCAACATGTCATTGGCAAATTAATATTTTTAAGTCATTGCTTTGTATAGTTTACCTCCCTCTTCAGAAACCTACATTGGCTATGAGTATTACTTCTAAGTTCTACATTTTCAGTCTCGAGATTAATGATGCAGAATCTTAGGCAAGTGACATAGCAGAGATGAAGTCTTAGGCTGCCTCTTGAAGGCTTTGTATATTCATTATAAACTGATCTAACACCAGAAGACTGAGCCTACCAAGTAATGGGAAAATATCAAATATAATCACAACATATGACATACTCAGGAAGAAGGGAAACAGGTGCACACAGAGGTCTGCTGGAAACCCTCCCAATACTTGGTATCCTGGGAGACACACACTGACATCAGGGAAAGATTCTGAGGAGCCCTAGAATGTAAGGCTTGGTGCTTCCTAAAACCTAGAGGCTTGAGATGCAGCCAGAACTGCTACATACTTTCACAAATAGTAGCCAGTCTGTAACTACTAAAAATGAGGTCCACTCTTTCTCCTCTTTAAATCTCCCATTTCAAGCTGCCCTCATCTGTCCATTATGGCAGCAGAGAACTCAAGAGGGTTGGCTTGATGGGTGCTGTTCTTAGAGGTAGTGCTGATGCAGCTGAGAATAAGCCCCTCTGGCCCTGGCCAGGGTGCTGAAAATCTGGTACCCTGGAAAGCCACAGGCCTTTTGAACCCTATAGTCCCACCATTTTTTCTACCACCAAGGCCAAGTCTCAGTTTATTGGCATATTGTTTAGGCTTCAACCACCATTATTCCTACCTTTCTGGGATCCCCTAACCTCCAGCTGGAGAAACACCAGCAACTAGGATTTTTTTTTCTTTCCTTACTTTTATTCCTGCTGTACTCCACCTCTCCATTAACAATAACTCCAATCATTTAGGTGACTTTAAGAAAATTTGTTATTATATACTTCAGGCATCATGCCATCCCAAATTCAGAATCAAAAGGCACATTAAAGCTCATATAATCCAACACTCTCATTTTATAAATGCCATTCCTAGAGAGAATGTTCAATAGAGACAGGGTGTGGTATATTAATAAAAACATTAGTTTATGTAGTTTAGTCTTGCTCTTCAAGGTCAGATATAGAACATTTCTCTACTCTATTAGAGATCATTGGATCATAGATTTAAAGTTTGGAGGACTTTAGAGATCATCTAAATTCAACTCCCTCATTTTAAAAATGAATAAATTAAAACTAGGCCCAGAGAGATTAATTGACTTGCTTAAAGTCACATAGGTAGGTCCTGTGTTCCACATCCAGTGCCTTTTACACTGTACCAAACTGTCTTCCTTAGTTCCCTCCTTATATTTTTTACTGTCAGCCTGAAGATTGATATTAGTTTCATTCTGTTTCCATGGCTCTTGAATTGGTTGCCAAGGTTTCCCTTCACAGTCTGCTTTTCCACTCTTCAACATGGAATTTGAGAGTCTGAGGCTTAACACAGGATTTCATTTCTTTGTGTGTTCCAAGTTCATTCATTTCAGGATCCATCCTCATAACTACAGATTTAGAAAGTCTATCCTGCCTCTCAAACTCATAGGGAAAAATGATTTTTTCCCTCTTTGGGTTTCAAAGTATCCACCCTCTGGTTCAAATCTCATGTCACCTCATCCTTCCCAGAAGAATGGTATGTTCTAGACCTTCTTGAAGCTGCTTTGCCTATTACTTTGCCTCCTATCCTGATTGATCTCCTGAAGTAGGGTCTTTAGGCCAGATCTTTTCACCAGTTCAGCTCTTGCTCATAATAAGAATAAACACCTAACACATGACAGATAGACACACCCAAGATACAATGGAGCTTACACACACTTCCCAACCACAGGATCATGAGTCACTTGCCCAGTGGGTAGATCTTGAACACTAAATGTTCTTACAATTAAAAAATTGCATGGACATATAGCAGTATCAATATATTATCTTCTCTCCCCTCCCTCACACATCCTTACCAATAATTTGGAAGGATCATTTCACTGCAGGCTACCAAAACATTACAGGATAGAAATCCGAACTCTTTAGCCTAACTTCCAAAGCCTTCTATCATTTGACCCCTATTTATACAACTGATTTCATCTCTCACTATTCCTTTATAAGTACTCCCCATTCCAGAAAACTGTCCTATTCATTATCTTCCAGGTAAGATAGATGTAATATAATTTCTCTCAAAAGTTACACACACACACACACACACACACACACACACTATCTTAGTCTGATCCTTAAAGGTTCAGCTTTAAGTCCCACCTGTTCCATGAAGCCCTCCCTGATTATACCAACCCTCAGTAACATTATTTTTTCTTTAGCATTTACTATCTGTAGTACTCATATTGCATCTCTTTTCTTTTGATGTTTTACCTTGCTTTGTATCTTTGAATTATATATTTTTCTACTTAGTTTATAATCCCTTTGTTATCTCAGTGCTAAGTAGCTGGCACACAAGGGATGTTCAATAACATTTTTATTGGTGATGCTGGTAATAATGAGAGTAATAGCTATGGAATCATAGGATCATAGATATAAAACTGGGAGGGATCTCAGGGCTGTATACTCCAATTTCCCCACTTTACATATGAGGAAACTGAAGCCCAAGGAAGTCAAGTGACTTGCTCATGGTCATAGAGCTAGGGTAGGGAGTATGGATAATGGTGATGATTATGATAGTTTTGAAGATAATGATGACAATGAGGCACAATGAACATTTTGTTGGATTTGGAATCAGAGAGAATTATTTTCATGACCTACCTCTAAAAGTTTTAACTATGTGGTCATTGGTCATTTAATCTTTCTAAGCTCAGGTCCTGCATCTGTAAAACGAGTATAGTATAACAATCTTTCAATTCCTACCTCACAGTGTTATCACAAGGCTCGAAAGTGATGACACACATGAAACACTTTGAAATCCTTGAAGCTCTATACAGAAGGTCATGATGATGAAGACAAAGTATTGTTTTTATTCTGCTTGCTGTTATGCTATTTTTATAGAGAGGAGGAAGATGAAGCTGTGGAGTCAGGAAGACAAGATTACCCCTCTGACAGTTAATAGCAGTACTTTACTCTGGACAACTCAGTTAACTTCTCAGAAACTCAAGCAACTCTCTAAGACTTATCTTTAAGTTAGAGGCAGGTTTTCATTAAGACAATCACAAATCTTTGACATATTGATTATTATCCAGGGAGGGCTAGGAAAGAGTAGGTCCTGGGCAACCAAATAAGATGAGGAAATGGGATCACTATTTGGATAATTTGGGGAAGGGAAATGGAAGGAAATAAACATTTTTATAACATCTGTTATGTGCCAGAGACTGTTCTAAGTGCTTTACAAATGTTATCTTGCTTGACCCAGAAACTTACTTTCCCTAGTAATATCCTTGTAATTCAGTAAAGGTATTCATCTCACAGTATTTGAATTGCCCATATAACTGTAATAATTCTTCAGTTGGCTTTGCAAGGGGCAATATAGTATGAAAGAACCACTCCCTTTCCCATTCCCCAAGGACTGGGTGTAAGTATTGTCTCTCTCTCTTCTGGACTGTTTCTAATCTATTTTAAAAGACCGTTTCTGAATTATCCACTAAACTTGTCAAAAATATTTTAATTAAAGCAATCAAATTTTAGCTGAGAAGCAAATAAAAGTATGGGTTCTCTTGACATAATTTTTTATGATTTGGTGTCCAGATTCTAACCATATCTGCACCAGTGTAGCTGTAACTCATTCTAGTCTGGTTTACTGGAAGAAAAGGGGATAAAAATAGGAAAGAAAAAATTAATATTATATTAATCCACACTTGCATGTTAGTTTTCTGTATTTCTGGGTCAATAACAAGAAAAAATGAATGAATGAATGAATGCAAGTGATTGCAATGTCCCAGCCACTGTGAAAGAAAACATGAAAGGCAAAAAATGCAAAAATATGATTGTAGGAGATAGAGACTGGCTGACCATTAGATCAGAGCAGTTTAATGCCCTGTCCCCCACCACATCTACATACTTCAGAATAACACAGGAAGATTAATCTTAAATTTTCTTATTTTTAAGATGCTGTAAGAATTAGTATTTTATTCATTGGTATCTTGAGAATTGTTAAAATTGTGCTAAATCATGAAGCCATCCTTTGAGATATGGTGAAATGGAGACCCAAAGAGGTAATTTAATGGAATGTTTTCTTCTTAACCACCTCCATGGTGAAGGTTTTTTTTCTTTTCTGCTAACCTGAAAAAATAGAAGTCAGCTGTTTCCATTTATAAATATTTTATTGAAATACATTATAAGGGCCTTTTTTTAACCAAGCAAATGGAGCACTTGCCTTTTCTTTGCAAAAGTTGAGATGTTTATTGTCTAGTTTAAAAGAAAAAAAAGAGGTATTAATAGATCTGGGTTTGGTGACACGAATTTAAGACATCACTGAATGGAGACTTAGAGATTAAAATATTTCTCCTGGATGGTTGTAGAGTGCAATAATTGCAAGGGGGAAATGGGAATCTGGTCATAAAAGAGCCTGAAAAGTTTTTCAGAAACTACATTTGGGCTTTGTATGGGACTCCAGGGATCAGCTCGGCCCAGCAGGGAGGGCTCTGAACAGCCAGGTTTCTGCTTCACATTGTAGTTAATTAGAAAAACAAGTTCTGGACACATCCCCTGCTGCCCTAGCGCAGTTCACTGAGTGCTCTTAAGGCAGAACAGCCTCCTGCCTTCTCTTCCCAGGAGTGGAAATGGGCACTGTCCTTGGTCCTCATGTCAATGAGGTGGTCTTTGTAGTGAGCCTTTCCCAGACTTTGACCTTTCCACTTGAATGACTTTGATTTTTTTTTCTGACCTCCACCCTCCACCAAAGCCTCTAATTTCACCAAAAAACAGAGTTGTAATTAATAATTTCTGCTTCTTTAAAAAAAATCTGAGGGGGGGGAGTGACACAAAACAAATAAGCAGGTACAATCTAATAGGGGTTGGAGGAAAGGTAGGCCCAGGAAAGAGTAACATCATTAGTGGACTCTGGATATGGCAGCTTAGATTAGGTAAAGAAGTGGGATCAATAAACATTTATTAAGCATCCACTACATGTCAGGCACTGTGCTAAGTACTGGGATATTAAAAAAAAAAAGCAAGAGACAGTCCCTGCACTCAAGGAGCTCACAACCATTAGTACAAACAAGCTATCTACAGAGTAAATTAGAGATACTGAGAGAAGAAACACACTTAATGGACATTGGGAGAGATTTTCTTTAAAAGTGAGATTTTCCTTGGGACTTGAAGTAAGCTAGGGAAGCCAGGCAGAAGAGACAAGGAAGGAGAGTCTTTCAGGCATGGGAGACAACCAGCGAAAAAGGCCACAGGTAGGAGATGAATTATTTATATGAGTTGTATCAAGGGAGCTAGTGTTACTGTATAGCAAAGTATAAAAGTCATATAAGGTGTGAGAAGACTGGAAAGAGGGAGTAAGTTATAAAAGGCTTTGATTGTAAAACAGAATTTTACACTTGATCCTAGTTATGATAGCCACTGGAGTTTATTCAATTGGGGGTGGGTGATGACATGGTCAGATGTTAGGAAGATGACTTTGGCAATTGACTGAACTAGGCAGAGACTTGTGCTAGGAGAACAATCAGCAAACCATTGCAATAATCTAGGCATGAGGTGATAAGGGTCTGCCCTAGGGTTGTAGCAGTGTCAGAGGAAAGAAGGGGCCATATACACAAGATGTTATGAAGGTAAAATTGACAGGCGTTGGTAACAGATCAAATATGAAAGGGAGTGTGGTGTCAAGGATGACACTAAGGTTCCAAACTTGGGTGACTGGGAAGATGGTAGTATACTTGACATTAATAGGAGCATCAGGAAATGAGAGGGTTTGGAAGAGAAAGATAAAGAGTTTAATTTGGCACATGTTGAATTTAAGATGTCTATGAGACATGCAATTTGAGATATCCAAAAGACACTTAGAAATGAGAGACTGGATGTCAACTAAGAGATTACAGCTGGATAAGAAGAGTTGAGAATCATCAGCATAGAGATGATAGTTGAATCCATGGGAGCTGATGATAACATCAAGTAAAATAATATAGAGAAAGAAGAGAAGAGGGCCCAGGACAGAGCCCTGTAGGACACCCATGATTAACAAGCATAACCTGGAAGAAAATCCAGCGAGGGAGACTTATTAGGAATGGCAAGATAGATAGGAGTAGAACCAGAGGAAAGTAGTGGCACAAAAACTTAAGAGAGAAGAATCAAAGAGGGTGATCAACAGCGTCAAAGTCTGCAGAGAAGTTAAAAAGGATGAGAATCAAGAAAAAGTCATTCAATTTGGCAATTAAGAAATCATAAGTAACTTTGGAGAGAGTAGTTTCATTCAAATGATGAGGTCAAAATCTAGACTAAAAAGTCTATTGTAGATGGCCTTTTCAGGGAGTTTAGCCACAAAAGGGAGGAAAGATAGAGAAGGACAGCTAGCAGGTTGAATGAGCATTTTTGAGGATAGAAGAGACATTGGCATGTTTGTAGGCAGGAGGGAAGTAGCCAGTAGACGGAGAAATTGAAGATAAGCGAGAGAATGGTGATTGTAGAAAGGCCAATCTGCTGGAGATAACAAGATGGAATTGGATCACTTGTGCACATAAAGGGGTTTGCCTTGGCAAGGAGAAGGACAATCTCTTCATGTGAGACAAGACTGAAGTTAGTAGAAGAATGCATCTAGGTGATATAGGATGAAGAAGAGGGAAGAAGAAAGAGCTCTAAGCAAATGGACTCAATCTTTATGGTAAAATACAAGGCAAAATTTTCAACTGAGAGAGTGGAAAGAGAGGGAGCTGTGGAAAGTTTGAGGAGGAAGGAAAAGGTTTGGAAAAACCAATGCAGTGAATAGAATAGGGAGTTAATTGGGAAAGTGTAAAAAGTCTGCTTTGCTGCAGACAAGATCCAGTTGACATTACATAACAAATTTGTAGTGGATCCAGTCATGATTCATGGTATGAACTGTCAAAAGACCACAAATATGGAGGCTCAGAGCCAGCAGTCTCTGGACCACTGTGGTGGAGGAAGTAAAATCTCTAAGAGGGTGTGTGCCCCTAGGGAAAAAAACAACTCTTCATGTTTATGACCTCTGTCAAAGCATCCTAGGTTTACTTTGCCCTAGTTATGCCTCTGTCCATTGAAGTAAATGAATGTCAGGAATCACAAAAGGATTTTATGAAATAGGATCTAATTTTGATCTCAATATCTAAATGATGCCTTGAGGAAAAGTTTCAAATGGCATGATATTAAGGTGTAAGTGGATAGAGGGGAGGTTTAATAATATTCCAAATGAAATCCATCTCTTTATTTTTTCCTTTAGTTGAGTGCTGATACATATCTGTAAAGATTAAACTGTGCTTGTGTTCTCTTAGTTGGGAGAAGAGTAGAGTTAAAAAAAAAACTAAACCAAACACTGAATTCAATTGGACTGTAATTTGGGAATTATTTGCTTTTATCTGAGGTTACCTCTTAATCCAAGTCTACACAAAGCACATATTTCTCATTGTGTAGTGGTATTTGACTTAAAATGGATTTTCCTCATTCATCCTGTCTGCCTACTTCTTAGTCAATGAAATGGAGAGAGAAAGGTTGTGGCCAACCCTTCATATAAAGAAAGTGGAAAGTTAATATTATAAAGTCTTTCCTGCAGAGGACTGGATGCCATAATGAAAAGAATAATATTCATCTCTATGGCAGACAAAACAAACGGGTTTATAGAGGACTGTGAAGAGTTTATGAAAAATAGAGATCATATCCTGACCCTAAAAACTGCTTTGTAATGGAAGGAAGGAAACAAGCATTCATTAAGCAGTGTGCCAAGCGACATGTTAAATACTTTACAAATATTACCTTATTTGATTCTTATTTTACATTGAGGAAACTGAGGCAACCAGAGGTTAACTTTTTCAGGGTCATAGATCTAGCTAATGTCTGAGACTGGATTTGAACTCAAGTCTTCGTTACTCCAGGCCCAGCGCTCTATAGATTGTACCACTGAACTGCCTCACAATGGGATGAATTAGTTCTAGAGGAAGGCAGTATGCCCTCCTTTTTTTTTTTTTAGGAGTCTTTACAAAACAGGATAGGTTCTAAGAACTTTGCAATGATTTCAGTAAACTACTTAACAGTTAATTCTTGAATTCATTTTGAGTCCCTCACCTCTAAAAATAGGTTCAGGGCTTGCAGTCTAGAATTGTAATTAAAGGCATCTGTTCAATAGCTGGGTGCCATAATCAAGAAGCCTAAGTTCAAATTCCCTTTCACTGATGATGAGCTATGTAACTCTGGGGAAATCATTTATCTTCTCTATGTCTCAGTTTACTCATCTGTAAAATGAGGATAATTAATAGCATCTACCTCATTGTGATATTATGAGGACCAGAACAAATGAGATAATACAAGCAGAGTACTTTTCAAACCACTAATGCTAGCTATTACTACCTAGTGCGGTCCCTTCCCCTGACCTTATTCCCTGCCTCAGAAGAATCTGGTAAACAGCTTTTAGAAGCTTATATGGAATATTGCTTAAATGTAGAGGCTCATAGCAGGAAATGGACTTCGCATTTCTTAGTTGGGTGTTTCCATAGGTTGATTAATGGCTGAAAGTTTCATCTTGTCATCCAATTGATAAAGAGGTTCTGGAAGTTCCTAAATCTCCAGGGGACAGGAGCAAGCCCAATCAGTTTTTTATTTGGTTATTTGTCTGAACTGCCTCTTGGTCAGCACAGCCCAACCTCTAGCAATATATTTCTATTTTTTTTCTCAGTTGCATGTAAAATTTTTTTAACAATCCTTTTTTAGAACTTTGAGTCCCAAATTCTCTCATTTCCTCCGTTTCCTCCCTTTTCATTGAGAAGGCAAGCAATTTGACATAGATTACACATATGAAGTCATAGAAAACACATTTCCATATTATCCATGTTGAAAAAATAATCACAGACAACCGCCCCAAAAAGCAAGAAAAATTTAAAAAGTTTTCAGAAGTATGCTTCAACTTGCATTCGGACTCCATTAGTTCTTTCTCTTGAAGTGGATAGCATTTTTCATAAGTCCTTCAGAATTGTCTTGGATCATTTTATTGCTGAGAATAGCTAAGTCATTCACAGCTGATCATTATACAATATTGCTATTACTACATGCAATGTTCTGATTCTCTCCACTTCAGTTGGCATCAGTTCGTATAAGTCTTCCTAGGGTTTTTTTATTTATTTTTTCCAATTACATGTAAAAACAATTAACATTTTTAAGTTTTGAATTTCAAATTCTCTCCCTCCCCCTTCCCACATTGAGAGGGCAAACACTTTTATATAGGCTTATACATGTACAGTAATGTAAAGCATTTCTGTATTAGTCATGTTGTGAAAGAAAACATAGATTCTCCCCCCTAAAAATCACACAAAAAATAAAGCAAAAAATAGTATTTTTTAATATGCATTCAGACTCAATCAGTTTTTGGAGGTGGGTGGCGTTTTTCATCCTAAATCCTTCAGAATTGTCTTGTATCTTTGGATTGCCAAAAATGGCTAACACATTCACAGTTAATCATTGTACAATACTGCTGTTACCGTGTTCAATGTTCTCCTGGATCTATACACTTCAAATTGCATCAGTTCCTATAAGTATTCCCGCATTTTTCTGAAAGCAGCCTGTTCATCAATTCTTATAGCACAATAGTATTCCATCACAATCATACACCATAACTTGTTAAATCATTCCCCAATTGATAGTCAGTCCCTCTATTCCCAATTCTTTGCCACCTCTAAAAGCTGCTATAAATATTTTTGTACACATAGGTCCTTCCCCCTTTTTAAAATCTCTTTGGAATACAGACCTAGTAGTGGTATTTTTGGGTCAAAGGATATGTACAGTTTTAAAGGCCTTTGGGCAGAGTTCATCAGAGTTACAAATTGCTTTCCAGAATGGTTGGATCAGTTAACAACTCTACCAACAGTACTTTAGTGACCTAATTTTCCCACATTTTCTCCAACATTTGTCATTTTCCTTTTCTGTCTTATTGGTCAATCTGATAGGCTTGACATGGTACCTTAGAGTTGTTTTATTTGGCATTTCTCTAATCAATAATATTTTAAAGCATTTTTACAGATAGCTTTGATTTCTTCATCTGAAAATTGTCTGTTCATATCCTTTAACCATTTATCAATCAGAGAATGACTTGTATTCTTGTAAGGTTGATGCAGTTCTCTATGTATTTGAGAAATGAAGCCTTTACCAGAGAAACTTGTAAATCCCTGCCTCTCCTCCTTCCCCAGTTTTCTGCTTTCTCTCTAATATTGGCTGCATAGATTTGATTTGTGCAAAAACCTGTTAATTTCATGTAATCAAAATTATCCATTTTACATCCCATAATGTTCTCTATCTCCTGTTTGATCATAAATTCTTCCCTTATCTATAAATCTGACCAGGAAACTATTCCACATGCCCCTAATTTGCTTATGGTATCACCATTTATATCTATATCATGTACTCATTTGGACCTCACCTTTGTATACAGTGTGAGATGTTGGATTATATCTAGCTTCTGCCAAACTGCTTTCCAGTTTTCCCAGCAGTTTTTGTCAAATACCTAGTTCTTGTCCAAAAAGCTTGTATCTTTGCATTTATCACTCTAGATTACTATTGTTATTACCTATTGTGTGTCCTATTCTCTGGGTCTATTCCATGGGTCCACCATTCTATCTCTTAGCCACTACCAGATTGTTTTGATGACTACTACTCTGTAATACACTTTGACATCTGATATGGTAAGACCACCTTCCTTCACATATTTTTTCATTAATTTATTTGATATTCTTGACCTTTTGTTCATCCAAATGAATTTTGTTATTATTTTTTCTAATGCTATAAAATAATTTTTGGTAGTTTGATTAGTGTGGCACAAAATAAATATATTAATTTAGGTAGAATTTTAGTTTTTATTATATTGGGTTGGCTTGCCCATGAGTAATTAATATTTTTCCAATTTTGAAGATCTGACTTTATTTGTTTGAATAGTGTTTTGTAATTATGTTCATGTAGTTCCTGGGTTTGTCTCAGCAGGAAGACTCCCAAGTATTTTATGTTGTCTTCTGTTACTTTAAATGGAATTTTTCTTTCTCTCTCTTGCTATTGGACTTTATTGGTCATATGTCAAAATGCTGATGAATTATGGGGATTTATTTTATATCATTCAACTTTGCTCAAGTTGTTAATTATTTCAACTAGTTTTTAAGTTGATTTTCTAGTATTCTCCAAGTATACCATCATATCATCTGCAAAAAGTGACAGCTTTGTTTTCTCATTACCTGCTCTAATTCTTTCAATTTCTTTTTCTTCTAGTGCAATACTGAATAATAGTGTTAATAATTGGGTATCTTTGCTTCACCCTTGATTTTATTAGGAAGGCTTTAAAGATAATACTTGCTGATGGTTTTAGATAAATATTACTTACCCTTTTAAGGAAAATTCTATCTATTCCTATGCTATCTAGTAATATTGTCAGAAAGCTTTTTCTGCACCTATTGAGACAATCAAGATTTCTGTTGGTTTTATTATTGATATGGCCGATTTTGCTGATAGTTTTTCTAATATTGAACTAGATCTGCATGCCTGGCATAAATCCCCCCTGGTCTTATTATATGATCTTTGTGATATATTGCTGTAATCTCCTTGTTAATCTTTTATATTAAGTGTCTGCATCAATATTCATTAGGGAAATTGGTCTATTGTTTTCTTTCTCTGTTTTTGCTCTTCCTGGTTTAGGTATCAGCATCATATTTGTGTCATAAAAGGAATCTGATAGGACTCCTTCTTTGCCTATTTTTCCAACCAGTTTATATAATATTGGAATTAAGTGTTCTTTAAATGTTTGGTAGAATTCAGTGGTTAATCCATCTGGTCCTGCAGATTTTTTTTTTCCTTGGGAGCTCATTGATGGCTTGTTCAATTTCTTTTTCTAAGACAGTGTTATTTAACTATTCTATTCCCTCTTCAGTTAATCTGGGCAATTATATTTTTAAAAATATTCATCCATTTTACTTAGATTGTTCTATTTGTTGGCATATAATTAAGCAAAATAGCTCCTAATAATTGTTTTAATTTCCTCTTCATTGGTGGTGAATTTACCCTTTTCATTCTTGATACTAGTAATTTGGTTTTCTTTTTTTAAATCAAATTAACCAATAGTTTACCTGTTTTATTTCCCTCCCCCACAAAACTAGCTCCTAGTTTTAATTATTATATTAGTTCAATGGTTTTCTTACTTTAAATTTTATTCATTTCTCTTTTGATATTTAGGATGTCCAATTTAGGATTTAATTGGGTTTTAAAAAAATTTGCTCTTTTTCTAGTTTTTTTTTTAGTTGCATGCCCCATTAAATGGTCTGCTCTTTCTCTATTTTATTGATATAAGCATTTAGAGACATAAATTTTCCCCTAGGTACTACTTTGGCTGCATCCTATAAATTTTGGTATGTTGTCATGTGGTTGTCATTCTCTTTAATGAAATTATTGATTGTTTCTATGATTTGTTCTTTAACTCACTAATTCTTTAAGATTCAATTATTATATTCTACTTTTTCATTCTTTTGACTTTGTTTTATTTTATAGGCCTACACTGTGCTCCAAGCCCAACTACCACCCTGGTGTGACAGATTTCCTGCCAACCTCCTAAGTCATCTTGGGATGGAAAATTGTTTCACCTGACCTTTTGTTGTCTCTGCCACTTCAGAATTTGATTTGAAGTGTTATTTTAAAGTTGTTTGCAGGGGAATTTGGGAGAGTTTAGGTGAGTTCCTGCTTCTATTCTATCTTCTTATGTTTGGGATCTCCAGAAATATGTTTCTCTGATTTACTGAGAGAATGCCTTTTCTGTGTTCAAACGAGATTGCCCTTTTAACTAAATAGCAAGCAAACCCAGACTACCATGTTAGTGTATTCCATCAAAGGTAACCAAAGAAACTTCTAGAAAGAAAATGTCTCAGGGAGAAAAAGTCACTCTGAAAACTACTAATAGAATTCTAGATCCCTCATTTCCATTATGTGTTCCTCCCTTTAAACTGGGTCACTATGGAAGGGTTTCGTTAGCCACAACTTTGAATAGACATGTATGCAAAAGACACACACAGGACCAAGTGGTTATGGTGTACTCCAAATGTAGTTCAATTTTCTGAAAATGCAATTCTGATGTTGACAGTAAAGAATTTTACTGACTTTTAATAGGTTATATTGGAATGGATGCTGGCATCTAATTTCACACTAATGAAAATGGTAAAAGAAATCCATACACACACACACACACACACATACACATCAGACTCACTAACAAGAACCTGGGAATTCCAATTGGGCATTTGATGAAATGACTTCATCAACATGTGTAATAGACTCTTGGAGTAGACTTTCAGAAGAATTTACTGTCCTTTTAACCAAATACCATGGGATGGAACAACATGATATCCTGAATCACTGGATGCCTCATTGCTAAATTATGACAAATACAAAAATACCAAGATTCCACCCAAATCCTTCCAACAAGAGTTACTCACATAGAAATGGTTATTTAACATTTATCCTATCAGCAATGTGCTGAGCTCAAATATTGAGGTCTTAAGGATGTAAGGGACCACAGGCCCAGTATGACCTCTGGAAAATTACTAGGT
>NW_020954562.1:15166071-15262898 GCF_900497805.2 Vombatus ursinus | reverse complement strand
CTCCCCTCCTTCTTTTACAGGTCCGGACCTCCGTTGATGTCCCGCGGAACGGGACAAAGGAAATAGTATGTTATCATAGAAAGTGAATTTGAATGGAAAGCATGGAGTCCTGAGTTCCTTCCTTCCTGAGTGATCTTACCAAGCTTCAGTTTCCTCATCACTAAAATTAGATGATTAGGCTAGTTAATCTCTCGTATTTCCTTCAAGTTGACTTAAATAATGAAGACCTGGAATCCCAAGGACAATACTTGGCTCAGTTTAAGATTGGCTGCTCTTTAAGTTTTCAAGTCTCTTAGTTTGGTGATGCCATTGCAAATAGGATTTAAAATTCTTCACTTTAAGAAAACTTTGCTTACTAATCCCTTCTCACCCTTTATTATTATACCTGACATCATTCACAACAACTTACTCACCATCTACTCCAATAAACCAATTTTCCACTGAATGTATATCTCATCAACATAGTTATTTGCTCCAATGATCCAAATCAAAACCTATTCCTGCTTGCCCATTCTGTTTATCTCTTGTTCATGCCATCCCATAAATTTGCCACAGGGGATCCATCTAACCGGCTTATTGTCTTTCTCATATCCTCTTGAAACTATCAATGAAATATGCCCAGTGTCTCTGTGGCTTATTCTTTCTTCTGACCATACAATTATCTTTATACACTTCTCCAGAATAATTTCTCATTTGTAATGTGCTGCAGTTCATCTCTAATGTTCTCTGGGTGATCTTCAACTTCATTACTTCAGGGATTGAATATTCAATGGTTCAGACATTCAACATTACTGGAACAATATGAGTGCTGAAAATATGGGCCAGAAAGGCAACTTGGCATAGTGGATAGAGAGCTGACCTTAGAGTAAGGAAGAACTGGGATTGAAGGCCTGCTTCTGATACATTTCAGCTACAGGACCCTGAGTCTCTGTGCCTCAGGCAATGAAGACTAAGTTGCAGAGAAGTCACCACTTTCCATTGGTAAAGGGAGTTCCTCACCAAGAACTCCCTACACAGATAAAATCATGTCAGGTTGAAAATGAACAAACAAAGACCAGGGGCTTTGTTTCAGGGAGGAGTTTAGAGTCATCACAAGGAGGCTGTTTCCTAAAGGCAATCCACAGGATCATAACATTAGAACTTGAAGGGACCTCCGAGGTCATCAATTTCAGCCCCCTCATTTTACAAATGAGAAAACTGAAGCATGGAGAGATAAAGTGACTGGCCAAGGGTTCACAGCCAGTGTCTGAAGTGGTATTTGAATCCAGGCCTTCCTGACTCTAAGTCAATTGCCCTATCTACTGTACCATGCTTCCCCCATGCCTCTCTTCCTCCTTTATACTTTCAGGATCAAATAATTTCCCACTTGCAATTGGTGGAAAAAGAAAGGAAGCAAATTTAGTCTTGATGTCAGAAAACCAAAACCTTCCCAACATTTCAACTATGGGTCAGATAAAAAGTTTTTATTGTCCTTAAAGTATAAAGGAGATGACAGTCTTTTCTTTAACGTCATTTCTGCAGATAAAATTAGAGCTGTGTAAAGTAAAGAGTCTGTGTGGGTCCTCCTCCTCCGAAATCTTCAAAACAAGATCGGACAGTTACTTGTCCCATACGTTATAATGAGGATTCCTTTTGTGAATGGGTTGGACTCAGTGACTGTTGAGATTCCTCCCCATGTTCAAATTTGATGGGTCTGTGATTCAGTCCCCTGCTCCCCTTTGTTAAAGCGGATGTTGAAGAGATATGAACCTGAGTTAATTGGGACAGAGTGTTTATATGGGAGGGTGTAGAGGAAGAACAATGAAGCTAGCAGTAGTGATATCACAAATAATGGAATGTTAGAGCTGGGATTAGATGTTAGACATAATCCAGTACAACCTCTTCACTTTATATTTGAGGACAAACTGAAAAATTGGCCTAACTCCCTACTAACCAGAGAAGTAAAAATTTAAACAGTTCTGGTAGATTGCCTTGTCTCTATTAGAATGGTAAAGATAGTTAAAGTGATGAAAATTCAAAACCAGGGGGGCTCCAGAGAAATAGGTACCCTGTTGTCTTATGTGTGATTTACTGTGATATTTTGTGTATTACAATAAGATATTATATAACTGAACAACAACAATGAAATTGTTCATTCCCTCTAACCCTGTGATTCCACTAATGAGAATAATACGCCCTAATGATGTTATTGTAATGGGAAAGGTTATGCTGGGAAGTTTCTAGTTGCATAGTTCATGGTGTCAAAAAGGATGCCGAAAGAAACTTTTGTGCTTGGTAATTGTGGAATACCTGGACAAACCATGATGTACAAGAGTCAAAACGTTGGGGATGGGTCGCAGGAAGTGACAACTATGAGGATATGACAATGATTGGTTGAATGAATGAAGCATTTATTAAGTGACTATTATGTGCAAAGCATTGTGCTATGTGCTAGGTTATGAATAAGAAGGTAAAATAATCTCTGCCCTCAAGGAGCTCCCATTTTAATGGAGGAGAAAACATATATGGGGGGTTTTAGCTATAAGTAAAATAGAAAGGTCCTATGGTCCTTAGCATACAGAGATAAAGGTGATGGCAATGTCTCTTCCTAAATGTTATTTCCACTGATAAAATAACATTGGCTTCTGATGTTATTCCATTTGACAGAGCCAAGGAATTTGGTGGTGAGAATTTTCTTTTCTGGGCCTTCAATGGATGTGACTATAAGACCTGCAGGATAAATGACCAGCCTGCCTCCCCATAGGGGTTGCTTCTGAGGATGATGGCCACAGACACTGGGTAAGAAGCATTGATCTTCACAAGGTTCTTGGGTGCAAGGTGCCCTTCTTCATCAGGATCCAAGGGGAGATGGTGGTTAAGATGGTGTCACGGTGGTTTAACTCACCTAGTAAATGCTGCCTCCTGTCTCTATTTGTAGGCTTTATGGGCAGCAGTTAATTGAGAGGATGGGCATAGTTTATCCCCTCTCCACAGGAGTTGCTTTCCTAAATAATAGCTATGAGGACTAGATAAAAAGAAGGACCAGTGGTCTGAATGGAGGGTGCTGACCATCCCAAGACTCTTGTGCTCATATTCCTGTTGTTGGCAGTTGGTCTGACCCTTCTCCACAGTAGTTTCTACCCTCAATAATAGTCGTGAAGGCTGGACTAGAAACAGGTCTAGTTCTGGGAGATATTGCTATTCCCAAGACTTAGGCTCAGGGTCCTAGGTCATATCCACGAGGATCTGAGGTAATGATGGCTCAAGTTGCCTAGCAAATATCCCTCCTGTTTCTCCCTCAAGGGACCCTGCTGCTTCATCTAAGCCAGCTCCATTTTATAGAGAGAGGCTAAATAGCATGCCTGGAGCCAAACAGCCAGCAAGTTCAAAGGCAAGAGTTGAACCCAGTTCTTCCCAAGTCCAGGTCCAGCACCAACTTCACCATTCTGACTCTTACCATTACCTTAGGCTCCCTGCTTTATAGGTTCTTACTCTTATGACAACCAAACCAAACAATTTTACAATTTTAAGCCCTTCCAGAAACAGTATTCTAAAATGCTCATTGGCAAGTTAGAAAGATGTAGGAGAAGATTCGGAAGTCACAGGTTGTCTCCAAGTACTGGTTTCTCCTCATATGACTGAGTCATTCTTGGGACCAGAGCCAAAATTAAGGTCCTATTGCAAAGACTACCCTGGAATCTAATCTTTACTTCTGTTTATGTGAATTTTGCTTCTGCAATGATGCTGTTCTATTTTCTCCACTTTCTCACCCACATAGCAGTTGCCAGATTATTTACCAGCCAGGTAACAGAAAGCAAGAAAGCAAGATTCTTCTGTGCTTAAGTTCAGTGAGGACTTTGGGAAGCTAATGTCTCAGAGAGGGTGCCTGGCTTCCCAGAAGTATTTAATTCATCCTCATCTGACAAATAAAAGAGTTGGGATAGATGTTCTCTAACTTCCCTTCCTGCTTCAAATCTCTGTATCTATGATCCTCTGATTCTAGGGTCAGGGAGAAGGTGATACCTTACATGAATATGATAGCTCGATAGCTAAAAGTTTCATCTCTTTGTCTTTGACACATGCAAACAATGTAGAATGAAATAAGTGGCAGATTTACAAAAGGAATTCATAGGTGGAGATAGCTGAGCATCCACCTCCCCTTAAAACCATGTAAAAAGAGACAGCTCAATGCAGTAGAGAGAGTGTTAGATTTGGAGTCAAAGGTCTGAGCTTCAAATTCTGGGTCTGCCATTCATGATCTGTGTGACCTTAGTTAAATCACTTCATCTCTAAGGCTTTGTTTACTCAATTGTGAAAAGAGTGAGAGGGACTACCCTAGGAATGTGCTGGAACCAGCTCAAACTAGCTTTAGAGAGCCAATTGTTAAATTATCAGTTTGAGTACTTAAGCCTTGAAAATTGGCAAATGCTACAAATTCAAGGCTTGATTTATTGTTTTGTTGATTGTCTAAACTTAAGAAAGTGACTGAAAAAATATTGATCATAAAGATTAAGCTAAAAAGTGTGTCACACATATTCCCCCCACAAGAGCCAGTTGTTAAACATTTACCAGAAGACCCTTGACTACATGGCTCCTGGGGCTTCTTCCAGTTCTAAACTGATAATCCTATGTCCTAAGAGATTCCAATTCAATGTAGTTTGGCCAACCCACTCTGGTTTTTTATATTTTATTACCATCTTTTGATTTTATACCACATTTGCTTACTGATAATACATTCCCTGATAATAGAAAAAAAGAATACTTAAGCAAAACTCTCCAATACGGTGACAGTAAATAACATTTTGAAGCCATAGCTCAACACATCTCTACCAACTAGAGAGCAATGTGTTTCAACATTAGTCATCTGCAACTAATGTTGATCATTACATTTGATCTGAGTTTCCCATATGAAATTTATAGTATGACATACTAACTAGATGGTGACTAAGATTTCTGACATACTATGAAAACTGTTTTGGGTTCTAGTGATAATGCCATTTATGTAATGTTGCCTATATGTAGTCTGGGAAATGTCACACTTTAGAGCAATGCATTTGAGCCACCAAAACCATGCACCATGCCGAATCTACTGAGACCCCTTTCTGCCATTGGTCAGTTCTTCCTGGAATGTCTATTTTGAAGAAGGACCCATGCCAGTCATCTTTAATTTTTCTCCTGACTCTGCTTCTGACTCTCTAGACTTTGCCACCATAGCCCACATGGATAACTACCTCCTGTCCCTGATCTTCAGTTCCCTTCATTTGTCCTCCCTCATTAAGATGCAAGGTCCTTAAAGTCAGGGTCTATGTCCTTTTGTTTGTATTTGTGTCCCCTACACTTAGCACAATGCTTTGAACATATTAAGTACTTAATAAATGCTTGTTGACTTGACTTGACATATGGGTATATTAACTATTGAATATAAAATGGCAGTAGAATTAATGTAGTGGTCTAGTTTGTAATATGGCTGTCCATGGAATCATTTATCTTTTTTTTTTCTAATAACTGTGATTTAATTAGAGTAGAGAACTTCCAGTGAGGAACTCTCTCAACACTGCAGGTTGGCACCTACTCTGCAGTTTATAGCCTGTTATTTGTCAGGGGCTACTGTAAGATAAAATGAATTGTACAGCTTCATACAACCAACAGGTGTCAGAGGTGGGATTTGAATTTGTGTCTCCCTGATTGTATGGGCAACTCTTCAGTCACTATGCCATGCTTCCTCTTGCCATGGAATCATATGACTTTCTTACTCGACTCTCACCTGTGGCCCCAAGAAGCTATATCACGTAAAGGGGCCATAGCACAATAAAATTGTCTCAGCAGATGGGTTAAACCAAGTTGAGGGTAACCAACAGGCCTAAAACCCATTGGCAAGTTAGGGTGATGTCTACCCCAAGCATATGAAGACTTCCCCTGGTGGAATGATCAGATGAGAACAATTTATTCCAATGGCCATGAAGGTGACTGAAGCAAGTGCTGTGGAGTGCTTAGAGCTTGGTTAGACATCAAAGACACCAAGGTCATCCACTGCATCCAAGGTCATCACCAGTTGTCTTGACTTTTTTCTTGACAATGGACTATAATAACTCATAAAGAGAAAGTGGAGGGGCAGCTAGGTGGCACAGTAGATAGAGGACCGGCCCTAAAGTCTGGAGAACCTGAGTTCAAATCCGGCCTCAGACACATAACACTCACTAACTGTGTGACCCTGGGCAAGTCACTTAACCCCATTGCCTAGCCAAAAAAAAAAAGAGAGAGAGAGAGCGAGGCTGACTTTGTGCAACCCTGCCTTACTTAAATCCAATTAACAAAGCAAGTCAAGACATTGCCCATTACATCATTTGTCCTCTTCGAAAATAAGGAAAGATAACAACAATGGCTTTCTAATCACATGACAAAATTGGAAAGAATAGGAAAAGAATTCAGAAGTAGGAGAATGGATTTTAACTTATTATTAAAGATAGAGCAAGAACTCAAAGGAGGTGCTGAAGAAATGTTTCACAACTAACTGTGATGCTTAGTATGTTTACCTAAATGTTAACAGGTCAGATTGCTGCAGGGAAGACAAGGAAAAGCCCTCCCCAAAAATGATGAAATAAGTGAAGGGCAAAAGAAAAGCAGAGACATAGTTAAATGGTGAGAATGGGTCAGAGGAAAGAAGGTTTCAAAGAGGAAAACAGATAAAGATAGGAGCAAAGAAAGAAGCAGAACATTAACTAGGAATTATACTTGGGAAAAGTAACATGAACTACCCCTGGATCAGATAAAACAAAGCATATTCCAAGATGAGGAGAGGATAGGAAGATGACAGAAACTCCAGGCCAGTAGTTTTAGTCCTTTGCTGAGATTACTATCATGGTGAGGGGCGGGGGCAGTGAGGGCAGCTAGCAGCAGGGGAGGACAGGCATACTCTAAGTTCCCCATTTCAACAAATTATTCTTGCTAAATAGGTACAATCTTTGTGGTTTCTATTTTTTTTGAATGACTGACAAGTACTGTCAGCATCCTCAAATTCAGGTCCCCTCAAAATGTGCTGTCCTGATGGAAAACTCTCTAATAAGAAGATCAAGAGGATGGTAATGAGACAAATGAAAGGGGATTTTAAGTGTGTCTGCATGGTACTTGGATCTATGTCAAGCCCTTTTTCTGTCTCACAGAACAATGGTTCTTCTTAATGTCATTGGGGTATGACCCACCTGGGAACAATGAAGGACATGTATAACACAAGAATAAAAGTCACACTTCCTTTCCCTATATGTGTCATATCATAAATTTCAAGTTTAATTATACTGAGGTTCACCATATGAGGGATTGCAATGAAATGTCTTTATATAATTTCATGGGGATATGCATTTAACATAAACTATGTTTGGGTGAGTTAGAAACAGTTTCCCAGCCACTTTGCTGAGCTCCTCCAATAAAGACTGGAGTTATTGCTTGGAACACAATGTGAGGCTGGAATGAAATCAATGATGTGATTGGCTGATGATCAGTCAGCTTGTGCTGAATATTTCAAATCACTGCTTCCATATTATTTTATGAGCTTATGTAGTTTTAGCTTTAATAGATTTTTAATATTTTAAACACTTTTAAACTCTGCATGCTTTGAGATTTTACATAGTGGCTGGTTTTAAATCAATCCAAGTTTTCCTCCTTGAGCCTGCAATGAGAAACTCCAGGACTTGTTTCCAATTTGATAAATAACCACAGAGCTCCAATGTCTACATCCATCTTTGTGGGGTGCTGGTCACATAATAATTGTATGCCATTGGAGAATTCCTATCCCAGTCTTTTGTGAAAATCTGTTTTGTCCATGAAGCTATTTAAAGGCATCTTACCAGCCTGCACCATAGGTCCAGGAGAGGCCTCTATCCCTGCTTCATTCACAGATGAGAAAATCAAAAGCTGGGATGGGTAAGAAACTTGATCAAGGTTACATAAGCCATTTCTAAATATGGAATTTGGGGCTCCTGACTTCTCTGCCTATATACAAGCCATACTGACAATTTGCAGATGCTTGGGTTCCATTTGGCTAATTAAATTCCCAGATGTGAAACATTTCAACTTGAAGTCCTTCTTCACAAATGAATGTGCTGTTTATTAAGCTGTTTGTTAAGTCTCAGCTCCAGGAGGAACTGTCCCCCCCACCTTCCCTACATATACACACACCTCCCAAAAAAAGGAAGAAGAAAAGGGGGAAAAAAGATGTAGGTCGAGATGATTGAATTATTGTTACTTACTAGAAATAGGCCAAACCAGAAGTCATTTTCTCTGGTTTTGTCAAAACTTAGTTAATGATGTTTTGGTTTGGGTTTCTTAAAACTAGAGGTGGTTTTAGTTTGGGATATACGGGATATAAGGTTATGTAGGGTTGGAGTATGCGTGTGCCTGTGTGTGTTTTCCCCTTCAAGCTTTCTGAGTTTCCTCAGCTCATTTGTAACTCTCAGAATGAAATAATCTTATTTTCCCATTTATATCATTTTTCCCCTGCTGCCAGGGCATCCAGGGAAATCAAACGAATGTGCAGCAGGAGAGTGCCAGTATTGCAGAAACACATGGGAAGAGGCAACCCCCACATGGCTACAGAAGCTGGAGGAAGGTGACATGGGGGGAAGGCACGGGCTGAGCAGGCACCCAACCACAGTGGAGTCTATTTATCTGAACCAAAGGAGGCCCCTTGCAGAGCCTGACACTCTCCATCTGCTCACAATCCCCCAAATCAAGTCACCAGCACAGTCTTCCAGGGCTCCTCCTGGGGAGGGAAGTCGGATGAATGGGCTGCTTCCAGACAGAACTTCACTGTCATGGGTTTTGTTTTTCTGAGTCATTCTTCTCAAGGGAGCCCCAGCTTCGAGGCTATTCAGGAAACGCTATCCAGAAAGCACCAAAATGATTCTGTGCCGGGACAGTCTAGAGGAGACTCAGATGCATACATACAATATAGGGCTTGGCCTCAAGGAGCTTCAGAATCTAGTAGCTTAATATCAAGACCAAAATATATGGGTAAGATGCAGATGCAAACTCAAAAGGCAGTGTGGTATGGTGGAGAGCTGGCCTTGAATGCAGGAAGCCTGCATGTGAGCTCCCAGGCAGCTCTGAGACTCTCTCTCTCTCCATATATATATGTATATATATATATATATATGTGTGTGTGTGTATATATATATATGTATATATATATGTATGTGTGTATATATATGTATGTGTGTATATATATGTATGTGTATACATATGTGTATATATATATACATATATATATATAATATATACATACACACATAGAGAGAAAAGAGGACAGGAGAGGACAGGACAGGAGAGAGAGGAAACAGACTATGTACATATGAATGTGGGGGTGCTCATCTTTCCCACTAGAAACTCCTAGATAGCAGATATTGTTGCACTTTTGTCCTTGTGTCCCCAGTACTTAAAACAGTTCCCAGCACATAGTAGGAAAGTATTAAATGTGTGTTGATTGATAAGTTGACTTTTAATCTCAAGGTAAGCATTTATCTGTATTGGTAGAGAGAATTCTCTCACTAGAATTTCCCTATACCAATGAGATCACGACTACAATCCAAGACATAAATTCAGAACAGTGAATGTGTCTCTTCTCCACAGTCACTTACCAAGTGGTGTTCACATCTATAATGGCATTCAAGGCCTTCCAATATTAGGCATCATGATCTTTCTGACCTTGTTTCATATCATTCCTTTTTTGCATACACTACACTTTAGCTGAACTAGACTTTGTCCACCCCACTCCCACTTTGCCTTTGCCAGTTCTGCCTGTATTAATCCCTATAATGATCACTCTATGGCATTCCTCTTCATCTTTTAAAGTCTAATTCAACAAGTACTTTATTCATGTAGCATTCCCTAATACCCCAAGTCAGTAATTATCTCCCTTCCTTTTGCAAACTTGGGTCTAATGTGGCTTTTGTTTGCCTTTTTCTATTTTTGTGTATATGTATCATGTGCCACTTTGTATTTTCAAAATTGTATTTGCCATATCATACAATTAGAGAACAAAATTGAAAATGGACTATGTCATATTAACTTTATATCTTCCCAAGTGCCTAGCATGATGCTCTTTGCATATCAGGTACTTAATAAAATATCTATTGAATTAAATTGAATTAAGTTACATACTCAAATTGCATACACAGTCAATTATTAATTATCACAGTGATTATTAATTCATCGTTAATCTTGTTTTAAAGTTCTTTAATATCTGTTCTATAAGGGAGTGAAACACAGCTACTGTTACTTTTTCACTTAGGGAAAAGAGAGATATGAGCCAGAAGTCAACAAGCTAAGAAAGAGCCATGGAGAAGGAAACTGAGGACGCTTGTCTAGGTAGGACAATGTTTCACAACACTCTCTTACCAGTATGGAGTGTGATCTGAAAGGTATTGAGCTAGTCATAGCATCCTCGCTTTAGACCTAGGAGGGACCTCAGATCCAACCTCTTCATTTTACAGATGAGGAAACTGAAAGGCGGGGACATCAGTGACTCTCCCAAGGTCACACACGTAGTAAGCAT
The DNA here is from genome assembly GCF_900497805.2 of Vombatus ursinus. Lineage (NCBI taxonomy): Eukaryota > Metazoa > Chordata > Mammalia > Diprotodontia > Vombatidae > Vombatus > Vombatus ursinus. The sequence continues at coordinate 15,252,373 of NW_020954562.1, read as the reverse complement.
CAGAGGTAAGATTTAAACCCAGAACCTTTAACTCCTGAGCCCATGGTCTTTCCACTGTACCAGAGGACAGGCTAGGAAAGATGACTAGCTTTCCATTTTCTCCTGTCAGGCCTTCAAACTGTTCTTTATTTATTTGTTAGAAGTATCATCAAGTCCCAGAACATATTCAGTTCATGTCAAAAAGACTTAGGGGGTTTAGTTGACTGCAAACTCCATATGAGAAAACACTGTGGCATAGCTTCAAAAAAAAAAAGTTAATGAAATCTTAGGGTATATTAATGAAAATATAATGTCCAATTGTAAGACCATGAGTCATGAAACACTTAAGTCTCTGTAATATTAAAAATGACAATCACTCAGTGGGCAATGGAGAGGCACATGGTGTATGTTTGTAGGCACAAAACCTTAATAATGAGGGATTTTAAAAATAAGAACCAGAGTTCAGGATGTCATCCAAAAAAGGTTCCACCAAGAAAGAAGATGGCCTGGTCATGTGGCAAGAGGGAAAGATGAAGACCCTCAGACCACTAGGTGGACCCCTTGTAGTGAACATGTGGGAAGACATGGAGGGTTGTGAATTATTTTATTAGATTCATTTTATTTAATTATTGGAAGGAATATGCCCTTGAGGTACCACTTGCTGCTCTGATAAACAGCTGTGTTTCTCCTTGGGGATGAAAAAAGGACATGTCTGTAGGAGCTAAATGCTACTGGATCCTTGTACATATCTTTGCTATGATAGAGCAAAGTTAACCTCCATTTGTTAACTGTTCAATGATCTACAGGTGCTTCATTTCATCCCAGAACCAAACTTGAATCGATAGGATGCCAGTGTCAGATCCACTCCTGACACCTTTAATCTCGTCGATGAGGAAAGGTAAGTGAGTTCACTGAAGTCACACAGAGAGCAAGGATAACCAGCGTTCAAACCTAAGTCCTGTGATCCACAAATAAACACTGAAAGTGAAAGTCTAGGTGGAGAATTTTCCCCCTTCCCAACCTATGCCTCAAGAGCCTACTAATAAACTTAGAATTTTTGAAAAACAAACAAGCATTATGATTAAGGGATAGAAGAGACTTTGGACACTTTTTAATCTAACCCTTCCATTTTAGAGATCAAGAAACTGAGGAACAAAGATGCCAATTGATTTGTCTAAGCTTACACAAGTAACAAGTTAAAGGTCTGGGTTTCAGACTCAGAACCTTTGGCTTCAAATGGGTCACATCCTAAGGCTTCTTCAGCTAATATCTTAGTTGTCACTTAGTTATGAGTGTTATAACACCTTAGTAGGGTTGAGTAGGAAATGGTCCTTGATCCAGAATACTGGGAGACGGGAAAGAAAAAATGAAGGAGAGTTCTGATAGGAAGGAAAAGGACTGATAAGAGAGATGGGAGGGGCCAAATTTTGCCCATTTTGTAATGTACCAGACCCCATCAACTGCTAGTCTAATGCAACTTCTCCATGTGGAGGCGTCTAGGGTGCTTGCTTCTGGGAAACTTGCAATGAAATGGCATTTAATGGAAGTACCTTGAGCATATGTGGGTTTACTTTCTGTAACTGGTTCTGGTTAGCTAACCTGGACTATTGCAATAGCCTGTTGGTGGGTCTGCCTGCCCCAAGTCTCTCTTCTCTCCAGGCTATCCTTCATTCAGCTGCTAAAGTGATTTTCCTAAAGTGTGGATCCTATGGTGTCATTCCCCTACTCAATAAACTTCAGTGGCTCCCTATTAACTTTAGAAGCAAATACAAAATGCTCTCTTTAGCATTCAAAGCCTCAACCCTCAAAACCTTCAAAACCTCAAAATCTCAACCCCTCCTACCTTTCCAGTTTTTTTATACCTTATATATATTTATACCTTTCTCCTTAACAAGTGCTCTTCCATCCAGTGACATCAGCCTCCTGGCTGTTTCACAAACAAAACACTCATCTCTTGGCTCCAGGCATTTTCTCTGTCTGTCCCCCATGTCTGGAAGGGTCTCTCTCTTCCAATTTGACTACCGACCTCCCTGGCTTCCTTTAAATCCCAAATAAAATTCCACCTTCTACAGGAAGCTTTCCCCAGAACCTCTTAATTCCAGTGCTTTCTCTTTTGTAATTATTTCCTAATTATCCTGTATATATTTTGCTTTTATATATTTGTTTTCATATTGTCTCCCCTATTATAATGTAAGCTCCTTGAGGGCGGGGACTATCTTTTCCCTCTTTTCATATCCCTAGTGCTTAGCACAGTGCCTGGCACATGGGGGCCATCTCCAGTCATCCTTACTTATATCTGGCCACTGGACCTAGGTGGCTCTGGAGGAGAAAGTGAAGCTGGTGACTTTGCACAGCCCTCTCTCATTTAAATCCAATTCACTTGTATGTCATGGCTTCACTTCCCTAATGTCACAGTCCTCTTCAAGAACAAAGGAAAAACAACAACAACAACAACAAGAAGCCTGGCACTTAGTAGGTGCTTAATAAATGTTTATTGATTGATTAATTTTTGAAGAGTAGGCCCTTTGATGGGCTGTAGAGATATTAAAAAAAAAGGAGAGGCTATCAGCTTTAACAACTCTTTCATCTTCATTTAGGAATTTAAGGTACAACATCAGAGATGTTGAGGAAACACCTGGGGGCCTTTTCTACTCTGAGGTCACTGGGCACTGAAATATAGGACTGGGTCCTTGGACTTTCTGTTTGGTCTTTTTCATTCTAGATAAAAGGAGTAGAGTCTCTGACTTTAGGAGTTTCAAAAGGAATCCAGATTTTAGAGTCTAGGCCAGGTTTTGCAGTGAGTATAGCATCAATGCACCAATGGGCAATGAGTGACCTTTGGGAGTTACCTCTGGCACTCTATCCCAGTGGTAGCTGAGACAAGGAGTCATATGGCAGAGATATTTTCTTTGGTCATGAACCTGGTGGGAACTGAGCTAAGTTGAACCTATTCCCTTCCACAAACTAAGGTAATATAAGAGGGGGTATGCCCTGGAAGTATTTGGGGAAATGTTTGTACTTTGTTCTTATCTTATCTTTGAAATAACTATCTCTTCATTAAAAAGTAATAGATGTTAAGTAGTTAAATAGAATTGGAGTACTAGTATAGTAATTGCTCCCTAACAATGGGGAAAATATAGCCAAGTGGAGTTCAAGGCTTGAGCTATAGGGAAGAGACTTCCCATAAATCCCTCAAGGTACTCTAGAGCAGAGTTGTCAAACACGTACAAGCTCATACAGCCCACAACACTCTTGAGTGGGGCTCAAGTCAGATTAAAATGTATTTGGGAAATATTTAACAAAATAAATAAAAATACAACCAAACATAGATAATATCAATGTTTCTAAGCCAATATATGGCCCACAGGGATCAATATGTGAGGTTTAGTGATCCCCATTTCTATTTGAGTATTTTTTTTGTTCGATTCTTTTTTTAAAATTTATTTTATTTTTAATTTATGGAATAAAACAAGCATTTCCATAATATAGTATAATAAAAAAGACAATTGAACATGAAACTGCAAATCTGTTATGTACAACTTGCTATTCCTTTCAAACATATAATAAAGTTATCATGTACATTTCTTTTTTTTTTCTTCCTTCCCCCCTATGCCCACCCTAGAGATGGCTACCATGTAGTACTACTGCTCTAGAGCCTTGAGTGGCAGGTATATAGCCTAACTCTGATAGAGATGGCCAGAGCATCTCTAGTTATACTTAGTACCTAGGCAGGACTGTCTCCATAACCCACCAAGTGAGGCATCTCCTAGGTCACAAGCTGATGACTCTTGTCTACCTGAAGTCATGAGGTTTGACTAGATGATTTTTCAAGATCCTTTATAGGTTTGTGATTCTATAACCTAGAATGTAACATATTCATCACAGCATATCAGTGAACTGTGGGAGCTTTCTACAAACTAACAGTAAGAGGGTGGAACTTTTTCAAAGATTTTTTTTTTTTTATATTTTTTTCAAAGATATTACTTCATAGAAAAAAATGTACATTGTTCTTGCTCTCTCTTTCCACTTCTTTGGACAGTGAGTACTACTGGAAAGCTCACTAGACACTCTCAGGTATGTTTTTTCATCTGACCCAAGTAATGAATGAATGTATTAATTAATTTAAAAGATCTGTTAAGCACTTATACACCAGGAACTATGCTAAAAAGCTGTGGATACAAATATAAACAAAATAGTGCCTGCCCTCATGGAATTTACATTCTAATAGGGCACATATTGTCAGGGGGGTGAGTGGATGGTGACTGGTCAAGGAGGTGTCAGAGGCAATGGTGATTGGAGCTGGAGTCCAAAGGGCTGAGGGAAGAAAGATAGCATGGAGATGGCCAGAAAATAGTATAGTCTAGGCAGGATAAGGTGAATGCTATCTGAGACTAGCCTTTCCAAGAATGGAAGTCTGATTTCCTGGCAGAATGAGGAGAGAAGAGTATAGGTGGCGTAACTACAGAAATGGCTTAAAAGGTTAATTGGCAGGAATCATTATCCTAGCTTAAATGAGCTTTAAAAAGCTTAAAAAAAAACTGTTTCGCAGAAAAAGAAGTCCCATGTCTGATCATATGTATCTAAGTTCATTATTCCCAGCTGTTTAAGGATTTAAGAGCCAACATGAGATGACTAGGACTTTGGCCCAGGACTATGATATGGTAGAGAACATTCATTCTCCCAACAATGTATCAACATTTGGCAGAGAAAGTATGCGATGTTAGTTATGTTAACTTCACTTTAGCTTAAAGCCAGTGCAATAACATGAGTTATGAAAAGCTAAAATGGAAGGAATGTTCCTCCCCCACCCCAATGTAGGTACCCTGAGGGAAAGAAGTTGCCCCACTCACTGACCCCTCTGCACAGGAGGCCACCACCCCCTAAGGATCCTATTCATTCAAGCTTTCTTCCAAGGCCACCTTCTCCCACCAAAACAGTTGGAAGACTGTCCCCCTACCACTTAGCTTTGAGACCTCTGGCACAACAATCAATCCAGTGAACTTATCTATATAGCCTGTGTTTCAAACCTGGATCACTTTGCAGAAGGCTCTTCTAACTGGTGAAGAGAATGACAACACTATGAACCTGGGTGAGGAGTAGAGCTAGTGTGAAAGCTTAGGAAAGAAGAAATTCTTTATTCCAGCTTTTAGATAGAGGTACTCATGGTTCCAGACCCTCTTTGACCAATTCCAGGGAGGACAGAGAAATTCAAGGGAAAGCTAACTTTTCAACATTTCTCTGATTTCCAGTTTCCCTCCAAGATACTTTAAGGAATTTCTCCTTGGGTGAGACTGGGGCCTCTCTTTCTTGGTTGAGATCTTAGCTCAATCCCATTCAAAGAACTGGATTCACTTGTGTGTTTTCTGACATATTCTTATCTATAGAACTCTAGTTTCTTTTTGCTATCTACTTAGATAAATGGGATTACTCTCTGTTATCTATCTGTGACGGCCTTTTGTGTAATTAGCATTGATGGGAAGGTATCAAGTCTGTGGATGTCAACTTGGGTATCCTTCTACCTCTAAGAAAGATAGTGGCCTCCGTAAGCCTCTAAACATCCCGCTTTGGGGTTCCAGGTAGCAAAAACAGCTGTAGGGAAGGACAGGAGAGAGGAGCCCACCGGCTATGTCTGGGGCACAGTGTTGTAGGCTTCATGCTGGCTGTCCTAGGCTGGAGGCTGCCCCGGCTGAGGCACTGGTGACCGTGAAGGCAGCATGATGGCACCTGGCGCCCGGCCTAGCAATGCCTTAGTACTGACTGACCTGGCAATCTGGCTGACTTCTGTGCTCTAGTGGGCCGGACATCCAGCCACCCTTCAGGACCTCAGCTTGCCTTAGACAGAGACAGACAGACACAGGGAGACAGGGACATGGGACCAGTTAAGGTCCTTTCCACCTTGTCCTGCTGAGTCTCCAGGTGGTCCCGAACAGCTCTCCATGGGGCTGTGGGCTTGGCTAAGGAGTCTGTGCTGCTGTTGCTGCCCAGGCAAATGTCTGGGAGACCCGGACCTGCCTGAGAAGGAGCCCCTTGCCTAGTGGTAACAATCCTTACTCCTCTTTTGGAGCAACTCTAGTGAGTGATGATGAGAAGAATTTATGGAGCATACCTCATGATGTCTCCCACATAGAAGCGGATGATGATAGGATACTGTATAATTTGATTGTCATTTGAAATCAGCAGCCCAAAGATTCAGAGGGTGACTTGAGTGCAAAAGTGGGAAAAGTTGAGTCTGGGAGAAATATATGGGAAAGGATAGTTCAGGAAGAAGGAAACTGAAATGCCAAGGGCTTTCAGATTACAGAGAAGCCTCATAACTTTAGATTAGGAACACTTTAAAAACTGGAAGGTTGTGGACATGGCAAGCAGCAAATAGTACCATAAAGAACAAAATAGATTATATAACAAAAGAAAGGAAAAGACTTGTCTGTAGGGTCAGACTATTCTCTCATCAGAGCTAAGATCAGAATTATTATAAAACAAGAAGAAAGAATAATAATGAGAAAAAGATATATCACTCAAGTGAAACAATTTAACCCTGCAAAACTAATTGGACATCAAAAATGGGAAATGGAAAACAGAAATGATATCAATACTGAATATAATAATTTTATCTAGTGTAAATTAATTCCTACTACAAGGAGACCAAGAGTCCAGAGGAAGCAAGTGCCATAGGACACATCTGACTTACTTGCCAAATGGATAGAGATGGCTGCCAAAGACAACACTGGGTTAGGATATACACTTGTTTGTAAAATCTTATTTGTAAGGACAAGGGATGGTTGTGAGCAGTACTGTCTCATAAAGCAGAGAAAAGCAATGGAGGGTAAAACCTATTTGAAGAAATCTTTTTGAGATATCCAATTAAGCAAAGGATCTCGATAGCACTGAAGGATGAAACTGGAAGGAGGATAAGAGATTCCCTATGGATGGTGAAGGTACTCCAGAGGCTCCTGATTGCTTATATTTTGCTTCTTGGAGCCTTGAGCTACAAGACATCACAGAGTCTCCTCAAATATGCCTGTAAGAATCTATTTGGTCTGCCTATCCACATAGGAAAGACCAAATGTTTGAAGCCTGACTAATGCATTTGGATGGACACTTTATAGAGCTTGTCCAACACTTTGTATATTTGAAACAGATAGCACAGATGGACTGTGTCTTGGGTCTAGAACTGAATAGGAGAAATAGAGTGGTCTGGATTTCCTTAGGGGCATCGTAAAGCTCTTTTGCTAATTCCAAGTTTCACATGAAAGCAAAGACCCATCTTTTTAATACTGTGTTGCTATATGGCAGTAAAGGCACACGATAGCTTGCCTCTGAAGAATTAAAAATAAGTGTCACACAGAGAACAATGAAGTGCTTATGGTGGGCATGAACAGACTGCAACATATAACCGTGGGCAATGCTGAAGAACAGGAGTAAAGGATGATGTCATCAGATAAGATAAGATCAGACAAGAAGAGAAGCTAGACTAGCAAGAATGAGGGATGAAAGGTGGACCACTAGAATTTTCCACCGTTACCTTTGCAATGTCAGGAAAAAGTGAGGAACATCTCCAACACTTTTGTCCAGTGTACCTCTTATGGCAAATTTATGGGAGAACATGGAGAAGAGTTACACAGGATGGGCAGCTATGCCTGGGTTGTGATCTTCAACACGGTTGAAATTGGTGGAAACTCCTGGATCAATGAGATCACAGGTCCTCTTGCAGATTTAAGAATATACCAGCACATACTAAGGGTTGTGTGATTTGGAGGCAAGTGATGGGTTCTCCAGCCTGCATTTTCTAATTTATAAAATAAATGCTCTATTTATGTTGCAAGAAAGAAAGAAAGAAAGGAAGGAAGGAAGGAGGGAAGGAAAGAAGGCAGGAAGAAAAAGAAAGAAAGAAGGAAAGAAAGAAAGAAAGAAAGAAAGAAAGAAAGAAAGAAAGAAAGAAAGAAAGAAAGAAAGAAAGAAAGACAAAGAAAGAAAGATAGCAAACAGGGAAGCTAGCAGCTTTGTTCCTTATGAACCTATACAATTGTTTCCCTAGACAAGAAATTTTTGGAGGGGCAGATAGATATAACTCTGGTCCCATACCCTCTCTGAGAGCTGAATAGAGTGGCCAGCCTCATGACTCCTTCCCCTACTCTCCTCAAGGCAAGATTTACAGTCTCCCTTAAAGAGAAATAGAGCAAATTCCAGAGACATCTATTCATGCCTTCCCACATGGCACATTTAGACAACCCATGTGGCCATGCATATTTTACATGGGTAACACTCACCCTTGTTACCATGGGTAACAACTCACCTAGAAAACAGGCATAATTGTCACTCTGAGGGAGCAAACTACCTGAAGTACTCCTACACTAACCTTTGTTACCAGGAACCATAAGTAAACAAAAAAGGTTACAAATAAGAGGGTGGTAAGAATTTAGGTGATCTCCAACCTCACCTTTTGTGACTGCTCATTCATTCAGTTCCCAGGAGCACTGTCAATACTATGTACTGTCCTTGGGATGACATATAACAACATTTCACTGATATGTCGAGTTGGCTCATTTTACCACATTTTTTAAAGGTTACAGAAAGAAAATAACTCTTGACCAGAGGTATTGTATAAGCATATGTCATAAAGAAGAGATTCTGTGAACTTCTAAATGCTTGGCCTGGAGGATTTTCAAAACAACAGGAAATATACCCAAATTGGGCAAACCTCGATCAGGTTTCACACATGGAGGAAAGTGTGCTCAAATCCTAAAACCTATGTTGCCACAGCTGTGTTTAGCATGATTCTGATGAAAATAATACCAATGAAAATGATGGCCTATTTCTTCTATAATGCCTTTCTTCCACTGTGCCAGAAACTCTACCCAACAGCTCTCATTAGCTTTTTCTAAATCCCCTTGAGTTGTCGTAAATATTAACTCCTATTTTTAGATGGAGAAACTAAGACATAGTGAGGTCAGTCCCAGAGGCTAATTCTATTAAGCAGCCCAATCCTGATTCTCCTTGCTCTGGTATGAGCTGTAATTTTAGCAGAAAATGAAAAGGTGGGAGAAAAGAAAGAATTTCTTTCTCTTGTACTTTTGCAAGAGGTGTGGCTCTGTCCTGTGGTACAAGAAATGGAGATGTGATGAAAATAATTAGTACCCTAGTTGTTCTCCCACCAGGAATTCTGTGCATTTGGGCACTCACTCATTTGTGTGGATATGAGGAGTTATTATCCTCTCAAAACACAGCAGTGGGGTTAAAGTGGGGGCAGAGACAGAAGAATGGGTAACAGATATTATGATTACCCTCATGCTCTTTCAAAGGTCATCTTTTCTATGCTAAATCTGAGTACCTTTTCTGAGTCCTCATCCCACTTGACCTTTCTACAGCATTCAACACCAACCTCAACAGTCAACCTCCTGCTCAATATTCTTTCTTCCCTTGACTTCTTTGACAGTGTTTTCCTTGGTTTTCCTCCAGCCTGGCCTGTTGGATTATTCCTTTTTAGTCTTCCTCGGTAGTTCATGTTCCTCCCCCTCCCTTTTAAATACCAATGTCCTTTAAAGTCTGTTCTGAGTCTTCCAGCTCCAGAGCAATGATTTTATGGTTTCTCTTGGTTTCTTCTTGTATACTATCTCCACTGGTGATTTTATCTGTTTGAATGGGATTAATTATCACCTCTATGTAGTGGTCCCCTAACATATATCCTGCTCTAATCTTTCTACTTAATTCCAGTCCCAAATCTCCGATTGCCTACTGGATCTCTCCACTTGAATACTACATTGGCATCTCGAATTCAATCTGTGGAAAACTGAATGCATCCTCAGTGCCTGACACATTGTTGATCATTTCCCCAACTAAATGTGCAATTAAAAAAAAAATCTTTCCTAATTCTGTCAATAGCACCACCATCTTCCTAGTCATCGAGGCTCAGACTTTCAGTGACATCTTTGACTCTTTCTCATTCACTGTCCTTATCCAACTCATTGTCAGTTCCTATAGAAGCTACCTCCACAGCATCTCTCTCAGACATTCCCTTCTCTCTGCTCAAATGGCCACCACCCTAATTCAGACTCTTATCTCTCACTTGCAGTGCCTTAGGAGTTCCCTGCCTGCTGTCTTTCACCTGGCTGATCTGCTTTCTGCGGGGTTGCCACAGTAAGTTTTCATGATGCCACATCCCTGCTAAATAGTTTTCACTGGTGCCCTACTTCCTCTATAACATGCATTCTTAACCTTTTTTTTTGTGCCATGGACCTTTTTGGAAATCTGGTAAGCCCTATGAACCCTTTTCCAGAATATTTTTTTTATTAATAAATTTATTTATTTTTAGTTTTCAACACTTACTTCCACAAGATTTTGAGTTCCAAATTTTCACCCCATCTCGCCCCTTCCCCCACCCCAAGATGGCATGCATTTTGAATACCCCTTCCCCTAGTCTGCCTTCCCTTCTATCTCTCCCCCCATTCTCTTATCCCCTTCTCCTTCTATTTTCCTATAGGGCAGGATAGATTTCTGTACCCCATTTCCTGTACTTCTTATTTCCTGTTGCATGTGAAAACATTTTTTTAAACATGTGTTTTTAAAACTTTGGGCTCCAAATTTTCTCCTTTCCTCCCTCTCCACCCACCCTCATTGAAAAGGCAAGGAACTCAATATAGGTTATACATGTGCAGTTATGCAAAACACTTTCATAGTGGACATGCTGTGAAAAACTAACTCTATTTCCCTTAATCCTATCCTACCCCCTCATTTATTCTATTCTTTCTTTTGACCCTGTCCCTCCTCAGAAGTATTTGCTTCTGATTACTCCCTTTCCCAATCTGCCCTCCTCTCTATCATCCCCCTACTCTCTGGTCCCCCCATTTTCCTGTAGGGTAAGACAGATTTCCATACCCAATTGAGTGTCTATATTATTCCCTCCTTAAGTCAAATCCTATGAGAATAAGATTCACTCATTCCCTCTCACTTTCCCCCATTTCCCCTCCACTGTAGGAGCCTTTTCTTTTCTGTTTTTTTTTGTGAGATAATTTACCCCGTTCTACCTCTCCCTTTCTCCTTCTCCTACTATAATCCTCTCTCACCCCTTAATTTTATTCTCCATATATGACCCCTTCATCTTCAACTCACTTTGTGCCCTCTTTCTATCTATGTATGTATTTATCTATCTATCTATACATACATATAATTTTTTCCCTCCAACTACCCTAATGCTGACAAAGGTCTCATGAGTTACAAATAACATCTTTCCATGCAGGACTGTGAACAGTTCAACCTTACTAAGTCTCTTATGATTTCTCTTTCCTGTTTACCTCTCTTCATGTTCCACTTGAGTCTTATATTGGAAAGTCAAATTTTCTATTCAGCTCTGGTCTTTTCATCAAGAATCCTTGAAAGTCTTCTATTTCACTAAATGATCATTTTTTTTCTCCTGAAGGATTATACTCAGTTTTGCTGGGTAGGTGATTCTTGGTTGTAATCCTATCTCCTTTGCCCTCCAGAATATTATATTCCATGCCCTTAATGTAGAAGCAGCTAAATCTTGTGTTATCCTGATTGTGTTTCCACAATACTTGAGTTGTTTCTTTCTGGCTGCTTGCAGTATTTTCTCCTTGACCTGGGAACTCTGGAATTTGGCTACAATAGTCCTAGGAGTTTTCCTTTGGGGATCTCTTTCAGGTGGTGATCAGTGGATTCTTTCAATTTTTATTTTGCCCTCTGGTTCTAAAATATCAGGGCAGTTTTCCTTGATAATTTCTTGAAAGATGATGTCTAGGTTCTTTTTTTGATCATGGCTTTCAGATAGTCCAATAATTTTTAAATTCTCTCTCCTGGATCTATTTTCCAGGTCAGTTGTTTTTCCAGTGAGATATTTCACATCATTTTCTAATTTTTCATTCTTTTGGATTTGTTTTACGGTGCCTTGATTTCTCATAAAGTCACTAGCTTCCAATTGCTCTATTCTAATTTTTAAGGAAGGATTTTCTTCAGTAAGCTTTTGGATTTCCTTTTCCATTTGGCCAATTTTGCTTTTTAGGGTATTCTTCTCCTCATTGACTTTTTGGACATCTTTTGCCATTTGGGTTAGGCTATTTTTTAAGGTGTTGTTTTCTTCAATATTTTTTTGGGTCTCCTTTAGCAAGCTGTTGACTTGTTTTTCATGATTTTCTTGCATCACTCTCATTTCTCTTCCCAGTTTTTCCTCTACTTCTCTTACTTGCTTCTCAAAATCCCTTTTGAGCTCTTCCAAGGCCTGGGACTGATTCACATTTTTCTTTGAGACTTTGGATGTAGGAGCTTTGACTTTGTTGTCTTCTTCTGGTTGTATGTTTTGATCTTCTTTGTCACCAAAGTAAGATTCTATAGTCTGACTCTTTTTGCACTGCTTACTCATGATCCCAGCCAATTACTTGAGTTTTAAACTCTTTGTTAAGGTAAGAGTCTGCTTCCAATGAGGAGAATGTACTGTCCCAAGCTCTGGGGGTTTGTACAGCTGTTTTCAGAGCTATTTATAGGGACGTGTAAATTTTCAGTTCCAAGGTGGTATGATAAGGGGCAAGGTGTTTCCTCTCCACCACAACAACAAGTTCCACCACACCAGCACTCCTCCTTGCCCCAGGACTGCCACTCAGAACTGTGACCCAGATCCAATCACAGGCAAAAGCAAGAGATTCCTGCCTCAGCCCTGGCAAAGAGATCCCTGCAATCCCCCTCTGATCAGCTACTCGATTCCCCCTCAGTCTGTGAGCCAGAAGCTCAGGAGGCAGCCACCGCCCCGAGGCCATGCTGGAGACTTGCAACTGAGACCTAGCCTCTCTCTCACCGCAGTCACAGACTTTTCCCACTGATCTTCCAAGTTGTCTTTGGCATTCATGGGTTGAGAAGCCTGGAAACCACCACAGCTGTCCATGATTCAGTCCTCTGAGGCCTGCTCCAGGTTTGCTGCGGCCTATACGCCCACGCTGAACAGTGCTCCTCTCCCTGCCTGGGGTGATTTACCTTTCTGATCAACCATCCAGGTTATCTTGGGCTGGAAATTTGTTTCACTCTGTCCTTTTGTGGGTTCTGCTGCTTTAGAATTTGCTTAGAGTCATTTTTTTTACAGGTACTTGGAGGGGTTTGGAGGAGAGCTCAAGCAAGTTACTGCTTTCACTCTGCCATCTTGCCTCCACCCAGAATAACATTTTTGAATGAATAAAATACATATAATTACAAAGAAACCCAATTCTTTTAAAATACAGCTATCAACATATTTTTAACAAGTTCATGGACTTTTAATTAAGAAGCCCTGCTAAATGTACAGTCTCTTCCACATTGTTTCAATTTTTTTCCTCTTTATATACTCTGTTTCAGCCAAAATGGATGACTAGCTATCACAGGGTCTTTTTCTACATTCTTCTGCACAAAGTCTTTACAAAGTCAACTCTACCTTCAATGCCTAGGCTACCTTCTTTCTCACCACTACCTTTTGAAATTCTCTCTTCCAGGCACTGTTCAAACACTACCTTATCTGTATCTGTGAAGCTTTACTTGTTGCCTGGTCCCTCCTCAACTTTTCTTATGTTTTGAATATCTCTTTTGTCTCCTATTGCATTCTACCTTGAGCCACACTTATGTGTGTACTTGTTCTATACCCCTTGATTGACAACTACAACTCCATAGGATGATGCAGCCCATTTCAAAGAAGCCCATTATTAATTCAAATATTGTGTGTGGGAATTTTTAAGATGATTTCTCATACTTTCTCTCCTCTTTCCTCCCAAAGTCAGACATAACTAGAAAATTTTGCCTTATTCCAAGACAATAACTAAGCCTAAACAACTGAGTTTATGCCAATGAATGATTAATTCCTACTTGTTACCTCTACATTCTATATTTAACACATTTGCTATGGCATTTGTGAGATGATTACCTAATAATGTGTGATTAAAATATCTAAACTAAGTATTTATATATATAGAACCCAGAGTCTAGAGGTTTTATTGAAAAAAATTTTCTTCCATTTTGCTTCCAATTTTAGTCAATAAAAAGAACTAGTTGTGCTAAATCATGGGTGATCAATATTCAGGTAAGCCCAGGCTTTCTGAATTCAATAAAAAATACCTTCCTTTCATTCAATTGATCCCATCTGAACAGATAAAATGGTACAGAGATGAGGACAGAAGGCAGCCCAGGCATTGGAGGTAGAGCCATAGATCTGTCTTTGCCAAAACCTGAATTAATATGTCTGTTCAAAAAAAAAGTTCACTTTTCTGAGAACAAAACAACAAAGAGGAGAATAAAAAATCTTTTGGGATATTTTTACACAATTTTATTTAGCTGTCTTCCACAAATGTGGTGATTCACATAATAGTTTTAATTATAATAAATAATGAACTTTCTTCTATTTCTGTGGGCTAATTAAATGATCATGTCTATATTTTAAAACAGAAGAGTTTAGCAGATTAAGTGACAACATAAATCCAATGGGAATTTGTGGATGTTGGTATAATAGAAATATAATAGAACTTGGAATGGAGAAAAACAATACTAATCAACCTAGCTTTCTCTTTTTGCAATCAACAAAAGGGTAATAAAAATAAAATAGGTGAGTTGATAAACCCAGACAGACCTGTGGTAATCATTGATTTAAGAAAAATAATTTGCTTGCATTGCTATTTTAAAAGATGGCATAATGATAACAATAGTTCACATGCGTAACCATTTTAGGACTTATGAAGTATTGTGGGTGGCAAAGCCAAGATGGCAGAGTCAAAACAGGCACTTGCCTGAGGTCTCCAAAATTCCCCTCTAAACAACTTTAAAATAACACCTCAAAGAGAACTCTGAAATGGCAAAACCAACAAAAGGGCTGGTTGCAACACTTTTCTAGCCCAACACAGCTTAGAAGGTTGTCTGGAAAGGTCTGTCTCACTGGCATGAGAGACGAGGCAGCCCAGCACAGGCTGTGTCCCAGAAAGTTATCAGCAGACCTTGGAGGCATGTGCATCAGTGACCTTAGCTTCCAGAGCTCTGAGCCCACAGCTAGTCTAGGGGTTGGACAAGTAGACAGAAGGAGATTACAGAAGACTCTTTGCTGGAACTAGATATAGGAATCTGTTTCATTGCCCATACACAGTTCCAGGTGGAAGTTCAAGGGTAAAAAAAAAAAAAAAAGCACTAGTGCACTAGAGCTTGTGGCCACAGAGGAATGGGGACCTGGGTCACAGTTCCAGGGCAGAAAAGAATGCTTGTGATCACTCACAGACCAGAGCACAGAGTCAGGAGAGCAGTGTTTTGTCTTTTCACATAATAGCCCCTTGGAAGAGCTGAAAACTTACAGACACCCAGAATTAGCAGCACAAAAAACCTGGAGTCTGGGAAAGTGCACCCTCAATTCTGGGAGTAGAGCCCAACTTCAACATAGGCTGGAAAATGAGCAAACAACAACAACAACAACAACAACAACAAGAACCTAATAATAAAAATTATTACGATGACAGGGAAAATCAAAACACAAACTCAGAAGAAGGCAATAAAATCAAAACAGCCACATGCAAAGCCTCAAACAGAAATGTAAATAGGTCTTAGGCCCAAAAAGAAGAGCCCAAAAAGGATTTTAAAAATCTAATAAAAGAGATCGAGGAAAATTGGGGAAAGTAATGAGAATGATGCAAGAAAATCATGAAAAAAGAGTCAAGGATGCACAAAGAATGGTAAAGGATGCACAAAAAAATACTAAAGAAAATAACACCTTAAAAAAACAGAATAAGCTAAATGGTAAAAGAGGCACAAAAATCCACTGAAGAGAAGAATTCCATAATAAGCAGAACTGGACAAATGGAAAAGAAAGTACAAAAGTTCAATGAAGAAAATAATTCCTCAAAAATTAGAATTGAGCAAGTAGAAGCTAATGACTCCATGAGACATCAAGAAGCAATAGAACAAAATCAAAAGAATGAAAAAAAAAGAAGAAAATGTGATATATCTCATTAAAAAAAGCCAAGAACTAGAAAACAGATTGAGGAGAGATAATTTAAAAATTATTGTATATTATATATATAATTATATAATTATTATATGGATGAAAGCCATGATTTAAAAAAAGAGCCTAGACATCATATTTCAAGAAACGGTCAAGGAAAACTTCCCTGATGTCTTAGAACAAGAGGTCAAAATAGAATTTGAAAGATTCTACCATTACCTCCTGAAAGTGATCCCAAAATGAAAACTCCCAGAAATATTCTAGCCAAATTCCAGAGCTCCCAGGTCAAGGAGAATATACTGTAAACAGCCAGAAAGAAACAATTCAAATACCATGAAGCCACAGTTAGGATCTCACAAGATTTAGCAACTTCTACCTTAAAGGATTGGAGGACTTGGAATATGATATGCTGGAGGGCAAAGGAGCTAGGATTACATCAAGAATCACCTACCCAGCAAAACTGAGTATAATCCTTCAGGGAGAAAAATGGATACTTAATGAGATAGAGGACTTTCAAGCATTCCTGATGAAAAGACCAGAACTGAATAAAAAATCTTACTTTTAAGTACAAGACTCATGAGAAACATTAAAAGGTAAACAGAAGGCAGCTAGGTGGTGCAGTGGATAAAGCTCCAGTCTTGGAGTCAGGAGGACCTGAGTTCAAATCCAGTCTCAGACACTTGACACTTACTAGCTGTGTTACCTTGGGCAAGTCACTTAACCCTGATTGTCTCACCAAAAAGCGCAAAAAAAAAAGATAAACAGAAAAGAAAATCATAAGGGACTCAATAAGATTAAATTATTTACATTCCTACATGGGAAGATGACCCTTCTAACTCCTAAGAACTTTCTTAATATTAGGGCAGTTAGAAGGAATTTACTTAGACAGAGAGCACAGGTATGAGTTGATGAGTTGATGGTCTGATATAAAAAAAAATAAAATTAAAGGGTGAGAAAGAAGGATACACCAGAAGAGAAAAGGGGTGCCTTTTCACATAAAAGAGGTATGAAAGAGATTTTACAATAGGGGGAAGGGGGAGTGGTCAATACTTGAACTTACTCTCATCAAAATTGGCTGAAATACACACTCAGATGGGTATTGAAATCTATCTTATCAAACAGCGAAATAGGAGTGGTAAGGGATAACCAAAGAGGGGCACTGATAGAATGGAAGGCTGATGGGGGAGGCAAAACACTTTTGAAGAGGGACAAGGTGAAAGGGAGGGAGAGAGAGAGAAGCATAAACAGGGGGAAATAAGATGGTGGGAAATACACAGTATTCATAACTGTGAAAAAAATTTTACAGCAAGTTTCTTTGATAAAGGTCTCATTTCTCAAATATATAGAAAGCTGAGTCAGATTTATGAGAATCCAAGTCATTTTTTTCAGATGAAGTAATCAAAGCTATCTATAGCAATATGGAAAAATGCTGTAAATTAGAGAAATGCAAATTAAAACAACTCTTGAGGAACCACCTCAAGCCTGTCAGATTGGCGAATATGACAGAAAATGAAAATGACAAATATTGGGCGGGTGTGGGAAAATTGGGACATTAAAGCACTGTTGGAGCTGTGAATTGATCTAGCCATTCTGGAGAACAATTTGACACTATGCCCAAACGACTATAAAACTGTGCATGACCTTTGACCCTGCAATAGCACTACTAGGTCTGTATCCCAAAGAGATATTTCGAAAAAGCAAAAGAACCTAAATGAACAAAAATATTTACAGCAGCTCCACCTGTAGCAGCGAAGAATTGTAAATTGAGAGATGGCTGAACAAGTTGTGGTATATGATAGCAATGGAATACTATTGTGCTATAGGAAATGATGCACAGGATGCTTTCAGAAAATCCTGGAAAGACTTACTGATACAAAATGAAGTGAATAAAACCAGAAGAACATTGCACACAATACCAGCAATATTGTATGATGATCAACTACAATTGATTTAGCTATTCTCAGCAATACAATGATCTAAGACAATTCCAAAGTACTCAGGATGAAAAATGCTATCTGCCTTCAGAGAAAGAACTGATGGAATCTGAATGCAGATGGAAGAATACTTTTTTTAAACTTTATTTTTCTTGGGTTTTTTTCATTTTTGTTTGCATTTTATTTTGCAACATGACTAATATGGAAATATATTTTGCATGACTGCATAGATATGACCTATATAAAATTGATTGCCTTTTTGATGAGGGGGGAGTCAACTCAGGGAGGGAGGGAGAAAATTTGGAACTCAAAATTTTAAAAATGAATTTAAAATGTTTTTACATGTAATTGGAAAAAAATGTTTTTAAAAACACTTACAAAGCACTTTACATATCTCATTTTATCCTTGCAAAAACCCTGGGCTACATGAATCATTACCCCATTTGCAGATGAAGAATGTGACAGGAAGTGGTTAACTGACTTGCCTAGAATTACCTAGCTAAAAAGCATCAGAGACAGCATTTGAACACAGGTCCTTCTAACTCCAAACACAGTGCACTTTGTCCTATACCAATTGTCTCTCAGATAAAGAATCCTAATATTTTAGAACTGGAGCTAATGCTTATCATTAGCTTATTTTACAGGAAAGGAAAATTAGTCCCAACTACTTAGTGACTGAACATTATTATAGCTAGAAAAATTGATTAGATAACTCTTTTAAATCTCTTAAACATAATGCTATGAACAACCCAGCATTATGATACACATTCCCCCCAATTTTTTCTCTAATATATTTCTTTAACTGTAGGGTTGTTACACTGCTCTAAACCTCATACCATATTTCAGAAATATTCACTCACAGAATTACTCGGAGGTAGCTAAATGACACAGTGCCTATGTCATTTGAGCACTGGGCCTGTTGTCAGGAAGACCTGAGTTCAGACACTTAGCTGTGTGACCCAGCAAATAGCTTAACATCTCTATTTGCCTCAGTTGTCTTAACTGCAAAATGGGAGTAATAACAATACCTACATCACAGAATTGCTGTAAGGCTTAAGTGAGACAATATTTGTAAGACACTAAGTGCAGTGCCTGACACATAGTAGCTGCTGTAAAAAATATTTATTCCTTTTTCAACCTTATGTATTTAAATGTCTCCAAGAAGATGAACTTATCTAGCAGGGATTCTTAACATTTTTAGTGTCACAGAGTCCTTTAGACTCCTCAGATTCACATTTTTAAATGCATAGAATAAAATAATGTAATTACAAAAGAAAACAATTATATTGAAATGTGATTTTTAAAATAATTTTAATAAGCACTGATTTCAATTTAAGAACTGTCTGCTATGTAAGATGCCAATACAATGTGCACCCAAAAATAGGGACAAAGAAACATACAATTAAGGCATCATCATCCTCCATTTGAATTATAAGATCATAGGGATCATAGTTCTGCAGCTGGAAAAGACCTCAAAGGTCTCTGGTCCAATTCCCTCATTTTACAGATGAAGAAACTGAGGCCCAGAAAGGTTAGCGCCTTATCCAAAGTCACACTGGTAGTAATAATTGAACTAACTACTCAACTCTTCAAATTTATACTTTTAATATTTAGCAAATTTAAGATTTTAACATTTTTCAACATAGTACAAAGAACATTAGATCTTGATTCAAATATCCTGAGTTTCAGTCCTGGCTCTGTGGCTCACTACTTCTATGACTCTAGAAAACCATTTTCTTAAAAAAATCTGAATCTTGGTTTCTTCCTCCAAAATTTTAGATGATAAGACTAAATGATCTCTGATAGCTCTACAATTTATATTAAATCTGAGAACCCTTTCATTTATTTTTTGCTTTCTTTTTAATTTAATATTTAATTTTTCCACAATTACATGTAAAATTTCTAACATTTTTTTTTTAATTTTGAGTTCCAGACCCCTCCCTTACTCTTTCCCCTCCCCTCTCATTGAGAAGGGAAACCATTTGGCCTACATTATATATGCACAGTCATGCAAAAACGTATTTCCATATTAGTCATGTTGTGAAAGAAAACATAAACCCTCCTTCCAAAAAAAAAGCTGTGAAACAATAAACAATAGGATGCTTCAATCTACATTCAGATTCCATCAGTTTTTTCTCTGGAGGTGGATATCATTTTTCCTAAGTTCTTTGGAATTGTCCTAGATCATTGTATTGCTGAGAGTGGCTTAGTCATTCACAATACAATATTGCTGTTACTGTGTACAATGTTTTCCTGGTTCTGCTCATTTCACTTTGCATCAGTTTATGTATGTCTTTCCAGGTTTTTCTAAAAGCATCCTGCTTGTCATTTCTCATAATATAATACTATTTCATCATAACCATATGCCACAACTTGTTCAGCCATTACCTACATGATGAGCATGGGCAGCCTTTTATTAAATTTAATTCCTTGATGATTCTGTATCAGAGGTTTTTATCTTAATGACTCACACCCAAATCTGGAGCTCCCAGTCTGTTGCACAGCACAATCAAACACAAGATATGTGTGTAATCATTGGCCTATCCCTTGCTCTTTTACTCTGCTTTTATCTCCTGCCGATATTTGAAGCATCATACCATAGAAAGAACAGAGATAAATCTGAAGAATAGAGGGAGGAAAAAAAGTGACTGAGAGACTTGTAATTGAACATTAAAAAGTTTTACTTTTTCTTTTTTTTCTTTTTTTATCAATTTATTTTGATTTGTCAATAATCACTTCCACATGTTTTTGAGTTTAAAATTTTTCTTCCCCTTCCTCCCCACCACCCTCCCCAAGATGGTGCATAATCTGATATAGGCTATACATTTACATTCATATTTAACATATTTTCACATTAGTGATGTTGCAAGTAGAAATTAAAACCAATAGGAGGAACCATCAGAAAGAGGAAATAAAACTCAACAGAAGAGAAAAAAAAAACAATTCGGCTTCCATAGTTCTTTTTTTGGGTGTGGATAGCATTTTCCATCACAAGGCCTCTGAAGGTGTCTTAGATCCTTGTATTGCTGGGAAGGGTTAAGTTTATCAATATTAGTCATCACACAATGTGGCTGTTATTGTGTACAACGTTCTCTTGGTTCTGCTCACTTCACTTAGCATTACTTTTTCTTAATAAATAACTTTTGAGTAAATACTAAATTGAACATTAAATATGATTGAGGAAGTTTGATATATTATGTTTGTGAAGCCCTCTGACATACTTGGAAGAAGACTTAATGAAAGGAGAATATATAATAGTACATTAGAAAAGGATAGTATTGGGAATGATATAAAGTGAAATTAGCTTTTTGGAAGTGCCAGTATGATATCCACATCTGAGAAAGAGAGACTTGACCAAAAATTTTCATTAACTTGTCTGCCTATCTTGGGGTCTAGCCCAGAGTCATCTGTGACAAATCTTACCAATTTCATCTCTCTCAGTGGCCCCCTTTCTCCCACTCAATAAGGTCTTCATCACCTCTCCTGATTATGACTGCACAAGTATAATGTAGACCAAATTGTTTCCCTTCTCAATGAGAGGGGAGGGGAAAGAGTAAGGGAGGGGTCTGGAACTCAAAATTTAAAAAAAAAATGTTAGAAATTTTACATGTAATTGGGAAAAAATAAAATATTAAATTAAAAAGTAAGCAAAAAATAAATAAATAAGGTTCTCAGGTTTAATATAAATTATAGAGCTATCTATCAGAGCTAGTCTAGTCTAATCACCTGAAATTTCACAGGAAGAAACTGAATTTCAGATTTTTTGAAAAAGTAGTTTTCTAGAGTCATAGAAGTAGTAATTACCATAGTCAAGTAACTCTCTTTCTCTTTTGCTTCTAGAATTAGTTACAGACTCCTTTGCTTCATTATCTGGTTCTAGTCAGCTTTTTCCATCCTTATCTCACATTCACTCAACCTGTATTCCAATCAGGGTGGACTCTTCAAAATCAACAAGTCATCTCCCACTTCCATGAATGCACTCTGGATATCTCTCATTTCTGAAATGCATTCCTTCCACATCTCTGTCTTTCACAATCCATTTCTTCCTTCAAAACCCAGCTCAGGAAACAATTCCTCCTTACAGCTCATTTTAGGGGTGCACTACAGTCAATTATTAAATTATCGTAAGCACTGAGATCTCAGAAATCAATAAAAGCTAAAAAAATCAGAGCTTGATTTATCATTTTGTTGATTGTCTACACGTGAGAAAATGATGGAGAAAAAGCTAATAATACAGATTAAATTTAAAAGTGTATAATGCCTAAGGGCAAGGACTCTCTTTTGCTTCTTTTTGTACGCCCAATATTTAGTACAATGACTGATACATAGTAGGCACTCAATAAATGTTTACTGATTGATTTCCCCCCCCCACCCCAAGAGTCTGTTGTTAAACATTTACCGGGACACTCTTCATGTCACATCTGAAATGACTCTCTCTGGCCTCAGATTTTCCTACATCGTTTCTGTGCCTCTCTCCTTTGCCCCCTCTTACTTGTATATATGTATTTGTGTTCCTCATATCACCCCTCAATTACAATCCACCTGCCTGGCCCTTGCTGGTCTGCTACTGTGGTGGGAAGTCTTAGTACCTACCCCACTATTGGTCACTCTGCCCTGTGAACACCTGTGTGAGCTGCACTAGGTTTCATTGGCCCCCATTATGGAGGAAGTGCTTTGTATGAATGTGGTCCTGAGACATTCATAGTCTCTGTATAATACTCTTGAGCACCATCAAAATCATGTAAGTGACAGAAATTGGAGTCTTGGGAGTTATAGGAGTTCATCAAGAATGCAAGCTCTTAGAGGGCAGGAATTATCTTCTTGTTTTTTTTTTTTCTTCTTTCTATTTCTAATACCTAGTGCAGAGAAGATACATTTTAATACATCTTTTGCTCCAGTAAGTGGCTGCTGCCATTTCATGGCCTTTGGTGCCTGTTTTAATAGTAATTCATTCCTATGATAGGATCAGAGTGTCAGGTAAAGGGAAAAGAGTTATCTTCTCACATGAGCAATCTGTTTGATTGAATAAATGTCCAAATGTGTAGAGAGATAGAATGACAGCCTGGTTGTTGGGGCATGAGCTTCTGGAAGGGATCCAGGTTAGGTGTTCCAGAAGGACCAAATCTGACTAGACTGTCTCACCATAGAAGACCATTCTGGGCATTTTGAAAAGATGCATAACAACGGGACTGTAATTCAGAAAGGGAAAAGCCCAAGGACATTTGTGTTTATGGACTTTTCAAAGTCTTACCACATTACTTGCAAGACTGGTTTTCTGGACTGTGATTCATTTTATCTAATTCAACAATTAAATGCCTTCTGTATACAGGATAATGGGCTAGGTGCTAGGGAAATACCATCTTTAGCTAAGACCTGGTCCCAGCTTTAGGAAAGCTTACAGTCTACACATGGATAACTGTAATTCAATTCAAACAGAAGACAACTCATTATTCTAATTCTTCCAGTTTATTTTAAAGGATTATGAAGACAGAGTTTCAAAAAAAAATTGCACTACCATGCTGAGGGTGAAGAAAAATCATCACATAAAATCCATTCCTACTAACTTGAGGCAGGGCTATTGACTTCTTGTTTGCCTATAGGAATGGAATTTCTAGAAAGTTTCAGAGCTAAGCAGAGTCAAAATTTGGATGGGCAATGATGGCTTCACTGCAGAGTTCTGAAATTTAAGGGACACTGACAATACAGCAGTCCCTCAGTACCCTAAGGGCAACTGAGCTTAACATGTATGGAGCAAGAATAATTAGTTAAAATAAGAAGTTAACAGATAGTACCACTTCCTTCCCCTGGCAATACAAACTTAGTCAATGGTCCATTCATACCACAGTAGACTCCCCAGCAACACATAAGCCATTATTAGCCCCAGGAATTTTTTTGTGTTATTTGCCTTGGGTTCAAAAATCACTAGCTAAGACCCCCTCACCCTCATTTCTCCTTCCACTGCCTAATGGTGAAATGGCCAATGCCATTTCTGCCTGGCACCTGCTGGTCTGCTGCTATGGTGGGATATTGGAGTACTTACTCCATTACTGGTCACTCTGCTCTGTGGAAAACCTGTGTGAATTGCACTAAGTTGCATTGCCACCCATTATAGAGGTAGTGCTTTGTATGAATGTGGTCCTGAGGCATTCATAGTCTCTGTAATATGCTTTTGAGCACCATCAAAATCATGTAAGTGACAGAAATTAGAGTCTCTTGGAAGTTATAGGAGTTCATCACGGTTATAAGATTTAGGCAGAGGGAGATAGGTTATCTGCATGTCTGTAGGTATCATGGCAGATAAAGTTCAAGTGGGAATATTATCTCATGGTTGATCAGGTCTTCTGGCAAATTCAATCACTGAACTTTGGCAGTAAACAAATTTTCTGTATAGATTACTGTCAGGGATAGGTTCCATTATTTTCAGGGGTCTCTTATCAGATTTCAGTGGGGTTTTTCTTTTAAATTTTCAGTGTATACAGAATGAGGGAAGCAGCATAGTAACCTTTATTTTTTCATTCATCTTGCCCAGTTTCCTCCCTAACTCTGTTTCACATAGAATGCTTTTAGCAGCTCAGGACCAGCATTAGATACAAGAGGCTTTGCTGATTTTAGAAAAACTACAAAATTGCCCGCCTCCAAATGCTGAAACTTCTCTATGTGTGCAAGCTAAGCCCCATATTGAAATTCTCATCACTCTTTGGCTGCTTCCAGAAACGTCTTCCTTCTGCTTTATCATTTTACTGGTCATTTGTTTTCTTTCTACTATGGCTGATCCAGTGACATTTGTCCAGGGGGTGACTGAGGAAACTGCCATTCTAGGAAACCTAGCATTTCCCCATTCCAATGGAAAGGATAGTAGATGGTAGAGGCCACTAGGTGGCACAGTAGAGAGGGTGCTGAACTTGGAGTCAGGAAGACTCAAGTTCAAAACCTAACTCAGATATTGTTAGTTGTGTGACTCTGGGCAAGCTTTAATTAATTTCTCTAAACCTCAGTTTCTTCCTCTTCTGTAAGAGGAAATAATAATAGGACTTACCTCATAGGGGTTTCCATGAAAATTCAAAAAAGATAACATATGTAAGGTGTTATGTGAATTCTAACATTATTATTATCATTGCTATTATTATTATTTGCAGTCAGAGAACCTGGGTTCAAATCCTGACTCTGTTCCTTTGTACTCATATTTAAGTTGTTTTTTCAATCATGGTTGACTCCTCCTGTCCCCATTTGGAATTTTCTTAGAAAAGATACTAGAGTGGCTTGCCTTTTCCTTCTTCAGCTCATTTTACAGGTGAGGAAACTGAAGCAAACAGAGGTTAAGTGACTTGCCATGGGTCACAGAGCTAGCAAGTGTCTGAGGCCATATTTAAACTCGTGAAGAAGAGTCCTCCTGATTCTAAGCCCAGTGCTCTATCCACTGTACCACCTGTATGGTGTGGGATAAATCACCTGAGAGCTGACCTGCTTTATCTAAGTACCAAGAAACTTTTTATGTTCATTCCAAGACGTTTTTTTTCCTTTGCCCATGTCCTTATCTATTCTGATGAACTGGTGTTTATGACCTTTGCATGTTGGGTCCATGTATTAATCTAAATATTTGTGGCTCTCAGCTGGAAAATGGGCCATAGATTACATTCGAGCTGCAATTCCCTGGCCTTCCCCTGACAAAGAAGGCAAATGAGAAAAACTTGTTTCTTTGCATGAATGAAATAGGATGCTGACACCTTGCAAAGAAGGATCCCCAAACCTGAAATGCACATAAAAAGAAGGAACGCCTCTTAGCCTCGAGCTTACATAGGGAGATGCTGTTGTATTCCCTTCACCCAAGGCAAAGAGCTCTCTGCTGACTGAGTTTGTCCCCAGCACCTCGGACTGCCTAGAACACATCCCAGATGCCTCCTTTGTCAGGGGACCAAGTATGTTTTTGCTCAAACTGGAAGCAAGCTTTACCACTTGGTCTTTGCTGCGTCTACACTGCTTTGAGGGGCCTCTTGAATGCCGGCAGAAAGCATCTCTCTTTGAGTCCCTTCTGTGTTCTCACATATTTGCCCCCTTAAGGAGATCTGCACATGTGTTTCTG
This sequence comes from Vombatus ursinus, assembly GCF_900497805.2. Classification (NCBI taxonomy): domain Eukaryota; kingdom Metazoa; phylum Chordata; class Mammalia; order Diprotodontia; family Vombatidae; genus Vombatus; species Vombatus ursinus. Next base: position 15,226,440 of record NW_020954562.1, on the reverse strand, counting down.
ATGACTGCAACCTAGGAGGAGTTGTCAGGGCCTTTCAATCATGGTAACGGCCTATAAAAGTTTGCCGTATTTTCAGTTTTACTAAATATTTCTATAATTCAAAAATTATGGAAATGGATAATGTTTCTAATCTTTGGGAATATATTTTACAGCTGTGTACACTCCAGATACAAATGAGTATGTAGGAATAAATTACGCATTTTATAGACTGTACTTTACATTAACTTCACTCCCTTACAAATATTGTGGGCCTGGCTGCATATGATAAATGTTGTAGATACCATGGGGTCCAATGACATCCATTTTGTTTCTCAGTAGAACTGCTAAAGGATGGAGTGAGAGGGTCTTATTCAAAGAGGCAATATTACTTACAAACTACCAACAGATCTAAGTTCAAATACTGCATCTGATACTTCCCCGCTGGTGACTTTGGACAAGTCACTTAACCTTTCTGAGTCTCACTTTCCTCATCTGTAAAATGGGGATAATGATAATCATAGTAGCCACCTCACTTTAACCTGACCAAAGTTCAAATCCCACTTCTGACACATACGAAAAATTAATCATAAGATCAGGCCTTGGGCAAGTAACTTAGTCCCTCAGTGCCCTTGGCAATTCTCTGAGTCTATATACATTGCAGAGAAGGTACTGACCTGCATGGGCAAAGGGAGGCCTTTATCTGGAAGTTCCTTGTGTCATTAAGAGCACATGTCCAGTCTCTATTCAGTCCCTCGCTACCTCTCAGGTTGTTGTGACGTTCCAGTGATAAAACTTATGCAAAGTACCTCAGAAGCTTTAAAACACAATATACATGTCAGTTATCATTATCCATGAAGGTAGATGTAACTAACACAACATTTCGCAGATTAGGGAATATCAAACATGATTGCAAGAAAACTCCAAAAGCAAGAACTACAAAATTCCAAATAAATTCACTGGTGGTGAACTGAGGCTAACTATACTGGGTGATTCTACTGATATTCCTTTTTTCAGACCCACCCCCACATTCCCTTCTACCTAGACTTTTTAATATCTATTCCCAAGCCAAGAAACAAACTAAAAGGAGGAAACACTGAACAATTAGGAGTGCGTATGTTCATTCATTCAATAAATATTTATTAAACATCTATTATGTAACTGTACTAAGCAATGGGAATACAAAAACAGGCAAAAGATAGTCTCTGCGCTCTGTGTGTGTGTCTGTACAGGGGATTACAGGGTATATTATGGTCCTAGAAGTAAACCAAGAGTTTGGAGGTGATTTCTTGGGGGTGATGCGATACATAGGTAAAGAAATCCTCAGAATATTGAAGAGAAAATTGATCAGGAATGGAATGAACCTTAAAAACCATCTAATTTAAAGCCCTAATTTTACAGATGAAACCTAGAGAGGTTAAATAGATAAGGTAGGATTCAAACCCAAGTCTTCTGACTCCCAGTCCAACATGTCTTCTCCCATTCCATGGTGCCTCCCACAAAAGCACTTGAAGGCTCCCATGACTAGATATTTTAGACACCTGTAGGTGTAAGCAGGAAAAGCTGGGTTCAGTAAGATCCTGCTCATTCCTAGAGAAATGCCTAGACATAGCTAGTGTGGCACAATGGTTATAGCACTGGAGTCAGGAAGACCTGAGTTCAAGTGTGACCAGAAATTTATTAAAATGTGATCCTGGGCAAATCACTTAACCTCAGTTTCCTCACCTGTAAAAATGGACATCATAATAACACCTACCTCCCAGTGGATCAAAAGAGATAGTATTTATAAAGTACTTCACCTAGTGCCTGTCACATATTAGCTACTTAATAAATGCTTATTTCCTTCCTAATTCAATTAGACAAGCATTATTCATCTTCACCTATGTACTGGGTGCTGGAGATATAAGCACAAAAATGAAAATCAGTCTTTGCCCTCATTGAATTTATATTCTAATTGGGAATGCAACATATAAACAAATAACTAAAAACAAGATAATTTGAGGAGGAAAAGAGCAATGATAGTTACAAAAATAAGGGATGACTTCCTTCAAACCAAGTTCTGGTGATGTTAGGGATGCTATAAAGAGGTGGAGCTGTCAGATTAAATGACCCCTCCAACCTCTCCAACTCTAGCTAAGATTGTGTTTTTACAACTACCCTACATTGCACATCCAGCTTACACCACCTAACAGCAGCTTATCTAGTGATAAAGTTCATTCCTTTGGCCATTCCCTGAGCCATTCCTCAACAGGTAAATATTCAAAGGATATGAACAAATTCAAAGGAAGAACAAAAAAATTATTTACATTTATATGACTGGTTGCTACAAATTACTAATATTAAGAGAAGAGATATATAACCATCAAGAACTATTCCCTTATAGATAAGTGGTCAAAGATTATGAACAACTTCAAAAGAATTTCAAAATCTTTGAAATTCATGAAAACCTATCTCAAATCATCAATAGCAATACAAATACAAATTAAGACAACTTTCTGGTTTTATTTATACCTTGCTAATTGACAACAGTCAATATTGGAAGGGCTATAGGAAGACAGATACACTGGTGTACTGCTTTTTTAATTAATATTTTCCCAATTACATGCAAAAGTTTTGTACCATTCATTTTTTTAAAATTTTGAGTTCCAAATTCTCTCCCTCCCTCCCTTCCTCCTTCCCCTACCCCTTCACTGAAAGGCAAGCAATTTGATATAGGTTACACATAAAGCAGTCATACAAAACATATTAGTCATGTTGTAAAAGAAAACATAAACCAAAAAAATCTTCATGAAAGTAAAACTTAAGAAAGTTTTAAAAAATGTGCTTCTATCTGCATTCAGTGATGTATTGTTGATTTAGTTATGAAGTGACCCAGTTATGCTGGATGTCAATTTGGAATTATACAAGAAAGAGTCATTAAATTGCCCAATCTTTGATCCAGCAATCCCACTACCAGGTATATATCCCAAGGAAGTCAAAGACAGAAACAAAGGTGCAAAATATTCATATAAACATCTTTAGGGATAGCAAAGAATTGGAATCAATGTAGGTGTCATCAATTTGAAAATGAATGAAAAAATGACATTATATAAATAAAAAAGAATTTCGTTGGGCTATAAGATAGATAAAACATTTACTAAATGCTTGCTATGCTCAAGGCATGGGGCTAAGTCTTGGGGGGCATAAATAGAAGCAAACAAGACAGACCTTGCCCTTAAAGAGCTTACATTTTAACACAAAAAAGACTTCATGTGAAAGACAGCTAGAAGCGAAGATACATGCATAGTGCCTTGGCATGAAGCTGGACCCTGACAAGATAAGACAAAAACTGACCTATCAAAGACAGAGGATCTTAGGGGAAGGAAGTGGAAGCAATGGTCCAAGTAGAGGTCACAAAAAATAGAGTGGGCTTGGAAGAGGCAGACATGAAGAATTTAAAGAAACAAGAGAAGATTAGTATAAATTAATGTGGAAAAAATAAATAGACCCAAGAGAATAATAAACATAACTAAAACAATGTAAATAAAAACTTGAACTCTGGGTAATCAATCAACAAGTATTTATTAAGGGCCTACTGTGTGCCAGGAACCATGATCTGAGGATACAAAAAAAGAAGTGGAAACGATTCCTACCTTTAAGGAATTGATGTGCTACTGAGGAAGAAATTTTCAAACCAATTAAGTCCCAAAGAACAGATAATAAAACATGTTTCCCCTCATAGCAGAGAGCTTAAGGACAACTAGGACAAAATATCATATATGTTGTCAGATGCAGTCTCTGAGTCAGATGTTTTTGATTAATTCTTTTCTCTGTCACAAGGGAGGGTTCAATCTGGAGGCGGGGGTGGTAAGGTGGGGTGGAGGATGTGTTGAAAGGACTGAAGTGTAAAGACAAAAGACAGCAGTAAAACATATTTTTTAAGAAGAGAAATGCAAATCAAAACAACCTCACACCCAGCAATCTGGCAAAGATGACAAAAGACAAAAATAGTCAGTGTTGTAGGGAATGTAGAAACCCTGTTTGTGGAGCAGTGAACTGATTCAACTATTCTGCCAAACAATGTGGATTTATGCAAACATATACATATGTGTGTGTGTACATATATATGTATGTATGTGTATATATGCATGCCTGCATATATGTATGTGTGTAATGTACACATATGCTTGTGTGTATATGTATATGTATATATACATATATAAATACACACATATACAATATACATATATATATATATATACAAACATACATATATATTAAAAAGTGTGTCCATACCCTTTGGCCCACATATCCCACAGCTAGGCATATATCCCAAAGACATTGAGGACAGAAAGAAAGGTCATATACATACCATAATATTCATAGAAGCCCTTTTATGGGAAGAAAGGATCTGAAAATAAAGTACTCATCAATTTGGGAATTGCTAAACAAACTATAAATATAATGGAATAGTAATGATCCATAAGAAAGGACTATGAGGAATTCAGAGAAACATGGGAAGACTTGTATGAACAGAAGCAGAGTAAAGTAAGGAAAAAACAACAGACACAATGACAACTACAATGGAAATGAAAAACAACAGTCAATGAAGCTGGATGAGATGTAATTTTAATGACTAACTTTGAATAAAGTATCCTTTCATTTTAATTCAGTAGTTGTTTTTTTTTCTTTGTTACAAGAGAAAGTTCTCAGGGAAAGATGAGATAGAAATAAGGTAGAGATAGAGGCAGAGATAGGTGGAAGTAGGAGGAAAGAGAAAGAGACACAGAGAGACAGAGAGACAGAGAGAGAGACAGAGAGACAGAGAGACAGAGAGAGAGACAGAGAGACAGAGAGGTGTGTGCAATTAGATGGTCTAGTGGGTATCACACCAGGCTGGGAATCAGGAAAACCTGAGTTCAAATATGACCTCAGATACTTACCAGCTGTGCGACCCTGGGCAAACCACTTAACCCTGTTTGCCTCAGTTTCCTCATCTATAAAATGAGGTGGAGAAGGAAATGACAAACCACTCTAGCATCCCTGCCAAGAAAATCCCAAAGGGGTCACAAAGAGTTGGACACAACTGAAATGATTCAATAACAACAAGAGGTAGAAGTAGACAGGTAGAGAGAGATAGGTAGAGGTAGAGAGATAGATGTAGTTATAGATGCCAATGGAGCTATAGATATATGTAGAAATAATGGTGACATAAAAGCAAAAGTTATTAGTAATGTTTTTAATGAACCTGGCCAAGCATGGAGGTACATGTCTATAGCCCCTGCTACTGGGGAGTCTGAGCTTGGTAGGTCACTAGAACTCAGGAGTTCTGAGCTTCAGTAGGTCTAAAGCTGATCAGGCATCTGCGCTGTCTGGCACTGATAGGCTGAACCCCCATAAGTGGGGAGCCACCAGGCTGTCTAAGGAGGAGTGAGCCAGACCAGGTTGGAGTATGTTCAAGCTTCCATGCCCATCAGCAGCCCAGTGCACTTCCAGCCATGGTGAGATAGGGATACCCAGTCTCAAAATAAATAAAAAAAAAAAAGACAAAAAGCAACCCTGATCTTCTAGGAAGAGGAAAAATAATTGCTCATTTTATATTAGCTAAAGTCAGGACCAGGTTAAGATCTATAGCACAAGTAGAGTGTCCCTTGTGGATGGCTCTGTATTTGATTTCTCTGTTAATTTATTTAATTGTTGACTCCCATGTCATATGAAAAGTCCTTAGCACCTTAGTGGTATTACAAAACAACTATTAGGTCCAGGTACTAAATAATGAGCACTGGTTCAATGGAAGCTATTCTGACATTCTAATATCCCTTAAAGACAACTGTTATGAATTAAGCAAACAAAACATTTAGTTGAGAAGTTATAAGACAGACAAAATACACTAATTTGATAAGACATATTGTTTTGAGTGTATCCCACCTGTGACATGAACTCATGCTGTAACCTTGAACAAGTCATTCATCTTTCTGAATCTCATTTCCCAATATGCAAAATGAGTCTAATAATATCCCCAAGTACCTACCTCTTGGGGATGTTGGGAAGCTCAAGAAAGGTAATGGATGTAACATACTTTGCAAAGCTTAGAGCACTTGAACTATAAATGCTAACCATTATTCTCACATAGATGGTAGAAATATACACATTGATGACATCACAGACCCATTTGAGTCAGGTATTATTACTGCATCTATCTTGGATAGACTCTGCAGATGGACAATGAACTGGGTCCAAAATTGAATTGTTGGAGGAAAGCAGGCTGTATTGCATTTGGGAAATTATTCAGTGCTTTTAATGACCCCAAGCTTTCCCCTGAAACAAAGGCCCATCTTTATAACATCAGTTTTCTTCCAGCGACGCTGTGTGGCTGATAGTCATGAATACCATAGTCTCAAAAGACTTAATGTTACAGTTCACCCAAAGGGCAATGGAGAGAGATGCATGTCTAGGCACATGTAGGCCTACTGTAGCATTTTACCATCCAAGCACTGAACAGAAAAAGTAGTGTAAAAATTATTCCCCAAGAAATGTATAGATGAAGATAGTGATGCATTGGTCATGTAGACAGAAAGTGGGACAACCAGCAGATAGCCCACAAAAGTCTGCCAAATGTTGGGCAGTCCCTCAAGGAGGTAATGGTCCAGGATCACATAGAATGAGAAAGTGGATGTATGGGGATCATTCAATCACAAATAATTTATCATAAAGAAAAAAACAATTAAATAGCCCCACTTTTGAGAATCTGACATTCTATCAGAAGAAACAACATGTAAACAAATAGGATAAGGACTGGATCCTTGATTTCACCAGTATACGGAGCTCCAGGATGAGAAAATTCTCTTTACCAATACCAATACCAAGATCAGCTCTGCAATCTGTAGTGTTAGAACATGGCCCAGAGCAGAGGTGACCAACACATGGCCCGCAACACTCCTGAGTGTAGGCCAAACCATACTAAAATGGAATTGAGAAATATTTAACAAAATTAATTAAAATTCAATAAAACATAGAAAACATTATATTTTAAAACAAGTCAATGGGTGACCCACAGGGATCCTGACGTACAAATTAATGGCCCCCATTTCTGTTTGAGTTTGACACTGGTGGCCAAGAGCACTGAGATATTAAGTGACTTGTTCATATCACACAGCCTCTATGTATCAGAGACAAGACTTGAACCAGGTCTTCTTTGGTCTAAGACTTTCAGTCTGTTTGTATTTATATACAAACTATATATCAAGTAAGTACAAGGTAATTTTGGGGTGGGGGGGTAAAGGGCACTAGCGACTAGGGGGATCAGGAAAGTTTCTTGTAAAAGGTGTCACTTGAGCAGAATTTTAAGAGGCAGAGGTGAGGAAGGAGTGCATTCCAGTCATGGTAGACATCTTGTCCTGACAAAGGAACAGAGATAGGAAACAGAGTGGAGTAAAAACCAGAAGGCTGATTTGGCTGAACCATAGAGTTGCAACAAAAGAATCAATATATAAAAAGTTGAAAAATTAAGGGCTCTCATCATTGGAGGGCTTACCCACATTGAGGAGATGACTGATCCAGTTTCTAAGTATGAGAAAAATCAATTTCACAAGTAAGAAAATGAAGAAAGTGAGGGGAGGGAGAAGGGAGGCAGGAAATCAACATGCCAGCAATTCTTGGAAGTAACTAACCTTCTCCACTGGTGACGTTAGCCAGACCATGGACCAATCCATGCTAGATTGTAATCATATATCCATACATGACACAAACACGTGAGCAAATGACTGAACCAGAAAGATTTCCTTTTTAACTTTGTTTTGTTAGGAGGAAGAAGGTAGATCATGTTGACTTATGGCTTTTTTTTTGTTCGTGTGTGATTTTAATAAGCTAACTAAATTTATCTAAATACTTATTTTTAAAAAATGTGGTTAAATATATTTTGAAAACCACGCCAAGAAATACAAGACCCATAAAATCTTAAAGCATATAAAATGACGGTTCTTTTTTCCTTAATCCACCACCACAAATATCAATTAAATGTAATTATATTAAATAGGTTCCCCTGAGAGCACATAAAGATTTGCCAGAGCACAAACAGCTGCTGAGGTGAACAATACACAATTTTCTTCACTGTAGAGATAAATACACGTTGTGTGCTCAAGAACGTAACGCTGCTCTACTTTATACACATATAGTTTCCTATCAATTTTCCAGCTACCAAAATGGCATAGACCCAACAAATACAAATCAAATATATGAGCTTTACTTTCTCTTTTCTTGGATGAGAGGGTAAATATTGCATTTTAACATTAATAACTGCCAATTAAAGGGCTATTAATCTGGGACAATAATAAATAAATGAGCTCTTTTAGAGGCAGAGGCTTAAAAAAAGGCACTTGTAAGTTTTGGAAAAAAAAAAAACCAAACCTCATTTAAACAACTTTTTTTAAAAAATTGAAAACAAATGTTTTGTTGAGTTTAGTATAAGAGAAAAAAAATAATTCCCAGGTAGGAAAGTGAATAGGTAGGAAAGGAATGAAAAGGTATATTTTGACTATTTTAGGAATTACCCGTAGTCAAGTGGAAAGGAATGCTGGCTTTAGAGCTGAAAGAGCAGAGATCATGCCTCATGACCATGGGCAAATCATTTGTACTCTCTGGGCCTCAGTTTCCTCCTCTGTGAAGTGACAGGAGAAAACTACATTGCCTCCAAGGTCCCTTCCAACTCAAAAGCTATTAGTTTATTCCTCTTCTACCGAGAAGGAGAAATGAGAAAAAGAGGTTTAAGTCATGAAAAGGACTCGATAAAGAACCATTGCCCTGCAGATAGTAGAATTCAAAAGCTCTATGACCCATTTCTTAGGAAATATTTTCTGAAGGGTAAAAGGAACAAAATATCATGTTCGTGTTCTTTTTTCATTAGGTGATATCCAAAGTAGGAATATCTCCTGTCAATCTCTTCTTTTTTTCCAGGAATGGAAATTTAATTCATTTCTTGGTGTCTTTGGAAAACCTTAGAAAATAATCAATTTAAAATTGAATATGATATGTCAAGCATTTTCAGTTTCTAGACTTTTTTAGGCAATAAAAATACATATAAAAACAGAATCTTGGAAACACAGCAATTTTCCTATTCTGATTGCTCATTGCCTAGTACAGAATGGACTTTAAAAATATATAACCCCTGGTGTAGCGAGATGATTCCAATTTCAGGTCATTAATGGACTACTCATACCAGAGTTTGTTGTCTTTGGCTAAATCCCTTAAATCTCTTTGGGCCTCAGTTTCCTCATACTGAAAGTTTTTTTTAAGGAAGAAAAAGAAGAGTTGAACCAGGTGATTTTTAAGATCGCTTTCATCTATAAAATTTGGTGATATTCTGATTTTTTTTAATGTTAAACCATATCAAATAATAAAATTGAACAGTAAAGCATTTATTGAACACTTACTACATTGCCAAGCCCTGAGCTAAGTGCTAGGAATACAAATAAAGCAAGACAGTTCTTGGTGACAAGGATCTCACATTCTCATTAGGAGAGATAACATAGATAGGGGAGTCCACCTGTAGGGCAAATGAAAAAGTCCAGTTGTCCTTAAGATTCTGTAGCAGAGGGGACAACATAGTCCAGAAGTCCTTATTATGCAACAAATATGGGAGAAAATCCTAACATGACCACAATATTAAAAAAATTAAAAATGTACACATTTTTGCCATTGTTTTTTAAAGAAAGATACTATGAAAATATCTCAATGATCAATACCATTTTTTCTTCTTGAGAGTTTCACTTTAGTCTTAGCCAGATAAGTCCTCTCAGCAAGAGCAATCACTGCATCTTATAATTTGTGATAATAAAGGAGGAGAGGAAAACCAAGAATAGTTTGATAGACACCATAGACATTTGGAAAGCAGATATTTCCAAGGGTTCAGAGAAAATATAGGTATGATCCCATGGACTCCAATTTATAAGAGAACAAGCCCAGGAAAGATAAAAAAAAACCCTCAACAATAAAACTTTTAAGGGAAAAGAAATAATTCTAATGAAAAGAAAAAAAGGAACTATTTAATGAAGGTACAAGAAATGTATCAACCCACTTAGATTTTAAAGACATAAACAAAAAGGAGACACAAAAGTGTCACAGGGTACTGTAAGAATGATGGCAACAATGCTAAAACTCACAAGCTGATGCTGACAAAGAATGCAAAAGACGTTATAGGTCCTTGAGCAAAAACTGGGTGACATCTTGTCAAGTATGTTGTTGTCAAAGGGATCTTCATTTACATATGAATTGGACTAGATGCCTCTGAATTCTCCCATAATTCTGTGATTAGAGAGAACCCCAGTACTGCCAGGAGAAAACATCTAGACTTGAAAAAGTCCCTTGTTTTAGGAGACAGTCTTACTTTGCTTATTAATCATAATGGTATCTAAGATGTATATAAAGTTATCAAAACACACTAGGCATATGTTATCTCATTAGATCTTCACAATAAATCTTTAGGGAAAATGCTATCATTATCCCATTTTACTCATAAAGAAACTAAGGCTAAGATGGTTAAAAACTAAGATTTCCCTGGGTCAAACACAGCTGACTAAGAGGCAGGATTTTAACCTAGACAATACTGACCCACAAATCAAAGCACTATTATTCCACACTGGCTACAATTAAGGAAGTCAGAAGTGCCTTAATCTAAGTCACTTGTAAACTGGTCACACCTTTTCTTCAACTTTGTTTCTTTCCCTCTCAATGCACCTATTTCTTTAGCCAAAATCTACCTCTGATGCCTCCTCACTGTGAAGAAATCATGCTACCTTCTTAAAGGCAATCCCATCAGAACATAAAGTATCCTGGCCAGACTATACTGTTGGAGGACCCCACAAGTTTGGAGGAATTCCTCACTGGTTGACTAGCGGGTGATGATAAAGTATTTTTTAGGCGCAACAACACACAAAGATCATCTTCTAGATGAAGAAATTGAAGAAATTAGGACAATAAATGGTTAATTGTGGGAATACAGTGAACCACACTGACTCCATCTTGTGACTCAATTTTGGAGCTAGCCCAGTTCCCTTTTTACTCAATTATGGATCTAGTCCAACTTCTGCCTTGTGAGAAAACTTTATTTAATGTGGGAATTGAGAGAAAACCATATTGAAGTGTTTGAACCAAGCCCTGCATGACTGGGAAGCAGGACCATCTCTACCTGCTGCTTAGAGACCCTTAACTAAGGACGTATCTTATTGCCCACCAGAAACCTAGTCAGATCCACAGATTAAAGCAAGGAGTTTTCTCACAATTGAATTGAAAACTGATCCCACATTGATCAATTAGTTATTATTTCCATGTTACTTTGATTGTTCACAGATGCTTGGTGGGGAGTGGGACATCTCCTTTTCTGATTTCAGGGAATTGTACCTGTCCACTCTCTCCCTCCCAGCTTCGAAAATCCCTCATATTTCATCTAATAAGAAATTGGATTACCTGATGTTGTATTGTTTCCTTTTAATTGATTAGTCTTACTTGATTATTTTTAATGTAAAAAAGTCCATCTCCTCCTATATTCGGGGTCCAGCCCTAAGCTAAGAAAGGGCTGGTCCTGATTTTTAGGGGGGCAATTGGCATGCATTGCTCAATAAATCAATATGTTCAGAAGATTGAACCTTTGTTTCCTCAGTCATGTCATTTTTTACCTGCCACATAGGACAAGAAAGAAGAGAGTTCCCTGCACAGATGAAGTCAGAAAGCCATAAAGTATGACTATTAAATTGAGGGTTTACCCACTTGAGAGATTCTTTTCTGCACAAGAGACCTAAGACAGGGAACTGAGAGAATCCCATTGAATCTGTGCTAAATGCATGACCCTCAATGCAGCATCTCATAACATTTAACAGAACGTGCTCTCTCCCAAACTACCAGGAGGGAAACTGGTTTTTGCCTGCATTTGATAGGTGTAATTGGCACATTCACAAGGTAAGAGAAGAGACATCTCTGTCGTGCCAAGTAACCTCTAAGAGGATATCCACAATCAGAGACCTTACCCCTGGAAACTGTTTTTTTTTTAATAGATTTAATGAGATTACTATGGTTGATCTCTTCCCTTTTTTCCTAATTAATGGTTTTTATTTCTCTTCTAAAAGCATCAGAATCATTTGCCAAAATACCCCCCCCACACAAACACACACACTGAATCATTGGAGAAAATCCCAGCCAACAAAGTGACCGTGCCTGACAATATATGTAATATTCTGCAACTATTGTCCTCCACCTCTATGAAGAAAAGGAAATTGCTCTTTCCCCTGGAACTAAAATTAATCATTACTCTTCATTTATTGATTAATTCAACAAAACTTCAGTAAGGCCCTTTTTTACATCCAAGTCATGCTGCGAGGTGCTTTGTTTGCTAGGGCATACAAAGATAAAAATGAAACTGTTCCTTCCTTCAAGGACCTTACATTCTCTTGAGAGAAAACAGCACTTACACATCAGTCAATAACCAAAATAAATACTAAGTAAAAACCAAAAAAGGACATGTTTTTGAGGGGGAGAGCAATTAACAACCAGAGTGAACAGCATAGGCCTTGTGTAGGAGGAAGCTTTTGAACATGGGGAGTTTGTTTTGCCGGGCTTTAAGTAGTTATAAGGAAGGTTTTATTTTTTAAGATTTTTATTGTTCAATTTAGGAGAGCAGTGGGAGGCAGAGATAACAAATGCTTGTGAAAATAAAGATTTTTTAAAGGAGGCAGTATTTAAGCTGAGCCTTGAAGGAATCTAGGTATTCTTAGAGGCAGAGGTAAGAAGAAAAACCATTCTGGGCATGAGGGACAGCCTGGACAAAGACTTGGAGGCAAGAGATAGATAGATGCCATGGACAGGAAATGGCAAGGAGGCCAATTTAAGTAGAACACAGAGTACATAAGGAGGCATAACATGAAATCAGTCCTTAAAGCTGGTTTGCAGCCAGATTGTAAAAGACCTTTAATGCCAAGCAGGGGAGTTTGCATTTTATCCGAGAAGCAAGAGTTACACAGTCTGGCCTGTGCATTAGTAATATCAGTTTGGCAGCTGTGTGGAGGATGGAATGGAGAGGGGAAAGATTAAAGTGAGGGAAAACAGTTAGGAGGCTGCAGTGGTCATCTGGATGAGAGATGAAAAAGACCTGAATAAAGATGATGGCTGTCTGGGAGGAGAAAGAACGGGACATGAGAAATGTCACAGAGGTAGTTGGGCAGCTAGGTGGTGCAGTGGACAGAGCACCAGCCTTGGAGTTAGGAGGACCTCAGTTCAAACAAACAAATACATATATGTGTATATATATATGCATATATATACACACATATATATACACACATATATATGTATATTATATACACACACACATATGTATGTATGTATATATGTGTGTATGTGTGTATGTGTATAGGTATAGGTATATGTGAGTGCATATATGTATATGTATAAAATGTGATCAACCCATTCTTATCATGGCTCCTCAATACTCTGACTGATGCATGGGGAAGGTGTTAGGACCCAGGCTCCCACGTACAGTTTAGTGCAGAGATAGGGCACCCCAGGGCAAGAGCAGATTTCAGCACATAGTCAGACCCTAGGAACCCTGTTTTCTGGAATCACTGCTAGGACTCCACATTCCTAAACACTAACTTCTCCCACACTAAAGCTCCCTGGGAAGCAGAGTTCCCAAGCTGCCAGACACTCTCTCACACACACCAGTCCCTTCTTGTATCCCCACACTGTTCTCCCTTCAGGAAGACCTGAATGTGAATCTGGCCTCACACACCTGCCAGTTATGGGGCTGTAGGAAAGTCACTCAATTTTTCAGTCTCATTTTCCTCATTTCTAAAATGGGAAGGATACTAGCATCCAACTTGCAGGATTGTTATGAGGATGGAATGAGAAAATACATGTAAAATCCTTTGCAAACTTGAAAGCATTATATAAGATGGCAGCTAGCATTTATGTACTATTTATATACTGCTTTAAAGTTTATAAAGCACTTTAGATGTCATCTCATTCAATCTTCACAACATCCCTGGGAGTTAGATGCTATTATTATCCTTATTCTGCAGGCAAGGAAACTGAGGCCCAGAGATATCAAGGGACTGGCCTGCTGTCACATAGCTAGTGAATGATGATGTAGGATTTGAACCCAGGTCTTCCTGACTCGAAGGTCAGAGCTCTACCTATTATGCCACTAGCCACTATATAAAGGTTAGCTACTATTAGCTATTATCCCCGTTATTATCCTCTGCTCTGATTTACTTTCCTCTTGTGAACACACTAACAGCTTTGAACACCAGGGAATGTGCTTAATAACATGCCTTCTCTAACACCAGCATCAGCATTGAACGTATGTTGTCATTCTCTTGAAGTCTACAGTATGCTTGGCAGCTGTGACTAGCTGTCTGTCTGCATAGCATAAGGTATACAGCTAAGCCCCCTTTTGCCAACATCTCTAGACTCCAACATTCAAGGCGCCTTCACAACTTGGCTCCATCTACTTTTCCAGCTTTGTTTCACACCGTTCCCCTTTGTGGGCTCTCTATGGTAGCCAAACTGGACCACATGTTCCCTGACTTTACCGAGCGCTTGCCAGGATTCTTAATGGGGAAGGGAATGAAGCCAGGCATGGCGTTCTTCATTCCCCAACTCAGGGACTTCACTGTCAGTGTGCATTCCACTCTCTCTCCCCCCACTTCCCCAGCCCACTGTGATCCCAAGGAGCTGAGGAAATTTAAAATAGCTTATCTTCACAAAATGGTAAGGGATCTCAGAGGAAAGGAGGGGGGAATTAGAGGCATTGTATCCCAAATGCATGGAGGCATTTCTACAGGCCTGAGAGATCCATCCTTCTCTGAAGGTTTTAATCTTTTATGACAGTATAATGTGGGATTGTTATCAGGGTGGGGGAAGGTAAGAAGTGTCCTGATCACACACAAATCGAGCCATGCACATACCAAGAAAAATACATATAATCATATTAAGACCATTTGCTTTCATATCTGTGCAGTTTATAGTGATATAAAGTTGACAGCTTCTAGGCATCGATTTCCCTAAGTAAGATCTCTGTATTTTTCCTGGACGTGATGTCCTATTTTCTCAGCCAGTAAATGACCTTTGGGAAATTCTTGGGGAATGACCAGTGCTTCAGGCCATCTTCTTCCTTGGTTAATGAATAAGTAGATGGCTCATCTTAAATTATGTTTCTATTTAATTAAAAAAAAAGTAAGAGTGCTATTCTAGCCCAGGGTCCAAACTTTTCCAACCCAAATTATTTGGAAGAGGGGACCATGACATTTGATAGCTCAAGTCCACACAAATAGGATAAAGCATTTAAGAGTGAGTAGTACATTTTGACAGTTTGCTTCTCACCTCCTTGGCATAAACCTTAGTGTTCATGACAAAAAGAATTGTAATGGGATTTCACTCCACAAAATTCAGAGATCTGACTCTTGGATCCCAAGAGATAATTTTAAGGCAACGTTAGTGCAAGTAGAAGTAGGATTGTATGCTTCTTGAAGGAAAGAATTCTTAGTATCCCCCCACTTTGTAGCCATCATTTAATATATTGATTCCTCGGCATAAAAAAAGATGTTCTTTTGTGAAGAGCACATTAAATGCAGGTTAGGGCCTGTTCTCTTCAATTAGGTCTTGATACAACCTTCAGGTTGAAAACTGGAGTCTAGTCTTGCCATTATGAGGTATCACATTTTAGTGTTGTTCTTTTTCCAATACAGGAGTTATATGAACTGGTTGATGAGTAACTTTTGTGTTAGAAACTCTGATGATGTAAAGGGTTCAAGGGGCACTTTGAGTTTTCTCGATTCTTTTAGTTCATAGTCGCCAGTAAGAAAACTTGAGAAAATATATGCATGGTATACATGGTTCTCTCTCTCTCTCTCTCTCTCTCTCTCTCTCTCTCTCTCTCTCTCTTTCCCTTTATCAAAGGAAGTGTAATGAGATGATGAGATATAACTTTCTCTCATTTTTTCTTTCATTCTTCGTGACTATCCCCAGCAGTCTATATATTTTCCCAGGGAAGGTGAAGATAATTCTCTAGGATGCAGGAAAGCTTTCATGCTGAGTATAATGTGTTACCTGCACTTTGAAGAAAACCATAGGTTTTAAGAGAGTGAGAAAAGAGCACATTGAAGGCATATTGGTCAGCTTATGTAAGACATCGGGGTGGGAGATGAAGGGCTGTGTATGGTAGGGAGAGGGAGAAAGGGGAAAATGGCCAATTAGCCACTTCTTATCTTATGCTCTCACATTGATCAGTCTTTCCCTTTTTTGATTCAGTCTTCCTAACTATCTCAAGAGCACTTTATGCTGTATGGAGGGGGCCATTTCAGTACAATCTTCAATAAACCAGTTAAACATTCCAGATAAACTACCTTTTAAATTTTTATTTATTTATTTTTAGTTTTCAACATTCACTTCCACAAGATTTTGAGTTTCAAATTTTCTCTCCATCTCATCCCTCCCCCCACCCCAAGACGGCATGCATTCTGAATACCCCTTCCCCTAATCTGCCCTCCCTTCCGTTTTTCCCCCCTTCTCTTATCCCCTTCCCCTTCAATTTTCCTGTAGGGCAGGATAGATTTCTATTCCCCATTTCCTGTATATCTTATTTCCCAGTTGCATGTGAAAATAATTTTTTTAACTTCTGTTTTTAAAATTTTGGGTTCCAAATTTTCTCTCTTCCTTCTTCCCCACCCACCCTCATTGAGAAGGCAAGCAACTTGATACAGGTTATACATGTGTAGTCATTCAAAACACTTCCATAGTAGTCATGTTGTGAAAAACTAAGTATGTTTTCCTTCATCCTATCCTGCCCCCCGTTTATTCCATTCTCTCTTTTGACCCTGTCCCTCCTCAGCAGTGTTTGCTTCTGATCCCCCCCCCCCCCCCCTCCCCCCCCCCCTTTTCACCCCTTTGCCCTTTTTTCCCCCCCCCCCCCCCATTTTCATGTAGGGTAAGATAGATTTCCATACCCAGTTAAGTGTGTATGTTATTCTCTCCTTAATCCAAATCCCATGAGAATAAGTTTCACTCAGTTCCTCTCACCTTCCCCTATTTCCCCTCCACTGTAAAAGCCTTTTCTTATCTGTTTTATGTGAGATAATTTACCCCATTCTACCTCTCCCTTTCTCCTTCTCTCCGTATAATCCTTTCTCATCCCTTAATTTTATTCCCCAGATATGAACCCTTCATCTTCAACTCGTCCTGTACCCTCTATCTGTCTGTCTATCTATCTATCTATCTATCTATCTATCTATTTACATACATATAATTTTTCCCTCCAACTACTCTAATACTGACAAAGTTCTCAGGAGTTACAAATATCATCTTTCAATGCAGTATGTAAACAGTTCAACCTTAATAACTCTCTTATGATTTCTCTTTCCTGTTTACCTCTTCATGTTCCACTTGAGTCTTGTATTTGAAAGTCAAATTTTCTATTCACCTCTGGTCTTTTCATCAAGAATCCTTGAAAGTCCTCTATTTCACTAAATGACCATTTTTCCCCCTGAAGGATTATACTCAGTTTTGCTGGGTAGGTGATTCTTGGTTGTAATCCTATCTCCTTTGCCCTCTGGAATATTATATTCCAAGCCCTGTGGTCCCTTAATGTAGAACCTGCTCAATCTTGTGTTATCCTGATTGTGTTTCCACAATACTTGAATTATTTCTTTCTGGCTGCTTGCAGTATTTTCTCCTTGACCTGGGAACTCTGGAATTTGGCTACAATATTCCTAGGAGTTTTCCTTTGGGGATCTCTTTCAGGAGGTGATCAGTGGATTCTTTCAATTTCTATTTTGCCCTCTAGTTCTGAAATATCAGGGCAGTTTTCCTTGATAATTTCTTGAAAGATGATGTCTAGGCTCTTTTTTTGATCATGGCTTTCAGATAGTCCAATAATTTTTAAATTCTCTCTCCTGAATGTATTTTCTAGGTCAGTTGTTTTTCCAATGAGGTATTACACATTGTTTTCTATTTTTTTCATTCTTTCGAGGTTGTTTTATGGTATCTTTATTTCTCATAAAGTCACTAGTTTCCAATTGCTCCATTCTAATTTTTAATGAAGTATTTTCTTCAGTAATCTTTTGGACTTCCTTTTCCATTTGGTCAATTTTGCTTTTTAAGGCATTCTTCTCCTCATTGGCTTTTTGGACCTCTTTTGCCATTTGGGTTGGGTTATTTTTTAAGGTGTTATTTCCTTCAGTATTTTTTTGGGTCTCTTTTAGCAAGCTGTTGACTTGTTTTTCATTATTTTCTTGCATCACTCTCAGTTTTTCCTCTACTTCTCTTACTTGCTTCTCACAATCCTTTTTGAGCTCTTCCATGGCCTAGGACCAATTCATATTTTTCTTAGAGGCTATGAATGTAGGAGGTTTGACTTTGTTGTTTTCTTCTGGTTGTATGTTTTGATCTTCTTTTCCACCAAAGTAATATTCTATAGTCTGGCTCTTCTTGCTTACTCCTGATCCCAGTCAATCACTTGAGGTATAAATTCTTTGTTAAGGTAGGGTCCTGCTTCCAGTGTGGAGAATGTACTGTCCCAAGCTTTGGGGGTTTGTACAGCTGTTTCCAAGATACTTCTAGGGACCTGTAAATTTTCAGTTCTCCCAAGGTGCTATGATAAGGGCAAGATGTTTGCTTCTTTCCTGGACTGCACTCTGGTCTATGAGTGAACATAAGCACTCTTTTCTGTATTGGAGCTGTGAGGAGGATTCTCTCTCCACGGCCACTACAAGCTCCACCAAGCCAGCACTCCTCCTCGCCCCAAGACCAACACCCAAAACTGTGACCCAGATCCAAGCATGGGCAAAACAAGGGAATTCTTCATCAGCAGAGAGATCCTTGCAATCCCCCTCTGATCAGCCACTCGATTCCCCATCAGTCTGTGGGCCAGAAGCTTAAGAGGCAGCCGCTGTCCTGGGGCCACACTCAGGGACTGGTCTGGGACCCCAAACTTCTCTCTCACCACAGACACAGACTTTTCCTACTGATCTGCTAAGTTGTCTTCGGTGTTCATAGGTTGAGAAGTCTGGAAACTGCCACAGCTGTCCATGATTCAGTCCTCTGAAGCCTGCTCCTGGTTCACTGAGGCCTGCGCACCCATGCCAAACTGCATTCCTCTCCCAGCCCGGCACGACATGCCTGTCCAATCAAACATCCAGGTTGTCTTGGGCTGGAAATTTGTTTCACTCTGTCTTTTTGTGGGTTCTGCTGCTTTAGAATTTGTTTAGAGCCATTTTTATAGGTATTTGGAGGGGTTTGAAGGAGAGCTCAAGCAAGTCACTGCTTTTACTCTGCCATCTTGGCTCTACCTCTAAACTATCTTTTTAAAAAATTAAAAACATAGATAAGCACTTTGACCAGAATCTTTGAGAAGACTTCTACCACTGAGAAAGAAATAAGAATCTATGCTTTCATGCCATGGAATTCATTTAGTATGACCCAAACTAGAGTGCCATTCTGCTCATAACTCAATAGCATATAAGCCCTAAGTAATTTCAATGCAATAGAATGTACTGGTGGCCTTAGGACTGCTTGTGCCCTCTTGAAACATCAGCTTTTCAGAGTATAAAATTAATTACCCAGGAAGAAGCCAGGTAGTTTATGGCAGAGTGACTTAGGTAAATGTCAATGAATTATCTGATCTGTTCCTAAAATTTAGGTGATTATAGGTACCTTGTGGAAATGTTGTTTTTTGTGGCCAGATCGCAGCTGACTCATGGCAAGATAATTGACTCAAATGGTAAACTATAGACTCACACATTGTATTCTGCTGGCTAGATAACAAAGTTTCCTGGGGTTCACTATGTTCTCTTCTTTCTCTCAAAATGCAGAAAATCAATTAAAAAGCATTGATAAGGGCAGCTAGGTGGTGCAGTGGATAGAGCACCAGCCCTGAAGTCAGGAGGACCTGAGTTCAAATCTGGCCTCAGACCAAACACTTGACACTTACTAGCTGTGTGACCCTGGGCAAGTCACTTAACCCCAATTGCCTAACAAAAAAAAAAAAAAAGCATTGATTGTCCAGGATTGTTAGAAAATAACTCTGGGGGGCGAAGCCAAGATGGCAGAGTAAAAGCAGTGATTTGCTTGAGCTTTCCACCAAACCCCTCCAAATACCTGTTAAAAATGGTTCTAAACAAATTCTAAAGCAGCAGAACCCACAAAAAGACAGAGTGAGACAAATTTCCAGCCCAAGACAACCTGGATGGTTGATCAGAAAGGTATATTGCGCAGGGCAGGGAGAGGAGCGCAGTTCAGCTTGGGCACACAGGCCACAGCAACCCTGGAGCAGACCTCAGAGGACTGATTCACAGGCAGCTGTGGCAGTTTCCAGACTTCTCAACCCACAAACGCCAAAGACAACTTGGAAGGTCAGTGGGAAAAGTCTGTGACTGAAGTAGGAGAGAGAAGATAGGTTTCAGCCACAAGTCTCAAGCGCGGGCTGCGGCTGCCTCCTGAGCTTCTGGCCCATAGACTGAGGGGGAATTGAGTGGCTGATCAGAGAGGGATCTCTTTGCCAGTGCTGAGGCAACAATCTCTTGCTTTTCCCATGCTTGAATCTGGGTCACAGTTCTGAGGGGCAGTCCTGGGGTGAGGAGGAGCAGTGGTGTGGTGGAGCTTGTTGTGGTGGTGGAGAGGAAACACCTCACCCCTTATCATAGCACCTTGGAAGAACTGAAAATTTTCAGGTCCCTAGAAGTGTCTCTGAAAACAGCTGTACAAACCCTCAAAGCTTGGGACAGTACATTCTCCACGTTGGAAGCAGACAAACCTTAACAAAGAGTTTAAAACTCAAGTAATTGGCTGGCATCATGAGCAAACCTCACAAAAAGAGTCAGACTATATTATCTTATTTTGATGACAAAGAAGATCAAAACATACAACCAGAAGAAGACAACAAAGTCAAAGCTCCTACATCCAAAGCCTCCAAGAAAAATATGAATCAGTCCCAGGCCTTGGAAGAGATCAAAAGGGATTTTGAGAAGTAAGAAAGAGAAGTAGAGGAAAAACTGGAAAAAGAAATGACAGTGATGCAAGAAAATCATGAAAAACAAGTCAACAGCTTGCTAAAGAAGACCCAAAAAAATACTGAAGAAAATAACACTTAAAAAAAAAGTAAAATTGGCCAAATGGAAAAGGAAGTCCAAAAGATTACTGAAGAAAATACTTCCTTAAAAATTAGAATAGAGCAATTGGAAGCCAGTGACTTTATGAGGAGGGACAGGGTCAAAAGAAAGATTAGAATAAATGAGGTGGAGGGATAGGATTAAGGGAAATAGAGTTACTTTTTCACAGCATGTCTACAATGGAAGTGTTTTGCATAACTGCACATGTATAACCTATATTGAGTTGCTTACCTTTTCAATGAGGGTGGGTAGGGAGGGAGGAAGGGAGAAAATTTGGAACTCAAAATCTTGTGGAAGTAAATTTTGAAAACTAAAAATAAATAAATTTATTAATAAAAATATCTTAAAAAAGAAAATAGCTCTGATGTTAATCCCTTGCTCAGGAAAACTAAATGTTTAACACCCTTTCCGAGTGTTATCCTTGTACCTACCACAATTGCTGATGATTACATCCCCTTAACCCAAAAACCCAGTTTAACATGGTATGAACTAGCCTGCTACTTTCTGTCTTTTTTTTTTTCCAGGTAATTATAATCTAGGTAAGAAAAGTGTACCATCATAGTTTCTGGCCACTAAGAGGAACTGGGTATGCAGCTAGCAGGCCCTGACACGTTGAAACAAGTTGCTAGTAATGCAACTAAAGAAACAACAAATTTGTTGTGCTCCTAATCACAATATGACTCAGGCTGGACCACTGTTCTTCCCCTATTTGTCAGAACAGTCAGGAACTGAGTAAAGGAAGGATGAGATACTAAGTTTGGGAAATCAGGGAATTAAACAGCTTTTGAACTCACTACACATATGAGTCTACATCACTTCCAGTCAAACCCTGCTCACCAGGGTTTTCCTACCCTTCCCCTACTCTCCCTTTCCCCTTCCTATCTCTTCTCTTCTCCTTCTCTTCACCTCTCTCCCTTCTGTCTTCCCTTTCTTCCCCCTCCTCTTCTCTTCCTTTCCATCCCTTTCCCCTCCTCTTCCCTCTTTTTCCCTTCTCTTCCTTCTCTTCCCCCTCCTCTTCCTTTCCCTTCTTTCTCTTCTCTTTCTCCTCTCCCCCTTCCCTTCTCCCTTCCTTCTCTTCTCTTTCCTCTTCCCTTTCTTCCCTTCCTCTCCTTTTCAAAAGACAATTGCAGTGCAATAAGAGTATCTGGGCAAATGGTCAAACAGAAAGAAATTAAACTGCACCAGCCTTACAAGAAATGTCCCCATTAAAAATCAGGTCAATCCACAGAACCCCTCTGACTAGGATTATGATGGGAAAATAATCCTGATGTAAATCCTTGGCTCAGGAAAAGTGACTCATTTAAAACTCCATCTGAATATTATCCTTTTATCTACCACAAATGCTAATGATTTTATTCCCTTTGACTCAAAAAACCAGCTTGACATAGGATGAACTAGCCTGCCACCTTCTGTAATTTTTTTGGGGGGGGCAAGTTCAAACCCATCCTGCTGCCTTTTATAACTGTTCTGATAACGCGGGTATTGAGGTAGGAAAAGGGCACTTGCAATGAAATATGTATTATCCTGCTTAATAATGTGCTGAGGCTAACAAGTTAAGGATATGCTGAGTTTGAATGTTAAAAATAATTGCTGAGTCTTCAGAGCTAAGAATAATGTGTTGAGTTTTATGCTGGACCAGACCACAGGGTGAAAGATGGGGTCTTTTCCCTGTAGAGAAAAGTCAGCCGCCTAAACAACTGGCCAAAGGAGGAACCCAAAGAGGAAAACAGATATTCCAGAGACCACAGGGACAAAGCACCTGTGCACCAGGATGAGGGAGGAGGAAGCCACAAGCGCAGCGAGCCAAATGTCAGCAGCAATCCAACAACGTGGAATAATTAACCCGGGAATCATCTAAATCAAGGCAGTGATACGTAGATGTACCGTGGCAGCACAGTCGGATCACAAATTGAGAATGTGAAGAGGCACGCAAATGGCATTTTAAAAATGTCTAAGAGGGAATTCCTGGGAGACTAGTACAAGTGACACTTGGGTGGGGGAGGAATCAGGAAAGGGTTAAAGTGGATACAAAAGATTCAGAATCTGGAGAGACAGGAGCAGGACTCAGGCGATTCTATGCAGCAAGCCTATCCTATCACCCCCGTCCTCCCCACACACACCTTTCTGCTATGGACTCCTGCGGATATATGGGATAAGACAGTGGAAAGTGCTGAAATAGCATGCACAGAAAGCGCCCCCCTCCCTTGTTTTAAGCTGGAGCTCTGTAAGCTCATTGAAATACTAGGAGAAATTCAAGTTTTCCCAAAGTCGTCCTACAACCTTAGGAGGCCATGCCTTATTTCTCCAATGGAGATGGTTTCCCGTATTTGCTTATTTCAAAGACTTCTCTGGGATAGCAAAGCTGAACAGTTATGCAGGGCATCGATTAAGCTGGGTCATATTTACCAGTGCAGCTCCAATACGCAGGCGTTCTTAGTTCCTTTTGTATCATAAATACCCTTAGCAGTCTATGTGAAGCCTATGGACACCTCAGAATAATGTTTTTAAGTGAATAAAACAAAATATATAAGATTACAAGGAAGCCAATTATATTAAAATACAGTTACCAAAATATTTTGAAAGCAAGTTCATAATCCTCAGGTTAAGAACTCTTGCTAAAAAAAAACAAAAAAACAAAAAAAACGCACTCCAGTTTGCCAATGCTCTTTCTAAATAACAACAATGATGTTGATGTAATAATGATAACAATAATAAATAATAATAATCCTTGAGAGCAGGGATTATCTTTTGCCTTTCTTTATAGCCCCAGTGCTTAGCACATAGGAGGTACTTAATAAATGTTTACTGACTAAATTGTTGTAGCCTGAACTGAGACCAACATTTCAAAAATAGCCTGCCCAGGAAAGAGAATGGTGGGACTGTCCCCTCCAGACACTGTGAATCTCTTAATGAAGCCTAGATAATCAAATCTGATTTTACACCTGCTAGGTAACAGTGCTCATTCAGTGAACTTTTAGTTCAAAACATTCTTTTCCTACTTATTTTTTTTTTATAGTCATGCACAGCCATGCTTTCTCTGGATTGTATTTACACAGTTAATTTTTTTTTTTAAGTCTGGCTTTACACTAAAGATAAAATATGGGATGGCTGTCTGCTTTACAAAACGAATTCATGCTAGATCATTGAAGCTAACCTAGGGAGTTTAAAATATGATTCAATTTATATACAACATTTTCAGAAACATATTTATGACCTATTCATCACAAATGCCTGTAGGAGAGATTAACACAGCAATAATTCTCTGGAAAAAGCGAACAACATTTTGGATAGGGCTGGTGCTGAGTAAAAGCAACTTCATGGACATTTGGGGCATGCTGTGTCCTTCTCCCCTGGCACCACAGGGAGCTGACTCTACATTTTTCTTGTGGAATGGGAGAAAGCTGCCTTATTGCAGAAGGGAAATAGTTGCAGTTCAAATTGTCCATCACCACTGGAATGAGCATCTTCTGTCATGAGTCCAACTCACAGAGGAATATTGGCTCCAAGGAAGCACATCATAACCGACATTTATCTTAAAATAAACAATGTGATTGTAAAAGAACATTTTTATGGATCTGGTAAGTGATTCCTGCTTGGTCTCACAGGTGTATGCCCTGTACTTTTTCTTTTGTGGAGGAAACTGTAATATCCTCTTCTTAACACCAGCAAATCTCCTGTCCCAGTGAGCGCATTAAATGCTTCTCTAATTTCCAAGGCTTAGCTAGGAGATCTGTAAAAACAACTACATATTTCACACAGACTCTCTCTTAATCATATTGACTGAATCTCCCTGAAAAGACACATTCTTATGAGGAAGTCATGCCATTACAGAGGCAGAGATGAGAAATTTCCTTGTTTTTGCCATGGAATATTCCCAATTCTACTAAATAATGACTCCATCACCATCCCCAGATAGTAGGCAGTGTGGCTGAGGGAAAGGATACTGGATATGGAATCAGGGGACTTTGGTTCAAATCCCAGTTCTACCACTTTGTAACTGTATCAACTTAGAAGCCTCAGTTAGCCTCACTATGCTTCATTTTCTCTTGTGCAAAATATCAGGATTGTATGAGATGGCAGCTAGATGGTGCAGTGGATAGAGTGTTGAACCTGGAGTCAGGAAGACCTGAGTTCAAATCTTATCTCAGACATTTATTAGCAGTATGACCCTGGGCAAGTTATTCAATCCCTCCATTTCCTCAATCATAAACTTGGGATAATAACAATACCTATCTCACAGGACTGTGGTGAGGATCAAATGAGATAATCTTTGTAAAGTGTTTAGGCAAAGAACATGGCACATAGCTGGCTACAGTGGTCATCAACAAAATGACTAGGATAGAAGGAAATAAAAATCTCTCATTTCCCTTTCCTGAAAAATCACCAGTGATGCCTCAGAGTCCAAAGACCCTGTTGCTTTCAGAGTAGCTATGAAATGCCACCATTAGATCAGTGCTCAAAGGACCTGCCTGGCTATTTGTCTACACCATGAGCTCTATTAATGGGCCATGCCAGCAGGTTCCCTATACCTGTAGAAGAAGAAAGAAAATGAATTCCCACTACTGACTGGCCAGGTAATATACAGAAGGTAGTAATCACTGCTTGCTGAAGAGGCAAAGCTTTTGTATGGGCAGTGTCCATTTTTAACTTTTTATGGCAGACTCTGATAAGGGCAGTGATTCATGGAAACAACATGAAAAAATTGGTGGAGCTGAGACTCATGGGTATACAATCCAATGCTAAACATGCCCACCATCTCAATGGCAAAGGAATACTACTGCCTGTCATCTTCTCCTCTCAAAATGTTCTCCTTGGGACACTCTGTTGTGATTTTTCTTCCCTTTAAAATTGTTCCCTGTATTCAACAGCCAAGAAAGAATTTTTTAAAAAGATGGGAGACTGTGATATAGTAGAAAGAGTGTTTGACTTATAATCAGGAATGATCTGAGATTGAATCCTGCTTCCCAAGACTCACTAACTGCTTGACTATGGTGACCACTTAACTTTTCTATGCCTCAGTTTCCTCACCTGTGAATTTGAGAATAATAGTACCTTTACTATCAACTTCACAAAGTTATGAGGATATTATCATGTAAGTGAAATGCTTAGTTAACCTTAAAGTGATTATATGTCAACTTTCATTCAACTTGCATTCAACATTCATGTCAATTTTCATGATGAAAAGAATCAAGATAGTCCTGTTCTCAAAATCCTCCCAAATAAAGTCTTTAGAGATGCTGTTGAATATTTACACACCACCATGGCTACCTTTGAAAAATTTTATTAATGGAATTATTTAGAAATCTCTTCTTACTATAGAGAAATTTGTCTAGACAAAAGGAGGGCATTGGTTCAGATTCTACTGGACATTTTTTTACCAATCATAACAAAATATTTTATTTCATAATGACTCTGGCTATAATAGTAGCTTAGTATAATAATTTAAAACACCAATTCCTAAAGAACAAACCTGCAGGTGTAGTTGCAGCAAGCAGAAGGGCTTCAACTGAAAAAACAATTGTGTTTTCTTTTTTAATATTAATTTATTTTTAATTTTCAACATTCACTTCTATAAGCTTTTGAGTTTTAAATTTTCTCCCCCTCCCTCTCCATCTCCCTCTCCAAGACAGCATGCAGTCTGATATAGGCTCTACATATGCATTCATATTAAACATATTTTCACATTAGTCATGACGTAAAGAAGAATTAGAATCAATAAGAGCAACCACAAGAAAGAAGAAACAAACAAAACAGAAGAAAAAAAGAGCAAATAGTATGCTTTGATCTGCAATCAAACTCCATAATTCTTTCTCTGGATGTGGATAGCATTTTTCATTATGAGACTTTTGGAGATGTCTTAGATCCTTGCATTGCTGAGAAGAGCTAAGTCTATCAAAGTTAGTCATCACACAATGTGGCTATTACTGTGTATAATGTTCCCTGGTTCTGCTCTCTTCACTCAGCATCAGTCCATACAAGTCTTTCCAGGTTTTTCTGAAGTCTGCTTGCTCATCATTTCTTATGCAGCAATAATATTCCATTACATTCATATACCATAACTTGTTTAGCCATTCCCCAATTGATGAGCATCCCCTCAATTTCCAATTCTTTGCCACCATAGAAAGAGCTGCTATAAATATTTTTGTACAAGTGGGTCCTTTTCCCATTTTTATTATCTCTTTGGGATACAGCCCTAGAAGTGCTATTGCTGGGTCATAGGATATACATATTTTTATAGCCCTTTGGGCATAGTTCTAAATTAATCAGTTCACAACTCCACCAACATTTATCATTTTCCCATTTTGTCATGTTAGCCAACCTGATAGGTGTGATGTTGTTTTGATTTACATTTTTCTAATCAATACTGATTTAGAGCATTTTTTCATATGACTATAGATAGTTTTGATTGCTTCATCTGAAAATTGCCTGGTCATATCCTTTGACAATTTCTCAATTGGAGAATGATTTTGTGTTCTTATAAATTTAACTTAGTTCTCTATATATCTTAGAAACGAGACCATTATCAGAGACACTGGTTGTAAAAATTCTTTCCCAGTTTTCTACTTCCCTCTTAATCTTGGTTGCATTGGCTTTGTGCAAAAACTTTTCAATTTAATGTAATCGTAATCATCGATTTTGCATTTCATAATGTTATCTCTTGTTATCTTCTGTTCTCCATAGATTTGATAGGTAAACTATTCCTTGCTCTCCCACTTTGCTTATAGTAGCAGCCTTTATATCTAAATCATGTACCCATTCTGACTTTATTTTGGCATAGGGCATAAGATTTTGGCTTGTGCCTAGTTTCTGCTAAACTCTTTTCCAGTTTTCCCACCAGTTTTTGTCAAATAGTGAATTCTTATTACAGAGGCTGGGGTCTTTGAGTTTGTCAAACTGTAGATTACCAAAGTCATTGACTACTGTGTCTTGTGTACCCAACCTATTTCACTGATGCACCACTCTATTTCTTAACCAGTACTAAGTAGCTTTGATAATTGCTGTTTTATAATGCGATTTAAGATCTAATATGGCTTCCCTAGCATTTCTTTTCATTAGTTCCCTTGATATTCTGAACCTTTTGTTCTTCCAGATGAATCTTGTTATTTTTTCTAGCTCTATAAAATAATTTTTGGTAGTTTGATTGGTATGGCACTGATATAAGTAAATTAACTTAGGTAGAGTTGTCATTTTTATTATATTAGCTCAGCCTACCCATGAGCAACTGATGTTTTTCTAATTATTTAGATCTGACTTTATGTGTAGAAAGTGTTTTGTAATTGTGTTCATATAGTTCCTGGGTTTGTTTCAGGAGGTAGACTCCTAAGTATCTTATAATGTCTACAGTAACTTTAAATGGAATTTCTCTTTCTATCTTTCGCTGTTGGAGTTTGTTGGTAATATGTAGAAATGTCAATGATTTATGTGGGTTTATTTTAAATCCTGCAACTTTGCTAAAGTTGTTCATTATTTCAAGTAGTTATTTGCTTGATTCTCTAGGATTCTCTAAGTATACTGTCATATCATCTGCAAAGAGTAATTGCTTTGTTTCTTTGCCTATTCTAATACCTTCAATTTATTTTCTTCTCTAATTGCTAAAGCTAATGTTTCTAGTAGCGTATTGAACACCAGCAGTGATAATGGACATCCTTGTTTCACCCCTGATCTTATTGGAAATGCTTCTAGATTATTCCCATTACATATGATGCTTGCTGAAGGTTTTAGGTAGATACTACTTATCATTTTAAGGAAGACTCCATTTATTCCTATGCTCTCCAGTGTTTTCAATAGGAATGGGTGTTGTATTTTGTCAAAAGCTTTTTCTGCATCTATTGAGATGATCATGTGGTTTCTGTTAGTTTTGTTGTTGATATGATCAATTATTCTGATAGTTTTCCTAATATTGAACCAGACATGTATTCCTGGCATAACTTCCTGGTCATAGTGTATTATCTCATGATAAGTTGCTGTAATCTTTTTGCTAATATTTTGCTTAAAATGTTTGCATCTATGTTCATTAGGGAAATTGGTCTACAATTTTCTTTCTCTGTTTTGATTCTTCCTGGTTTAGGTATCAGCACCATATTTGTAGCAAAAAAATTTTTGTGGGGCAGCTAGATGGCACAGTGGATAGAGCACTGGCCCTGGATTCAGGAGGACCTGAGTTCAAATCCGGCCTCAGGCACATAACACTTACTAGCTGTGTGACCCAGGTCAAGTCACTTAACCCCATTGCCTAGCCAAAAACAAAAACAAAAAACAAAACAAAAACAAAAAAAAGAATTTGGTAAGACTCCTTCTTCACCTATTTTCCCCAATAGTCAATATAGTATTGGAATTACTTGTTCTTTAAATGTTTGATAGAATTCACTTGTAAATCTATCTGGCCCTGGAGATTTTTTCCTAGGGAGTTCATTCATGGGTTGTTCAAATTCTTTTTCTGAAATGGAATTAAGTATTTTATTTCCTCTACTGTTAATCTGGGCAGTTTATATTTTTGTAAATATTCATACATTTCACTAAGATTGTCAAATTCATTGGCATGCATTTGGGCAAAATAGCTCCTAATTATTGTTTCAATTTCCTCTTCATTGGTAGTGAATTCACCCTTTTCATTTTTGATACTAGTAGTTTGGTTTTCTTCTTTCTTTTTTTAAAATTAAATTAGCTAAAAGTTTGTATATTTTATTGTTCTTTCCCCATAAAACCAGCTCTTAGTTTTATTTATTAGTTCAATAGCTTTCTTAATTTCAATTTTATTTATTTCTCCTTTGGTTTTCAACATTTCTAATGTGGTATTTAATTGGAGATTTTTAATTTGTTCTTTTTCTGTTTTGTTTTTCATTGCATGTCTAATTCATTGATCTCCTCTTTCTCCATTTTATTCATGTAAGCATTTAGAGATATAAAGCTTCCCTTAAGAACTGCTTTTGCTGCATCTCATAAGTTTTGGTATGTTGTCTCATTATTGTCATTCTCTTGGATGAAGTTATTGTTTCAATGATTTGTTGTTTGAGCCACTCATCTTTTAGGATTAGATTATTTAGTTTCTGGAGCAGCTAGGTGGCACAGTAGATAGAGCACCAGCCCTGAAGTCATGAGGACCTGAGTTTAAATCCAGCCTCAGACCAAACATTTAACACTTACTAGCTGTGTGACCCTGGGTAAGTCACTTAATCCCAATTGTCTAAAAAAAAGATTATTTAGTTTCCAATAAATTTTAGTCTATCTTTCCATGGCCATTTATTATACATAATTTCTATTATGTCATGATCTGAAAAGGATGTATTTAATATTTCTGTCTTTCTGCATTGGATTGTGAGGTTTTTATGCCCTAGTACATGGTCAATTTTTGTGTATGTGCCATGTACTCCCAAGAAAAAAGTATATTCCTTTCTATCCTCATTCAGTTTTCTCTAGAGGTCTACTATATCTAATTTTTCTAAAATTCTATTCACCTCCTTAACTGCTTTCTTGTTTATTTTGTGATTAGATTTTTCTAGTTCAGAGATCGGGAGGTTGAGGTCCCCCATTAGTATAGTTTTGCTGTCTATTTCTTCCTGTAACTCCCTGAACTTCTCCTCTAAGAATCTGGATGCTATACCATTTGGTGCATATATGTTTAGTAATGATATTACTTTATTGTCTATGGTTCCCTTTAGCAGAATGTAGTTTCCTTCCTTATCTCTTTTAATAAAATCTATTATTGCTTTTGCTTTGTCTGAGATCAAGATTGCTGCCTCTCCTTTTTTACTTCAGTTGAAGCACAATATATTCTACTCCATCCTTCTACCTTTACCCTGTGTATATCCCTCTGTTTCAAATGTATTTCTTGTAAACAACATATTGCAGGATTATAGTTTTTAATCCATTCTACTATCCACTTCTGTTTTATGGGAGAGTTCATCCCATTCACATTTACAGTTTTGATTACTATCTGTATCTTTCTCTCCATCCTATTCTTCTTCCACCGTTTATGATTTTCTTTCTCCTTTTCTCCCTTTCCCTTCTTACTAGAGTTTTGTTTTTGACCTCCACCTCCCTCAATCTGCCTTCCTTCTATCAGCTGCCTCCTTTTCTTTCACTTTTCCCTTACTACTTCTTCCCTCCTTTCTATCCACTTTCCCTTTGCTTTCCCCTTTCCTCTCCTATTGCCTATATGGCAAGTTAAATTTCTATACCTAACTGAGTATATTATTCCCTCTTTGAGCCAAATATGATGAGAGTAAAGTTCAAACAATGTTCATCTCCCTCCCTTCTTTCCCTTTACTGTAATATATCTTTGTGCCTCTTCATGTGATATAATTTACCCTTTCCTGCTTCCTCCTTTCCTTTTCTCCCATTAAATTCCTTTTCTCCATTTCATCATTTTTTTATCATAACATCAAAATCAACTTAAATTTCATTCCCTCTATCTATGTATATCCCTTCATAATGTCCTTATAAAGATACAGTTCTCAAGAGTTATAAGTATCATCTTGCCACGTAGGGTTGTAAACAGTTTACCCATATTGAATAACATGGTTTTTTTTTTCCCTTTCCTGTTTACCTTTTTATGCCTCTCTTGAGTCTTGTATTTGAAGATCAAATTTTCCATTGAGCTCTGGTCTTTTCATCAGGAAAATCTATAAGTGCCCCATTTCATTGAATGTTCATCTCCTCCCCTGAAAGATTATGCCCAGTTTTGCTGGGTAGTTGATCCTTGGTTGTAATCCAAGCTCCTTTGCCTTACAGAATATCATATTCCAAGCCCTCTGATCTTTTAATGTATAAGCTGCAAGGTCCTGCGTAATCCTGACTGTAGTTCCATGATATCTGAATTGTTTGTTTCTGGTTGCTTGCAGGATTTTCTCCTTGACCTGATAATTCTGGAATTTGGCTACAAAATTCCTTGGCGTTTTCAATTTGAGATCTCTTTCAGGAGGTGGATTCTTTTGATGACTATTTTACCCTCTGGTTCTAGGACCTTAGGGCAGTTTTCCTTGATGATCTCCTGAAAGATGCTTTCTAGGCTCTTGTTTCACCATGGCTTTCAGGTAGACCAATAATTCTTAAGTTATTTCTCCTGGATCTATTTTCCAGGTCAGTTGTTTTTCAAACCAGGAATGTTACATTTTCTCCTATTCTTTCTTTTTTTTTCTTTTTTGTTTGACTGATTCTTGATGTTTCATAGAGTCATTAGCTTCCAATTTTCCAATTCTAATTTTTAATGAATTGTTTTCTTCAGTTAGCTTTTATACTTCCTTTTCCATTTGGCCCATTTTACTTTTTAGGGAGTTGTTTTCTTCAGTGTACTTTTTTTTTTACCATTTTAAAAATGGATTGTTTAATGTTTCTTCTACCTCCCCTATTTGACTGTTAAAATCCTTCTTCAGCTCTTCCAAGAAGGTTTTTGGGGGTTGAGACCAGTTGAATTTGTGTTTTGACCTTCTCTGTCACCAAGATACTTTTCTATGGTCATTGTTTTTCTGTTTCTATGTTGTTTCTTGCTCATTTTGTTTGCATTTTTTCTGGCTTTTAAAGCTCATCTCTGTTTCTGGGGCACAGGGGGCACTGTCCCAGGCTTCTT
The DNA here is from genome assembly GCF_900497805.2 of Vombatus ursinus. Lineage (NCBI taxonomy): Eukaryota > Metazoa > Chordata > Mammalia > Diprotodontia > Vombatidae > Vombatus > Vombatus ursinus. Next base: position 15,193,773 of record NW_020954562.1, on the reverse strand, counting down.
GTGCTGGGGGCTAGGGACCTGGCTACTGGTTTGCTGAGGTGGCGCTTGCCACTAGCTTGCCAGGATACCTCCCTTCCTGTACTAGTCCCCTTTAGCCACAGCAAAAGAGATCTTTCCTATTAATCCACCTAGCCTCAAGAACTAAAAAACTGCAGTATCTAGTCTTTCTGCTGATTCTACTACTTCAGGATTTTTCCTGGGGCAATAGTCTCTGGATTTTTCAAGGTCAGTAAGGGAGGGTGAGAGTTACTTACTGCTAACTCCACCATCTTGGTCCCTGGAAGTCAAAATAGGTGACTTTCAAACATTCAGTCTGTGGGCTAATAGCTCCAGGAGCAACCACTGCCACTGCTACCACTACTGTCACTGCTAAGGCTGCTGATTCAGTCATTCCCAAGGCCTGTTCCTTGTTTGCTGGGGCCAAGGCTGTATTCCACACCCTACAGCCCCACACTAGACTGGGCTTCTCTTTCACCCAGTTCTGACAGACCCCTCCTGCTGACCTTCTAAGTTGTCTCTGGAGTCTATGGGCTGAGAAGACTGGAACCCACCACTCCTGCTGGTGATTCAGTCCCCAAAGCCTGCTCCAGCTTTGCTTATGCCAGGTCTGCCTCTGCACCCTGTGTGCTAGATGCTCCTCTCTTAGGCCGGTGCAATAGACCTTTCCTGTTGACCTTCCAGGTTGTCTTGGGCTGGAAATCTGCCTCACTCTGTCTCTTTATGGGTTCTGCCACTCTATAATTTGTCCAGAGTCACTTTTTAGAGGTATTTGAAGAAATTTGGGGGACAGCTCAGGTGAGTCCCTGCTTCCACTCTGCCATCTTGAATTTGCCTCCCTCCTGGACTTTCAAAAGTACAAACCAAGCAAATTACTTGTCCAAGTCATTTCTAAATTCCAAGAAACCAAGCAAAATTACTAAATACTTATGCTACCTAGAAGAGTAGTTATTAGCCAGTCTGATTTATGATTGAGTATAGTAACTGCATTTTTATATGTTTCAGGTGTCTTAACTATCCCATGGAATCTCAGTGTTAAAGAACACTTTAGGTAAAAGCAGTGATTTGCTTGAGCTGTTCCCAAAACCCCTTCAAATACCTGTAAAAATGACTAAACAAATTCTAGAACAGGAGAACCCACAAAAAGAAAGAGTGAAACAAATTTCCAGCCTGCGACAACCTGGATGGTTGACAGAAAAGGTCTATTGTTCCAGGCTGGCGGACGAGCACAGTTCAACGTGGGCCACACAGGCAAATATGGGGCCCCAGTGAACCTGGAACAGGCCTCAGGAGACTGAATCACTGACAGACTTGTCAACCCACAAACACCAAATACAACTCAGAAGGTCAGTAGGAAAGGTCTGTTGGACCTGGCTGACAGAGAGGCATGGTCTGGCCCCAGTCCTGGCACAGCCCTCGGGAGGTGGCTACTTCCAGAGCTCTCAGCCCACAGATGGAGGAGGGATTGAGCAGCTGATCAGAGTGGGATTGCAGGGGTCTCTTTGCTGGCACTGAGGCAGGATTCTATTGCTTTGCATGTGCTTGGATCTGGGTCACAGTCCTGGGTGGCAATGCTGTGGTGAGGAGGAGCACTAGTGTGGTGGAACTTGTGGCAGTGATAGAGAGGGAATCCTCTTCACAGTTCCAAGGCAGAAGAGTGCTTTTGGTCACTCATAGACCAGAACATAAGTCAGGAAAGTAGTAAACACCTCTCCTTTGATCATACCACCTTGGAAGAACCAAAAATTTACAGGTCCCTAGAAGTATCTCTGAAAATAGCTACACAAAATCCCTGAAGCTTGGGATAATACACCCTCCACACTGGAATCAGAGCCCTACTTTAACAAAGAGTTAAGAAGTCAAGTAATTGCCTGGGAACATGAGCAAACAGCAGGAAAAAACCCTCAGACTATAGAATCTTACTTTGGTGACAAGGAAGGTCAAAACATACAACCAGAAGAAGTCAGCCAAGTCAAAGCTCCTACATCCAAAGCCTCCAAGAAAAATATGATATGGTCTCAGGCCATGGAAGAACTAAAAAAGGATTTTGAAAAGCAAGTAAGAGAAGTAGAGGAAAATTTGGGAAGAGAAATGAGATTGATGCAAGAAAATAATGAAAAAATGAGTCAACAGCTTGCTAAAGGAGACACCTCCCAAAAAAATGCTAAAGAAAATAACACCTTAAAAAATAGACTAACCCAGGGGCAGCTAAGTTGCACAGTGGTTAGAGCACTGGCCCTGGAGTCAGGAGGACCTAAATTCAAGTCTGACCTCAGACACATAACACTCACTAGCTGTGTGACTGGGCAAAGTCACTTAACCCCAATTGCCTCACACACACACACACACACACACACACACACACACAAATTGACTAACCCAAATGGCAAAAGAGATCCAAAAAGCCAATGAGAAGAAGGATGCCTTAAAAAGCAGAATTGGCCAAATGCAAAAGGATGTACAAAAGCTCACTGAAGAAAATAATTCCTTAAAAATTAGAATGAAACAAATGGAAGCTAATGACTCCATGAGAAATCAAGAAATTATAGAACAAAACAAAAAGAATGAAAAAATAGGAGACAATGTGAAATATCTCATTGGATAAACAACTGAAGGGGCATCTAGATGGCACAGTAGATAGAGTACCAATCATGGAGTCAGGAGGACCTGAGTTCAAATCTGGCCTCAGACATTTGACACTTACTATCTATGTGACCCTGGGCAAGTCACTTATCTCCATTGCCTAGCCAAAACAAACAAATAAACAACAACAACAACAAAAACTGACCTGCAAAACAGATCCATGAGAGATAATTTAAAAATTATTGGGCTACCTGAAAGCCATGATCAAAAAAAAGCCTAGATATCATCTTTCAAGAAATTATCAAGGAAAACTTCCCTGATATTCTAAAACCAGAGAGTAAGATAGGAATTGAAAGAATCCACTGATAATCTCCTGAAAGAGATCCCAAAAGGAAAATTTCTAGGAATATTATAGCCAAATTCCAGAGTTACCAGGTCAAGGAGAAAATATTGCAAGCAGCCAGAAAGAAACAATTCAAGTATTGTGGACACACAATCAGGATAACACAAGATTTAGCAGCTTCTATATTAAGGAATTTGAGGACTTAGAATATGATATTCTGGAGGTCAAAGGAGCTAAGATCACAACCAAGAATCACCTACCCAGCAAAACTCAGTATAATCCTTCAGGGACAAAAGTGGATATTTAATGAAATAGAGGACTTTCAAGCATCCTTGATGAAAAGACCAGAGCTGAATAGAAAATTTGACTTTCATATATAAGACTCAGGAGAGGCATGAAAGGGTAAACAGGACAACAAAATATTGAGGGACTTACTAAAGTTGAACTCTTTACATTTCTACATGGAAAGATGGTATTTGTAACTCATGAGACTTTTCTCACTATTAGGGTAGTTGGAGGGAATATATATATACTGAGGGCACAGGATGTGTTGAATATGAAGGGATGATATCTAAAAAATAAAATAAAGGAGTGAGATAGAAATGTACTGGGAGAAGTAGAAAGAAAGAGGTAGAATGGAGGCAAATTATCTCACATAAAAGAGGCAAGAAAAAGATTTTACAGTGGAGAGGAAGAGGGGAAAGGTGAGATGGAATGAGTGAATCTTACTCTCATTGAACTTAGCTTTAGGAAGGAATAACATATACACTCAATTGGGTATGTAAATCTATCTTACCCTGCAAGAAAACTGAAGGGGAGTGGATAAGAGAGGGGAGGATGATAAGAAGGGAGGGCAGAATGGGGGAATGGGTAATCAGAAGCAAACACTTTTGAGAAGGGACAGGGTCAAAGGAAAGAACAGAATAAATGGAGGGGTGGGATAGGATGGAGGGAAATATAGTTAGTCTTTCACAACCTGACTATTATGGAAGAGTTTTGCATGACTATACTTGTATAACCTATATCAAATTACTTGCCTTCTCAATGAGGGTGGGTGGGGAGAGAGAAAGGGAGAGAATTTGGAACTCAAAGTTTTAAAAATTATTGTTAAAATTGTTTTTACATGCAACTGGGAAATAAGATATACAGGCAATGGGTTATAAACATCTATCCTGCCCTACAAGAAAATAGAAGGGGAAGGGGACAAGAAAAGGGGGGGGTGATAGAAGGGAGGGCAGATTGGGGGAAGGGGTACTCAGAATGCATGCCATCTTGGGGTGGGGGAGGGGAGAGATGGGGAGAAAATTTGGAACTCAAAATCTTGTGGAAGTGAATGTTGAAAACTATAAATTAATTAATTAATTTTAAAAAGAATACTTTAGAACGCATGTAGTACAATCCCTACCATGGCAATAAACCCCTACAAGAGGTTATCCAGCCTCTTGAACTACTACCAGGAGAGAAATCCACAACTTCTCAAAGTAATATGTTCCATATTTTCATAGCTCTCATTTTTATCAGAACATCACTAAGAATTCAGGCACCCAGGGCCAATTCAGGTCAGAGGAAAGAATACAGAGGACAATCTATACTGATTGAGTTCAGTTGTGCAGGGCAACCCACAGGGATGAGGGGGAGAGAAGGCAGCAGACTTGGGAGATTGTGAGAAGACAGAAGAGGAGTGGGATTCTCCTGACAGAAGGCTTGCCTAGGAGAGAGGGAAGACCTTCATGGTTCTATAAATTATGGGACAAACAGAAGGCAGTGAGGTATGAGGACAGCAGGCCAGATGATCACTTTAAGGAGTAAGTGACACCTCAAAATACTGACAACCCTCAGACAATCCAACCAGCATAAAGGATTCTGATTGTTAAGAAGATTTTCCAGACATCAAACTGGAATATACTTTTCTCTAATTTTCACTCATTTCTCCTGGTCTCCCTTGTGAGGTCAAACAGAATAAGACATTATTTTTCTACAAAGAAGCTCTTGAGATAACTGAAGGAAGTTATCATCCCCACTTCCCCTAAGCCTTCTCTTGTTTAGGCTGACAATTTCCCTCAGTTGATCTTTGTATCTCATGACCTAGAGGCCTTGAACCAAGATGGAGGAGTAAGGCAGGCACCTGCCTGAATTCTCCCAAATTTATCTCCAAACAACTATATGATAAAGCCTCAAAGAGAATTCTAGAGCTACAGACCCCACAAAAGAATGGGGTGAAAATTTTTTCTAGCCCAAGACAACTTAGAATATTGGCAGGAAAGGTATGTCTTATTTGGGTAGAAGGAGAATGAAGTCCAGTGCAGGTGGCATCTGGACAAGGCAGCAGCCATCTGTGGACAGCAAGCCAGCAACAAAGTCCCGGACCCCAGCAAAGGTCAATTGTGAGGTCCCATCTCCCCAGCACAGCAGGCCAATGAAGAGGACTTGCAGTCCTGGTTCAATAGGCCAACTGAACCTGTGGCCTCAGCGAAATAGGCCAGTGGCCAGGCTTCACACACCCCTGGTGCAGCCTGCTGTGAGGCCCTGGCCCTGGGCAAAAGAAGTTTTGATACAGTTCCCCCTCATAGTTCCAAATTGCGCTCCACAATAGTTGGATCAGTTCACAGCTCCAACAATTCATTAGTGTTCCAATTTCCCTGTATCTTCTTCAACATTTATCATTTTCCTTTTCTGTCATGTTAGCCAATCTGATAGGTATGAGGTGGTACCTCAGAGTTGTTTTAATTTGCATTTCTGTGATCAAAAGTGATTTAAAGCACTTCTTCAAATGCCTATAGATAGCTTTGATTTTTTCTTCTGAGAACTGCCTGTTCAAATCCTTTGATAATTTTTCAATTGGGGAATGGCTTGTATTCTTATAAATTTGACTCAATTTTACATATATATGTATACATACATATATATACATACATATATATATGTGTGTGTGTGTGTGTGTATATACATACATATATATGTGTGTGTGTGTGTGTATGTGTGTGTATATATATATATATATATATATATATATATATATATATATATAATCTTTTTGGGTTTTTTGGTTTGTTTGTTTTTTTTGGTGAGGCAATTGGGTTAAGTGACTTGCCCAGAGTCACACAGCTAGTGAATGTTATATGTCTGAGGCCAGATTTGAACTCAGGTCCTCCTGACTCCAGGACCAACTGCACCACCTAGCTGCCCCCTCCATATATATTTTAGAAATGAAGTGTTTATCAGAGACACTTGCTATAAAGATTGTTTCCCAGCTTTCTACTTTCCTTCTAATCTTGGTTGCTTTGGTTTTGTTTCTACTTAATATAATCAAAATTATGTATTTTGCATTTCATAGTGCTCTTAATATCTTATTTGGTAATGAATTTTTCCACTCCTCACAGATCTGACAGGTAGATTATTCCTTGCTGTTCTAATTTGCTAATGGTGTCATCCTTTATGTCTAAATCATGTACCCATTTTGACCTTATCTTGGTACACAGAGTGAGATGTTGGTCTGTACCTAGTTTGTGTCCTATTGTTTTCCAGTTTTCCAAACAGTTTTTTGTCAAATAGTGAGTTCTTATCCCAAAAGCTGGGGTTTTTCAGTTTATCTAACACTAGGTTACTATGATCATTGACTACTGTGGCTTGTGTATCTAATCTGTTCCACTGATCCACCACTCTATTTCTTATCCAGTACCATATAGTTTTGATGATTACTGCTTTAAAATACAGTTTGAGATGTGGTTTTGGTAGCCCACTTTCCTTTGTATTTTTTCATTAATCCCCTAGATAGTCTTGACCTTTTGTTCTTCCAGATGAATTTTATTGTTACTTTTTTCTAGCTTTATCAAAAATTTTTTTTGGTAGTTTGATTGGTGTGGCACTGAATAAGTAAATTATTTTGGGCAGAATTATCATTTTTATTATATTGGCTCAGCCTACCCATGAGCAATCGATATTCTTACAATTGTTTAGATCTGATTTTATTTGTGTGAGAAGTGCTTTGTAATTTTGTTCATATAGTCCCTGGGTTTGTCTTGGCATGTATTTTCCCAAGTATTTTAAATTATTTTCAGTTATTTTAAATGGAATTCCTCTTTCTGCTCTTGCTGCTGAACTTTTTTGGTCATATAAAGAAATGCTGATGATTTGTGATTTATTTATGATATATTTTATATATTAAATACTGCAACTTTGCTAAAGTTGTTAATTATTTTGAATAATTTTTAGCTGATTCTCTAGGGTTCTCTAAGTATACTATCATATCATCTACAATAAGTGATAGTTTTGGTTCCTCATTGCCTGTTCTAATTCCTTTTATTTCTTTTTCTTTTTTTATTGCTATAGCTAACATTTCTAGTACTGTGTTGAATAATAGTGATGATAATGGGCATCCTTGCTCTACCCCTGATATTATTTGGAAGACTTTTAGCTGATCTTCATTACAGATAATACTTGTTCATGGTTTTAGATAGATGCTGTTTATCATTTTGAGGAATGTTCCCTTTATTCCTATGCTCTCTTAGTGTTTTTAATTAGAATGGGTGCCCTATTTTGTCAAAAACTTTTTCAGCTTCTATTGATATAATTATGTGATTTCTTTTGGTTTTGTTACTGATGTGGTCAATCACTTTGATAGTTTTCCTAATATTGAACCAACCCTGCATTCCTGGTATAGATCCCACCTGATAATAGTGTATAATCCTTGTGATAGATTGCTGTAATTGTCTTGCTAGTATTTTGTTCAAAAATGCTGAATCCATATTCATTAGGAAAATTGGTCTATAATTTTCTTTCTCTGTTTTAGCTCTTCCTGGTTTAGGTATCAGCACCATATTTGTGTTACAAAAGAAATTTGGTATGACACCTTCTTTACCTAGTTTTCCAAATAGTTTACATAGTATTAGAATAAGTTGCTCTTTAAATGTTTGATAGAATTCAGTCGTAAATTCATCTTGTTCTTGGGATTTTTTTCCTAGGGAGTTTATTAATGACTTGTTCAATTTCTTTTTCTGTGATGAGTTATTTAGGTATTCAGTTTCCTCATCTGTTAATTTAGATAATTTCTATTTTCATAAATATTCATCCATTTACTACCATTCATCAATTGTCATATTTATTGGCATATAATTGGGCAAAAATATTTACTAATGGTTGCTCTAATTTCTTTTTCATTGGTGGTGATTTCACCCTTTTCATTTTTGATATGGACATTTGATTTTCTTCTTTCCTTTTTTTAAAAATCAAATTAACCAATGGGTTATCTTTCTTATTGATTTTTCCATAAAACCAGCTCCAAAATTTATTTATTAGCTCAATTGTTTGTTTGTTTTTTGTTTTTTGTTTTTGTTTTGTTTTGTTTTTACTTTCAATCTTATTAATCTCACCTTTGATATTCAGGATTTCCAATTTGGTGCTCAATTGGTAATTTTTAACTTATTCTCTTTCTAGTTTTTTTAGTTGCATGCTTAATTCAATGATCTGTTCTTTTTCTATTTTGTTGATATAAGAATTTAGTGAAATAAAATTTCCCCTAGCACTGCTTCCCCAAGTACTGCTTTGGCTGCATCCCATGGATTTTGTTATGTTGCCTCATTGCTTGTCATTCTCTTTAATGAAATTACTCATTGTTTCTATGATTTGTTCTTTGACCCACTTATTTTTTAGGATTAGATTATTTTGTTTCCAATTAATTTTTACTCTGTCTTTCCACTGCCCTGTGTTGAATGTAATTTTTATTGCATTATGATTTGAAAAGAATACATTTAATATTTCTGCCTTTCTACATCTGATTTTGAGGTTTTTATACCCTATTACATGGTAAATTTTTGTGCCATGTGCTGCTGAGAAAAAGGTACATTCCTTTCTGTTCACATTCATTTTTCTCCAAAGGTCTATCATATGTAATTTTTCTAACATTCTACTTACCTTCTTAGTTTCTTGTTTATTTTTTGGTTGGATTTATCAAGTTCTGAGAAGGGACAGTTGAGGTCCCCTACTAGTACAGTTTTGCTGTCTATTTCTTCTTATAACTCACTTTACTTCTCCTTTAAGGATTTGGATATTATACCCCTTGGTGCATATATGTTTAGTATTGATGTTATATCATTGTCTATGGTACCTTTTAGCAAGATGTAATTCCTTTCCTTATCACTTTTAATTAGGTCTATTTTTGCTTTTACTTTGTCTGAGATCAGGATTGCTACCTCTGCTTTTTTTTTTTTTAATGTCAACTGAAGGATAATAGATTCTGCTCCAGCCCCTTACCTTTATTCTGTGTGTATCTCTCTGCTTCAGTGTGTTTCTTGTAAGCAACATATTGTAAAATTCTGGTTTTTGGTCCACTCTATTATCTGCTTCCATTTTATGTGAGAGTTCACCCCATTCACATTCACAGTTATGATTACTACCTGTGTATTTCCCTCCATCCTATTTTTGCTCCTGTTTGTCTCCTCTCTTCTGTCACCCTTTCCCTTCTCACCAGTGTTTTACTTCTGTCTACCACCTTCCCTGATCTGTCCTCCCTTCTGTCAGTCACCCCCACCCCTTTACTTAATCTCCTCTCTGTTGGGTAAGATAGATTTCTATATTCAACTGACTCTATGTATTATTGCCTCTTTCAGTAAATACTGATGAGAGTAAGGTTCAAGTGATACCCATCACCCACTCTCCCATCTTTCCCTCCACTGTCATAGGTATTTTGCACCTCTTCATGTGAAATAATTTACTCCATTCTACCTCTCCCTTCCTTCTGAACCCATTATGCTACTCTTTCTTATCCCTTAATATTTTTATATCATTCCCTCAAATTCATCGTATACCTGTACCTACTGTCTCTGTATATTCCTTTTAGCTGCACTAGTAGTGATAACATTTTTAAGAATTATAAGTATTATCTTCCCACGTAAGGATGTAAACAATTTAATTCTATTGAATCACTTCTCTTTTCCCCTTTTACTTGTTTATGTTTCTTTTGGGTCTTGATATTGGAGGTCAAATTTTTGGTTTAGTTCTGTTCTTCTCCTTACAAAAGCTTGAAATTCTTCTATTTCATTGAATAACCATTTTTTCCCTTGATGCATTGTGCTTAATTTTGCCCAATAAGTGATTCTTGGTTGTAGTCCTAGCTCCTTTGCCTTCTGGAATATCATTTTTCATGATTTCCAGTTCTTTAATGTTGCAACTGCTAAGTCCTGGGTATTCCTGATTGTAATTCCCTGATATTTGAATTGTTTCTTTCTGGACACTTGTACTATTTTTAACTTGACCTGATTAAAATTTAGCTATAATGTTCCTTGGAGATTTTTTTTGGGGGGTGGGGTGGGGGGAAATCTCTTTCCTGAGGTGATTGGTGGATTCTTTCAATGCCTATTTTTCCCTCTGATTCCAGGACATCAGGACAGTTTTCCTTGATAATTTCTTGAAAGAGGCTGTCAAGGTCTCCCTTTTGATTATGGCTTTCAGGTAGTCCAATGATTCTAATATTGTCTCTACTGGATCTATTTTCCAGGTCAGTTGTTTTGTTTTTTTTCCCCATGAGATAATTTACATTTTCTTCCATTTTTTCATTCTTTTCAATTTGCTTGATTGATTTTTGATGTCCCGTGGAGACATTAGCTTTTATTTGCCTAATACTAACTTTTAAAGTAATTTTCCCCAATCAGCTTTTGTATCTCCTTTTCCATTTGGCCAATTCTGTTTTTTAAGCAGTTTTCCAAGCTGTTGATGCTTTTTTTGTAATTCTCTTGCATCACTCTCATTTTTTTCCCCCAATTTTCCTTCTACTTCTCTTATATGATTTTTAAGCTCCTTTTTGAGCTCTTCCATGAGTTCTTTCTGGGCTTGAGAACATTTTCTGTTTTTATTTGGAATTTTGCCTATAGGTGTTCTGACAATGTTGTCCTCTTCTGAGTTTGTGTCTTGTGTCTGTCACCACAATAACTTTCCATAATGAGATTCTTTGTTGTTGTTGTTTGCTCATATTTTTTTTTTGGTCTTTTTTTCTTTCTCTTTGATTTCCACTCCTAGGGTGGAAGGAGCACTGTCTAAGACTTCTTGTGCCAGGGGCTGCAGATCCTGGCTATTTGCCTGGTGATGCACTGATGTTGCCATGAGGCCCAGGGGGGACCCTCATACCTGGTGCTATGTTGAGTGGGAGGAGGTGTGGCTGGCCCTGCTGGAGGCCAGAGATGTCTGGCAGCTTACCTGGTGCAGAGCTGGGGTCTTAGTGGTTTGTCGGGTGTATGCTGGTGTTTGTGGGGTGTTTCTGCATTTCCCAATGGCTATACTGAAGCATGTGGTGGTCTGACCACTGGAGGATACCTGTTTGCCCAGACCTAAAGCAAAATGTTGTTCTTGGAGCTGTAGTGTGCCGGTTCCCCTAGTTATACTGAGGCACATAGAGGTCCTGGTGTTGCCATTTGCCTGCTCCATTACACTGGGGCTCAGGATCTCTTGCTGGTTTGCTGAGGTGGGGCTTGCTAGGATGCTTCCTGTCATGGACTGCACTCCCCTTTTACCTGGGTCAGACAGACCTTTCTTGCTGATATTTCAAGTTTCTTGGGCTAAAAGATTGTTTCTCTTCATCTTTTTGCTGGTTCAGCTGTTCCAGTATTTGTTTTGTGGCACTATTTCATGGTTGTTTGGAGGGGAATATGGGAGAGTTATAGCAATTTGTTGCTTACTCTGCCATTTTGGCTCCCAGAAGTAGAATAGAGCCCAAGCTATGAAATAGGCTAGAAAATGAGGAAAAAACAACAACAAAAATAACGATAGAAAGTTACTACAATGACTGGAAAGATCAAAACAGAAACTCAGAAGAGGACAACAATGTCAAAAATGTCTACATGTGAAGCCTCAAAGAAAAATAAGAATTGGTCTTAGGCCCAAAAAGAATTTGTGGAAGAGCTCAAAAATTATTCTAAAAATCAAATGAGAGAGGTAGAAGAAAAAATTGGGAACAGAAATGATAGTGATGCAAGAGAATAATTAGAATCAATAGCTTGGTAAAGGAAACACAAAAAGTGGGGGGAAATTTATGAAAGATAACTGAAGAAAACAAATCCTTGAAAAATATAATTGGTCAAGTGGAAGCTAATAACTCCATGAGACATCAGGAAATAATCAAACAAAATCAGAGAAAATGCGAAATTTCTCATTAGAAAAATAATTGACCTAGATAGAAAAAAGTAGATCTTGGAGAGATAATTTAAGAATTATTGGACTATCTGAAAACCATAAACAAAAAAGAGACAGGACATCATATTTCAAGAAATTATTAAAGCTGGTATGCTAGAATTAGGGGGTAAAATAAAAATTTAAAGAATTCACTGATCACTTCCTAAAAAAGATCCTAAAATGAAAGCTTTCAGGAATATTACAGCCAAATTCCAAAGCTCCCAAGTCAAGGAGAAAAAAATACTGCAAGTAGCCAGAAAGCAACAATTCGAATATCACAAAGCCATTCTCGAGATTAAACAGGATTTAGCAGCTTCTACATTGAAGGATCAGAGCACTTGGAATATGATATTCTGGAAGCAAAAGGAACTAGGATTACAATAAAAAAAATCACCTACACAGCAAAACTGAGTATACAAAACTGAGTATAATACTTCAGGGATAAAAATAGACATTTAATGAAATAGAGGGCTTTCAAGCTTTCTTGATTAAAACACCAGAACTGAGCAGAAATTTGATTTTAAAATACAAGATTCAGGAGAAGCATAAAAAGGTAAACAAAAAAGAACATAAAGGATTCAGTATGTTAAACTATTTATGTCCCTACATGGGAATATTATACTTGTAATTCCTAAGAATTTTATTACTATTAGTGCAGTTATGTGGAGTTATACATACACAGAGAGTATGAGTGTGAGTTGGCTTTGATTGGATGATATCCAAACAACAATGAAGGGGTGAAAATTAGGATTACACTGGTTGAAGAGGGAAGGGGAGATAGAATGTGATTAAATGATCTCACATGAAGAGGAGCAAAAAAGATTTTATAGTGGAGGGGAAGATGGGAAGATGGCAAACAATGCTTGAACCTTACTCTGATCAGAATTGGCTCAATGAAGAAATAACATACTCATTCAGTTGAGTATAGAAATCTATGTTGCCCTATATGGAAATAGGAGGGGAGAAGGAAAAGAGAAGAAGAACTGATAGAAGGGACAGAAAATTAGAGGAGACAATGGTCAGAAGCAAAACACTGGTGAGGAAGGACAGGTAAGAGGAGAGAGAGAGAGAGACAGAGACAGAGAGACAAAAAGACAGAGACACACAGAGAGAGACAGAAAAGAATAGAGAGGGAGAGGGAGAGAGAGAGAGAAAGATGCACAGGAGCAAAATAGGATGGAAGGAAATATTCAGTTAATAATCATAACTGTGAACATGAATGGGATGAAATCTCCCATAAAACAGAAGCAGATAGGAGAGTGGATTTAAAACCAGAATCCTACAATATGTTGTTTAAAAGAAACACATTTGAAGCAGAGTAAAGGTAAGGGACTTAAACAGAATCTATTATGCTTCAGCTGAAGTAAAAAAAAAAATTAAAAAGCAGGGGTAGCAATCTTGATCTCAGACAAAGCAAAAGCAAAAATAGATCTAATTAAAATAGATAAGCAAGGAAACTATATCTTGTTAAAGATTCCATAGAAAAAGAATATCAGGGGCAGCTAGGTGGCACAATGGATAGAGCACTGGCCCTGAAGTCAGGAGGACTTGAGTTCAAATCTGGCCTCAGACCAAACACTTGACACTTACTAGCTGTGTGACCCTGGGCAAGTCACTTAACCCCAATTGCCTAAGCAAAAAAAAAAAAAAATAGAAAAGAAAAGAAAAAGAAAAAGAATATCAACACTAAACATATGTACCAAATGGTATATCATCAAAATTTTTAAAAGAAAAGTTAAATGAGTTATAGAAGGAAATAGACAGTAAAACTATACTAGTGGTGGACCTTAAATTTCCCCTCTCAAAAATAGATAAATCTAGCTAAAAAGTAAACAAGAAGAGTTAAGAAGGTGAATAAAATTTTATAAAAGTTAGATGTGATAGACCTCTGGAGAAAATTGAATGGGGATAGAAAGGAAAATACCTTTTGCTCAGCAGTACATGGCACCCACACAAAAATTGATCATGTATTAGGATATACCTCACAATCCAATGCTTGAACCTTAGAGAACATGTATTAGGATAAACATCACAATCCAATGCAGAAAGGCAGAAATATTAAATGCATCATTTTCAGATCATAATGCAATGAAAATTACTTGTAATAAAAAGCAATGAAAAGAAAGATATAAAATTAATAGGAAACTAAGCAATCTAATCCTAAAGTATTCATGGGACAAAGAACAAATCACAGAAACCACCAATAATTTTATTAAAAGAATGACAACAATGAGACAACATACCAAATTTATGGGATGCAGTCAAAGCAGTACTTGGGAGAAAATTTATGTCTAAACATTTACATCAATAAAATAAATAGCAGATGAATGAATTGGGCATACAATTAAAAAACCTAGAAAAATAACAAATTAAAAAGCCCCAATTAAACACCATTGGAAACTCTGAAAATCAAAGGAAAGATTAATAAAGCTGAAAGTAAGAATACCATTGAACTAATAAATAGAACCTTGAGCTGGTTTTATTAAACATACACACACACACACACACACACACACACACACTAAAATAAATAAGCCATTGGTTGATTTGATTTTAAAAAAAGAAAGGAGAAAATCAAATTACCAGTATCAAAAATAAAAAGGGCAAATTGACTGTAAATGAAGAGGAAATTATACAAATACTAGCAATTATTAGGAGCTATGTTGCCCAATTATATGCCGACAAATCCAACAAAATCTAAGCAAAATGGATGAATATTTGCAAAAATTTTAATTGCCCTAATTAACAGAAGAGGAAATTGAATACCCCATCTTAGCAAAAGAAATTGAGTAAGCCATCAATGAACTCCCTAAGGAAAAATCCCCAAGACCAGATAGATTCACAAGTTAATTCTACCAGAAACTTAAATAACAATTAATTCCAATACTATTTGGAGAAATAGGCAAAAAAGGAGTCCTATCACATTCCTTTTATGACAAAAACATGGTGCTAATACCTAAACCAGAAAGAGTGAAAACAGAGAAAGGAAACTATAGACCAATTCCTTTAATGAATATTGATGAAAACATTTTAAAATAAAAGGCCAGTAAGGAGATTACAGCAATGTATCACAAAGATCATACATTATAACCAGGTGCAGGTCTGGTTCAATATTAGGAAAACTATCAGCATAATTGATCCCATCAATAACAAAACCAACAGAAATCACATAATCGTCTCAATAGATGCAGAAAAAGCTTTAGACAAAATAGAGCACATATTCCTATTAAAAACACTAGAGAACAAAGGAATAAATGTAGCTTTCATTAAAATAAGTAGTATTTATCTAAAACTATCAGCAAGCATTATTTGTAATGAGGATAAGTTAGAAGCTTTCCCAATAAGATCAGTGGTGATGAAAGGATGCCCATTATCACCACTATTATTCAATATACTACTAGAAATGTTAGCTATAGCAATGAGAAGAAAAAGAATTGGAAAGAATTAGAATAGGCCATGAGAAAGCAAAACTATCATTCTTTGCAGATGATATGGTGGTATACTTGGAGAATTTACTTATTCAGTGCCATTCCAATCAAACTACCAAAACAATTTATTTAATAGAGCTGCTAAAAAAAAAAAAAAAAAGAACAAAAGGCCAAGAATATCAAGGGAATTAATGAAAAAAAAAGTGAAGGAAGGTGGCCTACTCATAACAGATCCCAAACTGTATTACAAATACAAATATAAATATCAAAATAAACTGGTACTGGCTAAGAGATATAGTGGTAGATAAGTGGAATTGACTAGGTACACAAGACACAGTAGTAAATAACCATAGCAATTTAGTTTTTTATAAATCCAAAGGCCCAGCCTTTTACAGCAAGAACTTACTATTTGGCAAAAACTTCTGGGAAAACTGGAAAACAATATGGAAGAAACCAAGTTAGACCAATATTTTACACCGTATACCAAGATAAGGTCAAAATAGGTACATGATTTAGACATAAAGGGTTTTTACCATAAACAAATTAGGAGAGAAAGGAATAGTTTACCTATCAGATCTACAGATAAGGGAAAAATGTATGACCAAAAATAGAGAGAGAGAACTTTATAGGATGTAAAATAGACAATTTTGATTATATTAAATTTAGAAAGTTTTGCACCAACAAACTAATGCAACTAAGATTAGAAGGAAAGCAAAAAGCTAGGAGATAATTTTTACAGCAAGTGTCACTAATAAAGGCCTCATTTCTCAAATATATAAAGAACTGAGACAAATTTATAAGAATGTAAGTCAGAGAGGATTCTGGGAAGATGGCAGAGTAGGTCAAAAAATTCCAAACTTTCAAGATTTTCCCCCACAAAAGTGAAAAAATAGTGCCTCAGGGTGAACATAGAGTGGTAAAAATAAACAAGAGTAGGGGCAGACAGGGATCCTCTTGGGACAATTGGAGAAGATCTGAAGAAAAATCCCAGGACAAATTTTGGTCCCTGTGAAGAATAAACACTTCCAAGATAGGGTCCACTAAAACAAGTGGCAAGCCCTGGGCTTAGCCGAGTTGGGAGGCTGCCTCAGCCCGAGCCACAGGAACTTTTACCCCCAGGACATTGAGGAGAGTTGAGTGTCTGAACTGGGAAAATTGAAGGAACTTCTGCTAATAAGGAATGTCAGACCCAGACGTGCTGTGGAGACATGGCTGGGGACCAGCCTGGTGAGTGCAGAAGCAGTGGGGTGGGGACACCACCAGCTGTGAGCACTTACAGGAGGCTGGAGGTCTTGGTTTTGGTAACAGGCCAGGGGGCAGAACTGAAGAAAGATTTGAGGCTGGAGGCACTGTTCCCTATACCCCAAGACTAGAGGTGATTACGAAAACTAAGCTACCACAAATTTTTTTTTAAAAAAGTGCACAAGCAAAGGAGAAAGAATGCCATCATAGAGAGTTACTATGGGATAAAGAGAGCTGGGGTTCATCTTCAGAGGAGGATACTGAAGCAAAGAAACCATCTTCTAACCAAAAAAGTAACATCAAGTGGTCACCTGCCCAAAAAGAATTCATAGAAGAATTTAAAAAAGATTTCAAAAATCAAATGAGAAAGATTGAGGAAAAACTAAAAAAGAAGAAGAATCCGAGAAAAACAAGAAGATTATGAAAAGAAAATCAACCAAATAAAAAGGAGATCCAGAATCTTAAGGAAGAAAATGACTCCTTGAAAAATCAGAATTGGGCAAGGGGAAGTCAGTGAAATTATAAGAGATCAAGAAATAATAAAATAAAATATAAAGAATGAAAAAATAGAAGAGAATGGGAAACATCTCATAAGAAAAACAATGATCTGGAGAACAGGTCAAGAACAGAAAACATAAGAATAATCAGACTACCTGAAAGCTCTGATCAAAAAATAGAATCTTGAACAATAATACATGAAATAATTTTAAAAAATTTGTCTTGAAGTATTAGAACAAGAAGGGAAAATAGAAAAAAGGAAAAAATCCACCAATCACCACCTAAAATAGATCCTAAGAGGAAAAGCCACAGGAATATTATAATCAAATTCTGAAACTGCCAGATCAAGGATAAAATATCATGAGCAACAAGAAAAAAAAATTAAATATGGTGGTGTCACAACTAGAATCACACAAAACCTAGCAGTGGCAACACTAAAAAACCACAGGTCTTGCATCACTATATATTTGAAGAGCAAAAGAATTGGGGTTCCAGCCAAAAAGCTAATGATAATGCTGAATTTAAAAAAAAATGGATATTTAATGAATTGTCAGACTTTCAGGACTTTGTTTAAAAAAAAAACTGAACTTAATAGAAGATTTGACATACAAGAGCCAAGAGAAATATAAGGTACATACCAAAGACTAATTACAACAGATTCAATAAGGACAGACCGTTTACCCTTCATGTGTGTAAAATGTAGAACATATGTCTAAGACTGTCATTAGTAATTTGGTAGTTTGTAAAAAAGATTGGGGTAGACCTGAGTATGATATAACTTCAAAAAGTTAGAAAATTCAGAAACAGCTAAAAAGAGTAATTATCTTATTACAAATGAGGTGTGAGAGGAAGAACCAATTCAGAGAAATTAGATGGGGAAGGAAGGTTGTTAGTTCTGGAAACCTACTTTCATCAAGAATGGGTTCAAGAGGGAACAATACATATATATCTAGAAGAGTATAAAAGTCTTCTAAATTCAGAAAGAAATAAAATGCTAAGGGGATAGGTAAGAGAGAGAGGACAAAAGAAAGATCTTTAGAGGGGAGATCTTTAGAGAAGGGTGTTTAGATGTATGGGAATTGGAGGATAAGGGAGGGATCCCCTGGAGGGGGGATTAGATTAAGTAATAGGAGTGCAAGGTAGCAGGCAGATGGAAAGTAGAGGAGTCAGGAGGAATAGGAAATAAGGAATATACACAAACATAAAAACAAAGATCAGTAAAATTTGTCATACGTCTGTACGTGTATATATGTATATGTATATGTATCTATATATGAACACATCTATGCTTACCTGTAGCCTTCTGGGGTGGAAGAAAAAAAAGTGGGGGAGGAAAGAACAAAGTAAAAAGTGCACAGCAGAGAAGAAAAGAAAACTTACAAGGAAGCAAAGAAATGATGGACAACTCTCAGCACAACATGTAGTCTTTATTATATAGGATTTCCTGAAATGGAAATGTATTGCTATATATTTTAAATCCCCTCTTATGTTCTTTTGTGCACATGACATGCACTTTTTTCTTTTCTTATTTTGTGTTTAAGTTTATCTTTCTTTTTCTTTCCTCTAGTGTATATTTTAGTATTTAAGCCTAAAATTAAAAAAAAATTAAAAAAAAATAAAAGTCACTCCTCAATTGATAAATGGTCAAAGGATATGAACAGGCAGCTTTCAGATGAAGAAAGTAAAGCTATCTATAGTTATGTGAAAAAATACTCTAAATCACTATTAATTAGAGAAATACACATTAAAACAACTCTGAGGTACCACCTCACACCTGTCAGATTGGTTAATATTACAGAAAAGGAAAATGACAAATGTTGGTGGGGATGTGGGAAAATCGGGACACTAATGCATTGTTGGTGGACTTGTGAATTGATTCAATCATTCTGGAGAGCAATTTGAAACTATGCCTGAAGGGCTATAAAATTGTGCATACCCTTTGATCTAACAATACCACTAGTAGATCTATACCCCAAATAATTTTTTTTTTAAAAAAGGGAGAAGTACGTATTTCTACAAAAAATATTTATAGCAGCTTTTTGTGGTGGCAAAGAATTGGAATTTGAGGGGGTGTCCATCAAGTGGGGAATTGATAAACAAGTCATGGTATATGATTGTGAGGCAATACTATTGTGCTATAAGAAATGACAAACAGGATGATTTCAGAAATACCTGGGAAGGCTTACACGAATTGATGCACATTAAAGTGAGCAGAAGCAAGAGTACATTGTACGCAGTAACAGCAATGTTGTACAATGATCACCTGTGAATAACTTAGCTATTCTCTGCAATACAATGATCCAAGACAATTTCAAAGGACTCATGATGAAAAATGCTATCCATATCTGGAGAAGGAAGTGATTAGAGTCTGAATGCAGATTGAGGCATATTATTTTTTACTTTATTTTTTTCATGTTCTTTTGGGGGTGATGAGGTCTGTCTTCTTTCACAACATGACTAATATGGAAATATGTTTTGCGTGCTTGCAAATGTATAACCTCTATCAATTTGCTTACCATGTCAGGGGAGATTAAGGCAGGGAGGGAAGGAAACAATTTGGAACTTGAAATTTTAAAAAACGAATGCTAAAAGTTGTCTTTACATGTAATAGGGAAAAAAATCAAAATATTTTAAAAAGTGTTTTATTGATGATAATTTCTCATTATCAATATCTGAGTGACTCCCTACTCCAGCCCCTGAAACAGAACTCTGTCCAACCCCTCAGGATCCACTATTTTCTTGTTCTATAAGCTATCCAGCTTATAATATTCTTCCTAAATTACAATAACCAGAACTAAACCCAGTACTCTAGATATGGCCTGACCAGAGCAGAACACAGTAGGATTATATCTTTGCTTCTTGATACTATACCCCTTAATGAAGCTTAAGTCATTCTTTGTTTCCTCAACTATAAAATAAAGAGAATGAAATAGATGGCTTCAAAGGCTAGCTCACTCTAAGCTTCTAGGCCTGTGAAAACAAAAATTGTTGGATGATCTAAAGATAATTGGCTTTTTTGGGGGGATGGATATGGGGGACAATTTCATTGGTACACTGAATAATCAGGAAACTCAATGCAGAATGGCACATTATGGCAGAATGGCTTACAGAGTTGCTTAAGGCACTGAGAAGTTACAGTGACTTGCCTAAGGTCACAAAGCTACTAGGTGTAAGAGACAGTGAACCCAGATATTGTCTCTGAGATTGGCTCTCTATCCCCAACTACATTGCCTCTCCTAAAAAGGATGGGGATAAGAAATTGACCAAAACAAGTTAGAAGAAAACCAGAACTGAAAGAAGAGCTCCAGGCTTCTGAATGACTTTTCACCTTCAGAAATTGGGAACCAGGCATAAAGTTGATCTTTGGAAGGAGCTCATAATGGTGGAGAGATATAAAGAAATGATGGAGGGTGAAGAAAGATAATAGGAACAATGGGGAAAATAATCTGGAAATAGAAACATTCCTAACATGTTTTCCAAAAGCTTCCTGGCAACATTCCTTTGAATAAGTGAAGAGAAATAAATGGTTAAATTTAGGAGATAAAAGTAGCCTATAAGCTTCAAAGAGAAAGCAGTAAGAGGTCAAAGAGAGAAATCAGGTCCAAGTTTGGGGGGTTGGGGAGTAGTGAGGAGCAGAACTTGGAGTGAAGAGGTTGTTTTCACCCATATGTCTGATGTTAGGGTAAAGGAGAGGAAAATCTAGTAAATGGTATGAAGTCCTTGGAAGAAAATATGGCCCCAAAGACTAGCTACTGTGGGAAACAATTCTAAAGTTGCCATAACTGTCTCATAAATGGCAAAATTAGTTTTTATGATGCTCAAAGGGCTAAGAGCTCTTCCTAAAAATATAATTACTGTCAACCACATCCAGATTCTATCCACTTAGCTAAATTCTCATCTCCTATAGTTATTATCTTCATAATATTTCTCTTCGCTGTCTTTCCAGTGAAATCCTCATCTAAAAATTTAGATAATTATTAGGAAGCCAAGAAAATAAAATATGCTAATTTGCCCCCACCAAAATGCTATAGGCCTGGAGAGAAGAGCTTGTAAAATCATTTGTGAAATTATTTTGATGGGGTGGTGTGACCTAGACTCCTAAAGGAGAAGATTATGCCTCTGGCAAACCTTTGTATAAACATAACTACCTTGCCCCTTTAACAAATCTATCTCTATCCACTCCCTGAATTCTTCCATACATTCAAGCAGCCCAGACCACTGGCACCTCCACCCACTCTAGACTACTTGCCTTATTCCCACCCAGATCACCTAATTAACCTACTTGACATCCCTTTCACTGTTCCACCTGGCCCACCACAGACTATTTATCTCTCCTTAATCCCACCCAGATCCTTTCAGTGTTCCTTTTGTATATAAGCACCAGCATCAACAACAACATCATATTTATTAGTTTACAAGTTCCTTAAGGAACTTTTGTCCACTTCTATTGGTGGCACAACAAACTTAGCCACTTGACTGGAGAAGGGTTTGAGTGAGTGAATTCATTTTGGCGCTCCCGGCACCCCTCACCCTCAATAATTTGACCCACTTGAAATAACTTGTTTTTAAATTGGGATTAATGTTTTCAAAATAAAAGAGCAAACAATTTAAATCTTGGCATGCTGTATATTAAGGAAGAGGTAGAACAATTCCTTTAATATTGTTCTTTCATTCTAACTATAAACTCATTTCCCACTTAAGAGGGTAATCTAACAGATTGAGCAAAGACTATTTTTCAGATATTAAATGCTGTAACTAGGATAGGCTACTAAGAGCACTGACATCTGAAGGGTAACTCTTCCTGAATAAAGGTACTTCAATTATAGTCCAGAAAGTGCCACCACTAGGCCAGCTTTGATTATAGGGTAGGATTATGGGATGGGAGACTTAGAGCTAGAAAGTGCTTTTAAGTCGCTGAGTCCAGCCCCCTCATTTTCCAGATGAGGAATTGTTGTTGTTTGTGCTTTGTTCTTGAAGAGGACCCTGACAACTGGGAGGTGATGTCATGAACTAAAAGTGAATTGGATTTAAGTGAGGCAGGGCTGTGCAAGGTCACCAGCCTCACTTTCTCCTCCAGAGCCATCTGGGTCCAGTGGGTAGATATGGATCAGGATGACTGGAGGTGGCCTAGGATGCAGTGGGAGACCTTGGCCTTTTTAAACTAAGGTCTTTAGCAGGTCTCACTTTGACTGAGGAGGAAACACTCAATCAGTGATTAAGGCTAGGCTAGAAATGAGGCAGAGAATGGCCTCTTTAGCTAGTTAAAAAAAAATCAATCTGGGAGAGGAAGACCCTCAGGTTTTCTGGCCAAAATAGAAACAATTACTATTTACATTCACTCTGAGCCAATCAGGGCCTAAACAATGACCAAGTAGGGCTTGGCCTGGGATCTATTATTGGGCAATCAATAAAAGCCACAGTGATTTCTGTTTAAGGCTTGAAACAGAGGCCCAGAAAGGTATCCCAGAGTCACACAGCTAGAAAGTGTCAGAGGCAGAATCCAAATTCATATATTCCTGAATCCAAGTGCTCTGCATCTCATTTTCCTTGCTTGTCACTACTCCCAGATTACCTAATATGCTCCATGAGAAAGTAGAAATGACACCCAAAAAACAAAGGACAAAAAGATCATCTAGAAGAGATCAAGTATGTCTTGAAGAGGTCTGTGCAACAGATGAATCAATGTTGAGGGTACCGATAGAGCAATTCTGGAGATATCTAAAGGGTAAGAAGATACTGAACAATAGGGAGAAATCCCAGATTTTATTACTATTGCAAAAAATGCAATTGAGAAGGCTTTTATACAAAACAACTCTAACATTGTACTTTATACCTATCAAAATGGTGAAGACGTCAAAAAATAGGAAGAGTCAGAGTTGGGGGGAGGGGTCATGGAAAGATAGGAACACCAATATATTGTTTGTGGAAGTATGAATTGGTTTAATCATTCTGGAAAGCAATTTGGAATTATGCGAAGAGATTGTCTAAAATGGTCACATCCTTTGACCCAGAGAAACAACTGGTAATCATATACACCAAAGTGATAAATGACAAAAAGAAAGTCCATAAATACATAAAAATATTTATGGCATCACTTTTTGTGGTAGCAAAAAACTAGAAACAAAGATGCTCATCCATTGGTGAGTAGCTAAATAAAGCATGATGCATGAATGTAATGGAATATCTCTATGCTGTAAGAAACAATGAATATTATAAATACAGAGAAGCATGGAAAGGCTTTATAAACTGAGGGGAAAATAATATACATAATGATTACAACATTGTATGGAAAGATCAATAGAACAATCAAGTCAAAATTGAAAGTTGCAAAATTATAATGACCAAGCTTGTCCCCAAAGAAGAGATATGAGAAGATATTTCTTCCCTACCTCTCTGCAAAGGTGGAGGGGATTGTGGACATAGAACACTGCATATACATCAGACTTCTCTGACGTGTTGATTAGCTTTGATGGATATTTTTTATCCTCATTTTTATTCTTTGTTGGGAGGATTGCTTTCTGAGAGTGGTCCAAAAGAGAGTGATATAAACATAAAACATGTCAATGAAAAAATCTATTGAAGTCAAAGAATATGATCAAGCAGTCTAAGATAAAGAAATCTAAGATGCTAATAACTATATAAAAATGTTCTAAGTCACTAATAATTAAATAAATGCAAATTAAAGCTAATCCAATTTTTACCTCATACCCATGAAATTGGCAAAGATTTATATGTGTGTGTATATATATATGTGTGTATATGTATGCATGTGTGTATACATATATTGTTTAAGATATATATATATATATACACATATGTGTATATACATATTATTTAATAATATACATATTATTTAAGGGATATATATATATATGTATGTATGTGTGTGTGTGTGTGTGTGTGTACCCCTTAAACATTGTAGAGCCTAAATGAAGTTCATAATCACTCACAATCCACACAGGAAAGACCAAGTGGATGAAGGATACCTATCATTCTGACAACTAGAGTTGCTTGCTTAACAAAGATATCTTCAACAGACTGTATGGACAATGAGCTGAATCCAGAGTAGAATCATATAACAGAGAGCAGGATGCATGACAATTACAAATTTTAGAGCACTTTCAATAACTCCATGTTGTTCCCCCATTGAAAACAATTTAATTTAAAATTTAAAAGAAAGCTTTTTATACCAATATTCTTCCATCAGTGAGGCAGCATAGCATAGTGACTAGAAGGCTGGCCTTGTAGTCAGAAAGACTTGAGTTCCAATCCTGCCTATGGCATATCCTTCTCAGATAGTGCCCAGGCAGTTGCATCTATATGATGAGTTGCTGATAGACAAGTTACCGTGGTGTTAATCCTATAGACTTGGACAAAAAAAAAATTATTCCAGTTATGCTATATGTCTGTGCATAATGGAATCCAACAATTGGTTTTTTTGTTTCTTTTGACAAGATTTGTGTTTTTTTATGGTATTCCTGATAAGAAATCTACTATTGCAGAATGACACTGCCGTGCAAATAATAGTGTGAGTTATCTGTGGCCGTGCAAGGAAAAATTAATTGGCTAGGATGTCACAATCAGTTTATGTCAGAGTCAGGACTTGAACCAAAATCCTGCCAACTCTGAGGCCTACTTTCTATCCACTATACTTTGCTTCTTCTCAACAACATTCCCAAAAGAATCAAAACTACTTGTTCAACGAAAGGCCAATGGAGACATGGTGTGTAGTGGGTGTAAATAGGTCACAGCAAAAGTAGAATAAAATCCATGTATTACCAGAAAATTAAATAGGTCAATCCTATGGAAGAAAGGATATTGTTGGTCACCTGAGAGCTACCCCAAATATTTTAAAAGACCTAGAAACAAAAGTGGGGAACCTGCAACCTCAAGGCCACATGTGGCCCTCTAGGTCCTCAAGTGCAGCCCCTTGACTGAATCCAAACTTCACAGAGCAAATCCTGAAGGGCAATAACAAATCCTTATGACCTCGGGACCCACTTCCCTACCTCTGAAGATGAAGTCCACCAGCACGCTGGGTGAATGTCTTGTAGGAAAAGTTATCGCGTATTGGCAAGAGTCACACAAGACGAAGGAGGAGGGAGGGAACAATCATTAGGTATTCATGATGTGCCAGGCATTGTGATAAGCGCTTCACAAATATCATCTCATTTGACAGAGGGGAAGACAAGGATGGGTTGAGATCTAGAATTGGAGTGAGGACCCACATGGATGAAATCACAGATCAATCCATCAATTAATACTGAAGTGCCTATTATGTGCCAGGTCAGATGCTAAGAGCTGGGGATGTCTAGGCTCAGGGAGTCTTTCTTCTACAGCACAGCAGCTCTGATGGACAAGAAAAATGAAATCTAGTGAGTCAGTACTGGTTGAATGGCACTGGAGTGGAAATTGGGCTTTCAATCAGGAGGATCTGGATTAAAATTCCACCTAAAACACTTACTAGGTTTGTGACCCTGGATAAGTCATTTAAGATCTCTTTGCCTCAGTTTTATCATCTGGAAAATGAAAGGGTTAGACTTGCTGACCTATAGCATCTCTTTGTGCTCTAAATCTGTGATATTATCCTCCCTTGAGACTTTCATTTCTGGTTGTCAAGGCTACACCAGGGTAAAACTGGCATATCAACTTGGAAGTCTATTCTTATGAGAAAATAGTTTTATTGCTATAGCTGATGGTTAAGTTTTTTACTATTATTACTATTACACTTAGGGTGCAATACAGGTTAGTTGGACTTCTGTGGGATGGCAGTGGAATCAAGACCTGTTGGAAAATATTGTTTCTATGGGAAAAATAATTTCCAAATAAGTCATTATGTTAGAGAATGTCTGGATTAGGATAATGAGGCTCTCTAAATGGGAGATCTTCCTCCAACAGCAACTGGAATGCTTATGTACAAATGAAACCTAGTTAATATTAGTATTCTCACCATGAATGGAACCAAACAGCGTAAGGGAAAATGTAGCCAAAGAGAAGTATGGTTCACAGGTTCTTTTCAGAGATGTGGATGAAGAAATGGATATTATCATGAATCCAAAGACAATAAAAGACAGTGTGTCACGAGTGAATCAGTCAACTAGTATTTATTAAGCAACTACGAAAAGCTAGACACTGTGCTAAGTTCTGGGATTACAAAGAAAGGTAAAAAAAATTCCCTGTTTTCAAAGGGCTTACAGTCTAATGGGGGAGACACATTAAAGGTTACACATATAAAGAAGATACATACAGGATCCATTGCGAGGTAATCTCCGAGGGAAAGCAGTAATATTAGGGAGGAGTGAGAAAAGCTTGCAGAAGGTGGGACTTTAACTGAGGCTTGGTCATCTTGGCCATCCCTTGGTCCTTCCACCTTGTAGTGCCCAAGATGATCAAGAAAAAAGAGACCACCATGAATATAACTGCCGCTGGTATGCTAACATCTATTCTAGATGCTCAAAGCAGAACTCTTCATCTTTAATCTTCCTTGCCTTTCTTCTGAACCTCCTTATTTTTATTATAGATGCTACCAGTCTCCCAGTCACCCAGATTTGCAACCTCTGTGTCATTCTTAACTCCTTACTCTCAGCCATCCCACCTATCTAACCAATTGCCAAATATTGTCATTTCTACTTCTACAACACTTCTCACATTTGTCCCCTTCTCTGTCCTCGCATAGCTGCTACCCTAGTTCAGTCCTCATTTCCTCTTTCCTGGAGTAACCTCTTACATGCTCTCTCTGCATCAAGTATCTCATTGCTCCCATCCATCCTCCACACATTTGCCAAAGCCATTATCCTAAGAACAGATTTGACCATGCCACTCCTCTACTCAATCAACTGCAATAGCTTCTTATTACCCCTAGAGTAAAATACAAATTTCTCTTCAGCATTTAAAGTTGCTAAAAAAAATCAATCTCTAAATAGAAAAATATACCTCTCAGATCTATGAATAAGGGAAGAGTTTAGGATCAAACAAGAGATAGAGAGGATCATGGGAAGAAAAATGGATAATTTTGATCTCATGAAATTAAAAAGGTTTTTCACAAAGTAATGAAACCAAAATTAGAAGGAAAACAGGAAATTGGGGGGGGGATTTTTATAGCAAGTTTCTTTGATTAAAAGGCCTCATTTCTCAAATATATAGAGAACTGAGCAAATTTATAAAAAATAAGAGCCATTCCCCAATTGATAAGTGGTTAAGGGATAGGAACAGGCAGTTTTTAGAAGAAATCAAAGTTATCAATAGTTCATAAAAATGCTCTGACTCACTACTGTTTAGAGAAATGCAAATTAAAACAACTCTGATATACCACTTCACATCTATTAGATTGAGTAACATGACAAAAAAGGAAAATTGGGACACTAATGCACTAATAAGGGAGAAGGGAAGGGAGAAGGGAAGGGAAGGGAAGGGAAGGGAGGGGAGGGGAAGGGAAGGGAGAAGGGAAGGGGA
>NW_020954562.1:15106899-15166061 GCF_900497805.2 Vombatus ursinus | reverse complement strand
GGGAAGGGAAGGGAAGGGAAGGGAGGGGAAGGGAAGGGAGAAGAGAAGGGGAGGGAAGGAAATCCCTTGAGTATATACCCCAGTTAAACATATGGATCATTGACATGGAGGATGTCTTATGGAGACTCTAAAGAGAAGAGGAATTCCCTATTTTATTCTGCTTTGTAATAATATTATTCTGTTGCATTAAGTCCTGGAAGACTTATATTCAATAAGATCTACGATCAATTCAATTCACAAATATTTATTAAGGATCTACCATGTTCTGGGCACTCATTGCACTAGGTTCTAGAGATGGGGAGATGGGAGATGGGGGACTGGACCTACAATTCATTATTGTAAGAAATTCCCAGTGATTAAACTTCCTCTATCAGTGGAAGTCTTACAGTCTTAGGGAGTTGGATGGGGCACTGAGAGGTCAAGCGTCTTGTCCAGGGTCACATAATCAATATGGCTCAGAGGCAGGACTTGAATCCAGGTCTTCTTGACTCTAATGCCCTCTATCCATTGTCATAATTTTTCCTAAAGAGGATGAAGAAGGATAGGAGAAGCATATAAAATGTGATGGGAGAGTCTTACCTATATTTTTGGCATGGATTTCTGGGAGCATGAGAAAGCACAAAACACTTAGCTGCTAGACTTTTCAAACTCTATCCAATCTACTTGAACCTGTCTAGTAGGGCTCATTTTTTTTTTTTTTTGGTGAGGCAATTGGTGTTAAGTGATTTGCCCAGAGTCACACTTGAACTCAGGTCTTCTTGACTCTAAGGCTGGTACTATCCGCTGTACCACCTGCCTGCCCCGGGCTCAATTTTTCTTGACCAACAACCTCCATCACCTTGCTTTTTAACCTTTAATGCACTTCTTCAGCCATGTTTCATTTTCCATTTCAGTGAGTCACCCAGACAGAGAATGGAGAATGTAATTCATTACTCTCCCCATCTTTGTAGATCATTTGATACTGTACATAGTCTTTTAGAATGTTTTTTTGTATTTACATCTTGGCAAGAACACACTACATTGTTTGCCATTCTTCTATTCTCATTGCCAACTTCTCTTCTGGAAAAATCAAAGAAAATCAGAGGCAGGATACATCAAGCCACAATCATTTGGCTGCCTGATGCCTACTGGCTTCTCCCTCCTCCCCCCACAGGCTTCCAGTTCTCTATCTCTTCTTTCCAGGGCTCCCCAGCCTGATGGACGCTCTCCTAGGGGCACATAGCTCCATTCTCAAACTGCTTGGGCACTCTAATCCCCTTCTTCTTTCACACCCCAGGAATTATGCATTCCAGAAAACTCGAGTTTGGAGGTGAGATTGATTGGTTTA
Organism: Vombatus ursinus; assembly: GCF_900497805.2. Classification (NCBI taxonomy): domain Eukaryota; kingdom Metazoa; phylum Chordata; class Mammalia; order Diprotodontia; family Vombatidae; genus Vombatus; species Vombatus ursinus. The sequence goes on along the minus strand of NW_020954562.1, from coordinate 15,164,734 downwards.
ATGTCCGACGGGTTTTCTCTATTGTTGACGTGGGAGGCAGAGAAAAATTAGGTGCTTTCTACTGTGCTCTCTAAGAATGCAAAGAAAGGAAACTCTTAATCAAAACCAGCCTGGCATTCCAATGTTTTGAACATCTCCTACACGATACAAATTGTCAGAGCTAACTGCCTCTAATAACAACAGGGAATTGTTAAACTCACAAAAGATAAATTAAGTTACCCTTTTGCCGCCCAGTGCAGCATTTAGGAGAGAGTTTTCTCTGCCAGCACCAAGCCTATAATTATGGGTATGAAAACATCCCTTTGGTAAGTAAGGATGTGCACGGAGTGTTATTTACCAACATGCAATAGTAACTGGATGGAAATTCAAGCTGCTTGGAGTCTTGGAGTTTGCAGAGGAATGTGTCTTGTTGACATTTTCAGTTGAATGTTTCCAATATATTGAAGGAGGTTCTGCAGTAAAATGTTGACACTGTGTGCATTTGCTTTCTTTCGGTGACATGAACTAAATATTTTCTCTACATAGATCATAAAGATTCTAATTTGTTTGGGGGTACGAACTTGAGAGAATGGGCCTTGAGTTATCTTTGAATGCATCTATTCAACCTGTGCTGCTGTTGGGTCATTTCATTAGAAGAAGAGACCAAAAATATGGATCTAATAAGAGTGAAGCACCAGACGGATTGGCTGCCAAGCAGCCAATCAGGACTCCTGAGTGGCCCATCTGGTTCAACTGTTCAAGACTTTTTAAGACTGATTGGCAACCCCAGTTCAGACATCCAATTCATTGCTTTGCAATCAGCCTGAAAATGCTCAGTTCAGTTCACTATATAGTCAAGTCTGAAGGACATGTCTACAGAGACAAATTAAACTAGATTCAGCATCAATGGGGTTAATTCAATCAATGTACATTACAACACCCAGTTCAGGGCCCATGGTGGACACTCAATAAATATTTGTTGGAAGGTTGGATGAATGATTGATTGAATGGAAATTAGTTAAATAAAAATTCTGGCCCTTAAATGCATTTGGTTTTTGCTTCAATTACCCAGTTTGACAGTCAAAGAGAATTGAGTGATCAAATTAATTAGGTCAAGGTGAGAATTCTGTTTACTCTAAGCTATATATATGTGAATATGAGTTTAACACTCCAATAAAGTCTATATTCCGGTTAGGAGAAAAGTGGATAGATGAGGAAATGACTCTTTAATAACTATGAGCACTTTGTGATTCAAAAAATCCATGGAGGATTTGAGGCTTTCTTTTGTTCCCAGGCAAAGATGTGGCATAGCTGGCTGGTAGATGAATGGGGCTTACTCATCAGAGGTTCTAGAGTTGTACCTGAGGGTAATTTTACCCCGAGGAAAGATTAATTGCAAAGGGACATAGGTTTCTTCAGATGTTTCCACACTGATACAGGATGTCTTGTGCCTCTCTAAGGGAGTCCCTACGGTCTGTTTCCCAAAATGATTAGGAAAAAAACGAAAAGAACCTATATGTTCTAAAATATTTGTAGCAGCTCTCTTTGTGGGGGCAAAGAACTAGAAATTATGGGGATGCCTATCAGTTGGGGAATGTCTGAACAAGTTGTGGTGTATGATTGTGATGGAATACTACTGTGCTGTAAGAAATGATGAGCTAGATGATCTTAGAAAAACATGGGAAGACTTGCATGAAATAATGAAGACTGAAATGAGCAGAACCAAGAGAACATTGTATACAGTAACAGCAATATTGTTTTAAAAACAACTTTGACTGAATAAGTCATTTTGACTATTATAAATACCCAAATGAACTACAAAGGACATATGAAGGAACATTCTATCTACAACCAGAGAAAGAACCGATAAATAGGACTTTGTCTATAATAATTTTACATATATACACATTTGTGTCTCAAGGTAGCCATAGGGGGGAGCACAGGCGAGGGAAGAAAAGAAAACGGAGAAAAGAAAAAGAAAGAAATTTACATAACTTTTTATATATCTAAAAGGAATAAGTTGTACATAATAGACTTGCAGTTTCACGTGCAATCTTTTTATTAAACTATGTTGTAAAATGCTTGTTTTATTCCATAAATTACAAATAAAATAAAATTTAAAAATAAATAAAGGGGTACTATGGTTATATCAGACCTCCAAAGGATGTCTCTGTGTCTAGAAATTTCAAATTTAGGTGATGACTTACTAACAAATTTATTATAAATCAAGAGAAATGTCACACAGCATGATAGAAAGAGTTCTGGACTTGAACTCTAGAGTGATGTGGGATTGAGTCTGGCTCTTTCCCTTGCTCATCGCACATGATCAGGTTGCTTAAGTTGTCTAAACTTTATCTTTATCTTTAAAATGGGGCTACAGAACCTAGACCTCATAAGATCATCAGTGGATCAAAAGAGATAGCATGTATGAAGTGTGTATGAACCTTAAAGCATTGTGTTAAAGTGCCTTCTTTTATCCAGGAATTGTCACTGGTAATATATATCTGGGATTGTGGAAGGTTGATGTTATAGGGGCCTGAAACATTAATGATACCTAAGGAAATTTCTTGATGAGAAAAGAATATGTAGAGACTCTGTAGTCTGCCTTCCAAACAGGAACCCAACAGCATTGCATGATTATTTCCAACCCTTTGTTAATGGCTCACCTTCCACTCGTAGTCCTGGCCTAATCCTACCTTCAAATACAAAAGTGACAAAAGAGATCTAAACTTGTCTCGAGCAAGAACTGGTAGGTGATCCAAATATGGAAGCAGAATCCATTTTCATTCTCAAGAATTTTCAGTGATCTGGGTTCTAATTCATCATTATAGCAACTGAATATAAGATCCTTAGGGCTAGGAACATTATATTTATTTATATTTGTATTTATTTAATATTTGTTCCCCAGTGCCTGGTTTAATGCAATTCATAGATTGAGTTCATGACAGATGTTTGTCAAATTGTACAATTTCTTATGTTGACTGTATCTTGGATTGTGTTTTGTATCCTTGGTTAAAATAAGGGTGGATTTTTTTTCGTCCCCTCAGTTATTCAGTCTCTTAGGTTTCTATTTCTAATCTCAAATCCTGCCAGATGGCATCCCACCCTGATCCAATGTTTGTCCATCAAAAATTTGGAGCTTATATTTTTGTTTAAAAAAAAAGTTTCTGGAAATGGCATATTTAGTTGATGACTTTGCTGTGGAATTTTTGTGCAGCAAGGGAAAAGGAAGGAAATGCTTGTTTATGTGTTTTTAATGCATCACTATTGCCAAAATGAAATAAATATCCATCCATGAAGTGACAGCTAAATGGGTCTGTGCCAACAAGCCTGCATAAGACTGTTTATGCAATAGACAGTCTGCACAGAATCAGTTCTACATCAGCATGTCTACCATAGGTAATTCACCAAAATGCTAATAGATGAGTCGCAGACAGTGAGTTGTATGGTAACAGGAGCTGGTTTTAAATTAGCTACCCTGTGCAATACAAGAGTTAAGTATATATAGAATGTAATAAAATAATAAAAACTTATGAAATTATTCAGACTATAAAATTCTGAGTAAGTATAAAATCATATTATTAAAAATTGATAACTACACTTAACAAACAGCTCCAGCAATACAGGGAGTATAGTGTGGGGAGAGGGGGGTGAGTAAAAGTAAATATGCTTTTTTTTTCAGAACAAGACCATACTAAAAAATTCTAGCCCTTTCTCAATTCATTATCAGTATCTTTGCCAGTTCCATTTTTTAAAGAATGTTAGACAAGTTATAAATGGTTCCATGCATCAGACCATAACAGTGATGATTTTCACCACTAGCTAACACTGATGCACCATAAATTGTTTATTGATCTAGTGACTTGTATTCATTTAAGTAATTTTCTATTGAATTTAACAGGGAGTTGAAACACAAGATTAATGAAAAGATGGTAAGAGAGAGTCTAGGTACACTCAATGAGTTCAAGTCACAAAGTCCAGATGAATTACATGACAGAGTACTGGAATAACTGGAAAACAGAACTGATACACTGCAGTCAATATCTTAGAAGGATTAGAGAGAATAGGAGAAGTGCCAAAGAATTGGCAATGAACAATATCTCAATTTTTAAAAATAAAAGGGCATTATCTTGACATTATGAGTAAGTGATTTTGATTTTGATTCTCATGTTAATTCCAGAAGATAGTATTAAAGGGGTGGTGTATGAGCATTAATAAAGGGAAGTAGTGATCTCTAAGAACCAACGTGAGTTCTTGACAGGTCAGACCAGATGAACAACTGCTAAATTTTTTGATAGGTCTATAAGACTGGTAGATCAAGAGAATGGCATAAATTCAATAATTTCAGATTTCACCAAGCTGTATTATTTTCTCTCATGATATCCTCGTGGACAAAATGTAGGAAAGTGAGAACTGGTTGAATGACCAGCTCTGAAGAGTTGTTCATTGACCTATGTCAACCTGGAAGGAGTTCTCTCATAGAGTGTTCTGGATTCTGTTCTAATTCTGATTAACATTTTTTAAATCAATGTCTTAGATGAAAACATAGATACCATGCTTATCAAGTTTGTAGGTGACACAAAGCCAAAGGAGGTGGCTAATATGTTTGATGACAAAGTTGTAACCCTAAAATATCACAACAGGTGAAAACAAAGAGTACGATCTAATAAGATGAAAACTATTTAAAATCATTATTATAGAAAACCTAGTAAGAATTATTCACAAACTCTGAAGGTTAGGAAAAGCTGTACCTATATAGTATGAATGAGGGGAGATTAGATGACAGTTTGTGTGAGAAGAATCCAGGGACTTTAGTAGACTACAAGTCAATGTCAATCAAGATATGGCAGCCAGAAAATCTAACATGACTTTAGGCTGTGTTAATAAAAGCATAAGATCCAGAACAAGGGAAGTAACAGCCGTGTTATCCTCTGCTCTGGTTAGAACACACCTGGAGGACTGCTCAGAATTGGAGCCATATTTCAGGCAGGACACTGAGAAGATGGAATGTTTCCCAAAAAGTGAGACCATGATGATTGAGGCTGTGGGGATCACAGTCTCCATGAAAAGGCTAAAGGTCCATTCATTGGTTATTTCTAAGAGCAGATGCTTCTTAGACTAATAGTCTTTGAAACCCCTTTGAGATCAGAGATGCTTTGATTCTTGATCCTCTAACAATCAGGGGTAGATGTGGTGGAGAGGAAGATTTTAGCTTGATGTAAGAAAAACCTTCCTGACAATAGAATTATTCAATTATTATTTAATTCAATTATTCAAAAAGGGAATGGACTGCCCCAGGCTGCACTTCACTGGATGTCTTATGCAAGGACTGGCTGGCTGGCTGCCCATTTCTTGAGAATATTGTAGAGGGACTTTATGTTTAGTCTTGTTTGGACCCAAGAACCTCTGAGATCCCTTCCCCCTAAAATTTCTGTGGTTTTGTGAATGAAAGTTTGCACAACCAAAGCCAAGTGTGCACATTGATGGAAAGTAAAGGAAGATGGGATTAATGTGTTCCAGGGTTGGGGAACCCGTGACCTCAAGGCCACATGTGGCTCTCTAGGTTCTCAAGTACAGCCCTTTGACTGAATCCAAACTTCATGGAACAAATCCTTTTATTACTTTAATTTAATTTGGATTCAGTCCAAAGGACACACTTGAGGACACAGAGGACCACATGTGGCCTCGAGATCACAGGTTCCTCACCCCTGGTAGCCCATAATGTAGACCATCCAAGTGGTTAATTGAGAACCCCAGATCCAGTTGTGGTATAAGTTTGGTTCACAGGATGAATTTTTGGAATGCATTTTTACTTTCTTTTTTCAGGCTAAACTTATCTCCTAAAGGAACTCCCTGTGAGGAAATCCCCTCTGCTGATGTGGCTCAGAATCTGCTAATACAAACTATCCTTTTAGAGAGTTGCTTGGAATACTGAAAGATTAAATGACTTGCTCAGAGTTATACAGCCCCTATGATATTACCTTAAGAAAGTTGCTTAACCTCCCTGGTCCTCAGTTTCTTCAATGGTAAAACAAAGGAATTGGATTAGGGAACTTCTGAGATCCTTTTCAGCTCCAGATCTACAATCCCAGAATAAAATATGCCAGAAGTGGGACTAGAATTCCAGTCCTCCTAACTCCAAGGCCAATGCACTACCCACTAGGCTATGCTGCCATCTGAAATACAGCTTACAATCTTTTTCTAAAATATTTATCTTTTGTTTTCTTTTGCTTGACTTTGCAAGAAGAAGAAAACAGTTGCTTGCTAAACCCTGTCCTAATTGATGAAAAAAGAATGGATGAAGGATGAAGAAAGCATATGCAGAAAACTACACAACTCTCTCTGTGAGATAGAGAGTAGAAGAAAGGAGGAAAGGGAGGAAGATAGGTTTGTCCTATCCCCTTCCTCATATTAAAAAACAAAACAAAGAAATCTCAAAACCCATGAATGCACTTAAAGAGTCTTATGATAAATCCTTTCTCCAATACATGGAAGAGTTAAGAATAAGTCTCACTATCAGTTTCTAAACCCCAGTAAACTAGATTTCCCCTGTGAATGTGCAATGCCTCACAGTTTAAAATATCACGTCATCAGCAGACAACATTTGTTCCAATGTAGGTGTGTGCCAGGAAATGGGGTAGGAGCTGTACCCAGAGCTTAAATTTAAACTTGTGACATTTCATAAAGTTTTCTACATTTGTTTAGAACTTGGATTAAGAGTCAAAATACCTGAATCTCAGTCCAGGCTTTATCATCTACACACTTTATTTTTTGACCTTGAGCAAGTCACTTAACCTCTGGAGGCCTCAGTTTTATCATTTGTAAATTGAAGCTAGCTATACTTACAGACATTTTATGAACCAAATGAGATCATGAATCCTTTGTAATCCTTAAAGTGCTATATAAATATCAGCAAAATCGGCTATCCTGCTATTGAAAATTGTCCACATTTTCTTTCACTAAAATGTTATGCCTCTCTGGGCCATAAGGAGGATCAAAAGTTAAATTCGAAAGAGAAGAACCCTGGGGAAGAGGTTCAGGGAAGTTTACTTTTCTGATTTAAAACCTAAATTCCCACACCAAAAGAAAAAATTGTTCACTTTAAGTTAAGGTCATTATGTGATTCTCAGTTTACAAGAAGAATGTTCTAAGATTTATTTTATCCACTAATCCCTCCTCAGTCTTTAAAAGAAGATTAATGATGTGAGTGAAAGATCTAATTCTACTGCAATATTTTCAGCCTTAGTATCTTGTTTTGCTTGCAGATTACATGATTGCTGTGTATTTAACTTAATTCTGATGAATTATACCTTCTCTCTCTCGGAAAGGCACAATGCTTACCACACACAACTGAGACTCCCACTTGTTGGTTTATTATAGTATTTGTTGGAAAGGTAGAAGGAAGTGGGTAATTAGCCACAAAATTTGATGGCAAAACAAATTCTGTGAAGAAAATTGCAACAAACATTTCATGGATTCCATCAAATCTGTGATTGCCAAAAACAGGTCTTATTGGCACATTTGGAATCATCCACTATTCCAAACCTATCTTTGGATAAACCAAGGCATTAAGTGACTTAGGAAAAGCTCAATGGGGAGAAATAGGTTAGACATATAATATGCAGAAATGAACTGAGTTGTTTTCTAATTTTCTTGGTTTGGTTAGCAGAATCACCACAAATTAGGTCAAGTTACCTCTCCAACATCAAATAAACCTTTTTTTTTTCCGCAAGAGATATTGCTTTTTATATATCACAACTAACACATCCAGGAAAAAAGTTCACCATGACTAAAATTCATGGAGGATGGGGGAAGATAGCAGGCCATAAGAAAGAGATTACCCAAGCACACCACACTTTACCTTCTGCTCTTTGGAAGTGGACAGACTTTAAAAGCAGTTTCACAAATAAATGTGTTAGCATGTGGAAAGTTATCTTTAATAGAGTGTGTAAGGGGTCTCTTGGCACCAAAAAATAAAATAAAATAAAAGGTGTCTGATAAAGCATGTCCCAGACGAAAGCTCCAAATTAAGTATTTGAGAATGTCATCCAAAAAGAAAAAAAGAGGAAAAAAAAGCAAATAGTTGGCAACAGTACAGCTGACTTGTGAAACAGTACACCAGGCTGCCAAAGTCACAAAGAATACTCTTAGGTGCAATTTACTAAACCAACCAAATAAGAGGCAGCCATAAATTACAGATGCATGCAGATGTTGGTGGACTTCAGAGTCAACTCAAACCCTATTAAAACTTTAAACATTCTAGGTGCCTGATCGTCTAAAAGGTTGAAAATAGCACTACAGTGAGCAGCTGATAGAAGCAAATTCTTAAAAAAAAAAAATACTAAAAACAAACAAAGATACCTTGATACCACCACCAACAAACAAACCTCAACAGGACCCAAGTACATGGGAAGCAAGGGGAACTCAGCCCTTTGTCTATCACGTTGGCCAATGGTCATGCTGGCTCGGAATAAAAGGGGGAGGGGGATAAATAAAATAAAATACCTGTTGGATGTGGCCATGTGGTGCCCACGGAAAATCCGAACTGCTGCAATAGCTAAGGTGCCAACAGAACTGCTAAAACCATAAAGACTCCTAAGGTTCGTGTTTTGTTTTTTAAACAAAATCTCTGCATGAAGGGCCTTTGCTAAACACAATTCCTTTTCATCCGAGATCCAAAGTTTGAGACTCAGACATAGGTTTCCAGCAGAAGGAAAGAGAGGTTGGTGTAAAAGCAAAGGGTGGGGCTGACAGAAATGCATCTTTGAGATAGTGAGGTTTAGTGTAGAGAGTTGTAGAGATAGAATTAGAAGACCTGGGTTCAAATCCTGCCTCTGTTGTTAATAAGTTTTCATAAATTCCTTCACCTCTCTAAGACTTAAGTTTTCTCATCTGGAAAAGAAGGGGGGTGGAAATAAGTTGGTTTAAATGCCTGAAGAACTCTTCTCTCCACTATGGTTAGTGTGGGATACTGAATTGAGGCTTTGTTTCCTCAGATCCATCTATTGCCCTAGGGGTAGCACCATATTAAAGGATACCTGCCCAGTAAGTCAACTATCCAGGAAATCCCTTGTGTTAGATGGCAGTGACCTCCACAAAAAGAAGAGGACCCTTTCTATTAGAGAGTGAAATAACTTCTTCAAGGGAGATCCTTTCCTAAATTTGTGCTTGTGGACCCTGAACCTAAACTGGTGATATTTCCTTCAGTTTTCTACACTTAATTTGGACTTGGATTCTAATTTGGGCTCAAAACTATCTTAATCTAAGCTCTTTCATCTACCTGCCCATTTTATGACATTAGGCAAGTCATTTAATTGTTTCTAAGCTGTTTTCTCATTTGTGAAGTAGAGATGGTGACACTTATGCTCTCTACCTTGTAGGACTGTTTTGTGGATCAACTAAGGTAATGTGTGTAAAGTGTTTTGTAATCCTTAAATATCAATTGTTATTTTGTTGTTGTCATTATTATTATTTGCATTCCTTCTAACTCTAAATTTATAATCCTGTGAAATAAATCAAAAGGTAAAAGGACAGAAAAGGAAGCTAAATGTTGTGGGAATAATATTAATAATAATAACACTGATAAAAAAAAATTCCATGCAATTTCAGTCTAGTGCTCTTCCTACTATAGTACCCTGCCTTTGACTTTATAAATAAGAATACTGAAGTCCAAAGAGCTCGTGCCAAATGGTTAAAGTTGAGTGTGTTGTAGGTCCAAGATGTGTGCTAGAGACTATATGTATGAGCCAGAGGAATTCAGGATCAAATGGCATTGGTGTGAGCAGACATAGTTAAGGGAAACTTCATGAGAGAAGGAGAACTTGGGCTGTGCAACTTATAGAAATACTTTTGGAACAAACATATATCATTTGTGATAGCAAGATGGCATAATGGAGAGGCACTGGACTTGGAGTCAGAAGTCCTGAATTCCAATTAGTCCTCAGACACTGACTAGCTAGGTGGCCCCGGGCAAATCATTTAACCTCTCAATCTCACCTCCCTCACCTGTAAGATGGAGATGATTGTTGCATTTATTCTCAGAGTTGTTGTGAAGATCAAATAGTATATGTAAAGCATTTTGCAAATTTTAAAGTGCTATAAAATACTGGTTATTATTAGTAATTATCATTATTATCTCATAATGAAATAGTAAAGACTGACAATAGGTGCATCCCAATGGATTTGTCAAAAGCAATTAAAAAAATGGTTTGCCTTTTTTAATTAATTTATTCATTTATTTTTAGTTTTCAACATTCACTTCCATAAGATTTTGAGTTCTAAATTTTCTTTCTACTTCCCCTCTCCCCTCCCCAAGATGGTGTGCAATCTGATATAGGTTATATATGTGTATTCATGTTAAACACATTTCTGAATTAGTCATGTTGTAAAGAAGAAATAGAACCAATGGGAAAAAACATGAGAAAGAAGAAACAAAAAAAGGAGAGCAAATAGTACTCTTCGATCTGCATTCAGACTCCATATTTTTTTTTTGCCTGTGGATAGCATTTTCCATCTTTTGGAAAGTCTTTTGGAGTTGTCTTCTTAGATCCTTGCATTGCTGAGAAGAGCTACATCTATCAAAGTTGGTCATCTCACAATGTTGCTGTTACTGTATATAATATTCTCCTGGTTCTACTCACTTCATTCAGCATCAGTTCATGTAAGTCTTTCCAGGTTTTTCTAAAGTCCACCTCCTCATCATTTCTTATGAAACAATAGTGTTCCATTACATTCATATACCACAACTTGTTTAGCCATTCCCCAATTGATAGGTATCCCCTTAATTTCCAATTCTTTGCCGCCACAAAAAAAGCTGCTATAAATGTTTTTGCACATGTGGGTCCTTTTCCCAAGAAATGTTTTACCTTTGCATGGAGCCTAAGAAACAGCTAAGATCCAGGGTGGAAACAAGTCTCCCTGTGGGTAACATCCACATGAAGTCAACCTACAGTATGTCAGCAAAGAAGCATTGAACAAAAGATTTAAAGAAATAGATTTATTTATAGAAATAGTAGCATTTATGATGACAATTCAGGTCATTGCCACCAGAAATTACAAAAGGGTTAACCTTAAGAAACCCAGACTTTGTGATCTGTTAGGACTCTGCAAGGAAATGGCAGAAACCATGAAATATATCCTTGCAGTTTGCAAAAAGTTATACCTACTGAGTATCTACCAAAACATGACATGGCAGGCCAAAGGATTTATCAGAAATTAGGTATTTGAAAATGCCATCCAACTGAGAGATGATAAATTTTCATATCTCAAATATTTAAACATTGGTCTTATAGATGCTAGGCACTGTGAGGATAAAACCTCAATTCAATAAACATGTCTTAAATTTTACCATGTAAAAGGCACAGTGCCAGATGTTAGAAATATGGAGATGGACAGGAACACATGATATTTGCCCTCCAGGATCTTAAAATCCAGTTGGTTTTTTTTAATGATAAGAAGAAACAGAATGAGTACACATCCTTCTACATTGAAGAAAATGTATGCAAGAGAAGAGATACAAATATAGAATGATATGAATTAGAGCTGGGGGGAATGGAAGAGATCACCCTATCAGAATCATAGAATTTCAGAGTTAGAATGGACTCCAGAAAGGATCTAGTCCAACCCACACCTGACTAAGAATCCCTCTATATTATTCCCAGGAAATGGTCACTTAGCCTCTACTTACAAAGCTCCAGTGAGGGGGAATGCAAAAATCATTGAACTTAGAAGTGTAGGAAACTAATTTAAATCCTACATTAGCCACTTATTAGCCTGTATGACCTTAGGCAAGGGCCTTAACTTGTTTGGGTTTCAGTCTCTTCGTATATAAAATGAGAAGGTTGTATTACAAGATCCAATGTCCCTTTGAACTCTAAATTTATTTTTAACTCTAAATCCTATTATATGTCCAAGCTGAAATATGCCTCTCTGTAACTTCCACCTATGACTCTTAGGAATGTCCCCTAGGGCAAAGTAGAATAAATTTAAACCGTTTTACACATGACCACTCTTCAAATAATGAAAAATAGTTATGATGACCCTCTGCCAATTTTCTTTTCTCTAGGCTAGATATAACCAGAGATGCCAGGAGTACAGTACTGGTACAATATTAGGTAAACTACAAATATAATTGACTGTATGAAAAACAAGAACAAAAAATCAAATGATTATATCAATAGATGAAGGGAGAAGCATGCATCTAGATAAGATACAACACCCAATCCTAATTCATTCTCTCTCTCTCTCTCTCTCTCTCCCTCTCTCTCTCTCTCTCTCTCTCTCTCACACACACACACACACACATACTCACACACATTTGGTTTGGAAGGTCTAATCTCTCATCTCAAAAACATTAGAAATATGGGACATGAAGGGACAGGAAATGGACTTGTAATTTCATGGGCATAGGGAACTACCAAGTGAGGAAACCCCATTTATTTATGGAAGTTGGAATCTTATCTACAATTACAGTCTTAGAGAATTGCCCAGAGGAATGAGGGTAGTGAAAGACATAATGAAAATGAGTCAATAGGAAAAAAGCTAAGAAAATATCATAACTTCAATGCTTTGAGAGATCCACTCCTTTATTAACATAAGTGATTTTACTGCCAATGCACATCACAACCATACAATATTTAGTAGCTGGTCTTGAAGAGGTGGGAAAGGAAAGGAAAAAGGAAAAGGAAATCAACCTGGTCACCAACTTTCTAGTAACAAACACCCTTGACCTTGAACTTGAGCCAGACTAGTTGGTAGATGGCAGACACAGAGTCTATTGCTAGGCTCATACTTGAAGATTTTTCCACTTGGTATGATCTAAAACGGCTTAGACCCTGCTGGCAAAGGCTTTGAAAACCCAGGATCATCTCTGTGACATACTGAGGCATCTGAATGGAGACTGTCATGTACTTTGTCACCTGAGTGATCTTTGGCAAGTTATTTAATCTCTCTCACTCTCAATTTTTTCCTATGTAAAATGTAAAATGATGGTGCTGAACCACATGGACTCAAAGGTCCCTTTGAGCTCTATATCTATGATTCTACGCTATTTGCCTTTCTTTGCCTTACGCTAATGCTTAGCTCAGTGCCTGGACCATAGTATGTACTTAATAATGTTTATCGGCTGACTGAAACACAGGGTAATTAACAGTCAATGACTTTTCTGTAGGAAGTACCAACATTTTACAGCTATCATCTTAGTCCTAGGAGCAACATGATAGTATCAGACATTAGTTTCTTTGTGGTGTGGCACTATATTAAGTAAACTGATCACACAAGAGATAAGAAACTGAATAAAATTCACATTTTTCAGTCTGTGTGCATTCTGTCACCCTGGGCTGTACAGGAAGGCAGGAAGTATAGTGTGGCCTTGTTCATCTTATGTTTCTAGTTCCAGGTCAGGTTGGAGGGATCTAGTATGGTGCAAGTAGATAAAATTCTGGCTTTGGAGACAAGGACCTCAGTTCAATCTGGGATTTTCTATCAGTCACTTTAAGCAGCTACCTTTAGCTCTACTGGGTGTCGTTTTCTTCATATTTAAAATGAATGGTTTCAACTTGTTAATGTCTAAGGTCCTTTATATCTCTAATGTTATGTTCCTGTCATTCAAATTGACATTTTCAAGGTACTTTGCCCTTGGACAGATGGAAGGGTACCTGAAAAATACATACAAAATGTCTTCAGTACCAACTATGTTAAAAGCAGCTGTGAGCAACTTTCTGTGAATTCTGGAGCAGATAATCATTGCTAATCACCTGCTAAGAATGTTGTCTTTGTAGAAATAGCACAGATAGTTGAAGGGAAAAGCATATTAGAAATGGGCAGGAATGCTACAGAGAGACTTGGAAGTCTTCCTTAACTGGTTTTCATAAGATATGGCATATTACCAGATCTTTTCTTCTTGGCCTGCATCATGTCCCTGAAAACCATTCTTAAACCCACAGCAACAAAGACATTTCTTTTCTTTTCCTTTGCAAGACTTCACCTCCCCATCTTTTTTGTTTTGCTTTGTTTTTATTTTTTTATTCATTTATTTTTAGTTTTCAACATTCACTTTTATAAGATTTTGAGCTCTAGATTTTTCCCCTCCTTCCCCTTCCCTCTCCCCAAGATGATATGCAATCTGATACAGGCTATACATGTATAATCATATAAAACATATTTCCACATTAGTCATGTTGTGAAAGAAGAATCAGAACAAAAGGGAAAAACCACGAGAAAAAAAACAACAACAAAAGAGAAAATAGTATGCTTTGATCTGCATTCAAACTCCATAGCTCTTTCTATGAATGTGAATAGCATTTTCCATTATGAGTCTTATGGAATTGTCTTAGATCATTGTATTGCTGAGAAGAGCTGTCTCAAAGTTGGTCATCTCACAATGTTGCTGTTATTATGTACAATATTCTCCTGGTTCTGCTCACTTCACTCAGTATCAGTTCATATAAGTCTTTCTAGGTTTCTCTGAAATCTGACTGTTCATCGTTTCTTATAGAACAACAGTATTCCATTACATTAATATACCCCGACTTGTTCAACCATCCCCTAATTGATGGGCATCCCCTCAATTTCCAGTTCTTTGCCACCACAAAAAGAGCTGCCATAAATATTTTGTACATGTGGGTCCTTTTCTTTTTTTCATGATCTCTTTGGAATACAGACCTAGTAGTGGTATTGCTGGATCAAAGGTTATACACAGTTTTATAGCTCTTTGTGCATAGTTCCAAATTGCTCACTGGAATGATTAGATCAGTTCACAACTCCAGCAACAACGCATTAGTGTTCCAATTTTCCTACACCTTCTCCTTTTTGTCATATTAGCCAATCTGATATTCACCTCCCCATCTTGCCCAAGCTAGAAGTCAAATCAGGCTACTGACAGCCCCAATCCCATTAATGACTGGTGCAAAAGCTTTGACCTACTCTATTTCCACCCAGAACCCTGGTGGCCCCACTCCCAGGGATTTACCATATTAATGCTAAACTTGACATCCAATTGATCTAGCCCACTGCAACTCAGAACTCCTGACCCCAAGAGGACAACCAGCCTCAGCTTCTCTAGTAGCTGAGATTACAGGCATGTGCCACCATGTCCAGACACATGTTTTCTTTGAATGTATTTCATTCAGGGAAAGAGGAAATCAGGAAAGTGGGATAAGAAGAAAAGGAACACATAACAAATGCCTAAGGATTGTGGGTGACATATCAGATATACAGCAAAAGCTTAAGGTAATGCAGAGTTTGTGGTCTGGGGTTAGAGAGTGTGGGATGCCAAACAATCTTGGTTGAGGGTGGGAAGGGTTCTAAAACCATCCCACAACTTTGAGTAACTGCAAACACACGCCAATTTTTCTCATTTATTTATTTATTCCTCTTCTTTCCCCTCCCTCCTCTTTTAAAAAAATGATTTTTATTATGAACTTAAACAAGAACATCTCAAAATGCAAATAACAAAAAGAATCATATATAAAACTGTGAACTGTTAAGCATAGTTTGTTTTTTAAGTGTATATTAAACTTAATACAACCAAATCTGTCCTACTTGTCTGTGTCCCCTTCTGAACTTCCCTCTCCTCTGTTCTGTGTATTTTCCTCTGGCACTTCTCCATTCACCCTCTTCAGACCAGTGGTTGGACTGGTGATGGCGTTGTAAGTGGTCTCCTGGGAATGAGCCAGTGACTGAGGTGGGGGAACATTAACTTTGATTCCCAGCCACAAAACGAAACACACACACACACACACACACACACACACACAGAGCATACCCTCCCCATTAAAAGTTCTAGTTACGTGTATGATACCAAGCATCCTGCTGACATCCTTGGGGGAAATTTTGAGGGCACAGTAAGGATATTACCATATTTCCCTATTCAAATTTCCCTTAAAAGGACTCAAATAATAGCCCTTATTTTCAAGACGAGGGAGGCAGGGACAAAAGATATTGCAGGTAACAAGTGGGAAGATAAGGAGGACTCTTTGGCAGTGGCAGCTCACCTACACGCCCAGGATTACAGAGATGCCTTGGTTTTTTCAGTGCTATCAGGGTTATAAATATTTATATGATTCAGCAATGTTAGAAACAGAAATGTGACCACAGCAGCATGAAGGATTTCATATGTCCTGTCCCTCAACCATTAGAGTATTCTATTTCCCTTTGGGATGAGAGGATGGGGGGGGGGGAGGAAATGCCTTTCATCTCATTTTGCAAGAGAATATCATACCACTTGTCATAGATAGTGTGTGAATACCACAATCCATCCACCATACAGCCATCATCATCTTTGGCATCCATTAGATCTGGTAAGACCACAAACCAAGCATCCTTTCTCCATGGATGCAGCCAAGGATATGCTTCTCTACCCAGTACAAAAGTTGCTTGGCCTAGACTTAAGAAAGAGGCAGCAGCATATAAAGGAAAGAACAGTGGATCTGTAGCCTGCAGACTTGGGTTCGAATACCAGTTCTATTACTATAGTGTAATGTTGGGTGAATCATATTACTTCAGTTTCCTCTTGTAAAAAGTGAGGAAATTGGACTAGATTCCCTTAAGGGTCACTTACAGGTTTAAATCCTATGATTAAAAGGTCTTAAGGTCTTAGTATCTTCATCTCCCAATTATAGGGGGGAAAAAGTGGAAAAGGGACTGGGCAAGACAAAGTTGAAGTGTTCTCATTTTGTAATGCAGACAAAGACTAAATTTCTGTTCCTTTGTCTCCAGATTTATGGATTTTCAGGCAATGTGGAGCCTCCCAGCATCTCCCCTCACACCCACACCCACACCACCCCACACACACACTCCTTCCAAGTTCTTTTCACTCCTGAAATGTGTATATTCCAGCCCAGTCTTCCTCCTGCTCTCCCTGGAGAAAGTGAGGAAAAAGCCCTGGGTCTTACATTTTAAAACATCTGGTGGGGATATCAGAAAAGAAAATGAAAAGGACATAATTTAACTTCACTGTCAGGTTAGAGGTTTTATTATTAATATAATTGCATTTGCTATATTGGATGCTAAAAAAAAAATGTTTGGAGTTTACTCCATTAGTTAATGGGTATGGAATTTGATTTATCAATGTTCATAAAATAATGTCACCTTTTAAAACCTTGGAAGAGGACCATTTCCAAATGCTTCCAGTCAGGAGAAATAATATTAAAATTCATATTGCAAATGGATTGATACTGGTCCTTGGGGAGTAGGGTGTGAACTCTGATTATCCCAATTAATTCCAGAGCCAGAGATCAAGGCCAGGAATGCACATCAGACTGAAGTTGACACTCTAGCTTAAGACTCTACCTCCCTATCAAATATCTCTAAGCTACTGAACTTTGTCTTCCTTTCCAAGCAAAATCTGCCCTTCTAGCTGCTCACCCATGACTGGAGAGCAAAACAAATAGCAAACCAGAAGACAGAAGACAATGGGACTTTGCTCCTCTGGCTCATGGGAAAGAAAAAGGGCTGGCCTGTGGGTAGGCTCTTCAGATTTTCAGACTATTTTCCATAGTACCAGGGTTCCATACAGTATCTTAAGAGTTTCCTTTAGAGAGAGAGTGGTGACAGCAAACAGTTTAAATATGTTTTATCCATCCCTCTTCCTTCATCCCCACCACTATACAACCCTAGGGAGGGTTCTGTGATATGAAAAAACTAAATGGAAGCTCTGAAGCCAAACTAGGAAATGTTGAACCCTTCAGACAAAGTTTTAAGAACATTAAATGAACGAACATTGTGCCTCTTTGTTTCTGACCTGATTTAAAGCCTCATACTTTAAGGATTTCTGATGTCTCCTTTATGAGTACTCCTTCCATTAATGCATACCATGACCCTTCTGGCTGTGTGATGGTTTGCTTTTGGCCAGGGAATGAACCTTTCTGAACTTAGCCAGGGAAGGGCTTGGTCAACAGATGTACAATCTGACACCAGTTCAGCCATGCCTGATCCATAGCAGCTTAAAGGTAGGACCTGCTACAGCTTGTATATGTTAACATAGACTTTGGGGGCCCAGGATCACTCCATGCCATTGCAAGGTACCAAATCATTGGGGAATCTATATCATAAACTTCATTTACAATTAGCTTAACCTTAAGTAGTCTTACACTTCTCCTAGTTCCTTGTTCCTTTTCCTATATACTCCCTAGGCTGAATGATATTATTTTCATGAGATAACAATTATAAGTCAAACCCTATTGGAGCTCAGAAAATGCTTTAGGGAAACCTCCAGTGACTATGGCTGCTTCATGAGATTTCTACTTCTGGTTTCTATGGAAGAAAGTTGTGGAAAGAGTAAGAGAAGAGAAATAAAAAACTTAAGACAAATGGGGAAAAGAAAATTGTTGAAGCAATTTGAAAAGATTTAACTTGTCAGGAAAACCAAAGATGGGATTTTAAGGATAAAATTTTGGAGAAATATGAGAGAATTTGAAGATAATATGGAAGAAGAAAAACTACAGGAAGAGTTCAGTCTAAAGGAGGACTCAGTCTGAAGGAAGGATAGCATTGAGAAGGACCTGAAGAGATAGACTCAAAGAGGAAGAAAAAAGGAAAGATAGATGGTAAGACAAGGTAACTAAGAAAAGGTCAGTAAAGCAAATTAGTTAAGTAAATTGTCAAGTAAAATAAATGGGTGAAACAAATAAAAGGCTAGTGAAAGAAGCAAGTGCAAATAAGCTACGGTTGTCAAGGTATTGAAAGAATGGAAAAGAAAAAGAAATTAGATTACCTTCAAGTCTTAACATCCAAGATAGTCCAAAAACAAGGCCAAAAAGATCACTCAGTGTAAAGAACAGAGATGATTTTTGCAATAATTTAAATTGAGAATATAATGTTTCTCTAGGTAAAGACCAACATCTCATGCCATATACCAAGATAAGGTCAAAATGGGTACATGATATAGACATAAAGGGTGATATCATAAGCAAATTAGGAGAGAAAAGAATAGTTTACCTGTCATATCTTATGGAGAAGGGAAGAATTTATTATCAAACAAGAGACGGAGAACATTATGAAATGCAAAATGGATAATTTTGATCACATTAAATTAAAAAGGTTTTGCACAAACAAAACCAATGCAACCAAGATTAGAATGGAAGAAGAGAGCTGGGAAACAATTTTTACAGCCAGTGTCTCTGATAAAGGTCTCATTTCTAAAATATATAGATAACAGTTAAATTTATAAGAATGCAAGTCATTCTCTAATTGAGAAATGGTCAAAGAATATGAACAGGCAGATTTCAGAAGAAATTAAAGTTATCTGTAGTCATATAAAAATGCTCTAAATCACTATTGATTAGAGAAATGCAAATTAGAATAACTCTTAGGCACCACCTCACATCTATCAGATTGGCTATTATGAGAGAAAAGAAAAATGATAAATGTTGGAGAAGATGTGGGAAAATTGGGACCTAATGCATTGTTGATGGAGTTGTGAACTGAACCAACTGTTCTGAAGAACCATTTGGAAGTATGCCAAAATGGCTATAAAATTGTGCATATCGTTTGATCCAGCAATACCCCTAATAGGTTTGTATCCTAAAGAGATCATTAAAAAATGAAAAAGGACTTACCTGTACAAGAATACTTGTAGCAACTCTTTTGTAGTGGCAAAGAATTGGACATTGAGGAGATGTCTATCAATTGGGGAATGACTGAACAAGTTGTGGTATATAAATGTAATGGAATACTATTGTGCTACAAGAAATAAGGAGCAGGTGGATTTCAGAAAAACCTAGAAAGACTTACATAAACTGATGATACGTGAAGTGAGCAGAACCAGGAGAATATTGTACACTTCAACAGCAACATAGTGTGATGATCAACTATAATAGACTTATTTCTTCTCAGAATACAATGATCCAAGATAATTCCAAAAGATCCGTGATGGAAAATGCTATCCACATCCAGAGAAAGAACTATGGAGTCTGAATGCAGATTGAAGCCTACTATTTCCACTTGTTTTTGGGAGGATGGTGTCCTTTCTCATGGTTTTTCCCTTTTGTTCTGATTCTTCTTTTACAACATGACTAATGTGGAAATATGTTTCACATGAATGCACATGTCAGTGCACTATATCAGATTGCTTGCTGTCTCTGGGAGGATGGAGGAGATGGAGGGAAGGAGGGAGAAAAATTTGGAACTCAAAATCTTATAAAAAATGAGTATTGAGGAGCAGTTAGGTGGCACAGTGGATAGAGCACTGACTCTGGAGTCAGGAGGACCTGAGTTCAAATCCCATCTCAGACCAGACACTTGACACTTACTAGCTGTGTGACTCTGGGCAAGTCACTTAACCCCAATCGCCTCGAAAATAAATAAATAAATAAATAAATAAATAACTGTAGACAATATAAAATATTTTTTTAAATGAATGTTGAAAACTATTTTACATGTAATTGGAAAAAATAAAATAGTATTTACAAAAAAAAGTATAATGTTTTTGGTTTTTAACACAACCAAGTGTAGGTTATTTACCCTCTTAGTAGAAAAATGTACCTCATCACACTTCCAGTTATTGGGGACAATGAAGCATTCCCTTTTTAAAAAACAGGACTTTGATAGAAAAAAAAGGGAGAGGAAGCTAGATCTGAAGTGATTGAGGGAAAACTTTGCCTTCGTCAGGAGGTTTGAAAGTGGGAGATTGCCACACCAGTGCAAAAGAGGAGAAGGAAAACGTACATTCTGAGTTATCGGCTGAGGTGCTATTTGGTCTAGATCAGAGGAAGAAAAAAAGAGTCATGACGTTTTGTGACTCTCTCATCAGAGGCACAGATGTAGTTAATGGTAAACTTGCTAACTATACAAAGGTATGTTGTTTTCCCTATGCGTATGGATAAGAAAAAACAGAGAAGCTCCCAAGACTTGTCAAAAAAAGAGAACTACTGCCCACTTCTGGTGAATCATGTGGGTCCAAACAATCCTGCCAGAAGAAATTTAGAAAATATTGCCAAAAATTATGAAGTCTTGAGCAAGAAACTGAATCCCACAGGGGAAAGATTATGTTTTTCTCAATGACATCCACTGAAGGCAAAGAATCCAGAAGAGAGATTGACCTGGGAAGTTAACAGCTAGCTAAGAAGATGGTATTTGAGAAGGGGATTTGGAGTTCTGAACTACAACTTTAACATACAAATGAAAGGCTCTTATTGAGGTATGGAATGCATATAATAAATGCTGGTAAGAATGTATTTTCCTGTTGTGTTGCAAATCTAATCAAAAGAGTATAAATACCAAAGAGCTGGAGTAAGAAATAACTGCCTGTGTGACTACATAACTACAAAACTAGATACCATAGACTGCAGTTATAATGAAGAAAGAACAGCAGTGTGGACACTCCCAAAGTTCATAGGAAACAAAATCCAAGTAAGGAATCAGTGGCAGATAACCCCCCCCAAAAAAAACCCTCAAATGTTGATATGCAAATGCTCCATATTTGGGCAACAAATAGTATAAACTAGATTTCCCATAATGGAGAAGCAAATGTGACCTCACAGCCATCCCTGAGTGTTGGAGGGAAGAAACCCAAGACTGAAATATGGTTGTAGATATGCATACTTTGTTTAAAAAAAAAGAATATGTAAACATGTGTGGAGTATAGTAGTATTGAATACTAAGAAGGTATACTCATGAAAAGAAATTTAGGAAATGGTGGGAAAGCATAGTGGAGAGCAACTGGCTGAAGATAAGGGAAGGGAGAAACAGAATGAATGTCTTTGGCTTATACTCTGTGAATCACCTAGAGAGAAAGAACTAGATGAGGAGTTTAGGAAACAAATAACAAGCCTACTCAGAGACATATTAGAGTAATAATGGAGGTCTTTATCACGCAGTCAAGTCAATAAGCACTTAGGTCTCCAATGGATTGCCCTAGGCAAATCTGGACTTGACCTCATGCAGCTTAACATATTTATCACTGACTTGGATAAAGACACAGAGGGCATGGTTATCAAATTTACAGATGGCACACAGCTAGGGGGAATAGCTAACACCCTGGATGCCAAAGTCAAGATCCAAAAAGTCAGGCTAGGGCATTGGGCTAAATCCAGTAAAATGTATTTTAATTGGACTAGGTATAAAGTCTTACATTTGGGTTCAAAAAATTAACTTCACAAGTACAATATGGGAGGGGCATGGTTAGATATCATTTTGTCAGAAAGAGATCTAGAGGTTTTAACAGACCACAAGCCCAGTATGAGTCAGTATTGTGATGTGGTAGCCAAATAAGCTAATATAATCTTGACTGCACTGAGAGAGGTACAGAGAGGAATAAGGAGGGGATGGTCTAGTTGTCCCCTTCTTCGATCAACCATATCTAGAGTATAATGTTCAGTTTTGACCAGTTTAAGGAGGGCATTGATTAGTTAGAAGCTGTCCAAAGAAGGCAAACAGGATAATGGAATCACAATTGGTGAAAGGAACCTGGAGAAAAGAAGCCCCTGGAGTAAGAGGCAAGGAGAGAGACATAGATACAAGATAGCTATCTTCAAGTGTAGAAGAGGTTGTTAGATTGAAGGGACATTAAACTTCTGTTTGGCCCTGGAGGGCAGAATCAAAGGCAAAGTATAGAAATGGAAAAGAGGTATATTTAAACTTGATATCAGGGGAAAATTTCTTAACAATTAAAAGCGGCCAAGAGTACGCTAGTCTGGTTTAAGAGGTAGTAGATTCCCTTCATGGGAGGCATTCAAGCAAAGGCTGTTTGACTACTCATGTATTGTTATAGTGGGGATTATTTTTTTTCAAGTATGAATTGGACTGAATGGGATAATAAAGTTCCGTTTAGTTCTAATATTATGTGACTTTATTGTGAAATAGTATATCAAATGTTACTATCTAGCTTCCAAAGAATTTTTGAAAAGTGAATATCCATTGTTTGGGGAATGTCCTAACAAATTGTGGCATATAAATGTAATAGAATACTACTGTGTAAGAAATGATGTGTGAAGAATTCAGAAAAATATGGGAAGACTGATATGAACAGATAACAAGTAAAAAAAGCAGAGCTAGAAGAACAACATACAAAATGACTCCAACAATAAAAATGAAAATGACACTAAAAGACACTCAGATTCAGATAAATTACAATGTTCAACCTTGGTCCCAGAGGACAAATACTAAAAACACTCCTTTCTTCCTCTTCCTAGAAAAGCTTCCTAGAGACAGTTAAGTAAAACTAACAATACGGTAACTTCATCTAAAAGTGTGCACAACATTTCACATCTGTAGTTATCCCATTTCTCTATTTTTAAAAAATTAACAAAAATCTATTTTCTCACCTTCTCACCCTCCTCCCACATCACTTAAAAAGAAAAATAAATTCTTGATAACAAATACGCATAATGAAGTAAAACAAATTCTTTTGATACCTGTATACAAATATATACACACTGTATTGTATTATATTGGGGCTTGTGGCTGTGTGTGTTGTGGGGTTGTGGTTTGTCCTTCATTCTCGCAGAGGACCATGACACCAGGAAGATAATGACATGACTTGCAAATGAACTAGATTTGAGTTAGGGAGTGCTGTGCAAAATCACTAGCCTCACTTTCTCCTCCAGAACCATGTGGGTCCAGTGGCCAGATATGGATCAGGATGACTGGAGATGGCCCAGGATGCAGTAGGAGAACTTGGCCTTTTTAAATGAAGGCCTTTCCAAGGTCCCACTTTGAGTGAGGCATTGCCCATTCAGTGAATAGACCTTTTGTTTTTTTATTTAAAGGGGCCAACCCTTGACTCACTTCTTATATTGAGGCACTGAGAGGTTAAACAACTTACCCAGGGTCACAGAGTCAGGAAATATCTGAAGCCAAATTTGAATTCAGGTCTTCCTGAATCCAGGTCCAAAGTTCTATCTGCTATACCACCTACCTGCTAAAGCTTCTCTCGGAAAGAGGAGAAATGTTCTAGTCTATAGACAGAAAGATTACCTGTGCAATAATACAGAGGATGGTGTTCTCTGGGAAAACTGCCAAGGAGTTTGAAGGGGAAATATTTTCAAAGACAAAAAGGCTACAGAACAAAAAGTCAGAGAATCAGGAATAAGGAGGCAAAGGAAAATTAGAAAAAGAGCATTTCTGCTCTTTTCTTTTGGAATCCATACCTAGGGATAGAGATTAGATTTGTGATTTCTGCCAGAGGGAACTTTCAGATCAAAAAGCTTCTATGAATGCAAG
This sequence comes from Vombatus ursinus, assembly GCF_900497805.2. NCBI lineage: Eukaryota > Metazoa > Chordata > Mammalia > Diprotodontia > Vombatidae > Vombatus > Vombatus ursinus. The sequence goes on along the minus strand of NW_020954562.1, from coordinate 15,140,596 downwards.
TGAGCCATTGATCGACTTAGAGAAAGGAGCCCAGAGCACTAAAAGTTTTTCTGCCTTGCCCAGGTCCACACAACCAGAAGGTGTCAGAAATGAGACTTGAACCCATGTCTTCCTGGCTTTGAGGGCAACTCTATTCACTATGTCACACTGCTTCTCCACTATCACCAAATAAGAAAGCACAAATGCATATTAAATATACCAGAAACATCATAGTATTCCCTTTACACCTTCTTCTTCCCTTGGGCATAAATTCTGGAGGTACTTCTGTAGTCATAGAGCTAGGGTAGGGCAAATAGGGCTCCACCTATAGCCTTAAGGAGGGACTTCAACATTCAACTAATACTTTTTTTTTCTCTCCATTTACTTTAGTTTTCAAGGTTGCGTTGATCCCTCCCCTCCCACTTTCTTGTTCCCTCTGCTACAAGAAAAAAAGATAATCCCAGGAAAAAAAAAAAAACGGATTGAAACAGGGCTGGGATCTATCCCAGTTCAATTATGCTCAGACACTCTCTCCACATATGAAAACTACTGGATAGTTAATGGTCCACTGCACTGGGGAGAGGCCTTTCCTTCCCCTTGGCCCTCCATTGTGAGTTCTCATAATCATCGCCATTTGGCAGCTGATCAGAATACATTGGCAATGTCCTACCTTATTATAAGTGAAGGCATGTGCACCTCACAAAAATCCCAACAGACACCAGCACTTTGATTGGTCTGGCCATGGATTAAGAAAAGAGGAAGGAGTCACTGATGCCAGAGTCAAAATGCATCCCTGTCCTATTTGGGTGAGCATGGCACAGCCAGAGAGAAGTCTGTGTTCTCTCTGCCTCAACCCATGTAGGGATTTACAATCCATGGACTTAAAACCTGATGCTGTTTTGTCATTACTTGCCGTGTTCAAAGCCGAAACAAGCAATGGGAGACTGGAATTTGGAAAAAGGTTCCTTGCTGGTGGAACAGAAGAAAGAAGAAATGTGCTCCAGAGAGCCCAGACCAGCAAAATCCTTAATTAAATCTCAGTGGAAAGCAAGGTTTGACCACAGTCATTTTGAGTCTCCAAAGGGGCAGCTAAGGAATAACTGAGATATAGTCTGTGGTTAGCCCAGCCCAGAGTACCGGCAGCAGTCATGGGATTTCATCCCTCTGTGTCCCACTGTGTAGTTTTAAGCTGGGCATATTTGCTCAACAAACTATGGAGGAAAAACCCACAATATCGAGGGTGCTGGCAGGGCAAATATAGACACAAAGGGAAAGGAAGAGGAGTCATCTTTGATTCTCTTTCTTTTTTAATCATCAGCTCTGAATTGTCTCATCTGGGCTCACTCTGGGAAGAACACTGCTCCTGGTCTGTCCAGCCCTGGTCTGATACCTCCTTGCAGTCTCTTCACTGGAGGGCTTGGTACTCTCACTTCTTCCCTTCTCCCTCGCTTAAAACTTATCTTTTGTGGTCTATCTCACATGTTCAGGTTACTGGGCTTATCTAATCAAAAAATGCTGGTTCAATCAACAAACATTCATTGAAAACCTACTATGTGCAATGTGCTAAGGATAAAATAGAATAGGAAATGGATACGTTATATCTGTCAATATTTCATTATGATTTCAATGGTATAGGGAATTCCCAAATGAGGAAACTCCATCTATCAATGCATGCCACCATCTTATTTGCAACTTGTAGTTTTGGAACTTCTTAAAAAAGCACTTGACATTGTGACCTGCCCATGGTCACATAACCAGTAGTCAGAGGTGAAAGTTGAACCCATGTCTTTCTGGCTCAAGGACAGCTCTCTATACACTATACCAGCCTGCCACTCAAAGATACAAATACTAATTCAAAAACAAAAATCAGTCTGTTCTTGCCTTCAAGAAACTTAGATTCTCCTTGGTTAACACTACATCATCACAAATAGGTGCATACAGAATATATATGTATTTATATATGTATATAATAAATATATAATGTGTCAGAAGAGCATAGAATTAACAATGGGGGGATCAGGAAAGGTCTCTTAAAAGAGGACACATGAGCTGAACTTTATAGAGTTAAGGGGAAAGAGGCAAAGGCATAGGAGAAGAAGAAGGAATTTAATGCTTGAAGAAATGAAAATAAGCTAGTGTAGAATGTGTGATAAAGAGTAATAGAAACTTTAAACTCCAAACCAAGAAGTATCTTTTTTGCTGAAAAAAAAAAAAGGGAAAACACTAACATCTTAACACTAGAAGGATTGAAATTTAAGAACATCTCAAAGGACTAAGCTGCATCAATTAATGAGTGTTTTTTAATTCATAAGGCAAGAGAAATAGAGATAGAATGAAAATTTTTATTTCAAAGTAAAATTATAACGAAACTTTTGTGTAAGTTGATGCTTGTGGTCCTCTTAAATGGAGGTGTGATCTGGTCAGACCTGTGCTTTAGGAATGTCAATTTGGCAGCAGTCTGAAGGATGGAATGTAAGGAGTGGTGGCTGGATACAGGGAGACCAAGTAGGAGGTTGTTGAACTAGTCCAGTTAAAAGGTAACAATCACCTGACCTGATAAATTCATGTGTATTAAAAGGAAAGTGCTAGAAGTCTTCAAAGTCCTCCCTCTTTGGTAGTTTACATGCATTTTAAATGTAGTCCTTTAGAATTATTATTTCCATCTCTTGATTGTTGTATCCTGCATTTCCAACCCAAGCTATACTCTGGGCCTGCATAAATTCTTTATCTTAGACCCATTCATTCCCCAGGGGGTAGATCTCTGGCCCTAGGAGTTGGGGAAAAGACATTTGCTGGTATGAGAAATAAGACAAAGGGAGAAGGAAGAGGAATAACAATGCTTCAAGTTTATATATTTACTCTCTTTGGTAGTAAAAGTTTTGTGGACTCATAAAAATGTATAATGGACAGACTCCTGGAAAATATAGGTTTAAGCCAAACATGTGATTTTAAAGGTAGGAATTCCATTAGTTGCCAAGGTAGGCCCCATAGCGGAGATATTTGAGGTAGGTGGAAGTTTGTGCTAGCCCATAAAACTCACATTGTAGAAGCCAAGAGTTTATCCTGGATGCTGGTCTTCATTCAATAATGTTGACTACACCATGGATTTCTTCCTTTCCACAAATACCTACAGAAGAGCTACCACGAGCAAGACATTGTGCTTGAGGCTGTGAGGATACCTGTGCGTATATAGGATGTTTTGTAACAATATATTTCAGTAGTCCTATGATGTCATCAGTTACATTCTCTTATTCCACTGGGGGCATTGCTGACTAATTCCCTCTTTCTTGAAACTATCCCCATCCTAGCTGCCATGACATTGCATACGCCTACTTCTCCACCTGGTTTCTTGATTGCCCTTTATTTCTTTCACTGGCTCATTTTCCTCTTTGTCCCTCCCCTCTAAATGTAGGTATTCCCCTAAGGCAGCCTCCCTATGCACAATCCACTCTTTTTCCATTCACTGTAAGCTGTAGCTGGCACCCAAACCACTGTGTCCTGATCCAGAAGGCTGGAGTGGAGGCAAGGAAGAGTGGGTGTGGAGGGGCAAGACGGTTAAATGCCTGACCATCTGGTTCTCCGGTTACTTGAGAAGGCATGTGAACCGAACCAGTTCTCAAGTTACAGAATATTTTTGTTTTTAGGACTCAAACGCAGAATCTAAGGGAAAAGGAGAAAGCCCTGCAGGGCTATGTTGGCTCTGTGTGGGTTATTTCAAACCATGGCTTTATTTTCTTGGTTGAAATAATTCAATGTTTGTTTCCTCTTTAGGAGTGATGATCATTTGCTTCTGAATGGAGGCTAAGCCTATAAGCAGAAAATTCCTTGCACTGGAAAGATCATTTGGATTCAGAATCAGAAGTAAATGGATTGATTCATAGATTTAAAGATGGAAGGGATCTTAGAGGTCATTGAGTCCAACCCTCATAAAAAAGAGTTTCTATTGATGTCTTTTGTTTTTTATACCATAGTCATTTTTCAACATCCCCCTTACACACACACACATACACACACACACACACACACACACACACACACACACACACAAGCTGAAACACAACATGAAGCCAATTCTTCATTTGATAGATAAGGAAATTGAGTCCCAGCCTAGTTAAGTGAGTTTCCCAAAGAACCTGAAGGCCAAGACAAGCTACATAATCTGCCTGAGGTCACTCCCAAAGACATTAAGGGCAGAGCCAGAAAATGACTTTAGGTGCTCTGACTCCAAAGCCAGTATGCTGTCCACTATGCCTCTCTTTACCACTAACTATCATTTTGAATAAGAGACAAGTCAATTGCACAAAAATTCATTGAGCATCCACTAGGTTTTGAGGTAGCACTGGGCTGGGTTCTGATAACTAACCTGAATAATGGGGATCATAAAATTCATCCCTGTGCTCATAAGAGCACAGGGTTTAGAGCTGAAACAGTATTGAGAAATCTTATAATCCAGAGGTTCTCAAACTTTTTGGTCTCAGTGAGAACCCCAAAGAGCTTTTGTTTATGTGTTCTCTCTATCAACATTTACCATGCTAGAATTTAGTCCTGATAAATTTTAATACATTGATGAATTCATTTAAAAATAACAATGATAAACCCATTATATTTAACATATTTTTATGAAAAATAATGAAATTTTCCAAAAACAAAAAAATTAGTGAGAAGAGTGGCATCATATTATATTTTTTATTTTATAAATTTACACATCTATTTTTATTTTTATACATTTTATATTTCATATGTTTTAGCAAATATAATATCTGGCTTAATAAGAGACAGCTGGATTCTCACATGTGCTTCTATATTCATTCTATTGCAATATGCTGTTTTGGTTGAAATATGTGAAGAAAATTCAGCTTCACACAGATATGCAGTTGGAAAAGGGAGGCATATTTTAATAGGCAAGTAACATCTTAGTTCTATCATGAAAATAGGTTTGTCTTCAAAGACCCCCCTCACAAAACCTTGCGGATCCCTAGAGGTCCTCAGACTACTTTGAAAACCACTGCTCTAATCCAACTCATTCTATAGATGAAAGGCAATGTAGTGTAATGAAAAGAGCAAAAAATATGGAACCATGAAAGACCTTGGCTCAATCCCACCTCCAATACTTACTACTGGTATGACCATGGAAAAAGTCATGAGACTTTGCCTAAGTAGGAAAAAGGCATGAGACTTTATCTGAGTAAAGGCACGAATACAGAAAAGTGTGTGAGATAAATTCAGGAAACAGGAAATACCCTAGCTTGGCTGGACCATAAGAATGATGAGTGGGAATTAATGGTAAATAAGATTAGGAACCCAGGTTGCAGCCAGCAACCTGAATGTCCAACTGTAAAATTTTGACTTAATTAGGCAATGGGGAGACACTGAAGAATTTGGAGGAAGGGAGTCATGTGATCAAGCTTTTCAGGGATGTATAGAGTGGATTAGAGTTTGTGGAGATTGGAGGAAAGAATGTGAAACAGGAGTTCATAGAAAAGTCTGGTGAAAATTAGACTATGAACTGAAGTGGTGGTGGGAATAGAAAGGAAAGAATATAAATGAGACATCTGTTGAAAGTGGAATTCATTGCTGACTACTTGTGCAGGAGGGGTAAAAGAGAGGGAGATGTCAAAAATGATTTGGAGGTTAACTTCTCTGGCTTCAGTTTCTCCACCTACAAAATGAGGAGGTTGAAGATGACCCTTTCCAGTTCTAACAATCCATTATTCCCTATGTACTGTTAAAAGTTCAAGGGACACAAGTGATTATATACTCTAGGAGTTCTTAACTTGAGGTCAATGAACTTTTTAAAAAATACTTTGATGTAAGAAACGATGAGCTCAATGACCTTAGAAAAAACATGAGTAGACTTGAATGAAACAAGGAAGAACAAATGAGCAGAACCAAGAGAACATTATATATAGTAGCAACAATACTGTTTTAAAAAGTTATTTTGACTATGACAAATACTCAAATTAACAACAATGATCTTATGAAGAAAAATGCTATCTGTATCCAGAGAAAGAACTGATAAACAAAAGTATGTATAAAATGCTTTTACACATATATACATATTTGTGTCTAATGGTAGCTGTCTTGGTGGGGGGGAAGAAAAAAAAAGAAAGTTACATAGTAATTTTGCTATGTGTTTAAAAGGAATAGCAAGCTGAACATAATAGATTTGCAGTTTTATGTGCAATCATCTTTTTTTTTTCCTATTCTACCATGTTATGGAAATGCTTATTTTATTTCTTAAGTTCAGAATAAAATAAATAAATATTTAAATAACTATTGCAATATAATTGATTTCCTTTGCAATCCTATATCTTTTACTTTATGCATCTAAAAACATTCTCAGAAGGGGTTCACGGGCTTTACCATATCATCAAAAAGTTTCAAGACACAAAGAGGGTTAAGAACCCTTGATCCAATTGAGTTTTTTTTTTCAGATGAAGAAAATGAACCTCAGAGAGAGGAAATGACTTACCCAGTGTTTTACACACAACTAGCAAATGTCAGAGCAAGGACTAGAAGCTAGGTCTTCTGATTCTAAGGCCAATGTTCTTTCCATTACCCTATAATGCCTTCCATGCTTTCATCTTCGTAATCCTAGTATCATACCACTAAGTACAATGGGGAAAGTTCACAACTATTTCTAAATACAAATGAGATAAGCACTAGATATCCCTTGTGTCCACATTGTCTGTGTCTCTAAGTAGGATTTCTACAAGGAAGGATGGCTATCCTTTGGTGCAAGAGTTCACTAGTCCATTAAGAAATGTTATTAGCTTATCCTTCCATAAAGAAGATCAGAAACAATGAAGTTGGTTTCTGTAATCAAGAGGATAGCTCCACATACCTCAAACCAAGGGAACAAGTTGCCTGCTTTTTGATCAATTTATCAAAATAATAGATCAAAGGTGGAAAGAACGTGCAAAAAATTCTCAAACCCCTTTATTGATTCAATTAAATCAAAGGTAGAAAATGGGTACCACTTAAATAAAAGAAGATAAACATAAGAAGAGTCTTGTGATTAATTGGAGATAATCAAACATGCCCCTTGGGGCTTGAATAAAACTGAAAACCAGTTCAGAATATGGCATTCCAACAGAAGGTCTTAATCTTGGTTATAGAGCAGCTCTAGATAAGCCACTAAGAGGGAATGTCTGGGATGAGGAAGAGTCTGTCACCTGCCTACTCACTTAACTATAGGATGGCCTTGTAAATTTTAAAAGGTGAATGTATTTGGATTTTGCATAAGAACAGCAGTGGCCCAAGGACAAATTAGACAAGGTCACTAACCTGGAAAGTCCAGTACAGAGTTATACGCACCTCAGGGGAACTTAATGAGGACTCCAGAAAGGTGCAAAACTTTCAATAATCAAGAGTTGTGAGTTATCTTTTTGCCACACATGTTCTCTTAAACTTGAACTAATTTTCCCCTGCATAACGTACATCCTTATGGGAGTGTATATCACAGACTTTTGGGAGATAGTATCTCTAACTAAAAGCTAATCAAGCCTAGCTTGCTAACTGCTATTGAGAAGACATCAACTGGTCAATTGATATTGGTGAGCATGCTGTATGAAGGTTCATGAGTGTTAGTATTAGAAAACTAACTACAACTCATCAGGGTTACCCCTAGACTTCTTAGGGGAGAAGTAGCCAGCCTGCCTCTGGAAACTATTCTTCCCCAGAAAGAATAACTGGATCTGGGAAAGTGCCTCCAGGTAAAACCGCTTCAGAGGGAAGCAAACAGGTTTGGAGTTTTTGTTTTAGCCTTATTGGGATTTTTTGGCTTGGATTTATCTTTTTTTATCCTTCAAAGACAATTCATTGCATTTTTCTTCAAGGGACTGTAACTATTCAGCAGTGATGCCATGTGTGCATAAGGCAAGAGAAAGAGAAGAGAGAAATAGAGAAACAGAAAAGGAGAGATGGAAAGAGGGAAAGAGGAAGGGCAGATAGAATGTAGAGGAAAGTCAGATGAGAGGAAAAAAGAAAAGATTAGAGATATGACAGAAGAGATAGGGAAAGAGATAGGAATGGAAAGAAAAGAAAGAGAAGAGAGAGGATAAAAGAGAAAAAAAAAGGAGAAGGGAGAAGAGAGGAGAAAGATGCTCAATGCTCATAGACCTTTCCATACACAAAGTATACTTGAAAGAGGGCAAAACTGGATCCTAGATTTATCTTTTGTAGAGCCAGCATCAAAACAAGATTTTAAAGATTTTCTAGGGAACCCTTTTTTAAAAAAAATCTTTCTAAAAAAATGAGAGAAGTAAAATTCATGTTTCACAGCAAGTTCCTGAGTCTCAAGTGTCCTGGCATTGCCTCTTTCTGGATGGGAGGGAGCAAGCTTCTCCTGTTAAGTTTCCATTCATTGGCAAAACCAAACCATCTGCTTCAGTGGCAAGGTCAGCCCAGCTGAGAACCTGATTGGCTTGCTGCCTCTCATTTACCCCAAATGTCACTGTGGGCAAGGAGAGGCACAAGAGTCTAGTTAACAGGATTGAGGGGAAGTTGGCCAAAAAATACAAATCCAGACATGGGGGAGAAATTAGTGAAAAACTTGTCAACAACTTGCAGATGAGTAAAGCAAGAGTTCGGGATACCGCTGGAAAGTTGATACTGGTCTGTACCAACCGCTCGAGGGCATCGCTCCATCCCCTGTTCAGGGATGCTGTTAACCTTCTGCAAAAGGCCCTTTCCCATTTGAAAAAATTTTCCCCCTGAACCATAGCCGATTCTAAGATGTTTGAATTTCTTTATATTTGATTCCCATGGCCCTGAAAGGAAGTTTGTTCTTGCCTGTACTTAGCTTTTCATTGGAAAGTGTCCTTTTCCGATTGTGAAACACCTTGTGGGGAAGATTGAAAAATATTCCTCATCTGAGAAGGCCATCCTACAGAATTCTCAAAGAATCTGGGATCTTATCTGCCCTCTGGTCTACCTGATGCAAGAACCTGCTTTTCAGGTGCTACAAGAAAGGAGCATTTGCAAGATCAAAGGTTCCCCAAAGATAGATCAGGAACCAAAGTTATTTGTTCAACAATAACTACTTGCATTTAAATAGCACATTGAAATTCATGAAACACAACTCCTAGGTGCAAGTATTGTTCTCTCTCTCCTTTTTGAGGGGGAAACCCTAATTGCAATTTCATTGTATAGAGAACTCTCCATGTAGAAACTCAATGCACATCACTAACTCAACTTGTATAATTATAGCTAGCATTTATATAATGCCTACTATTGCCAGATACTGTGCCAGATAATTTACAAATATCTCCTTTTATCCTCACAACAATCCTGAGAAGAACGTGTCATCCCTACTTTACAGATGAGGTAACTGGGATAAATGTCATTAATTGACTTGCCCAGAGTCACATAGTTAAATGTATGAGGCCAGATTTAAATTTAGATCTTCCTGACTCCAGGTCTAATGCTCTATCCATTGCACCATCTAGCTACTCCAAATTACTTGGCTGTAATTTATAGTCTTAGAGAAGCACAGAGGTTGTGACTCCCAGTTTATACAGGAAGAAACTAAGGCTTTTCCCCTTAGAACAATAAGGCAATAAAAAAATCTATCTAGAATCTTTATTATGACAGAAAACACAGAGTGATTCACCACTGGAAAGCTCTTTCTCTTGAAAATGAGTCAGTCAAAGTCCCAGCCTCAGGGCCACAACCTTAATTAGATGCCTAGTCCTGGATTCACTCAGAAACTCTGTCCAATCTGTATTCCATGGCTTCAGCTTCAACCAGTCTTAACCCACCTCCCTTCCTCCCATTTTATAGACAGGGAAACTGAGGCTCAGATAATTTAAGTGACATACCAAGGTCATCCATTCTAGACTAACGCTTAGTGCTTCCTCTATACTAAAATTGCAACATTATTTATTTTTGAATATTTGAATATATTTTTCATTTATGTGCCAATGGACATATTGCTTTCCCCCTCCCCCAATAGAATGTAAGTTACTCGAAGGTAAGGACCTCTTCCAGATGAGTTTTTAAACTATGCCCCTTCACATACTCTACTTACCTTCCTATTGTTCTTCCCACAGGCTGATGCTAGAATGAACTCACAGAATCACAATTTTAAGAGCTGGAAGGGACTTCAGTGACTTTGTAGCCCAACCCACACACAAAGGAGTCCCCGCTGCAGCATATCCAACAATGGAGCAATGTTGGAGCCTTCTCTTCTGCTTCACCTCCGGTTTCCTTCAAAGCTCAGTTTAAGGGCTGCCTTATACAAGATCCCCATGTCTAGCAACCAGTACCTCACCTTATCCCACTCGCCCTAAATGAATCTTGTATATATTTTCTGTAGGTAGGTAAAGCTACCAGATTGGACCAAAGAGGGGGTCACAGTTAGGAGGTCACTGAGAGATCTCTATACAAAGTATCTGAAGCTAGAGAAGATGTCAAAGAGGACTCCAATAACTGCCAACCTGTATGCCCACCCTCCTATCTATACAAAAATCTTTAGTAGAATCATCTGTACTTGAATTGATGACAACCTTAATGAGAGTAACATTAGGGAAAAAGGAGGCTTTCTCAAGTGCTATGCAAACATGGAGCACAATATAATAATTAAATAATTAACTAAAAAGATGTAAAGATGGTGTGATCCCCTTGTGTTTATCATTTGCTGATCATGAAAAAGCATTTGTTTTAGCAGAACAAAATGTCACCTTACTCTTTTAAAACAAGGTGACTTTCATAAAAGCATCAAAAACCATTAAAAATTCCTGAAATAATTATCAGAGGCCCAAACACACACATATGTATATGTGTACATATGTATATATATGTACATTACACACACGTATCTATGTATGTATGTGCATACATACTTCAAGAAAGGGCTTCTGGCAGTCACCAAGATCTTATTGACTCTTGGTTTGTACAAACCAGTTTGATGATCTATTCCAAGCCTTCATGCAAGAAGAACACAAATAAACCAAAACTCTGGATTTCATAATGATGGCATCAAGAAAAGATTGTTATGTTTAATATGCTCTTTAATTAGTCAGATATTATTAGATGTCCTATGGGCTTCTCAAACTCAGTATCAAAAATAATCTCTTCTTAGCTCAAAGGCCAGTTCTATACACACTCTACCAGGTTGTCTCTAACATAGTAACATGCCTCTTCAATTAAATTTTTCTTATCTGGGGCAAAACATTCCATGGATGGGGACAGGAAGAAGGGTAAATATTTGTGGTGCCCAGTGGTGAGGTTCATCACCCACAATGAGACAGAACAGGCAGAATAGCCTTTATAGTGTGATCTGAGTAAGAGATCTTGAAGGAACCCCAAATGTCTCCATGACTGTTTTGCATCTGAATGTAATAATAACAATAATAACTGTCACTGATACAGTCCTTTTACGTTTACAAAGGTTTGACAGACATCAAATTATGTGATCCTCACAATAGCCCAGTAGGACAAGTACTGTAGACATTATCATCTCTCTTTCATATATATAAGGAAACTGAGGCTAAAAGTTTACTTGCCCATAAAATCATCACCATTGGTATTACTCCTTCTGGGAATTTCTAAAAGGATTCATTAATATATTATTCATTTAACAAACTTTTAATAAATACTACTATATGCCAGGCTCTATACTAAATGCTGGGCATAAAGGAACAAAAACAGAATCACCCTTGACCTCAATATTTTACTGGATTAGAACAAGTCAAATGTTGTCTACAGGACAGCTGGTGGTATAGTGCATAGAATTCTAGGCTTGGAGTCAGGAAGACGTGAGTTCAAATATGACTTCAGACCCTTACGAGCTATATGACCCTGGCCAAGTCACTTCAACCTATCTGCCTCAGTTTCCTCATCTGTACAATAAGCTAGAGAAGGAAATGGCATACCACTGTAATATCTTTGCTAAAAAAAAAAAAAGTTCAAATTGGATCACAAAGTGTCAGACACGACTGAAAAATGACTGAACAACAACAATGTTGTCTATCTCCATAGAATGTAAGTTCTCAGAGGGCAGGAATTATTTTCTTTTTTCTTTGTATTCCTAGTGCCTACACAGGACCAAGACCATAGTAAGTATATGATGAATGCTTCTTAGTTGAGTGAATCAGCTAAAGCTTTATGTCATCCATGTCACAAATTTATGTAAGACAAAATAACAACTGCAGATGGTAAGAGGTGGATAGAATTATGCTCTACCTGACTTGATGGGGCAGTTCCACAGATTAAATCAGGAAGTCTCAAAATCATAGAGGTGGACCAGAGTGTGCCACCCTGGGCACCTTATCACTGGCTCATACTCTTAAGGAAAAGACCAGTGGTAATGATCACTGCAAGGTATGTCCGAATACTCCAGATCAAGTTTTATACAAAACCAACGGGGAAGGAACAAACATTTGTTAAGCACCTACTATGTGCCAGGCACTGTACTAAGTTCTTTTTACAAAATTATCTCGTTCAATCTTCACGACGACCCTGGGAGGTAGGTGCCATTACTATCCCTATTTTACAGTTGAAGAAACTGGGATAGACAGAGGTTATGACTTGCCCAGGGTCACATAGCTAGTAAGTGTCTAAGGCTATATTTTAGCTCAGGACTTCCTGACTTGAAGCCTAGAACTCTATTCCCTTAGTTGCCTCAGGACTATAATCAAAAGATGCTCTTATTTGGGAGAGAATTGTGTTTGCTAAATACCATATTAGTAAAGATAGGGCTATCAAATTAACTCATCTTCACAAGTTAAAAACAGAGCTCTTGGGGAATGAAAAGTAGGATAAATGAGATTTAAATTAATTGATCATCAAGTACTCTCTTAAGCATCTTCTGTGTACTTGATGAAACAATCCCTACTTGTAATGTTGTTGTTGAGTCTTGTCTGACTCTTTGTGACCCCATTTGAGGTTTTCTTGGCAATGATGCTGGAGTGGTTTGCCATTTCCTTCTCCAGCTCATTTTACAGATGAAGAAACTGAGGCAGACAGTGTTAAGTGACTTGCCCAGGGTCACACAGCTAGTAAGCATCTCAGGCTAGATTTGAACTCAGGTCTTCCTGACTCCAGGCCTGGTGCTCTATCCACTGTGCCACTTAGCTGTCCACATCACCTAGTTACCACATACCAATGCCAGTAGTTAAAACCACACCAAGTAATTATCAAGAAATACAGTATGAAAAAATAGAAAGTAACTTTTTTCACCCCATTACTGTATGAAAGTAATCCAGCATCCTACGACAAGAAGAAAGGGCCCATCCCTCTTCCCCCTCATCCCTTCTAGCACAACCAACACTAGGGCAGGGTAGGCTACAAGCCTGACCAGAAATGACAAGGGACACATGTAGCCTGCTACCTGGAGGCAGTAAGAACAGAGGGCCTGGTAAGTCTCAGTATGGTCAGAAAGCCCTAGCATGAATATGTTAAAAGTTCCAGGGAGCAGCAGTTGGCAGTGACCAGCACAGTGCTGTAGTGGAGATTACAATGCCCAAATGGGGACAGCCTGACCCCAGGGGTACTGAGGATCCTGCCATTCTGTCCTGAGTCTCCATAAAGGGCTCTGAATAGTCAACTCTTGGAAGTAGAGATCAGCACAATTACTTGGAGAATTAAGGGTGAGGTTTACTTATGATAACCACCCCACTCAAAAGCCAACAATATGGGAAAAGTGAACCTAATCCGGACACAAAGCCCTAGTTCAGTAACTAAATTGAAGAGATGAATAAATCAAGAAAAATAACATTCAGTATCAACAGTTATTGCAGCTATAATTTCATCACAACTACAAGTAGACACTCAAAAGGAAAAAAAAGCAACAATAGATCTTTCAAAGGGATCACATTAATACCTAGAGGACATGAAGCAAGAGATAAAAAAAATGAAATAAAAGTTCTAGAACAAAGAATTGGAAGGAGAATAATAAGAATAACTTAGAAGAGAATGTGGTAAACTTTACCCAAGTAACTCTGAAAGATTTAAGAACTCTGATCAAAGTAATAACTAGCTATATCTCCATGGGAACTGTGATGAAGCATGTTACCACGGGAAAAAACATGAAAAAGGATAATAAAGTAAGCAAAAAAATATGTTTTGATCGGCATTCAGAGTCAATCAGTTCTTTATCTGGATGTGGATAGCATTTTCCATCATGAGTCCTTTGTAATTGTCTTGGCTCATTGTGTTGCTGAAAAGAGTAGAGTCATTCATAGCTGATCATCACACAATGTTGCTGATACTATGTACATTGTTTTCCTGATTCTGCTCATTTCACTTTGCATCAGTTTGTACAAGTCTTCCAGGTTCTTCTGAAATCTACCTGTTAATCATTTCTTATTGCACAATAGTATTCCATCACATTCATATACCACAGCTTGTTTAGCAATTGCCCAATTGATGGCCAATCCTCTTTGATATTTTGCCACCACAAAAAGGGCTGCTGTATATATTTTTGCACATAGGAGTCCTTTCCCCTTTTTTATGATCTTTTTGGGACACAGACCTAGCAGTGGTATTGTTAGATCAAAGGGTATGCACACTTTTATAACCCTTTGGGCATAGTTCCAAATTGATCACTAGAATGGTTGGATCAATTCATAACTCCACCAATAGTGCATTAGTGTCCCAATTTTCCCACATCCTCTCCAACCTTTATCATTTTCCTTTTTCGTCATATTTGCCAATCTGATAAGTTTGAGGTGTTGCCTCAGAGTCGTTTTAATTTAGATGTCTCTAATCAAAAGTGATTTAGAGCACTTCTTCATATGCCTATGGATAGCTTTGATTTCTTCATCTGAAAACAGCCTGTTCATATCCTTTGACCTTTTATCAATTGGAGAATGGCTTATATTCTTACAAATTTAACTCAATCTTCTATGTTTTTGAGAAATGAGGCTTTTATCAGAGACACTTGCTCTAGAGATTGTTTCCCAGCTTTCTTCTTTCCTTCTAATCTTGGTTGTGGTGTTTTGTTTGTACAAAAATTTTTATTTTAATATAATAAAATTACCTATTTTACATTTCATAAGTTTCCCTTTAAGAATTTGGATGTTATATTGGTGTATATATGTTTAGTATTGATATTGCTTCATTGTCTATGGTACCTTTTGGCAAGATGCAGTTTCCTTCCTTATCTCTTTAAATTAGGTCTATTTTTGCTTTTACTTTGTCTGAAATCAGGATTACTACCCCTGCTTTTTTTTTTTACTTTAGCTGGAGCATAATAAATTCTGCTCCATTGCCTTATCTTTACTCTGTATATATCTCTCTGCTTCAGATGTGTTTCTTGTAAACAATATATTGTAGGATTCTGGTTTTTGATCCACTCTGCTGTCCACTTCCAATTTATGGGAGAGTTCGTCCCACTCACATTCACAGTTATGATTACTACCTGTTTATTTCCCTCTATCCTGTTTTTCCTTTTGTTTGTCCTCCCTCTCCTTCCACCCTTTCCCTCCTCACCAGTGTTTTGCTTCTGTCTATCACCTCCCCTCTACTGCCCTCCCTTCTGTCAGTCACCCTCTTCCCCTTTACTTAATCTTCTCTCCTCCTATTTCCCTGTCAGGTAAGAGAGATTTCTATATTCAACTGATTGTGAATATTATTCCCTCTCTAAGTCAATACTGATGAGAGTAAATTTCAAGTGATGCTCATCGCCCACCCTCCCATCTTCCCCTCTACTGTAATAGCTCTTTTGCACCTCGTGAAATAATTTACCCCATTCTACTTCTCCCTTCCTTCTGCACCTATTGTACTCTCCTTTCTCATCCCTTAGTTATTTTTATATCATTCCCTCAAATTCACTTTATATCCATACCCTGTCTATGTATATTCCTTTTAGCTGTACTATTAGTGATACAATTTTTAAGAATTACAAGTATTATCTCCCCATGTAAGGATGTAAACAGTTTAGCTCTATTGAATCCCTTATGTTTTCTTTTCCCTTTTTTACTTGTTTATGCTTATATTAGAGAAAAATTTTTGGTTTAATTGTGGTCTCCTCTTTGTGAAAGTTTGAAATCCTTCTATTTCATTGAATGACCATTTTTTTTTCCTTGATGTATTATGCTTAGTATTGCCTGGTAAGTGATTCTTGGTTGTACTCCCAGCTCCTTTGCCTTCCATAATATCATGTTCCATGACCTCTGATCTTTTATGGTTGCAGCTGTTAAGTCCTGTATAATCCTGATTGTAGCTTCTTGATATTTGACTTGTTTCTTTCTGGCCATTTGAAGTACTTTTTCCTTGACTTCATAGTTCTGAAATTTAGCTACAATGTTCCTTGTAGTTTTTATTTTGGGATCTCTTTCCTGAGATGATTGGTGGATTCTTTCAATGCCTATTTTGCCATCTGGTTCTAGAATATCAGGGCAGTTTTCCTTGATAATTTCCTGAAAGATGCTGGCCAGGTCCTACTTTCAGGTGGTCCATTGATTCTGATATTGTCTCTCTTGGATCTGTATTTCCAGGTTAGTTGTTTTTCTCATGAGGTATTTTACATTTTTTTCTATTTTTTTTCATTATTTTGAATTTGTTTGATTGATTCTTGATGTCTCATAGTCATTAACTTCCGCTTGCCCAATTCTAACTTTTAAGAAATTATTTCTCTCAATTAGCTTTTGTATTTTCTTTTCTATTTGGTCAATTGTATTTTTAAGGAGTGTTCTCTTCAGTGGATTTTTGTATCTCCTTTTTCATTTGGCCAATTCTACTTTTCAAGCAGTTGTTTTCTTTTTCCAAACTGTTGACTTTTTTTCATAATTCTCTTGCATCACTCTCCTTTTTTTTTCTTCTCTCTCTTAAATGATTTTTAAGCTTCTTTTTGAGCTCTTCCATGAGCTCTTTCTGGGCTTGAGAGTACTGCCCATTTGGGGTTTTGCCCATAGGTGTTTTGACATTGTTGTCCTCTTCTGAGTTTATGTCTTGGTCTTCCCTGTTACCATAATGACTTCCTATGGTCAGATTTTTGTTGTTGTTTTTTGCTCATCTTTTTTTTTTTTTTTGGCCTAGAACTTTCTTTTAAAATTTGATCTCTGCTCCCTGGGGAGAAGGGGCACTTTCTCAGACTTTTTGTGCCAGGGGTTGCAGGCCCTGGCAGTTTATCTGGTACTGCACTGATGTTGCCCTGAGGCCCACAGGGCTCACAGCCCACGGTGGCTGGCACTGCTGGGAGCTGTAGGGGTCTGGCAACTTACCTGGTGCTGAGCTAGGGCCCAAGTGCTAGATTCTGGGGTGTGCTGAGGCCAGTGGGGTATTTCTGCATTTCTCCAGATACACTGAAGCACTTGGAGGTCTGGCCACTGGTGACTGCCTGTTTGCCCAGGGCTATGCTGAAGCAACTAGGGGAGAGGGGTGTGCTGGTGGCTGCCTGTTTGCTTAGGCACTCATAGGGTTGGTGTGTACTTGTTCGCTGGGGGCTGTGCCGCAGCACATGGGGTTAGGCCCCTGGAGTCTCTCTGCTTGCCTAGAGCTACACAAAAGCATGGCTAGGCCAGTACTGGCTGGTAGCTGCCTATTTGCTTAGGCTCCCATAAGGTAGACATCTACCTGTTTGTCCAGGGCTGTGCTGAAGCACATGAAGGCCCATTTGCCCAGGGCTACACTAAAGCGTGTGGTGGTTCTGGAGCCCCCTGGCTATGCTAAGACCCTGGGGGTGGGGCCTGGTGTTGTTGTTTGCCTGCTCCACCACACTGGGGCTTAGGACCTCCCATTGGTTTGCTGAGGTGAAGCCTACCATTCTTGCTGGGATGCTATATGCTATAATCATAAGGTTGTTTAGAGGTGAATATGGGAGAATCATGGCAATTCACTGCTTGCTCCACCATCTTGGCTCCCAGAAGTCATGGAGAAGTACTTCACCAGTTTCTACTGATCAGGAAAAATGCTGCCTTTATAATGGAGGCCA
This sequence comes from Vombatus ursinus, assembly GCF_900497805.2. NCBI lineage: Eukaryota > Metazoa > Chordata > Mammalia > Diprotodontia > Vombatidae > Vombatus > Vombatus ursinus. The sequence goes on along the minus strand of NW_020954562.1, from coordinate 15,122,739 downwards.
AAATGAGAATATAATCATAATGTGTTTGCGTCTACAAGAAAATATTTTAATTTTTCTATCTTCAGACTAGCAGAGAGATGGGCAAAGAAATGTCCATTAACCCTGGAGTATAACAAGGACTAAGCTGCCCTCTACAGTGTGGTCCATGATTTCAACACCATTCACAGACTCCAGAGTAGTAGTCTTTGCTGGCAGGAGTTTGGACAACAACAGATCCCCAGCCTGGCAAGGAAATCTGACATAGTTGTGGTGTGGGACTTCAATCATCCAGACATCTGATGGAACATTTTCTCTCTGTCTCTGTCTTTCTCTCTTTTTCTCTCTGTGTCTGTTTCTTCATCTCTGTTTTTCTCCCCTTCTCACCCTCAAAAGCAGATCAGTTGAAAAATTCTTGATTTTCCTTAATGACACTTTCAGCCTTCAATGATTGGTGAAACAATAAGAGAAGAAGTTATTCCAAGCCTGATTTTGACAAAGAAAGAAGAACTGGTCATTCAAGTAAAAGTAATGGAAACTTTGGGGCCAAGCAATGACTCCATTTTCAAGTTCATGAAGCAAAGGGAAGGGAAGCCTAGGACAACTGCATTATTTAGTTTTAACATCATGGCCCCATGCCTGCTTCCCTCTGCTCCACACCTGGTACTGTCTGTCTCACTCCGCTTTTCATTTTCCTTTTGCACATTGTCTTCCACCCATTAGATTGGAAGCTCCTTGAGAGTAAGGATTACCTTTCTAATTTGTATGGCCGTCTCTTAGCAGAAGGGCTGACACATAGTAGGTGCTTAACAAATGTTTATTGTATTTTATTGTCATGTATACTCAACCAAGATTTTGTGAGTTTCAAAGGGTCCAGAGAAAAGGCATGAATAAAAGTAAAGTTTGAATGAGTTCAAATAATCAGCATCAGAAATAGAGAATAGGTAAGACATGGCTATTAACAGTTTATATGAAGATGTGGAGGTATTGAGTGTGGGCCTAAAAGGAGGTGACATTTTTAAGTGGTAGTTAAGAAAGCTGAAGTCATGCCAGACTGAATTCAGAGATTCACAGAGTTCAGAATGGAAGAGATCATGCATAGTACCACTCTTCTCTACCCTGGTCATGGCACATCTAGACTACTGTGTTCAGTTCTGAGAACAATGTTTTAGGAAGGACATTGATAAGCTAAACAAGCATGTACAGGAGGGCACCCAGGGAGGTGGGTGCTTATATTTCTTGCTACATGTAGATTTATTGAAAGAATGTAGATTATTGAGATTGAAGAAGAAAAGACTTTGTTGGGAATTGGGGTAGAATGATATTTGTCTTCAGATATTTGGAAGAAAGATGGCATTTGCCAGGCTTTGCTTCAGAGGGAAGAATTAGTAGCAATAAAAGTTGGGGGGGCAGAATTTGGCTCTATATGGAGCTGTTGGATAGTTCAATGGGCTGCTTTAGAAGGTTTCTGGTTCCCTTTATATGGTAATTTTTTTCAAGTGGTGGATTGCTGACTACTTTTGGAGATCTGATAGAATATAAATTCCTTGAGGGACCAAATTTGTTTCATTTATTTTGTTTTGGTTTTGGTTTTGTATACTTAGCACCTAGCACAGTGCCTGGCACTTTGTAGATGCTTAAAAAATGATTGTTGTTGCATTGTGCAATGATCTACTTAGACTTAGCTACTCTCAGCAATACAGTGATCCAAGACAATTCCAAAAGACTTGTGGTAGAAAATGCTATCCTTATAAAGAGAAAGAACTATGGAGTCTGAATGCAGATCAAAGCACACTATTTTCACTTTTGTTGACTTTTTTCATAGTTTTTCCCTTTTGTTCTGTTTCTTTTTTTCACAATATGACTAATATGGAAATGTGTTTAACGTGATTGCACATGTATAACCTTTCTCAGATTGCTTGCTGTTGGGGGGGAGGGAAAGGAACAAGGAAGGGGAAAAATTTAGAACTCAAAATCTCGTTTAAAAAATGAATGTTGAAAACTATCTTTACATGTAATTGGAAAAAATAAAACACTATTTACAAAAACAAAAAAAGGAAAAATAATAATTGTTGTTGGATTAATTCTATAGCACTCCCTCCAGGGGTACTACTCCAATTGCAACTCTGTTTTTGGGCTATGCCCTCAGAGGGCAGAGGCTACTCCTACTCAGGATTCTATACATACGGTCCAGGATGTTAACTTCTTCATTTCCACACCACCATCCAGTGTTGTGAGTCAAAACTATGGAGCAACCCTGGGGTAGTTTGGTTTAGTTTCACTCCCATGCAAATTGAACTTGCATAGGGCTATGGAGCGAGAGGCATATAAAGACAATTTTAGGACTTTGTGGGAGAGGTCCTGAGACTTCTCCAGGTAACTGCCTTTTTGATTACTTTTATCTACTTTAATCTTCCTTTGCAATGCTTTTTACTGATTTTATATATTGCTTTTGCCTGGGAATTATTAAAGATTTTTATTAAAAAGAATTATCTATCTGAAATCTCAGATTCTGAGTGATCATTAATTGCTCCAAACCCTGATCACAACAAGAGGTAATCCTGAGGGGTCACTGGAATTTCTAGTATTGCCAATCATGAGGCCTCACTGGTGTGCCTCCCCCCTTGATTACTAGACAAAGCTAGTTTTTTGAAAGAGTATTTACTAAGCCAATATAGCAAGGATAGTTGTTAAAGAAACAGCCCCCCAAAACTTAGTCACTACTCTCCCTTCGCAAACCCAAGGTCCGCCTTGAAATTGGGCTAAAACTAGAAAACACATGTGGTCAAATTGGTAAAATCAGCACCTGATTCCTAGGAGTTCTTTTATCTCTATGTGGAATCTACTTGGATTTCCCTTGGATATCATTTTCTGTTATACTGTGATGGTTGGGGCACTTATAAAGTGTCAAAATTACCTTTCTTCAGTGTGTCTGGATTGTCCTCAGCTCCCACTAAATTTCACAAAGTAATCACCTAGTTGATGGAGGAAGGAGGGCAGAAGAAGAGATAGAAAGAAGGGGAAAAAAACCCTCTCCTTCCCCCTCCTCCTCACAGGGCAATTTTCTCCCAGAAATCTTTTATATTGGATTCAATCACCACTGCATTGGACTGGTACTGGGATGTAGGATTCTAAACTAGCTAACTGATATGTATTATCTCTATAGCCAAATCACAAGTTAATTCCTTTATGGCATCAAAGCTTTTATCCAATGACCCAAAGTCCTGATGATCCTTTCAAATTATTTAAAGACTTATTAATACTTAGTTTACCTTTGACTGATTGGCTGGTTCACTTGAGATAAGCTATCTGTGATTACATTAGTTGAGATGGGGATAGAAATCCCAGCTCTTAGAAATAATTGATTAATTAGGTTGTGTACAAGTCTGACTACAAGAAAGTTTAGGATTCTGTGTAGTTTTGAAACAAAGTGATTGTGTAGGCAAGAAGGAGAAAACTTTCCAGACTAAGAGCTTCAACTATTCCCCATGTATGGAGTGCATAGGAGTGACTACAGTGAATTCAATTGTGAGCAGCATTCTACCAAAGCTGCAATAGCAGCTGGGTGTATGGGCCACAATATATCTTGGAATACTAAGACTCTCTGTGAAGTTACCAGAAGCACTGCTATAGATACAGAAATATTATTATAAGATGATTACATGTTACATTATAAGATGATTACATATTATAAGATGACTAATGTTACAATTTAATATTCATTAATTCTTATAAGACTATAAGTAAAGGAGAGGAGAGGAGAGGACAGAAGCAAATTTCTTATAACAAATTTATGCATAGTCAAACAAAAAACATTCCCTGAATGGCTGTATAGAAAAATATGCACATCTTATCCTACCCACTACATTCATCATCTTTCTCTCATGCCTCATTATCAATCCTCAGGTATTGAGAATGGTCATTTTATTGATCATAATTCTTACAGCTTTCAAAATTTTTGTTTTTCCAGTGTTGTTATTGTACAAATTGTTCTCTTGGCTCTGCTAATTTCATTCTCCATCAGCCTCTGAAAGTCTGCCTGTGCTGGTAAATGTTTAACAACAAGCTGGGCTAAGTGTCTGTACTAGCCTGTACTAGGTTTCATCTGCATTATTAACATTTTCTCAATCACTTTCTTAAGTCTAAATAATCACCGAAACAATAAGTCAAGTCCAGATTTGTAGCATTTCCTGATTGCCAAGGTGTAAGTACTCATGCTAAAAATTTAACAATCTGGTTGAGCTGACTCCACCACACCTCTACCTGGAAGCATGAAAGAGGGTAGACAAGAAATGACTTCTGTGTTAAGACTGAATGCCTCTTGAAGGGGACCACTGCCTTAAACCACCTTAATTTCTGGGCTCTGGGCTGTGCTTGTCTTGATCTTTGAGACCAGATCAATCATTTACACAATATGTGATTCCCTGATCCTGCCATGTTGTATCCTCAGCACTTGAATATCTACAGTATAGAATTCCTCCACCAATACTAGACTTTCTGGGCCATTGACTCATTGCTTTTCATGTTTTATAATATCTGAGACCCTACAAATCAAACCCAAGGTCCATGACTGACTACTGGTCCTTGCTCAGCCTAGCAGCTCCTGGTTTTCTTATGTCTGCATCCCAATATGACCCTCACTCTTTGCTTTGGAAGGGGGAAAAAAAACATGCTGTAGCAAATACTAGAGGTTTCTGAGTTAAGAATTATTTTCATTCTTTGTAAGACAGCCAATGTGACACAATACCCTATGTGATCAAAAGGGAAAGACAGTTCTTTATCTATGCCTAGAAATGCCACCAAGTCTTCTAGAGCTAAATGAATTATATTTAATGCTCCAAATCTTTTTGCTAAATATTCAAATCTTCCTTCCTGTAATGACCAGCTTTATTCTCTGTCTCTCCAACCATCTACCCCCTCACAGATGGAGCCATTTAAACCCACATACAAGTTTAGCCTCACCCCAGGTTCTGGGACCAATCTAGCCCCAAGGCAATGGAAATATTAAGGACTTGTGAACATATCACATGTGTAGCTTCCTGTTCTAGTTCCAGTAAATGGGATTTTAGCTTGTTCCTTGCATCCAAGACTCTAATTTATGACTGAATTCTGGTAATTTCACTCCAATAATTTTCCCTTGTGCCTCAGTTTCTGCCTTAATTTTTGGCCCAGAACTCCAGTTCCTCTGGTCCTCAAGTCCTTCCTTCCTATATACATTCAACCCAAGAACTGACATCCTTCTCCTGACCCAGGGATATGCTGGTAAATGTTTAACAGTTGACTCTCAATGGTGGGGGGAAAGAGGTTGAAACACACAGTACATTTTTAAGTTTAATCTTCATTATTAATATTTTCTCCATCATTCTCTTAAGTCTAGACAATCAACAAAACAATAAATCAAGCCCTGATTCATAGCATTTGCTGAGGTGTAAATGTTCACACAGCAAATGTAATAATTAGCTCTCTCTGGCCAGGAAGAGCTGACTCCAGCACATCCCTTATTACAACTCCAGTCTCCATAATCAGATTCCACTTACTGATGATAGACGTCCATTCTGCCATGCACCATCAACTTGTCACAACAGTCCTTTGTCATTCACTGCAGGATCACCATTATGCCAAATACCCACTTCCTCTGGGACCTGCCATGATTTTCTGCTTCTCTCCATTAAGTCTCTTCGTCTCTAGCCATGTCTCTCCATTCTTGATTGGGCCTTTTCTTTGATGTCAAATGATACTTTTTAATAATAATGATAATTCAAGAAAGCATTTCTCTCACAATAACCCAACAAGGTAGATGTAGTAATTATTATTATTATTCCAATTTTTCAGGTAAGGAAATTGAGGCTCAGTAAGACAAAGTGAACATCTAAATGCTACATGACCTTGTGGTTATATTTTTCAATAAATATTGTATGGTTTGCCATATTTATGAAAGTGAGCCATCTCCCTGGAGAAGAGCCTTAAAGATTTTCTTTTGCTGTACTCAATCATTGTTTCACAAGCAACATACAGATTCCACAACAGAATCTTGAAATCAATATACATTTCAATAAAATGTATGATTATAAAATTGTGATCTGCCATAGAAAATTACTGGTAATCTATTCCTTTCGTATGCCTTCATTAAGGATGCCCTCAATGTTTAGACAGATTATTCTCATAAAAATTCTGTAGCAATGAGAAGGTAATTCTGTGGGTTATTTATATTTTCTTGGTCACCCTTTTTGAGTAATAAGATCTGAGATTTTCTTCCATGCCTCTGGTGTTGTCTCTTCTTTCAGATACCTGAAACATTCATCTCTTCAAACCCTCACAATCTTACCTCCAGTACGGACATCTAGGCATTGTCAGTCTAGTCCAGTTTATTTTCCCGTGTTGATTTTCGTCAGTGTCATTTCTACTCCAGGCAGTACATCCAAGACTGGTATGTTAGAGAACAAATATGGTGACTCCATTTTCCTTGATAATGGGGAAGAGTTTATTATAAAAAGTCTGTGCAGATCTTTTCCATTTTTTTTATTTGTTCATTCTCTTTCCAGTTCTATCCTTACGTCCTTTAGTATGACTATCCTTAGTTGTATCTCTGGCCAAACTCTCTTTCAACTATTTTCCTCTCCTTTCCTGCTGCTTATTTCTAATTACTTTTTGAGAAAAAAAAAAACTGCTCATTATTCCCCTCCTACCTTTCTCCATATGATTTTACATATGAGTTTATAGTTTAAACCAGTGCTACCATTGGCTACATCTTCTCTCCCTGCTCCTTATCAGCAACTCTACATTATAACCAAACTAACCTATACAAGACATTCTATCCCTTGCCTCCACAACCCCCCATCTATAAAATGTGATCTTTTCCTCATTGTTGTACTTCTATCCCCATTACCTAGGATAATGCCTGTGGTATAGTAGGAGCTCAGTAAAGGTTCATGGATTGATTGATTCCATGAATGAGTTGGACTAAATAGCCACAGAAGCCTCTATCCATTCTCAAGCTTTGTGATTACCCATTTGACATCTACAGGGCAGTCAAGTGGCACAGTGGGCAGAGTGCCTGGCCTAGAGTCAGGAAGATTCATCTTTCTGAGTTAAAATCTGGCCTCAGACACTAGCTGTGTGACCATGAGCAAGTCACTTAACCCTATTTGCCTCAGTTTCCTCATCTGTAAAATAAACTGGAGAAGAAAATGGCAAACCACTCCAGTATCTTTGCCAAGAAAATCCCAAATGGTGTCATGGAGAGTCAAACACAATTGAAAAACAACTGAGTAACATTTGACATCTGTAGTATGAAAAAAGGAAAGCAAATCACATAGGTCTAGTATTGGCTCCTAGAGAAAGACTAACCTCCTAAAGAAATAAACATCTTTATTATTAGTATTATTATTATTATGGCCTAATTTCCCTGTATTTGCCTTGGAGGATCCCAAACATTCTTGCACAAGAATGTGCTCGTCTACTCACTCTTCCATACCAGAAATGACCTCAAAGAAATAGCTCTACCCATGAAATATTCTCCATCTGTAGTCATTTATTACATACTTCCTCTAAAGCACCCTGTTCCTTGCCTCAAATCTCTCCCCTCTCTGATTTACCCTCCATAAGGCTATAAAATTTATATTTCTAAAACAAAGTCATAAGTAGGTCACTCCCCCTGCTCAAGAAATCACTGGTTCCCCATTGTCTCTAGTATAAGATATAAACTATTTGCTATCTAAAGCCTTTTTACAATCTGGTTCCAGCCTACCTTTCTAGACTAATTGCACATTATTGCCCTTTACATACTCTATGCTCCAACCAAGCTGCTCACCCACATGTTAAAATTTCATATCCTTTTTCATGCCTTTCCTCAGACTGTCCCTGAGCCCTCCAATGCTCTCCCTCCTGACTTCTACCTCTTGAAATCCCTACAAGCTTCAACTGAAATGCCACCTCTGAACAGAGGCCTTTGCTGATCTTACCAGTTATTAGGACCCCAGTGACCCCCTGTGCTCCTACCTATCCCCCAACAATTTGCCCACACCCAAATGACTTTATATTTAATTTGTTTACATTTTGGATTTCTCTTATCTGGATTCACAGTAGAATATAATCTCCTTGAAGGCAGGGACTATTTTTTATCTTTGTATCCTCAGCACCTGACATCTTGCCTAGCGTATTGTAGACACTTAATAAAGACTTGATTGAATTCAATATTTCCTTCACTTTCCTAGATCTGAGCTCCCATTACTCTCCCAACCTAGACAATTTTAACAACCTGTTTGGATAGAATACCTGAAAACACATGACTTTGTTAGAAACAACCCTGAAAGGAAGAGAACAGCCCAGCAAATCATCCCCACCCACACTGCTCAGCAGCCCATGCAGGAAAAGTTCCAATCCTTTCATACTGAAATGTCACATACTTTCAATTAAAGGACAACAGCAATTTCAGTCTTGACAAATAGCAAAAAATAAAAACACTGATGAAAAAAAAATGATGGAAACAATTCCAGAGTTTATAGGATGTTTTCAAATGTCATTAACTAATTGTGAAATCAAAGAGATAAATATCAAATGCCCTCAGAGAAATAATGAGGGCCTGACTCCCTGCTCTTGACTCCAGGAAGGGGGACTTCTATTTTCCAAGTACTGGAATAAGGAAACAAAGTGCCCATGCATTTTTGCTAGTACCTAGTAATTCCAAAGACAACATGATTCAAAAATTCTACTAACCAGTGGTATCTTTGTGAGAAGGTTCTCTCATGCATCCAACTAAACCCCAGCAGGCTATAATTCTGGCCCTTCTTGCTAAGATGCTGCATTGGATCTAATAATTTTTCCATTCCCCTGGAGTAAATTATAGCTGGTGTTCTCATGAATAGAAAATGAATCCCTGTTGGCTTTTTGGGACCAACCTCCCAGGACTTCCAGTTCTGATAGAATGTAAGCTCTTGACAACAGGGATCATTTTTTGTCTTTCTATTCTCAGCACCTAAAACATTACCCTCAACCAAGTAAGCACTTAATAAATGTTTGTAGATCAGTCAGTTAGTTTAAATGAACCACTTTTCCAATGTTTTGTTTAGGATTTAGTGCAGTGGTTTAAATATTAGGTCCTGAGAAAACCCAGAATTTGGGACAGAACAGTGATGACCTTTTCAAAAGATTTTGTCAAATGTGAACAGGTTTTAGCTGTTTTTTCTGTACCACCCCCAGATCTGTTGGGGTAAAGCATACAGAACTCAGGAGACTACCCAGTTTCCAAGGAGGTTTCCCCACCTGCTATGTATTACTTCTCCCATATCTGATCTCATAGTACTTTGTACTGCTTGGACTCATTTATGTTCTAATATATATTCTACTTATCTGTGTGAATGTCTTATTTCCCCTGCTAGATTTTAAACTCCAACATGGCAGAGGATGTATCTTTTTTTTTATATTCATATTAACTCCAGAGCCTTCAATATCACATTACATATGTTCAGACTCCAGACTATGATGGAACAGCCAGGTTTTTGCCCCAGGATACCAAATTTAGAGGAAGCTGCTGACGCTTCTAGCCCTTCTGAAGTACAGAAGCAACAGAGCTTAGCACTTGATAAGCAAGAATTAATAGTCAGAATATTAAGTGACCATGAGCTCCACTCTACACGCACACACACACAGGCACACACACATGCACACACACACACACACACACACACACACACACACACCTCCACAGCAGCCTCCCCAGAAGTCTTACAGCAGTGTCCCAGGATCTTTTCTCCCACACGAGGTGGGGTCTCATCCTCCCTGAGGGTACCTTTTGTACTTCTTGTCAGGAGAATGGTTTGTGGTTCTTTTCCTAAAGTTACATATTCCTAGTCCTAGTTATGCCTGTGAGTAGTTATTTAATACAGTTGGGCTGAATGAGTGAATGAATAAATTAAAAAATTTGAAAGCTACCATTCCAGTGGAGAAATCATCATATTTGTGGAAATATACAAAACATCTTGAAGGGCTGTTCCTTGTCTTTAGAAGGAATCATAGAAGTTTTAGGAGAACTTTAGGAGAAGAGATGGCCCCCAGAAGAGAACTATTTATTCATGTTTCTCACTGTTTATCATTTTGTGTTTGTAATATTATTAAGAAAATAAAATTTTCTTTTTTTTTTTTAGGCAATTGGGGTTAAGTGACTTGCCTAGGGTCACACAGCTAATAAGTGTCAAGTGCTTGGTCTGAGGCCAGATTTGAACTCAGGACTTCAGTGCCGGTGCTCTATCCACTGCGCCACCTATCTGCCCCAGAAAATAAAATTTTCGAACAAGAGAGTAAAGAGGATTTATTTTACAAGGGCTACTGTCAGCCATGAAGAAAACAAAATAATGCAGAATGACAAAAGGGTCCCATGGCATACAATCAAGAGGCAAGTAGGTAGACCTTGCATTAGAACATGAAATATCCTTTGTCAGAGAGGTATCAAACGGTCTTAAGAGTCCTTTATCAGATGATAGACCTAGCACAGTCGCTTGTAGGGTGATGTCTCCTGAAGGTTTCTACCTTCCTGAAAGTGTCACCAAGGGTCATTTCATCTCTGTTCCAGTAGCCTCTGTGGTCAGCACAGTCAGGTTACCTAGATCTCTATCTCATCTTTCTCCTTTTGCATTTCAGCTTGTGCATAGAATCTTAGGATGGCAGAAAGAGTGGGAGGGGGAAAAGGGAAGGGAACACATGCTCAGAGGTCATCTAGCACATCACCATCTCTCCCAGAAAAAAAGAGACCTGAAATATCAGAAAAGGGAAAATAGGAATGGGAAACTAAATATATGTATGTATATATTCATATATATATGTATATACATATACACATATGTATATATACATATATATGAATATATACATACATATATTATATATTTTATAGACAATTCCAATAAAATTCAATGATTGCAATTTGAAGATGGTCTCTTCTGTGATTCAGCCACCACACTGCCTCTTGCCTTTTTACCCACACCCTCAAAATAATTGAAATATATTTCCTTAAAATCACTTCAGGTCAGTCATATGTCTTGCAAATATAGTACTTTAGGGGGCAGCTAGGTGGCGCAGTGGATAGAGCACTGGCCCTGAAGTCAGGAGGACCTGAGTTCAAATCCGACCTCAGACAAAACACTTGACACTTACTAGCTGTGTGACCCTGGGCAAGTCACTTAACCCCGATTGCTTCAACAACAACAAAAAAAAAATATAGTACTTTATAAGCACTAAGCCATAGCAAGGCCCAAGAATGTGAAACTTACAAGGATAGGAAGAGAGATCAATTCTTCCCACCCCAATCCAGTTGCCTAGATATCTCGCTGTCATGTGTCACATCCCAGGTGCTTTCTGGAAATCATTCCTGGTGGAGAATTCCCATAGTAGTACATCACTGTGGTAAATTCAGTGTCTCAGGCACCAGGTACATTGAAGATGATCCTATTATGGACCAATGGTCACCTGACCACCAAAATGCATATTTTTCCTTAGGCTTATATCTGGAACATATACCCTGAATAAACACTACCAGAAGAATAATGCTATGATAGTTGAATACAGTGGTGCAATATGAAAAGGGATTTAGGCTAAATTGAGCTGCCTATTTCTAACTTTGGTAATGACCTCATGGAATTTCAGCTTTTCCCTCCCTACCTCCATTGCTTGAAACTCTGCTGTCATATTTCCTGAGAGATCTTCCTCTTCATTTCCACTACAATCCATATCCATGCAGTCATCCTGTGTTCTGACTGCAGCCAAGGCTTTTAGATGCCATTTGTCTTTCAGGCATTTCTCCAAAGGGTTGGATAATTTTTTGTCCCGATGCCAGTCTGGCTTTTACTCTAGTTTGATATGTGACTGCTCAGTGAACAGTTAAGCCTCCAGCAGTGCACTTCTACATACTAAAATTACTTTTCCAGATTAATCCCCACTCCTAAATCATCCTCATCATTATCATCACCAGCACCATCAAAAAAGGGGCTATGTGTCTCTAAGCACATGACACTCCTCATGGTCACCATACGGTTTCAGTAAAACAGACATGCGGTGTATTGGACCTTCCCTCTCAGATTCACAGAACCCTAAAGAACAGGTTTTCAAACACATGAATGAAAAATATAAGAAAAGAAAGTGAAAAAAAATTATCATGCCAGCCAATGAAGCCAACCAACAAGGAAAAAAGGGAAAAGAAAGAAAACAAGACTAAAAATGATCATATATGTGTCTACTAATTTCCCTTATTTACTGATCAAAGATGTCAATACTAAAACTAATATCTTAGTATCCACATTCTTTTCAATTTTCTTTACTGTGCCTATGACATTTCTGTTAGTTTTATCTTTAACAAGGTTGCATTACTGGTTTCTTCATTCTATATGATTTCCAGTATTTTTCTTTGAATACTTTATATTCATCCTTTCTTATCCAATAAAACACGGTATTCACATGCCTCAATTTGTCCAACTATTTGCCATCCTAAGGACACCTAATTTGTATCTAGTTTGTTTTTTCTATTACAAATAGTAATGTTAGAAATAGTTTAATCTATAGATAGGTCTTTTTCTCCTGTCAATTATCTCCTAGTGAGGAATAGTTGCAGTAGTGTATTACTGTGTACAGGCATTACATTTTTGTAACTTGATATATTATTCTTTATGGTCTTCTCAAAAAGTCAGACTAACTCAGAACTTGAAGAGTGTGTATGATTTAACATAGTCACCCAAACATTAAGTCTTTTTTATCTTTGCCAATTTGACCAGAGGTCAAGAGAAATTTCAGAATTGTTTTACTTTTATGTGTGTGATTATTAGAGGCTTTTCTTTACATTATCGTAAAAAGTTCTTATTCCTTCTTTCAGAATTTCCAATTTACTTCCTTCAACCATTTGTCAGTTGAGGAATGTCTTACTCTGATGAATTTGAGTCAGAACCTTTTTGATATTAGATCTAAGGTTGCTGATACAAAGGTTTTTCCCACAGTTCAAAACTATCTTATTCTGGATACATTGTTTTTGTTTTTCAAACATGTTTTATTTTAATGTCAAATCCTTCCACTCCCTCTGTTTTAATTTCCTCTAAGTCCCTGCTTGATAAGAGTTCATGCCTTCCCCACAGTTGTAAGAGATGAATGTGTAATAGTGTATACTTCTTTTTTTTTTGCTTTTCTTTTTTGGTGAGGTAATTGGGATTAAGTGACTTGCCCAGGGTCACACAGCTAGTAAGTGTCAAATGTCTGAGGCTGGATTTGAACTCAGGTCCTCCTAACTCCAAGGCTGGAGCTCCTAGCTGCCACTGTGCCACCTAGTTCCCCCTCAATACTGTATACTTTTAAAAAAATAGATCTTGATCCATTTTAAAGTTAAATTATTATAGAATGTGGAGTAAGCATTTGGTCTGTGTTCATAATTCTAAACTATTATCATTTCCCCTCCAAATTTTGTTGAATAATGAATACTTTCCCTAGTATATTTTGATCTTAAGTTTATAAAAACACTATACTACTATGGGAATCAGGTCATGGTTTATTATCTTCTAATTTATTCTACCTGTTTTTTTTTTCTTATGAGGATAATCTATAGAAGAGGCAGCATAAAAGAGTTAATAGTGAGCTGGACTTGGAACCAGAAAGGCTTGGGTTCAAATTCTGCCTCTGATCCATCCTCCTTGTGTGACCCTGGACAGAGTGACCTAACCTCTAAATGTTCTAGGTAACTCCGTAAGACTGTAAATTGCAGGGAAGGTATCAACCTGCACTGGTGAGGGAGTTTTCTCAGCTGGGACTTCCCTATAAAAATGAAATCATAGTTCTAGCCCCTTTCTAGTCTCCATCCTAATCTACAGATGTATTGAAGGCATCTTGAGGAAGGTGTAAGAAGGGGACAAGCTTTCATGAATGGCATTCTATAGAACACCATATCTTTGTAATCATAGAATTAATTTGAAAACTGTAGAGAATATAAAATTTCACTGTACTTGTTTATTGATGATTTAAAAATAAACTTTTGAGGTAGTACAGCAAACTGCTATCTTAAAACTTTCCTTTTCATTTGAACAAGTCAAATGGGTTTGCTACTGACAAGGAGGATGTCCAGCAAAGACAAATGGAATTCCAACCCATTTTAAAAATGGGAAAACTAAAGTCAGAGAAGTTAAGCAGCTTTCCAAAGACCATATGGAGATGACAATAAAAACAATTGACATTTATTTAGTGCTTTACCATTTACAAAGTTCTTTATGTACCTTACTCCATTTGGCCCTCAGCATTATCCTATAAGGTAGCTCATGTAAATACCAATATCTCCATTTTACAGATGAAGAAACTGAGGCTCAGAGAAGGGAGATGACTTGCCCAGGACCACACAACTAGCAAACAGTAAAGACAGAAATAAAATCCAATATCCCAATTTTTAGTCCAGGGCTCTTTTTTTTTAGGCTTTCTTCATCTCACCTTTTAAAACTCATAGTATTATTCAAGGCTAAGCTCAAAAACTACCTTCTACACAAAACCTTTTCTGATTTCCCCATCTACTAGTAACTTCTCTCCCCACCAAAATCCCACTTTGTCTATTTTGTATATATGGTATGTAATTCCTGATATCACTGGTTCTCTTCGAGAATGAAGGATGGGGGCAGCTAGGTGGTGCAGTGGATAGAGCACCAGCCCTAAAGTCAGGAGGACCTGAGTTCAAATACAGCCTCAGGCCAAACACTTGACACTTACTAGCTGTGTGACCCTGGGCAAGTCACTTAACCCCAATTGCCTAAAAAAAAAAGAGAGAATGAAGGATGAACAAAAATATTGTATGTATACACACAAACATACACACACACACTTTCCCCACCTAGGTTGAGATTGGCAGAGCCTATATTGTCAGAGAAGATTTCATTTTTTTTCTTTATATCTGTCCCTAGCACTTAATACATTGCCTGGGAAAGACTAGACATTTAAGAAATGTTTGTTGATTGATTGCTAGAGAGATAGATGGATGGATAGACAGAGATAATAATCTGAACTTTATCTACTACCATTTCTTTCGTAACTCCTCAGATCATGGTTGATCTGGATGATTATCCTGTTTGTTATATTTAATGAAAGGTACTCGCTGCATAGGAATCAGTTTGCCAGACAAAAAGTCATCCTTTGCCAATTTTTGAGAATCAAAGCCCTAGGGGACATGTTAATAACAATCTCTGCTCCCTTTCCTTCCCCCCCCTACACCAACCCTAACCCCCAAGAGCTACAGATTATCTTTCTGTGATCTCATTATTGTCTTTCAGAAGGTGCAATAACGAGTAGAGGACTGGACTTGGAGTCAGTAAGATCTGAGCCTGAATTCTGTCTCTGATACTTACTGTGTGCGTGACCCCAGATAAGTCAATTATCTCTCTCAGCCTCAACTGCTATATGTGCAAAATGGAGTATAATAGCACCTGCCTCACAGAGTCCTTATAAGAATCAAATGAGGTAATTAATATAAATTGATTTGCTGCTATAGTGTTTCCCTCTTTAGCTGCTGCCTTTGATGACCATTCATCCAGCTTTTCCCTGTGAACAAAGTTAAGGATGTGGGTACGAGGGGACCTCCATTTCAGGGTCATAGAGATTTTAATCATTTCTATCACAAAGGTCAAACTTTAGGACCTGAAATCATCAGGGCTGAGATGTTCAAGAAAGAAGGACCGAGGGGCAGCTAGGTGGCACAGTGGATAGAGTTCCAGTCTTGGAATCAGAAGGACCTGAGTTCAAATTTGACCTCAGACACTTGACACTTACTATCTGTGTGACCCTGGAGAAGTCACTTAACCTCAATTGCCTCACTAGAAGAAGAAGAAGAAGAAGAAGAAGAAGAAGAAGAAGAAGAAGAAG
>NW_020954562.1:14957448-15106889 GCF_900497805.2 Vombatus ursinus | reverse complement strand
AGAAGAAGAAGAAGAAGAAGAAGAAGAAGAAGAAGAAGAAGAAGAAGGAATGGTAATGGTTAGACAGATTCTTAGTTTGTGGCCATTAAATGGAAGGGGCTCCATTGCTTGATCATTCTCTACTATGTAAGACCCAGCTCCATAGACAATAGCTTTAGTAATTCAATATTCACTGATCTGAACAGGTAAATTCCTATGGTTTTCCTTTAATACTCTACTTTGAGGCACTTAGTGACACAGTGGATAGAGCACTAGACATGGAGTCAGAAAGATAGCAGTTCAAATCTGGCCCTGGACACTTACCAGCTGTGTGGTAAGTCACTTAATTTCTTCTTGCCTCAGTTTTCTCAACTGTAAAATGGAGACAGTGCTTATCTCTGTCTAAGAGGATAATACCTAAAAGAGGGATGGTGGGATTGTTGTAAGGTTTGAATGAGGTAATATTAGTAAAAAATGCTTAGGATAGTGTCTGGCACAGAGTGAATGCTATATAAAGGCTTAAATCCTCCCCCTTTACTTCCAGAAACAAGTGCCAAGACTTATCTCCACCTCGCTTATCTGAACTCTGTATGCTGCTAAAGGGAACTGGCTGGTTTGCTCTGCAATTTCCAAAATGTGAAGGGACTCAAGAGAATGGAAATATGCTGGTAAGGAGTACTGTCTCTTTGCAATAAAGGATGATGTGTGAATAAGTCCACAGCTTCTGCTGGTGACCAAAGTAGCAACATATAAGCTTAATTATAGAAACTGTTCACCTGTGTAGGTTTCCAACAACCTCCACCACCACCAGCGCCCATTCTCACATATACATGTGAACACACACACACACACACACACACACACACACACACACACACACACTCCTGTAGCTGTATTCGGGGACTTGGGTAGAATTTTGCTGGTTCTTACCATCTGGTATTGTCAGTGTATAACAATTTGAAAATCCCATTTATCAACAATTTTTTTTTTTGCTTTTTGGTGAGGCGAACAGGGTTAAGTGACTTACCCAGGGTCACACAGCTGGTAAGTGTTAAGTGTCTGAGGTTGGATTTGAACTCAAGTCCTCCTGACTCGAAGGCCAGAGCTCTATTCACTGTGCCACCTCGCTGCACCCATCAACAAATATTTTGAAGAAATCAAATTGAGCCTTAGATCTTCCTCCTAACCTTCAAATAACCTGTAAATGTTGTAATTCCATATTAGAGGATTGCAACTCTAAGAATATTTAAAAAATGAAAAGCATCATAGCATCTTATACTTGCAGGTGACCTAGGGTCAAGTCCCATCATTGACACATACTGGCTATATGATCACCTCTCTAAATCTTAGTTTTCTCATCCATGAAATGGGGACAATAATAACACCTACCTCACAGAGTAGCAAATGAGGTAATATACACAAAATACCTTGCATATAAAATGATACATAATTATGAGCCTAGTGGTTGTTATTTGGTTATTCTTTGTGACCCATGGACCATACCATGCCAATCTGAGGCAGCTGCCTCAAAGTAGAGTATTAAAGGAAAACCATAGGAATTTACCTGATGAACAATGAATTGCTAAAGCTGTTGTCTATGGAGCTGGGTCTTACAATAGTAGAGAATGATCAAAAATACTGGAGTGTTTTGCCATTTCCTTCTCCAGTGAATTAAGGCAAGCAGAGGGTAAGTGATTTGCCCAGGGCCAGACAACTAGTAAATGTCTAAGGTCACATTTAAACTCAGGTTTTGCTGACTCCAGGACAATTATTCTATTCACTGAACCACCTATCTGCCTCATGAGCCTAATAGTAGTTACTTTGTAATTACTTAACACTAAGGAATTTGGTGATTAATGTGTTCAGCAATTATAATGGATTGAAGTCACCAATTGGAGGCGGGGGAAGATTTGTATTCTGAGGGCAATGAGACAGTTTAGACCTAATTAATACAATCTGGTTAATGCTGAATCTATTTGAATAAACAGAAACTACTTATGAACCCAACTCATATATGCCGATTATCCATGAAGTACATTGGTCTTCTAAAATGAGTGCTTCATTTATAAATAACAGGACTCTGTCTTGTGGATACCCCAAAAATACCCACTCATGGTTAAGAATGTGTGAAGTGGCCCTTGTCCTCAGAGGGAAAATGCATGTAAATACACATCAGTATAATTACTAATGCTACTAAATATAATATCTGAACTATGGTGTCGAGCCCCATTCTTCCTTCCCAGATTGGTTCTTAATCTTCACTTTTTCTCTTCTTGTGTCACATGAGGTGTGAGCAGAATATCTCTTCCTCTATCCCTCAGCCTACAACATTACCTCCCCTATACTTCAAAGAAAAGATCACCCTTGGCCCTAAAGAAAAAGGCACTTGAAAGTTTCCCAAAGTTAATTATTTCCAACTGTAAAGAAGACCTTAATTTTTGTAACTTCTCCATTGGCATTGAGCCTCTAACCAAAGTCAGATCACAGAATATCAGTTAGGTGGACCCTCAGAGATCACCTCCCCTGTTGAATAGATGAGAAAAATGAAGCAGAGTGAGCTGAAGAGAGTGGCGGAGCCACAAGAACCCATATCTGTCTCCAGAAAGTTGGTTTGTCAATCACCTCAGTTAGTTTAAGAGGGTGGTTTACTTTTTCCCTAGTGGAAAAGGTTGGAAATGGATTTATACGTGGCCTTTCAGCAGGCTATGCAAATTCCTCTGACTCAGAAAGTCCAAAGAGTGGCTCAACCAGAAATTTGAGGCCATCGGGACATCGTTCAACACCATAACCACAGAACAGACCTGCGGGTGTTGGCTTTGACCCCAAAGCTACCAACATAAAACTCTCAGGAGTTTGAACTAGTCATTAGTGTGCATATTTTGAGAAGATCTTTGGAAAGGCTAAGGAAACCAATCCTGTCATTCACCAAGTGGAAAGGGTATCAAGAAAGCTGGTCGATAAAGAGTTTATCGGCCAAGGGCAATGGAATACTGAAAGCTTAGAATAAAGTTACCGACAGAAAACTTGGACTGATATTGGCTTGTTTTAGTCAATTCCATAAGGGAAATATTCGGGTAATTTCATCCCATACTGTTCTCTTTCTTTTGCTACCATCCCTTTCAAAGGAACAAACAAACAAAACAAAACAAAACAAAAAACCAAGAAGTTTATAGATATTTCAGGACACAGAATTTTAGGTTTGAATGAAAAGTAGGGGACTTGATGAACTTAGAAATAAAATCAGTATGAGTGTTTCAGTAAAACTCTTGCAAAGGGTTGAATAAGTTGCTTAACATTTCTTGATCTACAAAACAAAAATTGAATCACAGAATCTCAGTGTCAGAAGAAACCTCAAAGACAATCCACACCCTCTGAAACAATCCTAACATGTGGTCATCCAGGCTCCATTTTGAAAGATTACCTCCCAAAGGAGACTATTCTCTCTTAGAGAATTATTTCAATTATTAGGAGGTTTTTTTCTTAACATTGAGCCAAAATAAAGAGAGCTTCTCTGACTTTCACCTATTTTTCTATTTATACATTCTGGGTCTTAATAGAACTTGAACACAGTTATACCAACCATTGTGCCTCTACCACCACCACCACACACACACACACACACACACACACCCCTCCCATCTCTTGTCATCCCACAAGTTAGCTATCCCTCCCAGAATTGTGACCCAAAAATGTGGTGTTTGCTGTCTATATGTTCACCTAAGTCATAGATGAAAATTATAGCAGAGAGTCAAGGAGGATTTCCCAAAGTGCACTACTGGAGACCTGCTTCCAAGATTATATTAATCTGTTAATGACTATTCCTTGATTTCAGACACTCAACTGGTTCCAAATGCAGCCGGTTGTGCTTTCATCTAACTCATATCTCTTCATCTTGTCCATGAGAGTGGCATAGAGGACTTTGTCAAGTGCTTTTCTAATGTTCATATATGCCAAGTCTATAGTGTTTCCTGCCTCCATGAGTCTAGTAGCAATATTAAAAACAAAGTACATGAGATGACCGAAGCCCTGCTCTTAAGGAGGCCACTCTGAGTCATTGTGACCTCTTTACTTTCTTTTCTAGATATTTATAAATCATCACTTTAATAATATATGTTATAATTTGTTAGGAATGAATGTCAAGTTTACTAGCTTAAAATTTGATGATTACATCTTCTTCGCTTTATTGGAAAGCCAGGACTTTTACCTACCTCCTGTCTTATGGTACCTCTCTCATTCTTTATGATTTTGCCTAAGCAATACCATTTGCCAAATTTTCTTTTACTCAAGGTAAAATTCATCTGGGCTTGGTGATGTGAACTCAAGTAGGAAAGTTCCATGCTGCTATCGTCTCCCAATTATTTTTGACTTTAACTCCCTTTTAACCATTTCTGTTCTATCTTTCCCTATCCATAGAACATTCTTCTTGGTATGAAAATGGAGCCAAAATTGAAGAAAGCTAAAATTAGGAATAGTTCTGACTTCTTTCTGCTATCCATTATCATCATCTCATATACTCGAAGAAGTCATCCCATCAGCCGAACTCTAACCCCCCAAATAGTTTTAAAAGCCATTTTCATTGTTGTGCACATTCATTGCCAGACTCAGCTAGTTATGAGCTTTGGTACCTTTAAGGCTCTTCTTATAAGAACATACTCTACTTTCATATTCATCCTTATCTACCTGCCATTCCATATACCTTGATTCAGACATATCTTTCTTTTTTTATTGTAAAAAAGTATAAAGAGTTCCCCCTATTCATAGACAGCAATTCTGCTAGAAAGTATCTCTTTCTCATCAGAAGTACTCGTGTTTGTGTCTTAAGAACATCATTGTTGAGATCATAGTATTATCCTTTTTCAGAAGAAATTGCCATAATGTTTTAGAGCCCAAAGGACATTTCCAACTTTTATGTCAATTACTTTTCTCTCTCTATACTATTAAATAACAGTGAAGATAAAATAAATTGCACTTGGGTTCTAAGTAGAGGTGTACCTTCCTTTAAACCATGGAGACCTGGGTTCAAATCCCATCTTTGACTCATACTAACTCTGTGACCCTGGACAAGTCAACTCTCAGTTCCCTCATCTAGTTTAAGAGTAAAAATTACAAAAAAGTACTGACTTCCTTGGGTAGAGAGGATTCCCTCACTTGCATGTTCATTGGGCCACAGAAATCACAGGTTCAATCCCTATCCCTATTATTGGCTTTATAAAACAAATAGCAATACAATTATTTTAATTAATACTTTTTACTTGGAACAGTTGGCAAGAATTAATCTTTTTATAAAATTCTAAATTATTCTATTTCAAGACCCATCATTAATGTCAGAGCTGTTCTATTGGTTTTATTAACTGAGGTTATGAACCTAATAAAGTACAGTTGACTATTTTTGGTATCATTTTTTCATTTAATTAATTTATTTTTAGCATTAATTTGAGTTCCAAATTATCTTTATCCCATACACACACCTCACCTGTTCAATGAGAAATAAGCAATATGCCATCAATTATACATGCAAAGTCAAAAATATATTTCCATATTAGCCATGTTGCAAAAAAAAGAAACCAAAAATAAAAAAACAAGACAAGAAAAAGCAAAAATAAATAAATAAATAAAAAAGTAAAAATGTATGCTTCAATCTTCCCTCAGGATTCATCAGTTCTCTTGAAAATATCCCTTTCATCATTTCTTTATACTCCATTACATTCATATATAATAATTTATTCAGTCATTTTTCAATTGATGGGCGCTCTCTTAGTTTCCAGTTCTTTGTCACAACAAAAAAGAGTTATTATATTTTTTTTTACATGTGGGACCTGTGACTCTTTCTTTGTTCTCTTTGGACTCTTAGCCCAGTAGTGGTATTGCTAGGTCAACAGGAATATTTTATAGGTTATTGATTTTGGTGGTATAGTGTCCATTTGCTTTCCAGAATAGGTGGACCAATTCACAACTCTACTAAAAGTGCTTTAATGGGTATATATTCCTGCACCTCCTCTAACATTTGTCATTTCCCTTTTCTGTCAACTTTGTCAATCTAAATTGTTGTGAGATGGAATTCCAAAATTGCTTTAACTTGCATTTATTAGTTATTTGAAGTATTTTCATTTGTTTATCAATAGCTTGACTTTCTTCCTTAGAAAACTGCCTGTCTCTATCCTTTGACAATTTATCAACTGTCGGATGGCTTTATTCTTTTAAATTTGCATCAGTCTATGTATCTTGGAAATAAGGCTTTTATCAGAGAAATTTACTGCAAAAATTTTACTCCCAGTTATTAATTTCCCCTCTAATTTTGACTGTATTTGTTCTGTTTGTGCAATTAAGTACTTACTATGGGGGCAGCTAGGTGGCACAGTGGATAGAGCACAGGGCCTGGAGTCAAAAAGACCTGAGTTCAAATCCGGCCTTAGACACTCAACTAGCAGTGTGACCCTGGGCAAGTCATTTAACCCTGTCTTCCTCAGTTTCCTCATCTGTAAAATGAGCTGGAGAAGGAAATGGCAAACCACTCCAGTATCTTTGCCAAGAAAACCTCAAATGGGGTCACAAAGAGTCAAAACAACTGAAACAACTGAACAACAACAAAAAATTGTTCAGTGCACCATGCTAGGCATTAGGGATACAGATATGAAAATTTACATGATCCCTGCCTTCAAGGATTTCCCAGTTTATTGGAAGGGGACTGGGAGATTGGTTACAAACATACACACATATACACACACACACACACACAGATGGATTTTAAGATGAAATATGATGGGGACACATGTGTAGTAAAGAAGAAGAAATGCAACCAAAGTACTCTAGGAAATATTGGTGAAGAAGATAAAGCTTTCAGCTGAGGTCATGGTTTATGATCCTGACTTGGACCTTAAAGAAAACCAAAGAACCATCTTAAATGAGCACAATTAGGAGTCAGATCAACTGTGTTTGAATCCCAGCTTTGTTACTGCCTGTATGACCCTGGACAAGTCACAACTTCACTGGGTCTCAGTGTCCTCATCTATAAAATGAGAAGGTTGGATGAGATGATCTTTAAAATCCCTCTCAGCCCTAGCTTTCTGATGCTATGACCTTCAGATGCAGCCCACTCTATTTTTGGAATACTCTAGTTTTTAGGAAATTTGGAGACTAGTTTTGCCTCTTTGTGACTGTAAACTGTTGTTCCTAATCCAGGAGAACAAATCTGGTCCCTTTTCTCCATGACAATCATTTATGTACTTGAAAACAGCTATCATATCCCACCCTCACCCCTCAAGCCTCTTCTTTCCCTTGCTAAATTACATCCCTACTTTCTTCAGTTGGTCCTTGTGGCAGAAATTGATTCCTTTCACCATCCTGGTTTCCCTTCTAGATATATTCTCCTACTCATCAGTGTCCTCCCTAAAAATGTGGGGTCTAGAACTGAACTGGATACTCAAAATGTGGTTGAGTACAGTGGGCCCAATTACCTCCTTGTTCCTGGAGACACTGCCTCTTTTAAAGTAGCCTATAATGAACACAATAGATTGATTACTGTGATAAGAGACTTCAACAAAGAATTCCTTCAAGTAGCAATCCCCTGGCATGTATTAAACATGATTAGATTTGCAAAAAGTCTAACTTCTACCCAACTTTTCAATGGCATAAAAGTAAAGTATGCCTAAGATCAAGGTCTCAGAATTACTGCCTTGTCCTCAATGCAAAGGATGACTCTTCTACATTGAATGACTTTCCCTGTGTAAAAGAAGTCTGAAGTTAAAAAAAAAGGCCCCTCTGTGGCCACACAACAAGTTGGAGGGATGAATTCAACTTCAAACATTTGCTTCCCAAACTCAGCCTCCTTCCTAGCCCTGCCTTGGCTCCTAGGACCCTCTCACCCAGCAGAAATCCACACTGAGTTCATAGCCAGAGCTTGGTCAACCTCTATTATGAGACTGACAGATTCTTGGCTCTTCTCCACTCTTGAGTGAATAAGTAGGTCTGGTAAGGTTTATTATAGGAATAAAAAGAACTCTTGAAAGCTGACCTATTTGAATGGTTGAAATGTAAAGTAATACCCACTCCCCTCCCCTTGGAGTCCACTCTCATTTAGGCAGTTGAAAATGTGAACATTTAGAGCCCAAAGTTGTATCTTAGACCATATATAAAATGCCTCTTCTATATATTGTGACAGAAATGGAACATACAGGTTTCTCCAGAGAAGATTGCTGCGCTGGCTCATGCTGATTTAATTTGCCTATCTTACTGCCAGGAATAAAACCTCATGGATATGGCACTTAGTCAATGATTATTTGATATTTTATGTATTCAGTGTGTATTTGGGGAAAAAATTTTTTTTAAGATATTGGAAAAATGGGTCCTTGAACATTACCTAGGAGGAACAGGAACACTCCTTTTCATTTGTAACTTCAAGAATGCCAACTTTTAAAGGTTTTCTTATGGTCTGCAGGAGATCTGTGGTTACAAGACACCACATGGAAACGTGACAATTACTAGGTCCACAGACACAACCGAAGTTAAACAGAGGAAAGCTCACGGTTCTGACTTTGGCATTCATAATTTGGGGTTGGCACCATCAGCCTGGAGTGATTTTAACAAGCCAAGAACCCCTTATTTTTCTCTGTTTCTCTACCTTTAAAGGAAATGTATACCCCATCTCTTTAGCATATGTGCTACCTACTGTAGGAAGCCTTTCCACATACCCCAGATGAAGAAGTTGTTTTACCCTCCTCAAATTTATTTTGCTATGGTTGTGTGTGTATTTTATAATTGTGCATGTATTAAAATACTCAAATTGAAGATAAGCCCCTTGAGTATGGGGATTGTTTTCATTTTTGCTTCTGTATCCCTAATGTCAAGCACAGTACCCATCCCAGGGTAAGTGCTTGTGGAATTGCTTTGAACCCTAATCTATTCCCTCATATTATACTTATTTATATATCCCACCCATCTCCCAAGTAAATTATAAGCTCCTTAAGGATCATCACCCATCATAGTTAGTCCTTTTTAATCTTCGTAAATCTTTTTAGTCTTCAGCTCCCAATATGTTGCCTTACATAGAATGAGTATTTAATAAATTGATACTTGTATCTGAAGGAAAAGCAGGATCTGTGAAAATGGAAGGAAGCATAAAAATATTAACTGACTTTTTATACTATTAAAAAACTTTCTAACTGCAAACACTTTCCAAACTCTAATGACAGAGGCATACCATTTAGCTATCTCCCTTGAACATCTTGCCAGCTATCCTGAAGCTGTACCCATTCTCTCCAAATCAACAGCATCCTCTGGAACAGACTTCCAGAGACCACACACCTCTTCCTTGGGGATATTAATAAACTAATTTTTGCCCACTTTAATGTTTGCTTCTCCAGAACCTAACACAGTGCTTGACACACAGCCGGTGCTTAATGAATGTTTTTTAATTTATGTTTTTTTTTTTAAAAAAAGATTTTCCCACTTTGAGCATGGAAAAATATAAACTAAATGAATTTAAGTGACTTTCTTGTAGGTAAGGGGACAATAAGTCTCTGGGCCAGGGAAGAGGGCTTTGGAATTTGAATTCAGTTTTTATTCTTGTGACATGCTATTTTTATCAACAAGATAATAATATAGGGAATCTGTGTGTGTGTGTGTGTGTGTGTGTGTGCGTGCATGTGTCTATACACTTCCCTTGAGTGTTCTGAAACCTATCAACATTCTTCACAATCCCTAGGACTCTTTGAACAAAACTCATCTCTTGGCACTGCTCCCCACTGTATTTTGTCTCACCCACTAAAATGTAAACTCTTTGAGGTATTGTGAATGGAGTCACAAGACAATTGCCATATTCTTTCCGGAAGCAGTAGTAGTATTGTTGTTGATTATTGTTTCTAGAACAAGAGGTGGAAAGCTGTAGGAGGCAAAGGGGATTGGAGAGCAAGAGGAATGAAGTACTCATGTGACAGCAGAACAGATGGCAAGATGGCCTTGGGAAATGCCTGGATGAGATGTGGAACATGGTTTAAGGGAAACTATATATAGTGGCAAAATGAATTTACACTCACCCATTGGGACGGTTCAGCCCCATGATGGAAGTCCAAAACTGAGTTTATTAACATCCTCAAGGAAGGGGTGTGTGGTCTCTGGAAGTCTGTTCCAGAGGAAACTGTTCATGTGAGGAGGGTGGGTACAGCTTCAGGGCAGCTGGCAAGATGTTCAAGGGAGATGGCTAAATGGTATGCCTCCATCATTAGAGTTTGGAAAGTGTTTGGAGTTAGAAAGTGTTTTTAATAGTATAAAAAGTCAGCTAATATTTTTATGTTTCTTTCCTCTTTCACAGATCCTGCTTTTCCTTCAAGTACAAGTATCAATTTATTAAATACCCATTCTATGTAAGGGATTGTACAGGGAGTATCAACATTCTTAATATTCCTAAATGCTAGGTAACAGGGACTCAACTATCAATGCCTTCCATACAATGATATGTATAAGTAAAATTCTTAGTGTAATTTTGACCAGATATTGATAAAATCAGTTCCCACTAGTTCCTCTGGAACTGTTTCTCTTCTCTTTCTCACATATACCCCTTTTCCAACTTCCCCATTTCTTTGTATTGGTGAAAGGGAATGCAGTGGTACTTCCAAATTAATAACCTTGAATTAACTTCAATGTCTCTCTTCTGTGTTCTTTCCCTTCTAATGTGCCTTCCTATATGCACATATTCATTTGGTTCCTCTAAGCTGCCTTCTTCCTCAAGAATTTCTTGGTTTCATCATAGGATCATAGATTGAGAGTTGAAAAGGACCATCAAGTTAATCCCCTTCATTTTACAGAAGAGGAAACTGAGAATGACAGAGATTAAGCAACTTATCCTACATCATATAGTTAGTGAGTAAATGAGGCAGGACTTGAGCACAGATCCTCTTTACTCCAAGTCTATTGCACTATACCTAATACTCTACCTGCCTATCATTTTCTCCATCACCATTCCTCTCACTTTCTCTTTATTACTGTCATGGGTGAAATTCAACAAAGGTAGACTGAGGCACAATTTCTCTAAGCAAAATAACATTTTATTAACAAATATACTACCTGCCAATAAAATGGATCTGCCTTAGTTAAATAAATTGCCTTAATAAAGTGGTTGCCTTAGTTTAGCCAAGGACCCTAAGCAAGACAGCTACCCTTTCATAGGTTTTTTTTAGGTGGGGAGTACAGAAGAAAGAACAGGACTTCATAGGCAGAGAAAGAATATAATTGGTTATAGGGCTGGCAGCATCATGGGGATGAGGACAACATGTTTGGTTATATAGCTTAGGTATGGGGGATAATATGAGTTGTTGGAAACTGGGAATGAGGGGCTAGCATCAACCCCCTCCTTCCCTCCTGTGACTAAGAAATGTTCATTACTTAAGTCTATCTGCAAGGTTAGATAAAGCAGACCAGACACCCTTTAAGGATAGCTTGGTGGCATATAGATACTGAACCAGACTCCCTGGTGTCCACACATATCCCCCAAGGATAACAGATTTCCTTGAGGCAAGAACAGAACAGTGATTAGAGAGCTGGGTTTCTAAACTTAATTCATTATAGACTAGCTAAATTTCTGAACTAAGCTCAGAGACAAAGAACCATGACTTAGCAGTTACATGGCAAATCAATTAACCATAAATAGAATCAATAAAAAAGTGATACAGAATCAATTTAATCTTCTTATTACCGATCACACAGTCCCAAGACTCAGCGCCTCACCTCTTCATCACCTCATAGCTATATTCTATAACACTTTGCTTGCTCAACTCAGTGGGTCAAGTAATGGGGTATGTCCTTCCTTCTGATCCCCTATTTTCTTTTTTTTTTTTTGGCTAGGCAATGGGGTAAGTGACTTACCCAGGGCCACACAGCTTGTAAGTGCTATGTGTCTGAGGCCAGATTTGAACTCAGGTGCTCCTGAATCCAAGGCCAGTGCTCTATCCACTGCACCACCTAGCTACCCCCTGATCTCCTATTTTCAAATACACTTCAAAATTCATCTCATCCATGAGGTATCTATAGTAAAAGTTCAATGTCTCCATTGCAAAAGCCAAGCTTTAAGATCCTTCCAATGGAACAGACGGATTACATACATAGATAAAACTAACAGGAGAAGCAGGAAGTGTCTAAGGGGAACTGAAATTTTTGTCCTCTTGGGCAAAGGTGACCTATGTTTTACACTTTCAGGGTTACCAGAAATGTCCTGATCCCCAACCAGCACTAAAAGAAAAAAAAAGTCCTCCCTTATCCTCTGGGTGATACCTGAAATCCTAATATCAGGGCTTTGTCTAACTCAATGGTTCTTAACCTTTTTTGTGTCATGGACACTCTTGGTGGTTTGGTGAAACCCATGGACACTCTCTCAAAATATTTTTAAATGCGTAAAATGATATAATGCAATTACAAAGGAAACCAAATATTAGTAAAAATAAAGATGTAATTACTTTCCCATCTCAATTCACAGGCCCCTAGCAGTCTATGCACAGACCCCTTGGGGGTCCTTTAGCACAAGGCTGTGATCTCTTGAAGCAGTATAATATAATCGAAGGAACACCAAATTTGGAGTAAGAGGACCCCAGTTTGGGTCTTGGTTCAGTGTCTTGCACAGAAAGAGAGCCAGATTTGGAATTAGACAATCTGAGTTTGAACCTCAGCTCTGCTACTTACTGCCCTAATGAGACCTTAGAGCAGTTACCAGCCCCCCTTCCCCCTGCCCTTTACTGGGCCCAAGCTTCCTAGATGTAAAATGGAGAGGTTAAGCTAGATGACCTCTAAAATCCTGTGCAGCCCTAAATCTAGAGCCCTATCAGCTTAGAGATAAGATTTGTATAACTTTGAGCAAGCCAGTTCACCTCTCTCTGGCAAGGGCTTCTGGCCTATGAAATGAAAGAGCTGAACTAAAGTGGCTTCTAAAGTCTCTTCCAGGTCAAAATTCATAATACTAAAATGCAAACATCCCCTCTGAATGATCAGCAGTTGGTGCTTTGGTGGGAATGAAGTATCTCAGAACAGGTTTTGATAGGTGTTAGAGGGAAAGAACATGAGTGCCTATGGTATGTGCTCAGGGGATGATGAGGAAAGGAAATTGTAGGCTGAGGGTAATGAAGAAAAACTTTCTAAGTTTTCCTAGGTCGAGGATTCTTAAACCGGGATTTGTGAACTTGAAGAAATAATTGTAGATAGAGACATAAATGATATATGGATATAGAAGGTATAGATACAGATACAGATGGTATAGATCATACATAGATATCTACATGTCTACATATAAAGTTTATGGATATACATGAGTATGTGTATTAGCTTAAAACTGCACTAAGATTTTGGAACACCTGTATTTTCTCTTGAGGCTCTCTATTCAGGATACATGAATAGATACATAGTGACACATACACATAGACTTTTTCCTCCCTACTTTAATTCTTACCTACTCCATAATTATCACTCACCATAGTAATCTTATATTCTGGCCAACCTCATCCACATGTTTTGCCCAGAACATTTATGTCATGAACACAAGTTTCATGTGAATCCCCCTTCTGGTCCTTCCCAATGTTTCCCTTGACCAAATGCCCTTCACTTTGCTCACCTAAATTCTTCCTTCAATTCTATCACTTCTAAGAGGAAGTTTTCTCTAAGTCGTGAGAGACAGTGTCCTATCATAGTAAGAGAATTGGTCTTTGAGTCAGTAACCCCAGATACAAGTCCTAGCTCTGAGAATTACAATAGAATTATTGAAAGAAAAGCATAATAATGACATGGCAACAATAATAATAACTAGCACATATATAACCCTTTAAGGTTTGTAAAACACTTTATATGTATTATCTAATTTGATCATCACAACAACTCCGTGAAGTAGAGGCTATTATTATACTTATTTTTCAGTTCAGGAAAATAAAATTGCAAGAAGGACCTCTATCAAACAATATTAGAATGTGAACCCCCTGAGGGCTGAGACTGCTTTTGCCTTTCTTTATAGTAGATGCTTAATAATGCTTGTTGATGATGAAGATGAAAATGATGATGATGACGATGATGATGACATGCCCAGGGTCACACAGCTAGTAAGTGAATGAGGCATGATTCATAATCAGGTATTTATGACTCCAAGTCCAATGTTTAATTAACAACAACACCTAGATGCCTCTATTATTATTCCCTGAATTCATTTCTTAGTGATTTTTTCCTTCCTCTGAATTTCCATAGGATTTTGTCTGGCATATGCTATCTTGAATTGTCAGTGAATTGAGACCATTCACTGAGAGCTTCCTCTTATCACCTTATATTTGAAGCATCTTGTATCATTAAGATGCCTTCCACCCCTAAGTCCTCATTTACTTCTGCCTCACATAAAGAGATGGTCTTCTCTTTGACAAGGCAAATACCTCAACACGCAGAAGTGATCCCATCCTATCCTATCTCTTCCAACAGACTATGCCCTTCATAATCACCTCTCTCAATATCTCCCTGTCTCTCGACTGCTTCCCTACTACCTACAAACACACCCACTTCTTGCTCACCCTCAAAAACACCCTCTAGATCCATCCTAAACTCTTTGAGAAAGTTGTCTGTAATCAGCACCTCCATTTCTCTTCCTCTCGTACTCTTAACTCTGTGAAGTCTGACTTTTGATCTCTTCATTCAACTAAAGCTGCTCTGTCCAAAGTTGCCAATGATTTCTTAATTGCTAAATAGAATGACCTTTTCTCAGTCCTCTTCCTTTTTGACCTCTCTGCAGCCTTTGACACTATTGATCACCTACTTCTTCCTGATGCTTTCATATCTCCAGGTTTTTGTGGCACTGTTTTCTTCTGATTCTCCTCCTTGACCATTTCTCAGTTTCCTTTGTGAGATCTTCATCCCAGTAACTCCCACTAACTATGGGGCTACTTAAAGACTGTCCTGGGCCCTCTTCTGTCTATATACTAGATTTTACTTAGTGATCTAAGCAGCTCCCATGGATTCAATTATCACCTCTAGACAAATGATTCTCAGATTTATTTATTCAATCCTAAACTTTCTCCTGACCTCCAGACTCATATCTCCAATTGCCTATTGGATATCTCAAGTTGGATGTCCCCTAGACATCATAAACTCAACACAATCGAAATTATACTTATTTTTCACCCAAAAATCCCTTTTTTCCCAACTTTCTTATTACTATCAAGAGCACCACCATCTTCCCAGTCATCCAAGCTCACAAGCTATGTGTCATCCCTGACTTCTCACTCGATCTCACCCATCATATCCAATCCATTGTTAAGTTCTGTTGATTCTACCTTTTTGTAATGTCTCTCACAAGTACCCCTCTTCTCTTCTCTGACACTGTCACCACTTGGTTCAGACCCCCATCACCTTATTTCTGGACTATTTCAATGGCCTTTCCATTGTTGTCCCTGTCTCTAGTCCATCCTTTATTCAGCTGTCAAATCAATCTTCCTAAAGTGCAGGTCTGATCACATCAACCCCCCTCCCCTCCATTCTCCATTCAATAGACTTCAGTGGCTCCCTATTACTTCCATGATCTGATATAAAATCTTTGACTTTAAAGCTCTTCATAACCTGATCCCTTCCTACCTTCCTAGTCTTCTTACACCTAACCATCCTCCACATACTCAGAGTCAGTTAACACTGGTTTCTGTACTGTTCCTCAAACACGAAACTCCATCTCCCAACTGTGCATTGTCACTGGCTATTTCCCCATGCCTGGGATTCTCTCTTTCCTTATCTCCATCTCCTGGCTTCCATGACTTCCTTCAGAACACAGCAAAAATTTCACCAATTACTCTGGAGGAGAGAGTGAGGCTGATGATTTCGCACAGCTCCGTCTCACAAATCCAATTCACACGCAAGTCTAAACATCACCTTCATGATATCATTGGTCCTCTTTGAGAATAAGCAGCAAAATTCCACCTTCTGCAAGAAGGCTTTCCAATCCTCCTCAATGCTAGCACCTTCCTTCTGAGATCATCTCCAATTATCTGCAATATATCCTGTTGATTTATTATTTGTATATAGTTGCTTGTATGTTGTTTCCCACTTAGATTGGGAACTGCTTAAGATCAGGGACTTTTTTCTGTCTTTCTTTGTACCCCCAGTGCTTAGCCTAGTGCCTGCCACAAAGCAGGCACTGAATAAACACTTGTTGACTTGACTTGATACAATCAAATAAGTAATGGCGCTAGAATTAGAGTAGGCATTTTTGAATCCTGCCTCTGACACCCAGTACCCATGGAAATTTGGGCAACTCACTTCATATCCCTGAAATTTAGCAGAAAAAATGAGCTGTTTGAAGGATATGACCTCTGAGATCCTTTTCCAACTCTAGAACCAGGATTGGTTCAACCATGACCATCCAACTAGATTATAAGCTCCTGGAGGACAAGGATTGTTGCTTTCTATCTTTTCCTAGAAGGCCCTAGTCAAGTCAACAAGCATTCAGTAAGCCCAGGTACCAGGTGCTGGGATAAGTGCTGGGAATAAGAAGACAGGCAAAAACACTCTGCTCTCAAGGAGGGCACTCTCATGGCCTAATGGAGAAGACAACGTGCAAATGATTATGTACATATAGGATATGGATAGGAGAAACTGGAAATGATCTCAGAGGGAAGACACTAGCATCAAGAAGGGTGAAGAAAGGTTTCTTATAGAAGATGGGATTTTAACTGAGACTTGAAGGAGGCCACAGAAACAAGGAGATGGAGATGACGAGGGACAGAATTACTCCAAGCCAGTGACAAGACATGGAGTCAGACAACAAAGTGCTGCGTTTGAGGATTCATTCTCACAGAGGACCAATGACATCATGAAGGCGTGTGAATTGTATTTGTGAGACGGAGCTGTGCAAAGTCATCAGCCTCACTCTCTCCTCCAGAGTAAAGGGGCCAGTGTCCCCGGATTTCAGTGTATATGGAGGGGGATAAGGTGCAAGAAAACTGGAAAAGTAAGCCAGGGTATGGAGGGCTTTAAAAACTAAAAAAGGTTTTGTACTTGATTTTGGAGGTAATAGGGAGCCCTGCTCAATGAGTGTGTCAGAATGAGAAGAAAAGTCAGATCTTGAACAAGATAGGGAAGGCCGGGAGGCTACATCTTTCCTGAGCTGGAGAAAGTTTTCTGGATTCAAAGATGAGATTTGGCTTAAATGCTAGGTTAAAGCTATAGGGAATCCTAGAAGTTAATGAAGAAAAATTGCTCTTATGTTAGGAAACACAACAGCCATGCTGCATTGCCACTGTCCTCCCAGGAGCGCTGCTATAGAAATGTTTGGATTCCATCACCACTGAGCTTTGCTCTTGGAGAACAGGACGGAAGGTGCAGCAGAAGTGAACAAAGTAAGCCAGTTGCTCAGTGGGTTTGGGCTACCTGGCCCCATCCTCTCCCATACAGAACACTTAGAAGACAGTAGGCAGGGATCACTCTGGAAAACACTGGGACAAAGCTGTTTGGGGGCATCCCTTCTTCTTTTTTCCTTTTTTTAAGGTATGTAAAAATGTGTTACTTGCTTTCTCTCCCTATTTGTTTATTTTGGATTCTGTGGACTAGACCACAGCTCAAACTTTATGGACCTAATAAAATTCCCAACATTCTCAGACACGGGACATGATGTTTATGTACGAGGAAGAAGACAAAGGTGTATTTATGAGAGGAATGGAAGTGCTTGAGATGGATGAACTGAGGAAAGGTCCTATTGAGCTGGGCCCCCAGGGGGAACTATGAAACAATCAGAATTTCTCTTCTCTTCTTGTGGCCTGTCCCCATTCTGTTACAGCATCTCCTCCTGTTCCTCCTTGATTGTCTAAGTGCTGCCAGGAGAGCATTATTTTTTTTAATTTTGTTTTCCACATTTTTATAGCACTTTTAAGACTGAGAAATACTTTACTCCTCCAGGATCATATATTTAGAGCTGGAAGAAATCTTGCAGAGCATTGAGTCCAACATCCTTGTTTTTATAGATCAGAAAATCTCAAACTCAGAGATATTAAATGACTAACCCAGGATCATAAAACTGGTAAGCTTCTGAGGCAGGATTCAAACCTAGTGCATCATGATTCTAAGTTCAGCAGTTAGTCCACTACCCCCAGGCCACCTCCCTCAACAGCAATTCTGTAAGGTAGGGGAAACAAGTTTATACTATACTTATTTACATATGTGAAAAACAAGGCCCAGAATGTAAGTGACACTCCTATGGGCACTTGGTAAAGGGGTAGAGCTCGGGCTTGAACCCAATGTTGTTTTGTTACACTTCATTGCCTTCCTGTAAAGACACACATCTAATAAATACATATAAGGGCTGGGATTTGAATGCAGTATGATCAAGGACTTCCTATTACCATTTCTCCCCATCAAATACTAGCCTGCCCTATGTGTATACCTTTCCTAAAGGTCCTGTCCCCTTATAGGTGCTAGCCTGTAAATCCAAACAGCTGCTCAAAGATTTCCCTTACTTCTCTTCATTAATGTGTCATCCTTTCTAAGAGAGATGTGCATTTTAGCAGGAGTCTTCTGTGGGCAATGATGATGTTTTAATTTAAAAAAGCAAAACTCACACTGGGAATTCCAGATACTCTTTCAGGTCCACAGAGGAAAATGTGTTATGGAATGTGGGGCAGAGGGAAGCTGAACCTTGCAAGGTCCTCAAATTCTATTACATAGTTATCTGCCTCTTCTCCCTATAAAGAGGGCAGATTTTGAAGGATTAAGGTGCAGTGCAGGTATGACATGTTGTGGTGCTTCAGAGCAGCACAGAATTATTTACTTAGGGCTAATAATAATAGCTAACATTATATAATACATTATTATCTATACATAATACCTTATAATAATACTATACCTTATATAATACTATGTTACCTTATATACCTTATATTACCTTATATATAATATAATGTGTAATATACACATCTTACATGATACTATATTATGTACCATGTATACATTGTAATATGGTATTACATATTATTATATAATGATAATATATTATCGGTAACATATACTTTTCACATCTTCATACTATTATATAATACTTTATGTCAATGAGAGCTCAGATCCATTGATATATTCAGCTACGTAACTTTTCAAAGTCCCTTCCTGTCTGATCCTTACAATACCCCAAAATGAGGGGAGCAAAAGTATTTCCAGGGATATAAAAAGGAATGGTGTACTCATTGGGTCTTAATTATATGTTCAATAAATGAAAAGGTTAATTGTGTGAGGTATAGAGAAGGGAGTTGTGGAAGGAACATAGGACCAGGTTTCTCCATGAATGAGATAATCTCCTCAAAGTCACAGTATGATTGATAATAATATTACCTAGCATTTATATATATATATATATGTTTATATATATATATATTTATATAGCCCTTTAAGACTTGCAAAGCACTTGATATATGTTACCTCCTTTGATCCCCACAACAACCTTGCAAGGGAGGTATTATTATTATTATTCCTATGTTACAGACAAAGTTGAAGTGACTTGCCCAGGGTCACACAGCTAGTGGAAGGTTTTGAACTCAGTTGACTCCCAATCCAAGACTCTGCCCCTTCTTCTCCTGGTTGTTTCAGAGTTTCTACTCCTGGAACAAGGATGATTCTACAGGATCACCTTAGTGGTCCAACTCTGCAATATAGAAACCCTTACTAAAGCACATACCGGCAAGGTGGACTATTTGCTGCTCTCTATGTCATACTTGGGACAGCTAGGGGGTGCACTGGATAG
This sequence comes from Vombatus ursinus, assembly GCF_900497805.2. Taxonomy (NCBI): domain Eukaryota; kingdom Metazoa; phylum Chordata; class Mammalia; order Diprotodontia; family Vombatidae; genus Vombatus; species Vombatus ursinus. The sequence continues at coordinate 15,087,190 of NW_020954562.1, read as the reverse complement.
AGCACTGGGCTTGGAATCAGGAAGACTTGCCTTCATGAGTTCAAATCTGGCCTCAAACACTGGGCAAGTCACTTAACCCTATTTGCCTCAGTTTCCTCATCTATAAAAGGAGGTGAAGAAGGAAATGACAAACTATTCCAGTGTTTTTGCCAAGAAAACCCCAAAATGGGGTAACAAAGAGTGAGGTGCAGCTAAAACAATTGAATAACAATAACATCTCATTCTAGGCCATAATTTTAAGGCATAAAAATTCCTATAGAGGGGACTGGAAAAATAATACCACTAATGGGTTGGTTTTTTTTTTTTTGAGAAAAGTGGTGGAAAGCATCTGGAGTCTAGAGAACGTAGGGTCAACTCCTGGCTTGACATCTTCCTATGTCTGTGACCTTGGATAGGTCATTTCAATTCTCCAAGCATTTCCTATCTTTAAAATGAGCTGTTTGGACTAGATGACCTCTATGGTCCCTTTCAGTTGTAAGTCTATGATCCTGTGATCAATATATGATAAGCAAATACCTTCATAAAGTTGTAAGACCCAAGTATAATATTCTTAGATGGATTCTCCATTTATAAAAATTTTCCAATGGAATAAAGTCACTGCCCCTTGGAATTTTGTTTTACCTAATGTCCCATTTTCCTGGAACTCATTAAGAACATGGGATGGAATATCCCTACACTTCAGGAATTAAAGATGGCACTCGTAGAACTTAGGTTTAAATCTCAGCTTTGTCACTTATTTCCTGGACAAGTTGTTTCACATGGCGCCAGACAGCTAGCCTGGAGTTAGGAAGCCCTGGGTTCAAATCCACCCTCAGATGCTTACTAGCTATGGGATCCTGGGCAAGTCACTTCACTGCTATTTGCCTCAGTTTCCTTCCCTGTAAAATGGGGATTAAAAATATGAGCTATCTCCCAGGGTTGTTGTATGAAATGAAATCATATTTATAAAGTATTATTAGCACAGTGCCTGGCACATAGTAGGCACTTAATAAATGCTTGTTTCCTTCCTTTCTCTGAACCTCAGTTTCTATAGCTATAAAATGAGGAGGTTGACTTTGATGGCCTTTGAGATCTCTTAAAGGATCTCCTTTAAATGATTAATTTCTGAAGAAAGAAGTGTTCCTGTGGTCAGGGAATATGGCCTTTCCAACTTCTAAAAAATAAAAACTCAGTGAGAATATATCATGAGATTTACTTATGCCCAGAGCAAACATTTAAACCCATCTGTCAATCTACAGATAATCCTAAGAAAATTTTAAAAAGTTAAATATCATCCAGGTACTTTATAAATGTCTTGCAATAATTTAAAACAAATTTTCCTTTGACTTCTTGTCACTACATTTTCTCTCCCCTTGCCCAACGCCCCCTCCACTTTTCAGCACAGATTTTCCATTTAGATGATATTTCCAGCAGATGTCCCTTCCTTTGGGGGTGTTTTCCTTCTCTTTCATTACAGAAGACACTTGCAATATTTTTTTATTGTTTGGGATGGAAAATGCCTAGATTAAGATGTTCAGGAATCACAGATGATTACTTCTTAATCTCTTCCAATTTGGGGTTTGGGCTTTGACTTTTATAGAGGAGGAGTTCCAGGGAACTAGATGTATGAGGAGAGCAGAGTCTGCATTTAAGAGACTTAAAGACTAGAAAGACTAGTGCATTTATAACTAGTCCTCAAAGGGGTAACAAAGCAATGATCTTCACCTAGACAGTGAAAAAATTTCAACTGTCAATCTCACACCATATATTTTAGAAGCAGGATGTTTATGCTTTCTAAATCATTCCCCTGATGTTAAGTATAAACATTAGCACACAGTCCAATAGAGAATTCTCTGGAGATGTTAAGTCTACTTTTTTTAAATGTTCTTTTAGCCTTATTAACACAGGTCATAGGATTCCTATAAACAGAGTTGGCCTTAGGCAAAACTGTGAAACAGGCAAAGTTTACCATTTCTGCCTGCTACAAAGAAGATTCCTCATTTGTTCAGGCTCCTAATGCCCTATTTCTTGCTCTTTTCTAGAGCTGTAACTAGGATGGGGCTAACAGAATTTTGTTCCAGGATCAGGAAATTCAGAGGGCATGAAGGTCACTTCAATGGTTTCAACTGCATAGAAACACTTGAGCTTAGAATTTAGTTAAATCAATTAAATTAATTTGTCAGTTAAAATCAGTCAAAAGTGGAAGTTAGCTGAAAGCACACACTTCTTCCTCCCTGACCCCAATGGATTTCATGTGTCCTGGAGTTTCTATCCATAATGGGCCAATTTCCCTGACTCTCTTCCTTCCTCAATAGAATTTGTCTTTAAAAGTTGATTTGAACATTTTTTCCACACTGCTTGCCTCAGGTATTTGCTAAATTTGTGTTAAATGCAATTAAAAAAAAAATGCTAGTTATGGCTGTGCTCCCCTCACCCTCAATGTCAACACCAATAATTGATGCCAAAGTGTTACTTCTTCCAACCTTCACTTGAATTTTAAAACTTCCCTCTAATTATTGAATCTGTTGTTCCAAAGAGGAGATGAAGAAGGTTTGGGGAGAACACTAGAGGAAATAAATTTTAAGTCCAGTCTGTGAGGTAAGCTTATTTTCCTGATTCCCTCTTGTGCATTGGAGCCTTTTCAGAGGTATTGTCATGTCCTCTTGTCCATTCAGCTATGCAAGATAAAACATTTGTGCCAGGGGGATACTGGATCCGTCTACGACCGTATCAAGTATTCATCACAATCAGAGAAAGCATAGTTAAATCCTTCCAGTAAATCTAGATCACTCTAGTTATCTTGCTTTGATCTGGATGAATTCCCTAAGATCTCTGTTTTACTCAGAGAATTCTAGAATGTTGGTGTCTATTGGTATCAGACATATAGAGTGATGCTGAGGTATCAACTGTTAGGAAGTCAGAGACAGAGACACGCATTCTGGTGAGGCCTGCAGAGCCATGGAGGTTGCTCTCTCCCAAAAGGAAAGAAGGAGCAATTGCCAGATGGAGACAATGAAAGAAAGATGGAGTCTGGATAAGAAAGGGTAGGACAGAGATGGGAATACTCAGCCTGACTCAGACCTGGAAACAGGCCCACAAACCACCTCATATCCATGACCCAGAAAGGGAAGAAGGATTAGAACAGGGAACTTTGAAGAGGAAGAGTAGCCCAGACCTATCTTTTCTTTGCTGCTGTAAGTCACATGAATTATATAAATCCTAGTGGAAGATGAGGTATCTTTCTATGGGGGAAAACCACATGCAAATAGATACAAAAATAGTAAGTCAATAAAAAGTTATTTCAGTGAGGGTAAGCACTAAGAAATACAAAGACTGAGAGAGATCTGATGAACTCTGAGTGCAGATTGAAGCATACTTTTTTCACTTTATGTTTCATGCTTTTTATTTTTTGCAACATGGCTAATGTGGAAATATGTTTGGCATGACTTCACGTGTATAATCAATATCATATTGCTTGCCTGCTCAACGGACCAGGAAGGAGTAGAAAAAAAGAGAGAAAATTTGAAACAAAAAATTTTTAAATGAATGTTAAAAATAAATTTTAAAAAATTAAAAAAGGAAATAGAGATGAGGAAAGACTTTGTAGAAGGTGTAGAAGGTGAAGCTTTGTATTCAGAGAGGTAGAGGTGACATGAGAGAGCATTTCAGGACAATCACGCAAAAAAAAGTTAAGCCAGGAGATAGAATAAAAGATAGTTTGACTGGAGCATAGTTCAGAATGGGGAGAGACTAAATAAAAAGATAACAATGGAGTGGTACAGTATGGTGAAAAGAGGTAAGGAATAGGAATTGGGAGAAAGTTTTAATCCCGTTTCTGTCAATAATGACAATAATAATATCTCACTTTTTCCGTTATATTTAAGTTTACAAATCACTTTCCTAGAAATAGCCCTGTGAGGTAGGCAGTAAGATTGGGTCCTCAATTCCTGACTGAGAGGGTCAAGAGATCTTTGACAACATATATGTCCAAAGGATTCTAATAAGACTCAAAAGGTATGGTCAAGAATGTTGCTGTCGGGAGCAGCTAGGCAGCACAGTGGATAGAACACTGGCCCTGGAGTCAAGAGGACCTGAGTTCAAATCTGTTCTCAGACACCCTGGGCAAATCATTTAACCCCACTGTCTAGCCAAAAAAAGAAAATGTTTCTGTTACTGTCTTTAAGATACAGAGTCATTCTTACCCAATCCTTAGATATTTTTTGTGCCCAAGACCTCAGGCAGCTTATAGTACAACCAAGTACACAAGGGGAAGATTTACCATTTTTATCTTTTGGCAACTAGGTGGCACAGTGGATAGAGTGCCGGGCCTGGAATCAGGAAGACTCATCTTTCTGAGTTCAAATCCAGCCTCAGACACTTACTAGCTATGTGACCATGGGCAAGTCACTTAACCTTTTTTGCCTCAGTTTCCTCATCTTTAAAATGGGGGGGGTCAAATTTCTCAATATTCTCTTTCTTGGTAATATCATCAGCTCCCAAGGAGTCCAATGTTTAACACAGTGCCTGGCACATAGTAGGCTCTTAATAAATGTTTATGAAATTGGATTGAGTTCAATTACCATGTTGATGCAGATACTTCCCTATCTATGTATCCTACACTGTTTGCTCTGCACTACATCACCAACTGACTATCACAAATGTTTTATGATGTATTTTAGGTATCTCAAACTCAATATAACCAAAACAGAATTTGCTCTTTTTTCCCAAAAACCTGTATCTTCTCCAAATTTGTCCATTTCTGTTGATGGCAGCACCATTCTTCCATTCACCCTAGTTCTTAACCCTTGAGGGGAGATGGAGAGACGCATATAAGAAGAACAAGTTGTTGTTGCTGTTGAGTTGTTTCAATCATGTCCAACTTACTGTGGCCCCATTTGACAAAGACACTGGAGTGGTTTGCCATTTCCTTCTCCAGCTCATTTTACAGATGAGAAAACTGAGGCAAACAAGGTTAAGTGACTTGCCTAGGGTCGTACAGCTAGTGAGTGTTTGAAGCTGGATTTGAACTTGATCCTCCTGGTGCCAGCACTCTATCTACTGAGCTGCTTAGCTGCCCAAGAAGGGGAAAGGAGGATATCTATTCATATGAGATAGCTTGGACGAAAACCTGTAGGTGGGAAAGTGTGTAACAGATACAGTGGAAAGCCCTATAAGGAAAGCCAAAATAACCTCCAGAGATTATTGTGACCACTTCCAACTCTTATTTCTTCCTGTTTCCAATAGGATCTATGTCTCCCAGAGTTTTTCTTTGTTTGTTTGTTTGGTTGGTTGGTTGCTTGGTTAGGGGGAAAGTAGAAACAGAATATTACAGCTCTACTCAATTTGAGTGGACATATTTCTTCAGTAGGTTTATGGCAGATGTGATAACCAAGCTTCATGGCCTTTCTAATCCTTCACTGGCTCTCATTTGTTTATAAGTAAAACTCAAATAGTCAGGTAGATCTATGATTTCATTGGTTTGGCTTGAATATCAATGATTATTACAAAAATGTATAAAACCAAGAGCCATTTCCCTATAGATGAGTATACAAAAGCTCTAAAGAAAACTATCAATAACCAAATGAAAACACACTCCAAATCATTATGATTAGTAATTAATCAAATTAAAACTAATCTCACACCCATTGAACTGACAAAATGATAAAAAAGACTATAGTATTGGAAGGAGTTACAAGAAAACAGACACATTAACACACTTGGTGGAAATATAAATCGAATTGGTACAATCACTCTAGAAAACATATTGGAATTATGTAGAATAGTCACTAAATTTTATTCATACTCAGCAATCCCACTACAAGGCATGTACCCCAAAGAGGGCAATGACATAGGAGGGCAATGATCCCATCTAACAAAATACTCATAGAAACACTCTTTTGGTAATAAAAAATTAGAAGTAAAGTGAGTGCTCATCAATCAGGGAAAGCCTAAATAAATTGTAGTAAGTGAATGCAATGAAGTATTATTACATCATAACAAATGATAAATATAAGTTAGAGAAACTTGGAAAGATGTGAATAGGTGCAGAGACAAGTTAGCAGAACCAAGAGACTAGATCAAGCTAGAAAATGACCTCAATAATGTAAAAGAAAACAGCAGAACTTAGATAAATGTAATGACCAATCTTGATGTTAGAGGATTGGTGAGGATGTATATTCCCTCGTCTCAGTAAAGCGACGGTGGACTATAGGTATGGAAGGAGTCTGATGTTGTCAGATTGTCCAATATGGTCTATGCATGTGTGTGTTAACATGCTTAACATGTTCCTTTATTTTTTGCTTGTTGGGTGCTGGACTTTGGGGAATGGTAGTAATTTGTTGTTTGGGTTTTTTTTTTTTTTAAGGAGCATCAATATCACTTTTTTTGGAAGAAAATTTGATTATTTCCAAATCAGAAAAGAAAACGTACTTGTCAGAAGAGCTTGATGGTTGGCTTGATTTGAGGGAAACTCTTCTTGAGCATGTTCTGATTAGTTTATCTTTAAATTCTCATCTTTAATCATGCGTGAATGAGTAGGAAACAGGATTAGTGTTTATACATTTTAACCAATATACCTTTTTTCTTCTTAGATCTACAGTTTCATTAAAGTAGAGAACTCCTGGGAAGGAAATTTCTCTCATTCCTGTAACTTCTCTGCAATGCAGTCTTACAGAGTTACCTAAGGGGACACTGGTGCACTTCTTGAAGTGTCCTCTGAGAAGTTAAATGACCTACTCAGCGTCATGCAACCAGTATGTGTCAGAGGTAAGTTGTGGGAATCAGAGGTCAGAGACCTTTCTGGCTCAGAAGCCATTTTACCATTAGCATTATCCATTTTACCATATTCCTTCTCAATATATATTATTAAAATGAAAATGGACATTTGTTATGTTTAAAAAAAACCTTTCACATATGAACTTTCTTCTTTTAAGAAAGACTTCTTTGAAGACAGTTTTCTTAAGATATCACTCCTGTGAACAGCAGTACATGGTGCAAACAATGCAGAGATAAATCTTGATGTGTAACTATTTTTAGCAAGTTATTCAAATATTTTGAAATATCTTTGCCCTAAATCTAACACACAATAATAGACCCATAGCAACAAAGCAGTATGTTGAAACAGAGGGGGGAAAACAGAGTTATCTGTAATCTTTTCTGAGGTTATTTTAAAAATTAACAATGGGGAAAATAGCTATTAAATAATACTCCATGACATTTGTTTTTAATCAGCAATTAGAAAATTATGTATAAACAACTGTTCCATATCACACAAGCCCTACAGGCCACACTAGAGGCAATTAGGTGGTACAGGGGCTAGAACTCCAGACCTGGAGTCAGGAAGAACCCAGTTCAAATCTAGCCTCAGGCATTTACTAGCTGTGCGAGCCTGAGCAAGTCACTTAACCTCTGTCTTCCTCAGTTTCCTCATCTGTAAAATGGTGTAATAATAGTACCTACCTCTCAGAATTATTATGAAGAGAAAATGAAATATTTATAAAGTACTTCTAAACCAAGTGATATACAAAGGCTGGCTATTTTTTATACCAGTTTTGCAGTCTTTCAGAATATTTCCTAGATAGTTCATCTGGGCCTTGGTTGCCTAACCTGCAAAAAAGAAGCAGGTGGACTAAATACCATCTGAGGTCCATTCCAGCTTTCCACTGATTCTATGAGATACAGAGTCATCCTTACTCAACCCTTAGATATTTTCTGCACCCAAGACTTCAGGAAGTTTGTAGCACAACCTAGTGCACAAGACATCTCTAAGAATACAAACAACATGGAGAAAAGCTGTGACAGAAAGGAAAAAAAAAACTGTTCAGATCTGCCATACTACCCAGAATTGGTTTGGCCAAGAAGTCTCACCAAGAATTCTCTTATTCCCTGTCTTGTCAACATACAGCAGCTTACCCTCCTTGCTTTTCCATCCCCTATTTGTGTTACCACAAGTGGGGACATTGAGTTACACATACACCCATTCACCGTAATGGATTTACCTACACACTACTTCTGTGGTCCAGGCTCTTCCAGCTTTTAGGTACTATTTTGTGGCATCCTCAGAATAGGAGGAAGGCTCCTGCTCTCATGAAATCTTCCTACTTTTACAGCTAAGCTTCTTTGTTTGCAGTAGCATGAGTTAGAGATGTAGAAGAAAGGTGGGGTGCATGGGGTATTCAGGGAGAACTAGCACCTCTGCTATGAGGGCTTGCTGAGCTTTTTTCAGGGCTGCTTTCCACCTTTGGTGTCCACCTGTTACCCACCTCTCACCTGTGGCTCCAAGAGGCTATAACACGAGCAGCAGTCACACCCTGGTAAAACTGTCTCAGCAGATGGGCTAAACCACGCTGAGGGTAACTGAGAGACCTCAAACCTTTGGGTGAGTTAGGGAGATATTCAACCCAAGCATGAAGACTTCCCCTAGCAGAACTGATGAATAATAATTTGTTCCAAGGGCCATGAAGGTGGCTGAAGCAAGCAATATAGAGCACTTGGAGCTTGGTCAGACATTGAAGATGTCAAGGTCATCTACTGCATCTCAAGCCATCATCAGTCATCTTGACTTCTGTCCTGCCATCAGATTTTGATGAGTCTAGAAGAGAGAGTAAGGCTGACAATTTACTCTGCCAACTGGCAACTCTGCCTCATTAAATCTAATTCATGCCCAAGTCATCACCCCATGACATAATTGTTCCTCTTCAAAAACAAAGGATGAACGACAAGAAGGAAGAAGGGTAAATTGCTCAAGGATGCTCAAGCGATGTGATCTGAGAAGTGAAGAGGAAGAGATCATCTCCTTATGTTGAGAAGAAAGGAGAAGGGACAGAGACACAAGATCAGAAGACCTGATTCTCTCATGTCCTCTGTAACACCAAGGAGAACAGAATAGGCATGTATGGGTGGGGAAGCAAGTAGGATGATATTGGTAAGGGGAGATTTTCAGAGACATGATAAAATTTAAATGATGACTTCTTAAACTGAGGGGAAAGAGTAGAGGAAGATGGAGGGGGATCTTTTCACATCTTGTCTCTGGGAGGAGGCAGGGAGGATCCAGATGTAATTTGGAAATAGATAAATTTTACTTTAGGGATACTCACATGTTTCTTTATGTCCTCTTTGCCTATATTTTAGCTCTTTCTCTCCCTTCAAGACAGTCCATGTTGCTCTCCTGGGCTCCCAAAAATGCAGGTTACCCCAGAACCAGATAAAGGCATTTGATCTCAAGCCAGTATCAAAGCAGACCCAGGTAGGACAGCTTTCATAAAATCAGAGATTTAGAGCTAGAAGAGACCTCAGAATCACTCCAGTCCAGGGATCCTTAACTAAGGTTCATGAATACATTTTAAAAAATATTACGATGGCTAAAAAATATTTTGATAAAATTGGCTTCCTTGGTAATCCTAATTATGTATTTAAAAACATTATTCTAATACAAGGGCCATAGACTTCACCTGACTGCCACAGTGGTACAGGACATAAAAAAGGTTAAGAACCTCTGGTCTAATCCAATCCTTCAATTTGCAAATGAGGAATTGAGGCTTGGAGAGTCTTCAAATTGACCAAAGTCACACTGGAAGTCAGTGGCAGAGCTGGGATTAAAATCCAGGCTTACCGAATACAAATCTGGTGTTCTGGGCCAAGGTCAGTGACCCCTAGCTGGTGAACCAAGGAAGGATATCTGGGGGTCTTAGATTTCATAGCCTTCCATAGCCATTCCTGTCTATCTCTCTACAGTCAAGCTGTTCTGTCTTTTTGACTGAAATCCGTACATTATATAGCAGAAAGGTTTGAATATAATCCTAGCCTGATTATGACAGTATTATCCTTTTTTTTCCTACCCATTTACTAACTTCAAGATGAAAATGAAAACACTGATTGGTGAACTGTGTGTGTGAGAGAGAGGCAGACAGAGAAACAGAGACAGAGAGACACAGACAGAGAAAGAGACAGAGACAGAGAGACAGAGAGAGAGAGACAGAGAGATAGAGACATGAAGACAAAGAGGCAGAGGCAGAGAAAGAAAGAGGTAGACATAGAGATTAAACAAGATAAAAAGGGAGGGAATGGGGATAAAATGTCCTTGACATAGAGAATTGCCTTAAACCTAAAAAATTTCTGCTTTGAAACTAGCCATATCTGGGGGATTCATGAGTATGAGTGATTCTTGACTGTATTCCATAAAAGAATTCAGGGAAACATAACCATGTAAGGAATAACCTTAACAGTCAGGCTCCAAATGGAATGGGTTTCTTCTTATCAAGAATTCCAAGATTTTTTTTCTCCCATCATGATGGAGGCATTAGAACATTAAGAAGGCAGGCTATGACCTATGGGCAAAACACACACAGAGACCTCTTAGAAGCCAGAGCTGTCAAGTTCCAACATTGTCCAGGGAGGGCTCCCTTTAACCATATTGACAGCCAACCCCTCTTTCCATATGGAAGGTTCTGAGCTGTTGCAATGAGATTTTTATCATCCCATTGTTTCTTCCTGTGTAATGCAGATAATCATTTAACATGAAAACACAGGGATATGAAGAGCCAAACTGTACCAGATGGTCCATCAAAACCTACATTTATCAACTCTGAGAAATACAAACCAACCTGTATTTCATCAATCCAACCTCCCCGATCCAGCCAGTGGCCATATCTCTGGGTTTCCTCATTTTTTGTGTCAGCCTCATTCTTCCTAAAACCAACACACACAGTGCTTCAAATTACTTGGCCTTGGCAGGTTTGAATTCCTTCATGATTTAGATTACACAAGCATATACACATAGATACACACATATATGCATATGTATGTATGTGCTTATAAGTATTATTCCACATCTATCACCATGGGGTGCTGGTCATTGTTTAACAACCAGTTTAATCTGCATCATTAGCATTTTTTTTGTCATTTCTTAAGTCTAGGCAATCAACAAAACAATAAACCAAGCTCTGATTACAAATCAGCATTTGCTGATATCTGAGGTGAAGATTTGTAGACTGAAAATGTAACAGTGAGCTAGTTTGAGCTGGATCCAATACTTCCCACACATATACATACATATACACACATGTATACACACATATACACATCATACAATCGTGTGTATTACATATATCACATATATGTTTATTTTAGGATTGATCCCCGGGTCATCTGTCTGATCTCCCTTCATGAAGGAGAAGGGAAGGAAAAAGAAGTAAATGTTTATTTATATAGCATCTTTTAAGTGCCGGGCATTGCATTAAGCACTTTACAAATATTTTCTCATTGATCCTCACAACAATCCTGAGAGGTAGGCATTATTATCTTCATTTCATATCAGAAAACTGAGCCAAACAGAGTTTATGTTACATGGATAGAGTCTTAGGTGAGATTTGAAGATTCTTCCCCTCTAATCCACTTCTAGCAGGTACTACCAACCTAGAAAGATTTAAGTACCAGCTTGGCAATGGAGTCTTCTATCTGAGCACCAGCTTACTTTAATTTAGAGACACTCATAGCTAGAGGGATGCCCATTAGGAGATTGTGAGAGAGCCCCATCACTCACAGAGACCATCTATTTAGCTATGAAAGAGGCTGAAGTCTGCACTGCTAGATATAGAATACCCTCTGGTGAAATTATGCATACACACAGGGGGAAGAAGGGAGGGAGGGAGGAAGGGAATGAAGAGAAAGAGAGACTGAGAGAGAGAGAGAGAGAGAGATACAAAGATAGAGACAGAGACAAAGAGTTGCAGTGTAAGAGTATGATCCTTCTGAAGTATTTCATTATGAAGATGGTCCAGTATCCTGATAAAGAAATAACACTGAGATTCACCATCTCAAAAATGTATCACGTGTTAACAGATAAAAAGAAAGGAAGCAATAGAAAACAAAGAGAGCTACTTCTGAGTGAAGTGTGGCTCATCTCCTACCAGTGACTTCTTCAGTTAACCTGAATGACACTCCCTGAACCCTGTTAATGGAATTGTAAGGAGGTAAGAGGTTATCTGGGATACTATGCTTCCTTTTAAACAGAACATTTCAGTTAAGAATAAAAACATTCTCTTCCTCCCAGTATAGCCTGCAATTAAAATTAGGCCTTTTATAAGCTTGCCAGAAATCTAGCCAAAGAAGGCTAAAAGCATTCAAGTATTTCTTCTGAGTTACTATGTGTACATAGGTCTAGAAAGTTAAGGCAAGAATGTTCAAATTAGAAGGATTTTAGGCCACTGGCAGGTGAGGTCTTTCATTGCCATAACAAAGAAAGCTCTGTTGTGAGATGCTTAATGAATTGAGAGTCCAAGCTAGGAAGCAGTTAAACTGACTTTGTAGGGTGCTTTGGCTTTGCTTGAAATCCCATATCTTCTACCTCCTGCTTTTCAAGGTTTGGTCCTAGCTCATGAGGCTAGCACACAAGGTTGGTGCTGATGATGAGTGAATTGTGAAGGGCTGAAAGGTGAAACTTTCCACTGAGATTGCTTAGAACGAAAGAAAGATTGGAGAAGGGAGAACAGGAAAGGTGAGAGATGATTCTGAAGATTTCCCCAAGGTTCAGAGAAGGTTTAATCCAATATGAATCTCCAAATGTCAGAGGGCTGGGCCAAGGATAACTGCCTGAATCTCTAATGAGTGTTTCTCCTAGCTCAAAAATACGTTTTGACAAGAAGAAACAGATTTAGAGTTAGAAAAGAAGAAGAGGGAGGAGGAGGAGGAAGAGGAAGAGAAGAAATCACATCAGATTGCTGTAGGATGACCCCAACTGTTCCCTGAAGTCAAGGCCCATCTTTACAATACCAGCATTTCCCTGGTGTTTTTGAAAGGCTGTAAGTCATGGAACACCACAATCTCCAAAGAATTAAAAATGAGTTATCACTCAGGCAATGGAGAAGTACATGTCATTCCCTTACTCAATAAACTCTGATAGCTCTCTATTATATCCAGTATCAAATATAAAATTTACTGTTTGGTATTTAAAGCTCTGCCCAACTATCTTTCCAGTCTTCTTATGTGTTACTCCATTCTGTGTACTCTGTAGACAGGTAGACTCAGTAGCTATTCCTTTCACATGACATTCCATGTCTTTTCATTGCTTGTTCCCCAACCTTTGAATGTTGCCCCTCCTTACCACCCTCTCCTGGTCACCTTGTTTCTTTAGATACTCAGTTCAAATTCCATCTTCTGCAGGAGGCTTTTCCTATTCTTTCTCCCTCCCTCATTACTAGTTCCTTCCCTGTGAGAATCGTTTCCACTTGCAATGTAGAGACTTTGTTTATTTGTTTGTTTCTTTTCTTTGTATCCTCAAAACTTAGCACAGTGCCTGGCACTCAGCAAGGGCTTACCAAATACTTGTTGACTTGCATGATGAGAGTGAGCAGGAATACAATACATAATCATCAATCAATAAATTTTTATTAAATGGCTACTATGTTCTAAGCACAGTGCTAAGCTCTGGGGATACAAGAAGAGGCAAAAGACCATGCTTATCCTCAAGGAGCTTACAATCTAACGGGAGAAATAACAAGTGAAAAATATAGATTATATATGTATATACAAAGCAAGCTATATATAGGATAAATAGGAAATAATTAATGGAAGGAAGGCACTAGAATTAAGAGGGGTTGAAGAAGCACTCCATAGAAGATAGGATTTTAGTTGGAACTTGAAGGAATTAAAGAGAAATAAATAATGAAAGCAAAGAAATATATGATCCAAAAATTGTAGGCTGGTCATGTGTCAAAAGCAAGGAATAATTGATAAATACAACTATCTGTTCCACTTGTTTCCTAGTGATATTCACAGAAAACGGAGAAAGACCTCATCAGGAAAGGTGGAACTCCTTGGGGTGAACTTCTAGGATGCTATTGACAGGAGTTGCTGACTTGGCTGGGTTGTGATCTGCATTGTTGAAAGAAACATCTACATAGAGGAGATCATGCATCTATTTGAGTATTTTGACTATTTAAAAGCAACTGTACCTTCAAAAATGGAGAAGTCTTCCATTGGCTGAGTAAAAGATGCCAGTTCAATTCAGTAAAAACATATTAAGCACCTACCTTGTGCAGAGTGCTCGGCTGGGCCTGGAATAGTTAGCAAGCTTCAGTAAAATGTGGTCCTTGTTCTTACAGAGACAAAACCTACTGGTCTTACAGGTGAAGATCAGGTAGACATTCTCGGTATGATATAAGCTCCTTAAGGGCAAAGGATTAGTTGGCTCTTTCCCTTCTATCTCCAACACCTAGTACAGTGCCTTGCGTATACTAGGCATTTAATAAGTAGTCATGGTTGCTTATTTTAATCACAGTTAGTTTATGACTAGATAACATTTTAACAGAGGGTATTTGAGAGGCTTTTGCTATAATTTACATTTTTATGGTAGTTTGGCCTCAAATACGATTTTACCTCAAAACACAGAATTTAAAAATAAAACAAGTCCCTAAATGTGCTCCGTAGCAGAAGTATGACTTTATGCAAAGGCTAAAAAAATCAATGATCACAATAGGAGTTGGTTGAAAAAAAAATGAATCATCAGCTATGAACTTTCTTGTGCATTACTTGCACATTAGCAAAGAAATATTAAACTATTGAGGACAATAATAAATTTACCTGTTTTTGCCACTGGGGGATCAATATCCCAAAATAACCACTTAAACTATGTGATATTCCTTTTCTTATTTCTAATTAGAGGATAGAAAGACAGATACTGGCTCTTCCTCTTTCCTTTCCTTGACCATAAGCAAAGGCATAGATTCATCTCTGAAGACTGTGGACACCCAAGCAAAGATGTCAACATTGATATGGGATGTTAGTAATAGTAACAGCTCCCATATATATGACATTTGGGGGTTTATTTGGAGCCTTTCATCATATCAAATAGCAGAAGTATTAATATCCCTATTTTCTGGATGAGGACACTGAAACTCAGATAATTAGGTGATTTGCCAAAGTCACACAGCTAGGAAATCCCAGAGCAAGGACTTGAACCAGGTCTCCCAGTCCCCACCACCCCCAGCACAACCATGCTGTCTCTCTCCCTCTGCATTTAAAACATAAGGAACTTATAAATGGGTCTACAGAGTTCTCCTAGCAGGATTAAAAAAAAGGTAAACCAAGAGATAGTATGGAATTATTCTCTCCCTGTTTTAAAGATGATAAAGCACATTCAAGAGCTATTCCCTAATTGATAAATGGTCAAAGGATACAAACAAGAAATTTCAAAGAAAGAAATCCAAACTTCAATAAAAATATTAAAATGCTATAAATCATTAATCATTAGAAAAATGCAAATTGAAGCAACTCAGGTTCTACCTCACATCTATCAAATTGGCAGGGTTGACAGAAAAGGAAAATGACAAATGCTGAGGGGTTTGCAGGAAACTAGACACAGCAATACATTGTTGGTTAGCTAGCTGTGAATTCCTAGCTGTGAGTTGGCAGAACCATTCTGGAAAGCAATTTGGAACAATGTTCCAAAACTTATTAAATTGTATATATCCTTTGACCCAGCAATCCTCTACTAACCATATAACCTCAAAAGATACATATGTGAAAATATTTATAGCATTTCTTTTTGTAGTAGGAAGTAACTGGAAATAAGGGGGAGTGTCACATAATTGGGGAATGAATAAATTATGATATATGGGTGTCTCAAAGGCCATTTGCATAAGATTCTCCTCATTAGTGGAGATTGATTCTTCACTGTTCTGCACCTCAGTGAGAGGCAGAGTTGATGAGAGTTAGAGAGAAGAGAAATACTAGTCTTTTGGCTTCCTGCTTTAAGAGAGTAGGCATGCAGTTCCAGGCTCTCTTCAGGTTCCTGAAGTGAAAAAAAGACTCTGGAAAGAAAGCAGCACTTAGATCAATTCAGCAATTAATTACTCCAAATTGAGTAATCAATTTCCACCAATAAGAAGTGTCTTAGACATCTGAGTATAATGGAATGTTATTGTCCTGTAAAAATTAATGAAGGTGATGATTTCAGAGAAACCTGCAAAACCTTGTAAGTGAAGTAAAAAAGAATCAGGAAAACAATTTATACAATAACAAATATACAATAAAAATAGGAACTCTGTTCAATGCCATGACCAACTACTATTACAGAAAATTGATGAGGCATGCTTCCTACTTCCTAACAGAGTAATGATGGCCATGTAGTCCAGAATGAGACATTTTTTGGACATGGTCAATATAGGAATTTGTTTTGTTTGATCATGCATATTTGTTACAATGGTTTTGCTTTTCTTTCTTCCAAGTGGGAAGAAGATGGAGTGGGAGAGAGAAAAAAGGAACACTTACTAATCAAATTTTTATGAAATACATATTCTTCAATATTTGGAATGTGTTTCTTCAAAGGTTTCAAGGGACACATTTTTTCAAAGTTATTGACAAAAGAGGAAATGTCCACAGGAGGGTGATGAGATGATAGAGGAACTCAAAACCATACCACATAAGCATTAGTTAAAGAGAAAACAGATGTATACCCTGGATAGGAGAATAATTAGAGAGATTGTGATAGTTATCTTCAAATATTTATAGAGCTTTCATTTGGGAAAGGGAGAAGCCTTGTTTTGCTTGTTCTCTGAGGGCAGAACTATGAGCAGCTGATAGACATTGAAGTAAGGCAGATGGACTTAGGAAAAGTGGCAGTTACGTGAGGAGACAAAAAGACCCCTATACAAGAGATGTTGTACAGGGAGAAGTGCCAAAACTGAACAACAGATTGGATATGTGGAGCAAGTGCACGTGAGGGACTGAGAGTCACACTGATATGGGGAGTCTAGAGGACTGGGAGGATCACTGCATCCCTCAGTAAAGCTGGGAAGAAGGTAAGATTTGAGGGGAAAGATGATGAATTGTAGACTGGTTTTGGACACTCAGTTCAAGTTGTTTAAATGGTAGTTGATGGTGATAAGATACAGTTTAAGAAAGAGAATAGCAATGCTTAGATCTGGGAATCATCTGCATAGAAATGGCCATTGAACCCATGGGAACTGATAAGATTACCTAGTGAAATAGTATAGAGGGAGAAGAGAAGTGGGCTCAGCATAAAACCTTCACAGATGTCTATGGTTAGTGGGATGACATGGATAAAGATTCAGGAAAGGAGACTGAGAAGCAGTCAGACAAGAGCGGGGAGAGCTTGTAGGGAAAAGTGCTACAAAAAGCCTAGAATGAAGACAGAATCCAGGAGAAGGTAATTGAAGTGCCAAAAGCTGTAAAGAGGTCAAGAAGGATTGAGAAAAGGTCATTAGATTTGGCAATTAAAAAATTATTGACAGCTTTAAAGAAAGTGATTTCAACTAAATTATGAGGTCAGGGTATTCAGAAGTAAGAGGCAAGAAAGTGGAGGAACCCAGTATAGATGGTTTTCTCAAGGAGTTTAATGTGAAGGGGAGAAAAAATACAGAAAAATTTCAAGGAGAGATGGGTGGATCAACAGGACTTTTTTTTTTTTTTGGTAAGGCAATTGAGGTTAAGTGACTTGCCCAGAGTCACACAGCCAGTAACTGTCAAGTGTCTGAGGCCAGATTTGAACTCAGGTCCTCCTGACTCCAAGGCCAGAGCTCTATCCACTGCACCACCTAGCTACCCCAGGACTTTTTTTTTTAAGAATGGGAGAGACACATTTGAAAAAAATAATGAGGGGATAGAAATGGAGAATATCAAGGGAATTCGTGAAAAATAATGTGGAGGAAGGGAGGCTAATCATACCAGATATCAAACTGTATTATAAAATGGCAATCATCAAAATAATCCAGTACTGGCTAAGAAATAGAGTGACAGATCAGTGGAATAGATTGGGTACACAATATGCAGTAGTATATAAACACAATAATCTAGTGTTCTATAAACACAAAGATCCTAGCTTTTGGAACAAGAATTCACTACTTGACAAAAACTGCTGGGAAAATTGGAAAGCAATTGGGCAGAAACTGGGTACAGACCAACATCTCACACCATATACCAAGACAAGATCAAAATGGGTATATGATTTAGACATAAAGGCAATACTATAAGCAAATTAGGGAAGCATGGAATAGCTGTCAGATCTATGAACAAAGGAAGAATTTAACAAGACTTTGAGCATTTGAGCAAGATGTAAGAGCATTGCAAGATATAAAATGGATAAATTTGATTAAATTAAATTAAAAAGGCTTTGCACAAACTAAACCAGTGTAGCCAAGATTAGAAGGAGAGCAAAAAACTGGGCAGGGAAGGGGAGCAATTTACAGCAAGTTTCTCTAACAAAGGCCTCATTCCTGGAATATATAGAGAACTGAGTCAAATCTATAAGATTCCCAATTGATAAAAGGTCAAAGGATATTAAGAGGCAGTTTTCAGATGAAGAAATCAAAGCTATCTATAGTCATGTGAAAAAAAAATTCCCTACATCACTATTGATTAGAGAAATGCAAATTAAAACAACTCAGAAGTACCACCTCACTCTTACCAGATTGGCTAACATGACAGAAAAGGAAAATGATGGAGGGGATGTGGGAAAACTGGGACACTAATGCACTTTTAATTGAGTTGTGAACTGATCCAACCATTCTGAAGAACAATTTGGAACTATGTCCAAAGGGCTATAAAACTGTATACCCCTTGACCCATCAATACCACTACTAGGTCTGTATCCCAGAGAGAATTTTTTAAAAGGAAAAGGACCTATTTGTACAAAAATATCTATAACAGCTCTTTTTGTGGTGGAAAAGAATTGGAAATTGAGGGGATGCCCATCAATTGGGGAACGACTGAACAAGTTGCAGTATATGGTTGTGATGGAATACTATTGTCTTATAAGAAATAGTGAGTGGGATGCTTTCAAAAAAAAACGTAGAAAGATTTACAAGAGCTGGTGCAAAGTAAAGTGAGCAGAACTAGAATATTGTGTACAATAGTACATAATAACAGCAATATTATACAATGATCATCTGTGGATGACTTAGCTATTATCAGCAATACAAATAGTCAAGACAATTCTGAAGGACTTATGATGAAAAATATCATCCACCTTTAGAGAAAAAAACTGATGAAATCTAAATGCAGACTAAAGCACACAATTTTTTACTTTGTTTTCTGTGGGGATTTTTTTTGTCTGTGTTTTCTTTTGCAACATGGAAATCTGTTTTGAATGACTGTATATGTATAGCCTGTATCAAATTGCTTGCCATCTCAAGGAGGGAAAAGAGAATTTGGAGCTTAAAATTTCAAAAAAAAAAAAAACGAATGTTAAAAACAGTTTTAACTTGTAATTGGAAAAAATAATATATTAAAGAATAGAGGAGGTATGAGCATATTTTTAGGCAGCAGGGAAGGATTTAGTAGATGGGAAAAGATTAAAGGTTAGAGAGTGGGGATTATACTGGGAGCAATATGTTGGAGAGAAAGGGACGGGAAAGAATCAATAGTGAGTCTAGAGGGGCTTACCTTGACTATGAATAAGGCTACCTCTTTCTGTGAGACAGAGGGGAAAGAGGACGTAATGAGGAAAGATTCTGAGTGACCACAGGAGTACATTTTAATGGGGATTTTTTTCAAGTATGGGTTAACTAGATGGCCACTGAGGTCCCTTCCAATTTTAAAATTCTCTGGTTCTGTGACCTTGAGGAAAAAAATTCAAGAAGATACTTCCAAGGGTACCATCCACTATCAAGAGCAAAACACAGCCCTCAGTCTGAGGTGCAAGGCTGCTGTCAGGGTGCAGCAAGTAGCTAACTGGAAAAGTTCTAAACAAGTGGGGAAAAAATGACTACAAATAAAACAAATCCCATTCAAGAAGCACATGGAGAGTGCAACGTGCCGTCTTGTCTCAATGCTGGATAGCTGGGTTTGGTAGCCTGGGTGTGAGTCGGCTGATAAGAAGCAACAGGGGGTACAAAGAGATTTCTAATATCACGCACAGTGACTGCATCCCGGGGCTCAGGGCTTCGCTCAGAATATTGGAGCAGCTTCCATGTCCCAAGCCCAGCTCCATCCTATGGCACCTACCGCATTTCTGTACTTTCCTGGAGTTTGACGACCAGAAGTTAAAAAAAAACAAAAAAAACCACATGACACATTCTGGGCTGGGACTTTATCAAGGCTATATTTCCAAGTGAGTAATAAAAAGAAACTGGCCAGAACCCTGACTAGCTTCTTTCTCATGTGTCTCTGCCTAGGGCATGTGTTCATGGGATATGAGTCCCGCTGTCTTCCTAGGAAGTAAGATGGACTGCTTTTAGGGTATTTTATTTCAGTAGTTGAAACTCCATATTAGCAATCTGACAGCTCAGCAGTACGGCTCACTGACAAAGGACAGGGAAGGAGAAGATAGCAAATTCCATTTCAGTGAAGGATTATTTGCCATGGGAATTTAGATAAACACTCCTTTTTCTTTAGCTTCAATTTCTACATCATTAAGATGGGAATGATATTACCGCTACCTTACAGATGAAAGCTGAATCTAATCCCATCCAAAAGCATTTACCGTGAGAGCAGCACTAGGGATACAGAGGGAAAATGAAAAATGTCCCTTGCCCCCAAAGGGCTTACATTCTACTGGGAGGCTACTGTTGTAGCCAAGGAAACATATGTATGTATCACCAGAGCACCAGGAGACATCCGAGCTCAGGGAAGTGACTTGCTCCTCCACATGTATTCCCCAATTCTGGGCTCTTGATGTGTAATCTCTATGGGCTTGTCTTCTCCCACTTAGGGTGTGTACATTCATGGGAGTGTAGATTTAAGGGGAGGGGGCTGGTTCTGCAAACATTCTTACTATGTAGTGACATAGTAAATGCCTTGACTTTCAACTAATCGTGCCCTCTGACTGATGACAAAAAGTAAACACATCAATATGAGCTCTTGAACTATAATTTTTGGTGAATGTAGGCTCTCAGAGTAACTAGAACCTAATGTGGTTATTCTGAGGACCCCATTTGTAAAGGAGAGAGTACTCCCATAAGTACCTGATAATTTTAAAAGTAGAATAATAAAATATATAGCATATATATTTATGTAATAAATATAATAAAGAAATAATAAAATATATAGCATAATATAAAATACAACATATATGTATGTGTATATATATAAATATATACATACATATATGTGTGTATATGTATATATGTATAAATATATGCATACATATATGTGTACATATACATATATCTATATCTATTTATATTTATGTAACATCTAGGAGAACTAGGAAAGCTTCCTGGAGGATATGGAAAGGAGCTAAAGCCTGAAGAAAGTAAGGAACTGCAAAGTTCTGTTTTACTATGAATTGTCCACTCTTCTGGAGCAGAAGATGTTCCACATTCATTACATTTATAAAGTTTCTCTTCGGTTTGAAGTGTCTGATATTCTCCATTAGCTCAGAATGTGGCTCAATCTTCTTCTCTTCCTAGAAAAGACCTGCACAACATACAGCCCATGGGCCACTTGCAGCCTGCCAAAGGATTTCCGGTGGCCCACGAAAAATGTAGAGAATGTAAAAGAAAGTAAAGATGCAACACGTGCTTTGTCCATGCCCCACTTAACCCCCCTTCCACTAGTCACTATTGTGCCCATCATCTAACTTGGTGAGTGGGTTGCCACTGTGTACTCTCTCCTATTTGTCCTGTGACCCGTGGCAACCAACCACCGTCAGCTTGTCTCTCGTCTGAGAAGAGCAGAGTTGTATCTTTTCTCTGTGGTTTTGGTCATTACTGGCGTGGAACAGGGACAAAGTGAAGGCAACCATGCAATGAGTGGCAACAGCACAAGGGCTTCGTCTCCTCCCTCGCTGCGTGGCCGCCCTCCAAGTTACATGAGTATCTAGAGCTCTCTCCAACACCAGACACTTAGTTCAGTGTTTCTCTGTATGTGAGCAGTT
Source organism: Vombatus ursinus (assembly GCF_900497805.2). Lineage (NCBI taxonomy): Eukaryota > Metazoa > Chordata > Mammalia > Diprotodontia > Vombatidae > Vombatus > Vombatus ursinus. The sequence continues at coordinate 15,065,379 of NW_020954562.1, read as the reverse complement.
GCTGTGGAGATTTTCTGGTTCTAACATTAAAGTTTTTGGGGTGGCTTTGCAAAATGGGTGATAAAAAGAAATGGAAGATCAAATCAGAGCATAGAGCGTTTAATCAGATGCTTGTTTACTTACACGAGAGACAAAATATTGTGTCTTGTTTACTGTAATAGCCATTCCGAAGGAATACAATCTTCATCACCATTTCTAATCAAAACATCCTGACTTAAGCAAATCGGACACCAATGAAAAACAAATTAAAGTGTTCAAGTTGTTGAAAAATCTCAGTGGGAAATAACAGTTTTTCAAGAAATTAAACTCAGAAAATGAGGCGGCTATTAAGATTAGTTTTCAGATTTCTGAAGAAATCTATTTCAAACATGATTCCAGAACACAATAAACTGATTGCTGACAAGGTGTGATATGTCATATTAATTAATATAAATAGTAAGAAAACCTGAAAAATGTATCAAAACTTGTACCATTTAGCAAAGTATTTTTAACATTAATGTGATTTCATGATAACATAAAAATCTTAAGTAATAAATGTGATTAGTTGATATTAATTGAAATTTCCCTTTTTAAATGTGGTTTATTTGCAAAATAGTTTGATCATTAATTATACCTTTACTTGGAAAGTGAGCAGCTAAAAACCTATTTGTAGCCCGAAGAAGTTTAGCCTATTTTAATTTTGGCCCCTACCTACTGCCAAGTTGTGCAGGTCTGACCTAGAACCTTCCTTTTATACCTGTAGGTTTCAATTTACATGATAATGTCTCCTTGAATATCCTTCCTTCCCAGTTTCCAGCCATTTCCTCTTCTATGATCTGTACCTTAAGTCCATTTCAATACACATAGACCCTTGATCTCATTATCACCCAGAGGTGTTCCACCTCCCCAAATTGTAACTGAAATCCCTCTATCTGGCCATTACTTTCTCTTTCTTTCATCTCTCCCTTACCTTCTCCTATATTCAATCCTTACAGAAACCTCTGCACATTCCTACCCTCCCTGCTTTCCTAGACCTCCTCATTTTTCATATTGACCCGTTAATTAAGCAATTCAACTTCTCCTTTGTTCTATTGCTGTTCATTCTGCTACAGATTTCTTACCTTATCTTTAATCCTTACCAACCCTAAATTGCTCTCACTGTCTAACTGCCTTCTCACCTCCTACCTGAATGGTGTTGGAGGAAGCTGAACAACTATATTGACTGGATCCACTATAGATTTACATTTTCCCTTCTGTGCTGGTCCCTCACTGCTGCAAGACAGTCATTTTACTCTTGCTTGATTTATTATCACAATCAGCAGCTGTTGCAAAACTCCTCCAAAAAAATCAAAGCAAGTTTTTTAAAGCTTGTTTTCCTCCCCTATGATGCCGTGATTCCAGTTCAACAGTTAAAATTCCCTCTGACATGATGTCACATTCCCTCCTCCTTTGCTCAATGCTTCCATGATCAGATGGTCCTTCTCCCTGACAACACAACCCCTCCACTTTTAACCTAGATCCCATCCATCCTTTCTCTCCTGGAAGCCTGCCACGTCAGTCAGATGGTACAGTGAATAGAGTGTTGGACTAGGAGTCAGAAGATCTGAGTTCAAATCCTGCCTTAGACATTTACTAGCTGTGTAAAGCTCTGGGCAAGTCAGTTGACCTCTCTCAGCCTCAGGTTATACATCTGTAAAATGGAATTTATAATAAAACCTACATCACAAGATTGTGGTAAAGATCAAATCAAATAACATATTAAAAGCTTTTTATATACCTTAAAACACTATATAAGTTCTAGTAATTCTATATAAAACACTATATAAATCATACCCCTTCCCTTTCTCTAATTTTCAAACTTTCTGTTCCTTTTTCACTGCCCTCAAACATGTTCAGATTTTCCTCATCCTTAAAAACCTTCTCTAATCCTTACCATGCCCTCAAGTTATCATCACAGATCTCTCCTTCCTTTTACAACCAAATTCCAATATAAAATAAATTTGTCTTCACTTTCTCATCTCCCACTCCTTAACTCTCTGCAATCTGGCTTCCATCCCCATCACTCAATTAAAACTGCTCTCACCAATCATTTCTTTATTGTTAAAGTAAAGAGCCTTTTCTCAGTCCTCATCTTTCTTGATTTGTCTGTAGCATTTAATGCTATTGAGCACCCCCTCCTTATGAATATTCTCTCCTCCCTGGTTTTTCACAATACTGCTCTGTCATTCTCTTCATACCTAGCTGACCAATCTTCTTCAGCAGCTTTGCAGAATGATTACCCATGCCCTACTTCTAGGCATGGGTATACCCCAGGGCTCTATCCTCTCCTCTTACATCTCTATGCTTACTCTCTTCAATTATTTCTATCCAGATAATTCCCAAACACACATATTCAACCTTCATTTCTTTCCTGAGTTCCAACCACACACATCCAACTCCTGGTTGGACATTTCCACATGGAAGTCTTATAGAATCAGAAATTCAGTATATCCAAAAGAGAATTCATCACGCTTCCCCCTCAACCCACATCTCCTCCTAACTTCCCTCTTTCTATTGTGGGTACCAGTCATCTAGGTTTGCAACGTCAGTGTCATCCTAAACTCTTCACTCACCCCGTACCCCGTTCCATATCCAACCAGTTGCTAAGTTGTTTTCATTCTTTTTCCTCAATACCTCTTACAAATATCTCCTTTTGAAATAAAACAAGCATTAAATTCAGAATAAAACAAATAAAATAAAATAAAGTCAAAATGTTAGAAAGAAAAAAAATCTTTTTTCTACTCACACCGCAACCAGCCTAGTCCAGACCCTCATCACCTTTCACCTAGATAACTGCAATAGCCTCTGATTAGTGTCTCTTTTAATGCTTCCCTGCTGCAATCCATCCCAATACAAAAAAATTAAATAATAACTCTGGGCCATCACTCACCAGGTAGTGCTTCCTCTCTATCTTCAGAGTCATCACTCTAATTCAGACCCTCAACATCTCTCACCTGGACTATTGGAATAGCCTTCCAACTGGGTTTCCTTTCTTCAGTCTCTCCTAATTCCCATCTCTCCTCCACTCAGCTTCCCTAAATTACAAGTCTAACCATATCACTCCATTGCTCCAAAAACCCCAGTGGCTCCCTATATTATCTCCGGGATCAACTATAAAGTCCTCCATTTGACAATTAAGGTTCTTTTCAACCTGTTTCCATCCTACCTGTCCAAGCTTCTTATACTTCACTCTCCTCCACACATTCTATGGTCCATCTGCGTCAGCCTACTTCCTCTTCCTCACGCATTCCACTCCATTACCACCCCATGCCCCATGGCTTCATACTGACTGTCCCCCACTCCTGGAAGGCTCTTTCTCCTCAACTCTGCCTCTTAGCCTCCATGGCTTCCTTCAAGATTCAGCTCATATGCCACCTTCTATAGGAGACTTTCCTGGTCCCTCACCTCCTTTGCCCACTTCAGTCTTTCTCTCTAAGGTTACTCTATCCCATATCTATTGCATATGTACCTATTTTTGACATGTATGTACATGAATGTGTTTACGTTTGTATGTAAATTTCTTGAGGCCAGGGACTGTATGTGTGAGGAGGGTTGACTTTTATTTTATCACACAGCACTTAATACAGTGCTCATCATATAATAAGTGCTTAATAGATAATTTTTGATGGACTAATTGATAAACAAATATCATTAAAAAATGTTTTTATATACTTCCTGGATTTGTTTCAGTAGGTGTACTTGCAGGTATTTTATATTGTCTAGAGTTGTTTTAAATGGGGTTATCTCTTACTATCTCTTCTTGCAGGATTTTGTTTGTGTTATATAACAATGCTGATGATTTATGTGGATTTATTTTTGTTTAAAAGGAAATTTACATTATAACTTTATTATATACTTAAAAGGAATAACAAGTTGTACATAATAGATTTGCAGTTTCATACGCAATCATCTTTTTTATTATCCTGTGTTATAGAAATGCTTGTTTTATTCCTTAAATTAAAAATAAGTTTAAACAATTTTAAACTGTTTTTAACCACCAAAAAAGCCTAGGAAAGATGATATGGTATAGAGAACAGAGGACTAGTCTGAGAGTTAGAAGACCCAGGTTCAAGACCTATGTCTGATTTGTACTGGCTTTGTGACCATGGGCAAAATTATTAAACCACTGAGTACCCCAGGTAACTTTCTAAGGTTAGGAGTTACACACAAGTTGCTAATATGCATCAGTAGTTGGAGTTTCTGTACTGGAAGTTCCTTAAACCCACGAACTCACAGATCTAGGCTAAAATGATGAGGATAATGACCAAGCCCCATGTATTCCAAATACTAGTTATTAGGAAAACTAATTTATATAGGATTGAGCTTTCTCTTTGCCACACCTCCTCTATGCAGGAGAATGCAGGAACTCCTAGGATTAAAGAAATGCAGCCTTTGGAACTGAGGACCTAGAAATAAAATGAGGGAGGCTGACTTTGTTTACTAGTAATTTAATTTTTGGCAGATCAAACTGCTTTGAATGACACATTCATAACAAATGGAAAAAAATAACAATGATGTGATCCTATCCAAAAGGAATTCTCTAGTGAACAAGAGGAAAAATAGAAATGAAAAACTAACTGAGAAACAATAGCTATGACATCTTGACACTCTTGTAGAGCAGAAACTCCAAGATTCTGTCTAAAATGTACATCCTCTCTCTAGCCAAGACCATACTTAAACCGAGCTAAAGTGGGAAGTCTCCCATAGTTGAAGATCTCCAGAGAATGAGACTTCACACCTCCCACTGTTTTAACACCACCAATGTCTAACAATGTGTATTGGAGTGTTCTAGCCACATGCTTATTTGGTAAATCCTGCGGTATTGTTTGTACATTAATAATGCAAACTACTCAATATCTCCCAATTAGAAAAGGTATTTTATACAGTTTTTTTTTCTTTAAAAGGTATGGAAAACATCCCAAGACTTGATTGGCTTAGGGGATTAAGGCATAGGCCATTCACATAGTTTTCTGGTGCCCTAAGTACAAAAAGCCAGAGCATAAGGATCCAGGAGCTCCTTCCTCAAGCTTTTGATGAGAAGGCAATGCAGCCAACTGAATGAGGGCTGTGTCCTTTGCTAAAAATACCTCTCCCTGCTGTAGCTAATCAAATCTCCTTTTGTTAACTGTTAGATGGCTTGCTACTCTCTCATTTTATTCCAGTCTCAGATCAAAACTACCATACCAAGTCAGGTCTGACCTAGCATCCCATTTCTCAGTAGTATTAAGGGAATGTGCTATAAATAGAAAGACCATCTCAGTAAACTATGACATAGAAAACTAAGTGAAGAGAGGCACATGGATTTCTTTCTTTAATGCTATTACAAACAATAATCATCAATAGAACTAAGTAATTAAATCAATATGAAAAGTAAGGAATAAAATCATGTATAAATGCCTTCACATATTATGCTGAACAGTCAGTCAACAAACATTTATTAAATGCTTACTAGGTGTCAGACACCATGCTAAGCATTAAGAATACAAATAAATGCAAAGAGTTCACATTTTAATGGAGAAGACAATATGCAAAATATCATATATACAAGATAGATAGAATAGATAGAAAGTATCTTCAGAGGGAAGGCACTAGTGGTGGATGGGGAGAGTGGTGTAGGGAGGGATTGGGAAAGGCCCCTGGAAGAAAGTGGGATTTGAGCTTGAAGGAAATAAGGGAGTCCAGACAATGCAAAGGTGAGGAGGGAGAGCATTCCTGGCATGGGTGACAGCCAGAACATGCGGAAGATAACAACATCCTTTAAGAACAATAGCAAGAAGGAGGGTATCACTGGATGGGAGTATGTGAAGGAGAGTAAAGAGAAAGAAAACTGAAAAAGAACCATGTTCTGAAAGTCTTTAAAAGACAAAAAGAGGACTTTCTACAGGGTATCCCAAAAGTCTTAGTGAAACATTAAGTCTTTAATGGCTTTAAACTGCACTAAGGTTTTTGGGACCAAACTGTTTTTGATCTTAGAGATAATAAGGAATCAATGGAATTTATTGAGTTGGGGGAGGGTTGACATCATTAGGCTTGTGCTTTAGGAACATTTGAACAATAGTGAGCCAAGAAATGAATAACTCTCAGTTACTTCCAGGGATCTAAGATCTCATCATTGGAGGTTCTCCCTCCAAGCCATCCATGCCTGCCATCCTGTGCACTTCTTGTCCATGCCCTTCCAGAAGTTCACCCAGGGCACCTCCCGGGGACCTCCTGGTTTTCTTTTGACATCTCAAGTCTACCAATGGGGTGTGCCAGAAGCCCATTGGTTATCCCTTGCTCTGATCATGAGACAAGGTTTTCTTCTTTATCACTCTTACATATCTCTGATAGAATCCTTTATGCTGCTGCTTCTTTTTCTTCCTCTGTTTGGGATGATGTTGTAGCTTGCTCACACTTGTTTGCTCTGTATCTCCTCTTGAGAAATGTGGCTACCTTTGACTTGAGAAAAAAAAATATTATTTTCTAGTACAACTTTTGTGTCACTGGGGGTATTTCTGGTTTTCCTTGATATGGGATGGTAGTAATGGCAGGGTGTTTAGTTCATCTGCACCCCCCCAAAACTTCATCATTTGTATTTTTTATCTGGAAAGGAATCAATTTAAGCAACTAAGGGAAAATTCATAATAACAATTAATAGAAATACTGTCTTAGAGCAAAGAATGGTTAGACAGGCCCAATGAACAGCCCTTCTGCTTCACTGGCACCCCTATATATCAGAAAACATAGAGGATGGTTCCCAGAATATTGGAAGTGACCACTTTGTGGAAGATTTTTATTACGATATGGAAAAGAAGCTTACAGGAAGACAAGGCATGGATGGGTCTCAATCTATGCCATTAGAAGTAGCATCCATTTTATAGCTAACTTTGTTTTCTCTATCTATTGTTTATTCATAAATTATCCATCTATTCATCTAATAAGTAATATGTTCTACGTTCTTCTATTTTTCTTGTAAAATCTCTTTATATCTAGGTCATGTATCCATTTTGATCTTCTCTTGGTAAATGGTGTAAGATGGATAATTTTGGTCACACTAAATTAAAAAGGATTTGTATAAATAAAACAAATGTAGCCATGATCAGAAGGAAAACATAAAATGGGGGGAAAATTTTATGGACAGTTTCTCAGATAAAGGTCTCATATCTAAAATATATAAAGAACTTTATCAAATCTATAAGAATATGAGTCATTCCCCAATTGATAAATGGTCCAAAGACATGAACAGGAAGTTTTCCATTAAAGAAATCAAAGTTATTTATAGACATATGGGAAAATGTTCTAAGTCATTACTGATGAGAGAAATGAAAATTAATTATTTTACACCTACTAGATTGCCTAAAATGATAGGAGAAAGTGACAAATGTTGGAGGGGATGTGGAAAAATTGGAACACATTCATTGTTAGTGGAATTGTGAACTGATTCAACCATTTTGGGGAGCAATCTAGAATTGTGCACAAAGAATTATTAAGCTACCTATACCTTTTAACCCAGAAATACCACTACTTGGTCTTTTTCCAATGATGATTAAGGAAAAAGGAAAAGAACCTATATGTTCTAAAATGTTAATAGCAGCTCTCTTTGTGGTGACAAAGAACTGGAAATTGCAAGGATGACCACCAATTGGGGAATGGCTGAACAAGTCATGGTATATGATTGTAATGGAACACTACTGTACTATAAGACATGATAAGCTCAATGATTTTAGAAAAACATGGAAAGACATGCACAAAATAATGAAGAGCAAAATGAGTGGAACTACGAGAACATTGTGTACAGTAACAATAATTTTTTTAAAAAATGATTTTGCACAAATAACTTATTTTGACTATTATAAATATTCAGATTAACTATAAAGGACAGAAGAAGAAAGATGCTATCTGCATCCAGAGAAAGAACTGATAAATAGAAGTATATATAGAATAACTTTACATATGTGTATATATACATATATATTTGTGTCTAATGGTAGCCATCTCTAGGGTGGGGGGGAGGGAAGAAAAAAAGGGGAAAAAAAGAAATTTACACGATAATTTTGTTGTATATTTGAAAGGGATAACAAGTTGTGCATAGTAGATTTGCAGTTTCATGTACAATCATCTTTTTTATTGTACTATGTTATAGAAATGCTTGTTTTATTCTATAAATTAAAAATGAAATAAATTTTAAAAAAGGAAGGAGCATCCATGTCAGTGATATCAGAGAGCCATCATAGCATTAAGGGAGAATGACTACCCAGAATCCAGTCTGAACACTGAACATTTGCTTTACCTTGTATCTTTGGAGTGCCTGGTGCCAGCTCAGATTATCCCAACATTTATGATTCTTTTTTTCTATTAGTATGCACAGACCTATCATCACTAGCACTGACATTAATTTATTGCCATTTCTATAGGAAACCCTGATCCCCACACACCACTCCTTATATCTATCTTCTGATTTAATAAACCCAGAAGCAAAAACTATGTCAGACATACTAGTTCTGCATAGTTTGACCTGTGATTGTTTCTTCTTCTGTGTCAACGACGGCTAACATGTGTACAGTTCTTCAAGGTTTGCAAAACACTTTACATTTATTTCCTTATTTGATCCTCACAACCTCCTGGGAGGCAGACACTATCATTACCTTCATTTTTAGATGAGGAAGTGGAGGCTGAAAGATGTTCAGTGACTTGCCCACAGTCACAAAGTCAATCAATCAACCAGTCAATTATCATTTACATAAGTGCCTACTATGTGCCAGGCACCATGCTAAATAGTGAGAATGCTAAGAAAGACTAAAAACCATCCCAGTTATCATGATGCTCACAGTCTAATGGGAGAGACAACATGCAAACACCTATGTACAAACTAGATAGAGACAAGATAAATTTGGGGCAATATCATACAGAAGACACTAAGCTTAAGGAGGACTAGGAAAGGCGTCTTATAGAAGGTGGGACTTGAAGGAAGCCAGAGAAACTAGAAGACAAGGATGAGAAGGGACAGTATTGCAGTCATGGGGGACAACCCCTTACTCTTGGAGTAAGAAGATGGAGTATTGCGGACAAGCAACAGCAAGAAGGTCAGTGTCGTTGAACTGCAAAGTACAAGAAGGGCATAGCTAATAATATCTGAAGTGGGATTCAAACTCAGATCTTCCTGTCCCCAAGTCCGACAACCTATCCATTGCTCCAAGCTGCCTCTCTAGATCCAATGGCCATCCTCCAGGCAGAAGCCTAGAGAATCGTGGAATTCTAGATTGGGAAAGGACCTTAGCGGTCATCAAGTCCAAGCCATACCTCTGAGAAGAAAGTCAGCCAGCCTCTGCTTAAAAACCTCCAATGGGGACAGAACCCACTGCCTAACGTGGCTTCCCATTCTACTGTTGATTACTCTAAGTCTTAGAAAGGTTTTCCTGGCAAAGGGCCAGAAGTTACGTATTTGCGCTACTCCTAGCTCCTACCTCAAGGACCGAGTAAAACAAAACTGAAACGCACCTTCAAAAGAGAAATCAAAAGATGAAGTTGGTTTGACTTTGACAAAGCAAAATATCAGACCCTTAAAGGGGGCATCGACAGGTCTCATTGTCTTGGAATAATTTTTATCATTTGGCCTTCCCTGGTAGGCATTTTACCAGCCAAATCTTTTTTCCACAGAATGAGATGAAAGAATAACTGAAAAAAAAATCAACATGGCACAGATAGACCCATACACACTTTTTTTTTTTTTAAGGAATTGGTCTAATTACTCTAAAAAGAACGAAGAGTAGGGTCAGAAGGAATTCATTTAGGGCACTTATAGCCAATTTTGACATATATTTCTGTATGTTGATAGTGGAATTCTGTTGCTATGATGGAAAAATGGCTAATTTCCCATCACTTGGGCCTTGAACAGTCCAGAGAAGGTTTCTTCCCAGCCAACAGGACTGCTGCTTTATGGGACTTCAAACAAAGTATGAAGAAACTTAGGGAAGAGACAGATCTTGTGAAAGTTGTACTTTGGTCTGACTAAACCTCTCTCTTATTCTTATTAAGAAACTGCTATCACCTCAGAAGATATCCTGCCCTTCCAAGAAATGAATAAATCAGGGGACTCAGGGCTCTTCTTTTTTCAGACAGCCTGACCTTGAACTCTGCCCCTCCCTTCCTTGTCCCAAGGGCCTTTAATTTTTTTTTTTTTTAGTTCTGGATCACTGCTTTCATTCCTTTGGCCTCTGAGATGACTGTACTTATAAGAGGATCTAATAGTCTCAGGAAAAGACTTCAAGCAGCTAGGGGAACATATTTGCTCTATCAAAAGCTTCTGTTTCATATTTTGAGGCTGACATTAATTCAACACCAAGAAAAGATTTTTTATGGTTTATTAGTCACACCGAAGCAGGGTGTCAAATGAGAATGAGTCAAATAACAATGTTTGGCCTCATATTTGATCCAAACTTCCAGAGGTGAGAAAAATGATAATTGACATGTATATAATGTTTGAAAATTTTCAAAGTGCTTTATAAGCAATGTCTTTACCATATATTTGAGTCTCACAACAACCTGGATGGTAACTATTATTGTCTCCATTTTACAGACAAAGAGATTGAGACATGTCTCTTTACCTGCCTTCTAAGAATACCATCAGGTCTAAAGTTAGGGTATTTGCCTATGTGACCATAGTGATCATCAGAAGCAGGATTCACAGCCAGGTCTTCCTGGCTCCAAGTCCAGAACTCTGTAGTACGCCACACACAAAATGAGATACAATAGAACTGGTCTGATCATTTCAAATAATATAGCACAAGATTCTGTGCACAATTATTCAACAATATAGTTATTCCAAAAATCCTTCCTAGGTCAATTTGAATTTGTAAACTGCATCACCACCTGTAAGGGGAAAAAAATTAACTCTAGATCTTTTATGATTATTGTTCAGTCCTGAAAGATTAATCTTATAAAAATGAATAGCCACCACAGTAGTAAGGATATTTCACTGGGAAAAAGGGTTGGAGAAAACTAGCCACATTGGAAAGAATGACTTCTCCAGTGAATGGCAGACCTGAAGACTCTATTGAAATTATACAAGTTTCAGGGAAGCTATGAGCCTGGGTGGAACAAATTTAGATTAGTATTAAGTATTTGCATTGTTACTAGGCAGAGTGGTTAAGCCCTCAGAACTCAGTCTCCCCAAGTAAGTTTGTTTCAGGGTTTTTGTTTGTTTGTTTTTTGGGGTTTTTTGGTCATACTGTGTGTGGAAAGACAGTCAAACCCAATGCTATAAAACTTGGTTGACTCATTGATTTTATGGTTGGAAGAACACAAAAAGAACAACTTTCACATTCTAGCCACATTCATCTAATCTAAATTCAATACAAAAGCAATTAAAAGGCAGCGGGGGATAGTAGGCAGAATATTAATTTTGTAGTCAGGAAGACCTGGATTCAAATCCTGATTCTGACACTTAGTAGCTTCATGACCCGAGACAAACCATCTACCTTGACCTCAATTTCTTCATCTACAAAATAAGGAGGTTAAACTAGGTGGTTGCTAAGGTTTCTTTTAACTCTAGATCTAAATAAATGTTAAGAAACATTTATAGAGCTTTCATTTAACTTACAAAGCTCCTACTATGTGTCAGCAATGGCACTAGGCCTAGTGGATAGAATGATGGGCATGGAATCAGAAAGACCCAGTGTCAAATTCTTCCTCTGATATTTATGAGTTCAGAGATTCAGAAAAATTCACTTAATACTCTCAGGCAACTCCATTGGACTAATCTGCCTAGACATTGCTGGATTCTACATAATAGGGTTTCTTATACCAGAATTTCTCCCAAACAGATGAAATCGCAGATGCTTTGAGTATGTGAGGATGGTGTTGTGTTAAGCTGAGGGGCGATGTAAGGCTGACTAAGATGGATGTGTCTAATGTGGTTTCAGCAAATCCTAGTGTGGTATAAAGGGAAAATTGATCAATTTGAAGTAAGGGGGCACAAGTGCAAATCCCAGTTCTGCTACTCATTATCTGTGTGGCTCTGGACAATTCAATTCACTTCTATAGACTTCAGTTTCCTCACCTATAAAATTTGGATTTCATCATCTCTAAGACCCCTTCAGCTCAAAGCTGATGATTCTCTGAGGCCAGGTCCTCATTGACCTCAGAAGCTGTAGAAGCTGACAAGGCCTGATCCTAAAGACATCACTATATGACAAAAGGATTACGGATATTGTCTTATGTATCCTATACATTGTTCACTTGACAAAGCAAATGCTTCTGTTTTCTTATATAAATCCAAATTACCCAATATGTGTGGCAGCCCATTATCAAAGCACACCAGGAACCCCAGCTTGTCTTCATTGTTTCAACCCAAGTTCAGAAAGACTCAGCTTACCAAAACAAGAAAAACCTGACTTACGAGAGAGACTAATTGGACAGTCTATGAAGAAAACTTGAGTCTCCCATGGTTGCCATGGAAATGCTTGCCAAGAGGTCTGTCCTACTGAAATAGTCCCAATAAAACATGGCACAGAAGAATTTCTTCACCATGAAGAGGTAAATATTTCTCTTTCTTTCCTACTCATGCGTGTGGTAAAGGGTAAGTGCACTCTGACCATCAACCAGACCTGGGCAACATACAACTTAATAAATTAGATAAAGATGTTTGCTGTTTCTCTTCCATAGTAAAGCAAAGTGGTCATAAAATACAAAGTACTTTATCCCAAATATACCTGGTTTTACAGGCTTAAGACTAGGAGGGGGATGGATTCTGTTTCTTTCTTCTTTAATAGCTTTTAATGACCATGAAGCTAGTGGCTACCAACAGGCCTCCTATTCTATTTGTGAGAGGAGAGGGCCAAGAGGTCAGCCTTTGTCTCATTTTCCATCTACTTTAAAATAATTCAAACAATATGTTTATATATATGTGTGTGTGTATTTACATTCTGCTACCATTCCCAATGTTTGGGGAAAAGTGGTAGAGACCCTGATCTCATAAAAGAAATAACATTTTGGACTTTCTCCCCAAGTGGAAAGCTCAAAGTGAATGAAAAGTGAATAGTACCAAAAAAAAGAAAGAAGATTCCCCCCTCCCACCCCAAGGTAGAAGTGAAGTCGAAGGCCATGGAAACCAACAGGATGGTGATAATGGGTATCCACAGCTAGGAAAAAAAAATCCCCACATCTCCTACTTTCTAGCAGTTGAAGACATACCGGCTTCACAAATAGCTTAAGTATCCTCAGAAAAGCCCCACAAGCAAGAAGATTGATCTTTGCATCCCTGTTAAGTTCCCTCTCTACTGACTCAGCTATGATGAAGATTGAGTATGATAAAGTTCTCAAATTCATTCTGGATACCAAGGCCAACAAGCTTCACAGATCAAGCAAGCTGTGTGACATAAAGCTGGCTAAGGTCAACATTCAGATCCAACTCAATGGAGAGAAGACCTATGTCACATCAGCCCCTAAGTATGACGCTTTGAATATTGTCAATAAAATCAGAATCATCCAAGCAATGTCCAACTAGACTCACCCACCAGTTTCCTACTTTAAAAAAAAATAAGCCATTTTGAAAAAAATGAGGACAGAACAGGTTTAGTCACTGGCCCCATTCCTTATTACTCTATAAAATGTAACTTCACAGACTGTTCATGGTCAAATCATCCTGTTTGTTTTGGGTACAATAAGCCAAGCGTGGCTTGAGTTGTGTTTTAAGGAGGTTATTAAGTAAACCATCTGTATAGATAGGGATAGAACACCCATGCCAAATGTGTAGCCTGTTAAAAACAGATAAGAAGGAATGTTTAGGAGTAATTCAAACAAAAGACCACTGGGAAAAACTGCATTTTTAAAAGTTATTTTGCAGTCCACATTCGTTTTTCCTCAGAGAGGTTTCATAAGCTATGAAACCCCAAATTTCTCAATATTTGCCCTATTGGAAAAAGACTCCCTACATTCAATCTCCAAATGGATATAATGATACTGGCAGCTTTTCCATTTCTGATATTATCAGGGATGCATAAAAGTTTATAGTCTTTCATGATAAAACCCAGAAATGTTGACTAGGTTAGTACCTGCACTCCCATACTCTATTTTCCAAATTACCAAAAAATGAACCAAACTGCTTTCACATTCATAATCTGGAATGTGGGGTTTCTTCCCAGTATATTATCAACTCTCATTACGTTGCTCAAGATTTCAATAGAGCTAGTAGATTATTGTCCTTATATTGGTTCATTCTCCTGAAAAATAGACAAGCAAATGAAGATGGATAATAGTGGATTCATTCACATTTTCAGAATGACCCCTAAGGAAATTGCATTTCACAACTCTATTTTCACAAAAAGAATGAAGACATTAAACAGATGATCTGCCCTTTTCGGTGAGTGAGGCAACCAGTGGCCCAGGGGAACAATGAGGATATTGGGGTGCCTGGAGAACGTTGGCTCTCAAACCACTCTTCATTGTCTTTGTTTTTCAGAGGCATTCATGAATGTCTTGCTTAAGTAAAAAAAGTCCCAGAAAATCAATCAAAGAGGACAGAAGACTTTGGAGTGTGAGTCTTTTCTCTGCCACAACTTGTCATTTGACATTGGAACTCATCAACTGGGCCTCAGTTGCCACATCAAGTAAAATAAGGGCATTGGACTAGATGGTTTTGTGGTTCTATGCAAAGAAGATTAGACTTGGAGTCAGAAAATCTGGGCTGCAGTCGTAGCTCTGCTTACTACATAAATAACATTGGGTGTTTCACCTAACTGCTCTGGACCTTGCCTGCAAAATAAGACAACTGGACAAGATGACCTTTGAGGTCCCTTCCAACTATTGATCTAGGATTCTATGACTTCATGACCCCTAAAATCCCCTTCACTTCTGTCAGTGAACCTATAATCTTTCTAAGATTACAACTCTAGAATTTTATGAATTGGATGAAATAGTTTTAAGTCACCAAACAGAAACAAAGAAGCAGAGGAATAAAGAGGCCTTCAAGACTGTAAAGGTTATGCCAAGTTCTATTTGATCATACCTATACCTAAGAATGCCAAACACATTTAAAAAAAAAATTAACAGTGTGCTTTTTCCTATCACATGTGGATCAGGGAATCAGCTTTGACAAAGAGAAAGGATGTAAGGGTAAGACCCCTTTCAAAAGTATGGGGTGTATGGAGAGAGGAAGCCAGATCATTGACCTGGATCTGGCATTTTCTGGGCATCTAGCATAATAGGGTGGTTTCCAAAGACCCTCTTTCCTGGGATACTTCATTTGTTTCTCTCACTGTGCTTAATCATGTGAGACAATTACCCCAGCAACTGTCAAGGAGTGGCTTGGGAGATACAACTGAAGAAGAAAGAGAAAGGAATACACACCTGGTAAATCTAACACATCATTTCTGTTGGCACAAAGGAAAATCAAAATGAATGTCTAAAGCCAGAGTAACTTGGCAACTCCCACATGAAATTGAAAGTCTTCCCTCAGCCACTTGCAATGGATGCTTTCTATCTTCTGGGAACTTGGAGCTAGATATCAAGACCATTGTGAATAAAACCAATTAAGGATTTATCCATTTATTCAGCAGAGGTGCTATTCAAGAATCATTCTGACCGGAGCTATAATCAATCATTTTCATCCCTGGAGCAAATTCTACAAAATGTACTCTTAAATTAACTTTTTGAAAGAAAAATTCAATAGAGAGAAGAGGAAGACAGAAATCATAGCATATCGTATAGCTCCAGAACAAGGGTAGGACCAGGCTAAGATCACTTGGAGTATAGTCATTAAGTGGGGATAGCATCATTTGATAGCTTCCGGTTTTTATTAATTATTCTTGCTGATGAGAGGTTAAGCTCAGTTTTTTTTTTAGCTATTGAATCACCCCAGGTGCTAACAGCCCTCTTTTCAGTACCCCGAAGCAAAGTCACCATCACCTTGCCTTGGTTTCTGTTCTGATTCTGACCACAATTGGGCCCATTCTTGTCAGTGGTTGTTCTTTTACACAATTCACTTTTGGTAGTGATGCAAAAAGACTGGTCACCCTAGTTCTCCATGAAACTATGATGTCCTTCAGCCTCTAAATTCCATAGTGGTAAATGAAGGCTCAGTAGCTCGAGGGGTTTGGGACGAGTCTAGAGAGCAGATGCATCCAGGACTCAGCTGGGCTTGAAGCTTGCGGGCAACCCATAAAAACTGAATATTCATTGTGAGTTCCTTCTTCTCTCCTCTGCTGCACCTCAGCACTTCTCCACATTAATACCCATTGTCTCTTCTTTTGCTCTTATCTTTCAGAAGAAGATAGGCCACTTTCTTGCCAGGTCTAACCCTCAATTCAACTCAGCACACAAAGTGATTGCTAAGTACAAGACACTGCTCTAAATGCCAGGGATACAAAGAGAAGAAACGACATGTTTCTCAGAGAGCTAACATTTTGCTCAGGTATGGGGATGGATGCACCCACAAATGAGGGTGATACAATAAAGAGCACAATCAGGTCAAGGGAGATATATGGACAACATGTTCAACATGTTCTATGCCATTGGTCTTGTCCTGCTCTGGTCTCCTCTAGAAGCTGGAGCACCTTCTCAAATATCAATATCTTCCTCCCTACTACCTCCTTCCCCACTGATGATGCTCAGTTCTCAGCTACCCTCAAAAGACCTTCATTTGACCTTGCCGATCCTTATGTCATCTTTTTGTTCACTTCCAAATTTTGAGAGTTAGCTTAATTCACTGTCTCACTTACTTTCTTTTCAACCCTGTACCTGCAACCCAACTATGCACTTGAAATTGCCTGAAATTGCTTATTCCATGGTTACTAGTGTTCCTTTAACTGCTATGTCTGATGACCCTTCTTTAGCTCTCATCCTCCTTGACCCTTCTACAGCTTTGGACATCCCTGACCACACCGTCTCATGTATACTCTTTTCTCCCTTGTCTTCCATGACATTGTTTTCTCCTGGATCCCCTTACTTCCCGTACTGGTTTCCATTTCTGATTCATCAGTCAATTCTCACCAAGTGTGGGTCTTCCCCAAGGCTATGGGTTGAACTCTCTTCTTATATTTCTCTGTGTTCTCTCCTTTGATAATCTCCCAGCAAAGTATAATGAAAAGAATACTGGATTTGGACTAAGGAATCCTGGATTCAAATACTATGTCAACCACTAGCTTCTGTGAGCAACTCACTTAGCCTATCCAAGATGATTTTCTCATCTGAAAAATGGGGATAAGGTGTATGGTCTGCCTTAAAAGACCATTGTGAAAAAAAAAGAACTTTGCAAACCTTTAAGTACTTTATGAGAATGAAGTTTTAGTATCTCCTGATAAAGAGTCAAGTGTCATCTTTAAGGATATGAAATCTAAATCTCTTTCTCCAGCCCAAATGTCTCTCCTGAATTCTAATCCCCCATCTTTCTATCTGCCTGCTGAATAATGCTTACTTGGTGTCACACTGGTATTTGTAATTCAACATGTCCAAAGTAGAACTCATTGATTGATTTGAAACTTGCTATTGTCTAGTTTGACTCCTTATCTAAAAGGAGGCATGATGCAGTAGAAAGTAGGCTAATAAGAATAAGAATAATTAGTTTTATAGAGATCTTTAAGGTTTTCAAAGCACTTTGTAGATATTATCTCATGTGATACTGTGTAAGGTAGATGCTATTATTATCCCCATTTTACAGATGAGGAAACTGAGGCAAACAGAGCTTAAGTGACTTGCCCAGGGTCACAAAGCTAGTAAGTGTCTGAGAGGGGATTCAAATTCAGGTCTTGCTTGAGGCAGGATTTCAACTCAGTCTTACCAACTCCAAGTCCAGTCCTCTACCCACTATGCCATATAGTTGGTTCAAGACATGGGTTCAAGCCTTGCTTCTGATACACAATGATTATGTGACCCTGGGCAAGACGTATAGCCTCTCAGTGTTCTAAGCAGCTCTCTAGGACTATTAGCTGTGGAAAACATGATGACCTGCACTAACAGAGGGAGTTTCCTAACCTAGGAATTCCTTATGCCAATGAAATTTCAGATCTAGTCCTTATCACCATTCTACCTTCTTATCTATTCCTTGGCACTGAACTCTTGCATATTGAAATCTGTAGCCACACAAGTCCCCACTCAGATCTTCTTGTGTATTTCTGGTTTTACCTCTACTTCTCCCCCTGGCACCAGCTCCCAATTCTGGATAATTCCAGTTTATTGGCCCATCCACCTGATCCTGATCTTGGCTTACTATTCCATGTCACTGACCTCTATCCACCCTGGAACTTCTCTTCTGTCCTGTCCTTCCTCTTTCCAAGCAGAGGAGTGTTCATTTAGCATCATGGGCCCAGTCTAACCATGGTCCTCATCAATTCAGAGACCAGGTTCTGCCTAGAGGCCAGGCCAGATAGGCCAGTATAGCTGCCAGGTTGGAACAAAATTCACAAGTAAATTAATTCTGGAACAAGTCTGCAACCAAAACTGGCCCAAGTTCCATAGCTGTTGACCTCATGTTCTCTAGTATTTGGTATTTGCCCAACATTTATCATTCATTTAAAGTCAATTCAATAAATATTTAATATGCATCTTCTGTATGCAAGGCACTGCAAATAGTCCTTGTCTTCAAAAGTCTTACATCCTGCCGGGGAAGAGAGAGGATAATACATGTGCACAGATAGTTGTAAAACAAGGCAATTTAGAAGGGAGAGAGCCCAAACAACTAGAAGGATCAAGGAAAACTTCATGGAGGAGGTGGGCACTTGAGCTGAGTTTTAAAGGAAGACAGATAATCTGAAAGGCAGAGATGAGTAGAGAGTGCATTCCAAGCATGGAAGACAGCTTATGAAAGGTGGGAAATGGAGTTTCAAGCTTGGAGAAAATAAAATACTTTCCTAGAGATTTTCATGTTTGTTTGTTTTAATAGCTTAAAATAAACCTCCAACCTTCAAGAGGTTTGAGCAGTAACAAATAGTGAACTTAAAGAACCAAAGTAAGATATCCACAAGTTAGATCAGGAAGCCTCATCTTCAAGGCTTTTTATTAACATTATTAGAAAACCCTGAGAGATGCACTTTTCCAATCTCTCAGATCTCAATTGTTTCCAGTCATTCATGTGATTGCAGCAGCATCTTTCTCTTACTAACTTTCTGACTCCTTTCCCCCTAAGCCAGATGTCCTACGGTTTTCAAAACATCCTCAGATTATTTTATTAGATAGTCCAGGGTACTTGTCTTGGGATCTTCCAGTGTCCTGGGTTTTGTTTAAGGTTGTTGATTTTAGGGGAGTGGGAGGAGGTGGTTGGCTATTTGCTGCCCCAAGCTCTTTCAGGCCTCTCTTTCTGGTTCTGACCTCTCAGGAAAGATGGAAATCTTGTTTCCTGTTGAAGAGAAATCTTTATAATTTCAGGATCCTAATCACATTAAGCAGTGAGTGTTCCCTCTCTTTCCCTCTCACCAACATAAAGTCGAGTCAGAGTTTGTATCCTTTCATGGCGCTTTCAAAATAAACAGAAATCAGACAAACATTTCAGTTCTAAGGTAAGATGATCATATACATATACCCATATAGTCACCTTCATGATACAGTAGTCAATAATAACTCACATTTCTACTGAGGCCTCTTCCCTTCCACTGAAGTCTCTGAATCACAAGACCTTGCCATCCACCCTGCAGCAGACCTTCCTATATATGTTATTTAACTTCATCTCTCCTCCTTGGAATGGAAGCTTCTTGAGGCCATACATTGTACTGCCGTTTAATTTGTATACTTAGCATGATTTTTAATAGTGTTTAGCTCATAGGAAGCACTTAAAAATGCTTTTTTTAAAATTCATTCATTTGTTCATTCATGCATTCATTCATTTCACAGATGAAGAAACTAATAGCCAGCAGCATTATTGCTTCTTTGGCCATTACAATAGGTACAATAGGTAGCAACTAGAATAATATTCCTAAAATTGAAGTGAATGGAAATTTATCCACTTTGTAAATATGCTATGTTCAGTGGTATGTTGATAAATGTTGAATAACCTACTATTAATGCTAATGATTATTATCATAAAAATATTTAACCACAAAATTTAATTATTGTGCCATGCCGATTACTCATGTCTTCCAGATTAGGTGGAATAAAACGCTTTCAAAATATTAAGACCTAGCTGAAGAAATCAAAACCATATGGGAACAGGAAGGAGTATATGTCAACCCAATTAGTGTGGCTACTACTAGAGCTATGCCCAAGATGTTTTTCATGAATATACAAAAGGAGAGTCTCTATCTCAAACTAGACCTGAGTTTTGTGACCCTAGCTAAGTCACTTAGTCACTCAGTTTCCTCATTTGTAAAATGGAGATAATAATAGCATCTACCTCCCAGGGTTGTTGTGAGGATCAAATGAGATAATACACTTGTAACATGCTTAATACAGTGCCTAGCACATAGTAGGCACTATATAAATGTTAGCTATTATTATTCCAGTAGCTTATAGGAAGTTTCATTTGCAAGTAAAATCCCAATTTCCTCTTTCCAGAAAAACAAAATAGGCTTCATTAAAAAATACTCCTTGCCAAAGAAAGTTTCATTACTTTCAATGCAACTTTCAACCCTTAGGCACTCTACAATTTGTGCTTTCAACCCTCCCAGCAGTCTTTTGCAAATTCTGTCCTCAAAAGAGACTTTCCATCATTTTCAATGGCTGAAACATATAATTCCCCAAATAAATGTCCATTTGGCCACAATGGACTTTAAAAAGTCATTTGAATACTACCCAGCACATGCTCCATGTTTCCCAGCACTGTGGACACAATCACCCCTCCTAGTATAATTACAAAACATAAGATTCTGGGTCTAATATCAATTCGAGAGGAAAACATAACCCTGTGACCTACCGGGAATACGATAAGATAAAAAAAATCCCTCCTCGGGTAAAATAAAGGCATCAATACCATGGGTAATGCTGAGTCTACATTTTAGTTGCTACTGTGTCCATCAGTGCAATGGTAGGAGGTATGATGAAGAGTATACATGAAGAGAGGGAAGAAAGGAATAGTCTGACTTTGAACAAAGTGCGTTAAATGGTACTTGGGACAAGTTTATGTGTTTTGCCTGAGTAATCAGTTCACTTCCAGCTAATGGTTTATTCCCTATAAGATTAGGTCCATTGATTTTAGTAGATGTGAATGGTATCAGGTTGTAAGTACAACTGACCAAAGTCCTCTTTCTATCCCTGGAACTGTGTGGCTAATAGACCAAGGTCTGGAGGGAGAAGGGGAGGGGTGGTGTTTTCTACTCCTAAGGCTTCTGAAAACAATATATTAAGCCTAACTCCCTTCCAATATCAAGAAAAGACTCTTCGGGGGAAAATGTTTAATTCTTTCTTTGCTAAGAACATAATCTTACCAAACCTTTCAAATGGTGCTCCTCCTTTTCTAGCAAGAGGGATGACTTGTAGTCATTCTTTCCAGGTCTGATCACCAGTCCAATGGTCTTTGGAAGTCACTGTTATCGAAGGGCTTCCTCTTCTTGTTTTGACTTATCTTCAACTCATAAGGGACTTCCCATTGACAGAGTCAATTGCACTGAACCAATTGCAACAGTAGTATGTAGTCAAAATAATCTCTGCCTTCAATGAGCATCTAGGGACACATATAAGTAAATTTAAAGTATGTTCGGAGTAATTTCAAGAAAGAAGAGAACAAAGGGAAAGAGGCTGAAAGTCAGAAAAAGCCTGAGAAAGGAGGAGGCAACTGCTAGCCATTCTGAGAAGCTGAGGGTCAGTTGAAAGCTGAAAGGGACCTTTGAGGCAGGATAAATGTTTAACAACTGGTAATTGTTTAACAACCAGCTCTCTAGGGGGGAAATTATATACCAATGCACTTTTAAGTTCAGTCTTCATTATTAACATTTTTCCAGCTTTCTTTTTTTTTCTAATTTAATAAACTTTATTTTTCCCCAATTACATGTTAAAACATTTTAAAACTTTTTTTTTAAGTTTTGAGTTCTGAATTCTACCCCTTCTTTCCTCCTACCTCCCCTCACTGAGATGGTAAGCAATCAGATATAGATTATACAGGGCTAAACCACATTCCTTTTTATTTTTTTTCATTGATTCCCTTGATATCCTTAAACTTTTTTTCTTCCAGATAAATTTTGTTATTATTTTTCTAGCTCTATAAAATAATTTTTGATAGTTTGATTGGTATGGCACCAAATAAATAGATTAATTCAGATAGAATTATCATTTTTATTATATTTATATTGGTTTGGCCTACCCATGAGCAATTAATATCTTTCCAATTGTTTAGAACTGATTTTATTTGTATGAAAAGTGTTTTATAGTTGTGTTCATATAGTTCCTGGGTTTATCTTGGCAGGTAGACTCCCAGGTATTTTATGTTGTCTACAGTTATTTTAAATTCTCCAGCTTTTTCTTAAGTCTAGACTAGGGGTGGGGAACCTGCAGCCTCGAGGCCGCATGTGGCCCTCTAGGTCCTCAAGTACCGCCCTTTGACTGAATTCAAACTTTACACTGTTCTAGGTACTGGGAGACACAGAGACTGTTCAAATCTTCACCCTATTTCTGGGTTTCTTTTTCTGTAAATAGAGCAAATCTTCCAGCTTTATTCCTATGATCCTATGCCCCAAGGGGAGAGGGGCCCTCAGCTGGGGGTGAGAAGGGTCACCTGTAGGGATCCCAAATGGAGAGGTTTGGATTCAGTCAAAGGGAGGCACTTGAGACTCGAGAAGGCCACTTGTGGCCTCGGGGCTGCAGGTTCCCCACCCCTGGACAATCAACAAAACAAAAACCAAACCCTGATTTGTAGCATTTGCTATTTCCAAGCCAACGCGGACATCATGCCTCCAGCTGGCCTCAGCACACTCATGCTTTGAGATCATCTAGTCCAATCTCTCTCATCTCATAGAGGAGGTCCAGGGAAGTTACAGAGGTAGTAGGTGAAAAAGGTGAGATTTGGGCCCAGGTTTTCTGATTTCAGAGATAATTCTGTTTCCATTGTACCACTCTTACCCCCAGAAGTACATTCCAGACACGAGGATTTATTGTTCAACCATTTCAGTCATGTTCAACTCTTTGTGATCCTGGTTTGTCATTTCCTTCACCAGCTCATTTTACTGATGAAGAAACTGAGGCAAACAGGGTTTAATGACTTGCCCAGGGTCACACAGGTGGTAAGTATTTGAGGTCAGATTTGAACTCGTGAAGATACATTTTCCTGACTTCAGGCCTGGCACTCTATCTACTGCGCCACCTAGCTGCCAGACCTGGGGGCATGTCCATGCAAACATGCAGAGGCAGAAAAAGGAAAATGGTGTTCAGTAGGGACAGCAGGAGTACAGCAAGACTGATAATCAACCAAAACTATTCAACTGTAAGGAAAAAATCCTTGAAATCAGAAAAATGTTAACCCTAGTGATGAAGATGGGATCTGGACCCAAAAAGGAGAAACCCTGGACTTTCCCACATGGCCAAATCTCTGGCATTCACCTGAGGCTATAATCCTATTAACTGGCCTTTCATTATCACCCAATCTACCTCCAGATGGCCCCTCCCCACCACTACTACCATACCACCCCCATTTCCCACCCTTAATCCTAACTAGACTCCATTCTCCTTTGGTCACCTGGTCCAGAGCCCATCGTCACCGCTAGTACTCCAGGAAGCAAAGGTGGAGAATATTTGGAAGTCAGCACACTTGTGTGTTCAGCTTGTGTGTAAAAGCCTGAGAAACTAGACCAACAGGCTTGAACCTGAGAGCTTCTGAATCCACAGGAAAACATTACAATTCATGAAGCAACCAAAGTGAGAAGCAAAAGCAAGAGTATCTGAAGAAGAAATGGCTTTGCAAATATCTCCAGTGTTATTCATAGCAGTAGGAATATGCGTGTGTGTGTTCACCTTCACATTCCACCAGCATGGGCCCCAAAGCCCACAGCAAGGTGTTCCCACTTTCATAACAATTGTGTACAACTTCAGCTCAAAATCACTACAAATTATTGCTCAGAAACTGTCATACTCAACTGATATACTAAACTTGTCCTTTGAAAAATTCCACAGAGAACCAGAGAAAGAGCTGACTTCCTCCCAGGACACTAACTTAGGACTGGCCAATTACCTGAATAGGGGATGCTCTGCAGGAAAATATGCTCAAGAAGCATGACCAAGGTCCATGAGCCTCCAGGGCAGGAGCCAAACAAAAGAGGCTATCAAAATCATTCATGAAAATGTCTCTGTTGATACTACTTAAATGATGATGCAGTAGTAACATCTGTAACTGATTTGCATGTGATGTTGGAACAGATGTTTCCCTAACGTTGCTTTCAATCAACGGGGCTACAATAGAATATTAAGGCTGTAAAAGGCCTCGTCTCCCATAACACATGAATCCTTGTGCAAAGGAGAGAAAGAGTGGATGAAATGAGGGGAGTCAACTGGTGGGTTTTTGTTCCCACCTACCAGAAATAGAGCAAACAGGGAAAAAGTTGATATTTTGTTAATTTGCCCTACTGTTAAGCTGTCCGTCTTGTTGAAAGCTAACAACTGCCAACGAATAAAGTTTCTTTTTTTTCTCTTTATCACTTAAAGATCTTAATATTGTTCCCCACTAGGCTGTCAACTTTGCTCCTTGTAGCTCTGTGATATAAAAAGAAAGAGAATATCCAGACCACACATTCTTTGAACATAGTTCAAACCCACCCACCTACCTTTCGCAGGGTAATAGCTGCCACATCAAAAACACAGCAGATTCAAAATCCTGATTCTGGCAACCACAAATGGCAGATAGGTATCCTAGGAGGTTCTCTTCTCATTCAGGGATATGTGAAATTCTGAAGGTGAGGAATTTCTCCCAGATATCAGCAGGGCATCAACCTTGGGCCTGAAACGGGAAGAGTAAGGATCCTTGTGGAGGTCAGCCAACCTCATTTTGAGTTTCAGCTCTGCCGCTAATTAAGTGAGTGACTTTGGATGAGTCATATCACTTTATCATATCACCTGTATTCAAGCATTGTTCTAGGTTCTGGGGCAGGGATTGAGGGTCGGGGGAAGACACTAAAATGAAACAATTCTTGACCTCAAAAATCTTATATTCTTCTATAGGAAAACACATTTGTGTTTTGTGTTCTAATATGTTTGTGGTCTCAGTTTCCTCTTCTGTAAAATAAGGGGGTTGAATTAGGTTGTGTGTTCTTAATCTTTTTCTTTGGCACTCTGGTGAATTCTACAGACCTCTTCCTAGCATGATGTTCTTAAATACATAAAATAAATTTCATAGGATTATAAAGGAAACCAGTTATTAAAAAAAAATTCTTAAAAACCAGTTCACATATCCCAGGTTAAAAACCCCTAGACCAAATGCTCTCAAAAAGCACCTTCCAGCTCTGACAGTCTTTTCACCATGTGACTAGGGTTGTTAAGAATGTCAAGTCTTTATTGACAGAGACAATCTGATTACTTATACCAAAACTTATCCTAATTATCACATGGTCTTTAAAAGAGTTGCTTGAATTGTCTACTTTGTCTGGCCCTCCTTGTTTCTTTTCATAAAATGGCCCCAACAGGAGGCCTTTCTTTAGCTATGCAGAAATATTGATTTCAAATATGTCTACCATCTTCCCAATGCCACATACTACCTACAATATTACCTCATTTTATCCTACCCCAATTTATTCATAAGATTGTTGTTGTTCAGTCATTTTTCAGTCATGTCTATGTGTTTGTGACCTCATTTGGGGTTTTCTTGGCAGAGGTACTGCAGTGGTTTGCCATTTCCTTCTCCACCTTATTTTACAGATGAGGAAACTGAGGCAAACAAGGTTAAGTGACTTGCCCAAGGTCACACAGTTAGTTAGTGTCTAAAGCCAGAATTGAACTCAGTAAGATGAGTCATCGTGACTCCAGGTCCTGTACTCTATCCACTGTGCCACCGAGCTGCCCCTCATAGGGCTGTAAGCTAAATATATTCTATTATTTCACATTACTCACCGTCACACAGTCCATGCTTCAGATATACCACCCTGCTTGCTCTTTCCTGTACACAGCACTATGATTCCACCTCCATGTCTATGTATAGCCCATCCCCCATACTTGGAAAGCTCTTCCTTTTCTCCTTTCCCCCTAAGGATCACTAATTCCCTTCATGGCTTAGTTTAGGTGCCACTTGACGCCTTTCCTGATTCCCAATCTGTTAATGTTCTTGCTACCTCCACCAAAAATTTACTCAGTATTAGATATATAACATATACACATAATATAATAGATTGCATAATATAAATATAATTATATTATCTTATATATCATATATAAGGATGTATATCCTTAGATGTATGTAGAATGTAAGATTCTTGAGGTAAAATTTTGTTTCATTTTTGTCTTTTTCACTCGGCACATAGCTAGGTACCTCGGACACAATAGATGCTTGATAAATGCCTATTTCATTTAATTGAATTTGTCTTTGGAGAAACATCGTTCAATAGTGAATTGATGGCCCGGTCCTGACACTGATCAGCAATAAAAAGAGGATCATATGTGATCAAAATCATGCATAATGCTCTTAGCAGGACTTTCCTTTCTTCCTGTGGATTTCTAAACAAGTTGGATGAAATATGATCAGGATAAACTTCAGAGAAATTTAAGCTAGGTTCAGCAAGCTGTAGCTAGATCTGTCAAATCATGAGGATTGAAACTCCTGTGTCGTCAAGAGCACACACAGAATAATTGTTCTATTCCATCCTTGGCACTCTCAATTCCCTCCCCATGTTCCTAATTTCCTGCAATAATATTATACCAATGAACAAGCCAAGCCTTTGGATTTAATTCAGCAAAGCAAAATCTGCCAAGAGCAGACAGGTTTAGATTTTTTATATATTTAAAAAACATTGACTCAGTCCTAATTCCAAGACAGATTTTGCAGTCTTCATTTTTACACGAAACTATAGCTGAAGTGAATGCACCACACCACTGAGAGGAGGCATCAGAATAAGTGTATTTTTGATTTCTCATTTTTATTCATTTATTGTCTGTCTTTGCTAATCCACACTATGCATATACGGCACAAAGTTTACTCTACCATGAAGACCTATGAAAAACATTAATCATTATTCATATTTGCAAGGCAGCTGGGTGCAAGAGGAAAGGGGCTGTGTTTGCAGCAGAAGAACTGGGTTCAAATCTCAGCTCTGCTACTTACTAGCTGTATAAACTTGAGTGAGTCATTTCATTTGTTTAAACCTCAGTTTCCTTATCTATAAAAGTTTGGGGGGTGGGGAGAAAAGAGGGTAGCCTTAATGACCTCTTTGGTGCCTTCCAGCTCAAAATCATTGTTTGAAATGTTGAAAGAAACATACCAGATCTTGTCCAAATGGTTGCCCTGTTGTTTCTTTCAGAATATTCACATTCTATGGTTTATAAACCTATTCAAAGAGTCTTGCAGCTCCTGGAGAACCAATAGCCTATTTGCTGGTAACAAGTTACCTTTTGTGGTAAATTGGATTTCCAGAAACAGCTGGTTGTCATTCAGTGCCGGGTTTGGTGGATCAAGCTGGATATTATGGTTTTCAATCAAAAACGAGGTGTGGCTATAAAGTACCAAGAGTGATTTTCCATTGTGGTTCCCCAACTGGCCCTGAAGGTAGTTCATTAATTTGTTTATTCCACAAGCATTTATTAAACAGCTCCTATGGGCAATGCCTTAAGGCAACATGGTATAGTGGATACGGTGCTGGGTTTCTGGTCAAGACTTGGGTTCAAATCCCACCCCTGACAGTCACAGTATAACCCTGGGTAAGTCACTTACCCTTAATAAGCCTCAGACAACTCCCAGGATTTATCCAATTAGTCAGAAATTAATTATGACCTTTGTGGGTGGGTGGAGTTTCCACCAGGCTTATAAAAATCATAAATTCTTCACTGACATATTGTACTAAATAGTAGGGTAGATACGAAGAAAAATAAGGCCGCCCTTATAGAGTTTGGGCAATACAGCAAGGACAGGGATAAAAATAATTCAAATTGGCATATGATAAGTATATGGGACTAATGAGAAAGAGATGACATGTGGCAGAAATCTCTTCCTCCTTGAGAGATCAAGGAAGTCTACCTGAATTAGGGGGCACTTGACATGGACTTTGAAAAGTTCCAAAGGCTTTATTTTAGAGCAGGGCAAACTCAAGCTATTTGCATAAAATATGGAGATTGATTACTCAGTCTTTAGCCTCCCTGGATCATTCCTCTCAATGGAATATAAGTTTCTTGAGGACAGGGACTTTTTATTTTGGTCTTGGTATCTATGTACATCCCACCATCACTTGGATGTACCAAATAAATAATAAAAAATGGGGACCCAAAAGACCCTGATGGGGATAACATCTCCTTCTTACAATCGTTTTGGGGGTGGACTTTGACATTCAATTCACAAGTGTTTTTAAAGAGCCTACCATGTGCCAGACAATGTACTAAGGCTTTGGGGACACAGAGACAAAAACAGAACCATAGTTGGCCTCAAAGGGCCTACATTCTGCTGGGAGCAAGGAGAGTACATGGATACACCTATCAGTACTAAATATATACAAGAAGAAAGAAATTGGATACCAAAAATATTTTCCAGGTAGATATATACCTTATTTTTATGTAGGGTGAGCACAAATTGCCTCAGAGTTGAATTGTGTGGAGGGGGGAAAAAAGCGTTTGAAGAATCATTTATTTCTTTGACCTCCTCCAGACTCCTCTTTTTTTTTTCAATCAGATTAATGTCTAAGACAAAAACTTGAAACCAGGCCTGGTGGCTGGTTCTGGAATTGGAGTCAGCTAATTTCCTAAAGCTAGTGTTAAGTTATTCTCTTTCTTTTCTCTGTACATAATGTACTATAATGTGCTGTTATTGTGGTTTCAATACACGGAGAACATTTCAAATGTTCCCAATGTTTTCAATTTAGATTTGCACAATCACAGAAATCAGAGATGGAAAAACTAGGATTCTTCCTCTTAAAATGTACTCTAGTCTTTGGTCCAGGCTTGTTTTTACTCTTCTGACTAATGAAACTTCAAAAATAGCCCTTTGGGAAACCACTCCCACTATGGCTGGATTTTTTTTTTAAATCTTTTAAATATCATACCAATTCTCCTTTGATTGGCTTCTCCATGGAATTTGATTCTGCTGATCACTCCTTTCCTGGATATTCTCTGAATTTTTATGACACAACTTTCTACTGAAACTTCTAACTGTCAGACTACTATCACACTCCCTAACTGGGAGGATTCTCCACCGCTCTGTCTTCAGTCTTCTCTTCTCTGTAAACTCACTTTTGGTGACTTCATGAGCTCCCATGAGTTTAATTATTATCTCCATTCAGACGACTCACAGATCTATGTATCCAGCCCCAGTCTCTGTCCTAAGCTCAATCCTACATTACCAACTTCTAATAAGATGTTTCAAACTGGATGTCCCAGAGATATCTCAAACACAATATGCCCAAATAGTACTCATTATCCTGTCTCCAAACCACACCCCCCCCCAACCAATTTCCCTATTTCTATTGAAACACTACCATTTTTCTAGATTAGTAGATCTGGTGAATTTCCCAGGTTACCAGATCTGGTGAATCTCCCTGGTTAATAACCTTAGCATTATCCTGGACTTCCCACTTTTCCTCACCCCACATTCCAATAAGTTGCTAAATCCCGTTTCTATTTCCACAATATCTCTCACATCCGACCCTTTCTACATATTCTCTCCCACAGCCATTACTTTAGTTCAGAACCCAATCACCTCTCACCTAGACTATTGCAATAAGCCCTTAATCGGTTTATCTCAAGTTTCCCCACTCCAATTCATTCTCCAAACAACTACTAAAGTCAATTTTCTCAAGCATAGATATGATTTTGTCATTCTCCTACTCAATAAACTCTGATGACTCTCTGCTATTTTTAGGACACAATATAGACACCTCTCTTTGGGTCTTCTAAAGCCCTTCTCAACCTGAACCCAACTCATTTCCAGAATCATTATACATTACTACCCTTCCTATATGTTATGGTCCATATCAACAGAACTCCCTTCTATTTCTCACATGCAGAACTCCATGACTTTTCCAATTGTCAGACCCCAAGACTAGGACGCACTTCCTCTTCATTTCTACCTTGCAAAATCCCTCACTTCTTTCAAGATATAATTCATGCACCACCTCCTCTGAAAAGCCTTCCTGATTGCCCCGGCTATTCACACCCTCCCTTCCTATCTACCTTTTACTAATTTTGTATTTATTCTATATATATTTATTTTTTAAAACTATTCATGTGTGTGTGCATCTGTACACATTGTCTCCCCATGAAATCTAAATTTCTTGAAGGTAAGGATTATTTCATTTTTAAAATTTGTATCACAAGAGCTGAGCACAAAGCACACATTTAATTGCTGCTTGCTGACTGATTGATTGATTTGCCCTGGAATGATAACAACACCTTTCTACTCCTCTTCACCATTACACTTTTAAACTGCCCATGAATATAAGTTATGCCCATATATCTGCAACAGTATTGGATATCATCAAAATTAATTCATCTCTAATTGTGCATACTCTTTGACCCAATAATAGACCTGTATCCCAAAGAGATCAGAAAGAGGAAAAGGATACCTAGATGCAAAAATATTTATAGCCGTTCTTCTTATGGTAGCAAAGAATTAGAAAGTAGAGGAAAACCCATGAATAGGGGAATTGCTAAACAAATTGAAGTAATGGAATACTATTATGTTGTAAGAAATGATGCAAGATGGTTTCAGAGAAACCTGGGAAGACTTGTAGGAACTGATGCAGAGTGAAATAAGCATTTTTTTTAAAAAGTTGATATAATAACAACACTGTAAAAATGAACAACTGAGAAAGATTTAAGAACTACTATCAATGTAATGGCCCACCATGATTCCAGAAACATGCTACCCATCGAGGTAGAGAGAGGTGACAGACTCTTGGTGTAGAATGAGACATATGTTTTTGGACATGGTAAATTCAGGAATTTATTTTGCTTGGCTACGCATGTTTCTTACAGAGGTTTTGTTTTTCTTTTTTTCTGATGGAGGGAAAGTGAATAGGAGAGAAAATTATTTATTTTTAAATTGTTTCATCTAATTCCCCATTGTTTATTAAGATCTCCAATTCACAGAGACATGGAAATCTCACCTCTACTATCTGTCACTTAAGCATCATTGTTGGTCAGTCATTTCTGTTGTGTCCAACTCTACATGACCCCATTTGCAGTTTTCTTGAAGTAGGTTTGCCATTTCCTTCTCCAACTCATTTTACAGATGAGGAAACAGAGGCAAACAGGCTTAAGTGACTTGGCCAGGGTCACATAGCTAATAAGTGTCTGAGGCCAGATTTGGACTCAGAAAGATGAGTCTTCCTGACTCCAGGCCCAACACTTTATCCACCGCACCACCACTGCTACCCAATAGGCATAGCTTTTTCTTGTTGTTATTGTTATTGTTGTTGTGCAATTTCAGATGTGTCAAACTCTCAGTGACTC
This sequence comes from Vombatus ursinus, assembly GCF_900497805.2. Classification (NCBI taxonomy): domain Eukaryota; kingdom Metazoa; phylum Chordata; class Mammalia; order Diprotodontia; family Vombatidae; genus Vombatus; species Vombatus ursinus. Next base: position 15,033,900 of record NW_020954562.1, on the reverse strand, counting down.
CACTTTGGGTTTTCTTGTCCAGATACTGGCCATATTTCAACTCAGGTCGTAGTGATTTGGCTCCTATCTTCAAGACATGTTTGTGTTAGAGTATTATAGATTCAATCATAGTCATGTATACATTCTTCCTTTAGTGATGTTTTATATATCTAGCTTATGGAATGGTCTGTTAGGAAATAGACATGTTTTAGATTCTCATATCCTTATCCTTTATCTCCTCTAAGTATGCTATAGAATTTTATTTTATGATATGAACATTATTAACCCAATAATAATTGAACTTCAAAATTTTAAACAATCAGTTGTTTCTAATCATACAATAACTATTTTTTAAAATTTAATTCAAATCAAAGGTACTACAAAATCCAACCCATGTTTTAGAGTCTTTCACTAAAATGTAAATAAATGGAGGATCCTATACTATTAGACATACTACCTTGTAATATCAGCTTGCTTTTCATGTGTATGCCTTATCTCTCCTATTGGATTAAGAGTTCAAGTGAGGACAGGGACTATATTTTTGTACCTCTCATCGTGCCTAAGACTAGTGCTTTTTATTAGCTACCTAATAAGTCCTTTAACATTAGTTGGTTGACAGATGGTTGGATGGATAGATGAATGGACGGACAGATGGACAGTTGGATGGATGGATGGATGGAAAAATGGAAAAATTTGGAACCCATGTCTATTTTCCAGTTGAAACAAAGAAAAACTAAATATTGAAAAAATGTATTCATTTTCCTTTTGTTAAAAAAGAAATCTATAATTCTTTGGATGGAAACTTTCACTTGGGAACCTAGTTCAAGAAAAATATGCTCAAATCCAAAATTCAACAATCCTGAAGGATTTGGGTGTACTAGTTTCATTCCAAAACAGTTGCATTGTCAGCTGTTGGACCCTACAGCTCAGGAATTAATCAATCAGTTCCCACGAAAAAGGAACTAAGACACATTTGTTGAAAATTTAGTGGAAATTTTAAAAGAAAATAATCCGACTGCAGTTGTATGAACAAATAATCCAGAAATATTAGATTAAGAAAACTGACAATATCAAGATTTCTAGCTCTTTTTGTCAGAAATATGTTAAAGCTACTACCTAGTACCAGGGAAATATTTTCAAATTAGAAATTTTAATATTTCACAGAAGACTAGGTAGCCTGCTTGTATCACTGATACTCTCATATAAGTGTAACTAATACGATCTGGTGGCAAATGAACCTGGCTTTTCAGAGGCTTTGATAGGAATTCAATATTGAGCCCTGCAAAACAAGAAGAGAAGAAAGACCTACTGGGCCTACTGATACCATAAATGACTTTTCCATAATGTGTAACTTACCTCCATCTTATTTTATCCTTCTCTCCACCTCTTGGTTTAAGTAAAGAATGGTCTCCACTATAGGAACGTCTATTTCTCCAAAAGGTTAATTACCTTAAAGATTTAAAGTTTTATTTTCTGATATTACTTTCCTGACATCCCTTGGAAAATAACTTAATGGATAGGAAAAAATTAGGGTTTACACCGGAAAACATTTTTCCCAAACCAGTTGGCTGGCTCAGTGAGTCTGGAATTTAGAAATAGCTGTAAATTTGATTCAATTTCTTTTCACTTTGACTCTTTATTGAGTGACTCTAGCTAGCCAAGGGAATCAGAGAGTGATTGATTATGCACTAAAAAAACCCAACAACTACAGAGAGTCTATTTAATGCACAGGGAAAGTTACTGATCTACTTAACAAGCATTTATTAAGCTCTTACCATGTGCCAGGTACCGTGCTAGCCAATGGAAATACAAACATAAAATGAACCAGTACCAGCCTTCAAGAAACTTACACTATCAGGAAGAGAGTGGAAGAGAATCATCTGGAAGGTAAGGCAATCAAGTCAATTCAATTAAACTCAATAAAATTAATCACCTACTAAATGAAATGTAGAGTGCTAAGCCCTGAAATAAATTGGCCTTGGCTTTATAGGTACCTCACTTTAACCAAAGGAGTTAAGCAACCTCACCGAAGGACCCTACAAAGGAATGTACTCAACAAATCAAATAGGATTTAAGAAAAACACATCCCTTGCAAATGCTATTGTATTAAAAGAAAAATATGTTTCCTTCCCCTAAACCCCTGCTAATAAAACTCTTTGGCTCCTAAAAGATGGAATCTATATATCTGAAGAACAGAACACAACTAGACTCTATTAAGATGTATCATTTGCAAATTAATATCTCAGAAACAGATGTGAAAATTGTTCCATTTTCTGAATAGAACCGAATAAAACTCTAAGACTATCCTCAACCCCAGGAATCACACAATAAAGGAGTCAATAACCCCATTAAACAAGCTTATGGAAGAAGATGAGAACATCTTAGCATGCTGGAAAAAGGGCCTCCCTTGGGTCAGGAAGCCATGTTCGAATCCTCCATCTAGCATATACTTATTATGTGTCATCATGAGTAAGTCACTTACCATGATCTAAATCATTGGGATGTCAAAATCATGGGATACTAAGGTTGAGTGGGGTTTCAAAATGGCCATGAATTTTAACTTGAATTTCCATTCTGATCACCTTTTTGCTCATGCAACTTTCTAGTCAGGCTCAAAACTGCTACCCACTTGGAAGGAGCTGATGTAGAGTTTTCAGGCAACACTTGAGTCTGACCAGAACAGTGGACTCATCTCCAGCAAGGTATTCCTGGGGCCAAGGACAGAATAGCCTACCACAGGAGAGAACGATAATATGACTGACTCTACCTCTCCTTACTCCCCTCATTCACATGCACATGAAATACAACTCAAATGCAGAATGATGGATAAATCCAAATCCAAACTAGGTGAGAGCAAACTTATCATGGAAGCTTCCAACAAACTAAGTGAGCCGGCCACTCAGGGACATGAAACTAACAATCAGCTATACAGGGGAAAAATAAAGGGTTCTGCTATTTGTCAGACAATACTTCTTTAGACATCAGATCAGGGGTAATGTAGGTTTGGTGTGGTTAGTGGACTGGAGGTCACAAGTGAATGTGTCTGGAAAGGAAAAGGCGAAAAGCAACAGAATTCTTAAATTTATTCATTTGCAGAATCTCAGAGCTGGAACAAACTTAGGAAGCCATCTAGGCCCACTCATACCCAATGAATAATCATCTCTAATGGTCATATAATCTCCCTTTGAAGACTTCCAAAAACAGGGAGCTTACTGTCTTTAGAGGCACACCACTGCATTTTGGAATATCTTTATTAAGAAATCTCTCCTTACATAACTGATCTTTAAAAATGGGGCCACATGACTAAAGTGATTGAACAACAATAGCAACTTTCAGTTTATTGTTCCTAGTTCCTAGGACCTATCAGGTTTTAAGTCTTGTTGATTTTAACTCTTCAACATCTCTCTCATCTGTCCTCTTCTCTACACTCACATGACCACCCCTCTAATTCTTGCCTGCAATTACAATAGCCTAATTGGTCTCCCAGCATCCAGCATCTCTTCTCTCCAATATATCCTCCACCCAGCTGTCAAATTAACATTTCTAAAGCATAGGATCATATACCTCCCTTCTTCAAAAAAGGCCCCCTATTATCTCTAGGATAAAATACACCCTTCTGTTTGAAATTTGAAGTCTTTCCCTCTCTGGTTCACTCTGGTCCCCAAACCTAGAGTGGTTCAGAGTTCCTCAACTCTGCCTTTTATAACCCCTAGCTCTCTTAAGGCTCTGGTCAAATGTTATCTCCTTCAAGAGGCCTTTCCTGCCCCCTCTTGCTAATGTTCAAAATAACATTTTGTTGTGCATATATTTTATATTTATCTATGTAATGCTTCTTCCCATTCCTAAATAAAATGCAAACTCTTCGAAGGCAAAAACTTTTTTTCATTTGTGACTTTGGATTCCTAGTATTCATTCCTAGCATTCATTATATTGTAAGCTCCTTGAAGGCAGGGACTGTCTTTTGCCCCTTTTTGTATCTCTAGCACTTAGCATGGGAATGGAACATAGAATTTAATAAATATTTATTGATTGAAGTATAGCTCCTAGCAACATATATTGCATATAGTAAGTGCATAATAGATAATTATGAAATCGAATTGAATTTGTAGTGTTCCACACAGAAATAAAAGGGACCTTTAAAATCATCTCATCTGAACCCCTCAGTTTACAATGGAGAAAAGTAAGTCTCAGAAAGGTTCAGAGACTTTCTAACAGAAATGTACACAGTAACAAAACCAGATTTTGAGCCAAGATCCTCTTTCCATTGTATTATTCTACCTTTGCCTTAAGAGAAGAAATCCTATGCAGAAGAAATCTGATTCTTTTTACCCTTGACAGCCTTTAGGACAGTAATAACTGCCACTAAGTCTTTAATATCTCCCAATTTTAGTTTCCCGGTGAGGCACCTGATTTTGCCTTTAGCCTGTCATTGATGTAGGGGACACCACACACCTCTGCTTTGGCCTCCAGAGACAGATACCATGAGTTTCATTGTGCTGAAATCCCACCCAAGTTAGCTCTCTCCAAGACAAGATCTCATATGACTTGTATGTGTTGATAGATTTGATCAAGAAAAATTACAAATTTCATTGGTTAAGACTTGTGAGGAAAAGATAAGCATAAAGACATATGGTTTTCACAAGTCCAGCTACAACATCTGGGACTTCCTCATGCTTGGGAGACATAGTAACTAACTCTCCAAACAGAATTAAAACAAACAACAACAGCTTTCATGAGACTAAGCCTGGCCACTCAAGGGAGAAGGAAGAGGGAGGACTTCTTGGATGTATAATAAGCAAAAAGGGGCATGAAATCAATGATGGCTCTCTTAGAAGACATTAGAACTCTGGACTCGAGAAAAGAAGTTTGACACTGTGACTCATAGCATTTGTTTGCCAAATTAATTCAGTCTGGCTCAGATATGGGTCCTCCCTATAAGTTAAAAAAAACAACCCACCAATGTCTAGTGGAAGGGAGTATGGGCTGTGAAGCCTCCTGCACTGGCAAAAACTCTGCAGAGTCTGTGGAGAAGTCGAGGTTTGTCAAGTTTGTATGTGACGCTGGGGTGGGACTAATTAGACAAGTAGGGAGCAAAGAGTAACCTGAAAACTGGCGACCAATCCACAAGATTGGGTCCAGATGTTTACCCCTCCAACAACGTTTTTGGACCCTCAGCCTCATCTAATGGTTCTTTTTGGTCTTCCCTTATCTGCTCCCATGCCATGTTTTTATAGAGTCATAGAAGCATGGGTTTAGAACTGCACCAACTCTGGAGAATACTCCCATTACCTCACAGATGAGGAAACTGAGGCCCACAGAGAGAAAGTGACTGGCTTGAGGTTACATAAGAAGTAAATAGAAGAACCAAGATCAGAGCCAGGTCTTCTTCCCTTTGGATCCTAACACTCTTCCTTTGCACAGTATCTCCCAAGTCACATAAATGACTTTTTGCTGTCAGCTGTAGCTGTGAGATTGCATGTGTAGAGGGAGCAGAGACTTTAAAGAATGCCCAGCCCAATATTCCCATTCTGTAAACTGTCTCCTTTAAGTTGTAATAAATTTCTGGATTAAATGCTCTCTCTGTCTGTCTGTCTCTGTCTGTCTCTCTCTTTCTCTCTCTGTCTCTGTCTCTCTGTTTCCGTCTCTGTCTCTCTCTCTCTGGAAAATAAGGAGGAATGGGAAATCCATCCACTGGGGAATGACTAAATTGTTATTTTAACTAATTATTTGGACTTGCTAAGTGCTAAGCTCAGTATTTTTCTGTGCTGCCGAAGGGCAGGAAATATTATCAGCACTTTCTGAATTTTGGTGCCCTGAGGCAAAGCCTTCATTGCTCCCATGTGAATTATAGCTCGATGGCTGGAATGAGAGGAGTCCAGGGAACCAAATCCAAATCTAGACCTCTATTTCCTCATCTGTAAAATAAGGAAATTTAAACAGATGACCTCTAAGGCCCTTCTATATCTAAATCTATACCTAAAATAGGGGCATTCAAGAAAGACTAGCACCTCCGGTATGAGAGCTTGCCAAGCGCTTTTCAGGGCTGCTCATTCACCTTTGGTGTCCACCTGTCACTCAACTCTCACCTGTGGCTCCGAGAAGCTGTGGCATGCGCAGTGGCCACACCCCAGGAAATCATTTCAGCAGACTTTCTATGCCGGAGGGGCCCTCACCCTTGTCCGATTCACCCTTGACCAGGTATCTCTTCCATAACATCCCTAACAAATAAGTCATCATCCAGCCTTTGTATGAATACCCCTGGTGATAGAGAACACGCTACCTCCCAAGGCAACCCATTATACTGCTTTGGAATAATTCTAAATTTTAGGAAATTTCTCCCTATATATATACAATATAAAGTATAAATTTGCTTATTTGCAGCTCTTGAGGATTCAGCCTCAGCCCACCCCATTCCTAACACCCCACCCCCTGGGAGAGGATGGTGAGAAACTGTACACTTGCTCCCAAGACCACCAACTCTGCTATTTAACTCTTATTAAAGTTCCTTCGCTACTGAGCACGACTTCTTGAAAACATGGAAACACATAAGGGGTAATTGTGTATTCAGTAGACACTCAGCCAGTAACTGGATATACATGTGTCACACAGACGCCTCTTCAGAAGGTTGGCCCTAATACATGTCATCTGACTCTTAAAAATATGTGCAGGCTTAATTTGTCACCCACAGTTTTAAAAAGAAATTACAATGATGCATGAAAAGAACCACCCAAATTCATTTCCCTTAATTCTTTTGAGATTATACAATCTCAGGTGATTGTTTGCATTTTTTAATGAAATGTTATCTCTTCATTCTTCAGTCAAGCACTGATTTTAGGTGGCAATTCAAATACTTTGGGAATTTTATTGAAACAGAAATTTTGGCTAGATACATATCTATATTTGGACAATACTAAGACTGTGATCAAAAAGAAGCACCAATCTCAAACCTAGAATGCACTTACTTTCCCTTTCCTCACATATGAGGTTATGCAAATCCTAGTATTTCCATTATAATTTATCATTATAATTTTATAGTTATGTTATATAATTATATTTTAAATTGCACAAATTATAATTTGTCATTGAGTTAGGGACTGGGCCCACAATTTCATTGGAATAGGGAATTCCTGGGTGAAGAAAGTCCCTTTGTCAATGAAAATCAGCCTATTCTCTGAAATTTATAAGTCTTCAAGAGTTGCCCCAAGCACTGAAAGGTTAAGTCCAATAAATAATAAATCCAATAAACATTTATTAAGCACCTACAACATTGTGCAAGGCTCTGGGGATACAATTAATAAAAAGAAAGACAGTCCCTGCCCTCAACAAGCTTACAATCTAAAAGACTTAAGTGACTTGCCCAGAGTCACAAAGGCAGTATGTGTCAGAGGTGAAACTTGAATTCAATCCTTCCTGGCACCAAGGCCAGCTCTCTATCCACTATGCCAGGGATGACCTTCCATATGCAATAAGAATCAATCATTATTAATAAAACCAACTCTCATATACACACCCCACTACATATATTAACACCTCCTCACTTTTATTACTTTCTGTGATTACATCAAATGAGATGGGGGAGGGATGGGTAAACCACCTCCCCAGACCACTATACAAATATAAATTTATACAGGGCACTAAGGTTTGTGATTCATATTATACGTATTATTTTACTTTAAACCTTGTAAGGTAGATATACCAGATGTTTATTATTAATCTCCTTTTACAGACAAGGAAAATGAGACTCAAGGTTTAAGTGACTTTTCCTGTGATTACTAGTTGGTAATATAGCTACTAAGTTCCATAAGCCAGAAAGCTGAAAGGAATTTTTTTTATAGTTCATCTATGCTGGCCTCATTTTACAGATCTTACAACTGAGGTTTCCTCCTCTGCTTTCACATGTTTTACCAGGAAGTCATAATTTGGGGAGTTGTGATGATTTGTCAGGGTGATGGGACAGACACAGATAATCAGAATTTTAGAGCTATGGGGGATCTTGAAGAGCAGTTAAAAAAGAAAACCCAAGGCAACACCTTGGGGGTCAAATGATCAATCAATTAATGTCTTATCAGACATCAAAAGTGGGATCCTTTGTGGTATCCCACGTGCTGGGGGGGGGTCAAAGAAAGTTTCATGAAGAGGTGAGGAGTCTCCCTTCTCCTCCATAAGATATTCTTGACAATGAGGTAATGATTTGCATAAACTTGCAGTATCAAACAGATCTTCGTCTTTTTGTCTTTTTGTTTCTCTCTTTTTCTTCCTCTTTCTATTCTATTTCTCTCTTTTTCTCTCTCCTCTCTTCTCTTCTCTTCTCTTCTCTTCTCTTCTTTCTCTCTCTCTCTCTCTCTCTCTCTCTCTCTCTCTCTCTCTCTCTCTTTCTCTCTCTCTCCTCTCATTCTTTCTTTCCAATAAGGTACTCCAGGCCTCCAGGCATTGGAGTAATAGTTCCACTTGACCCATCATCATATTTTCAGAAGCTACAGAACCTTCAGAGACAATACTGAGAAACTAAGTTAATAGGTATGATTGATTTCAATTGACTTTATCTCTAAACATTTGTTTAGCCATTTAAAATACAAATAGCTCCAAAATTATTGAGTATGTGTGACAGTAACAAGCCTATTTTTCTTTAGCATTCATTTGAATGCAACCTACATCTGGACCTGTGTAATTTATACACTTTGACATATGAGAAAATAAATATTTTATCAACTCTCCAGATCTCAAAGATATAGTCAACTCTTTAGCATGCTAGCCATCTGTGAAATGTTGGCAGAACCTCTAGTGAATGACTCTTAGATTTACTTTCTTACGCAAACTCCATATTTTTAAGGCATTGTAGGCAGATTCCTACAAAACCTTAATGTTGAAAATCTGCAGTCCCATGATCTCATTGACAGTATTCCTCATATTTATTAATATCATACTGATGGTATAGCTAGTGGCACTTAGGGCAAGAAACATAAAAGAGGTCCTCTGGGAGCCCCAAGTCAGATTGAGATCTTAAGACACCATGAAGCTTCCACATGGGGAATAGGGAATGGAGCTGAGGGGGGGGGCACAGAATGGGGACAGGATTGGACTTACAGGGGAGAAAATGCCCTACTTGGAGCTTTCATTTTAATAAATTGTCCTTTCGAACTAGATGCTAGTTATTTCCACCTAATGAAGAAATGATGTTAGGATCGTCTAAATTTCAGCACCTGGAGGCAAAGCCCTGATCACCCTGCCCTCTTTATATCTACAATCAAATATCTAGAGCAGGCCTGCACAACCTGCAGGCCACCAAAGGATTTTGGACTGCCTGCGAAAAATGTAGAGGAAAAACATCCGTAAGCTGTCTTCGGGCTGCAAGTTGTGTAGGCCTAGTCTACAGGTTTCATTTGGTACATAGAGGCTGGATGGCAGAGTATTTTAATAAACCATGGATTTGAAAATATTGTAGCTCAAAGTATGTCCCCTGCCATGTAGATAGTGACATAGATTATGCCTATATGTATATGACATGAATATTAACCCAACTCCTCAAAGTCACTGTTTAGCTAAACTGTCTACCAAAATCAGGCACAGTTGCCATTGGAAAATACTGCCCTTAATTATAGGGACACTTTGGTTGCACAAATGGACCGAAAAGAAACATTTCTGTTCAGAACACTGATAAAAATTAGCTTGAGAAGAAATCTAGCCCCTCTAGTTTTCTCTCTTAATTTTATTTCTTTCTTTCCTTTTATTCATGTCTTCCTTCTTTCTTTCCTTCTTTCTTTCTTCCTTCCTTTCTCCCTTCCTTCCCTCCTTTCTTTTTTCCTTCTATCCTCCCTTCATTTCTTTCTTTCTTGTCTTTTCATCTTTCCTTCTAATCCATCTATGTATGTTTGACAGATGCTTGCTGAGCAAAAGATGAAACAGAGACAGAATGACGCACTCAGTGAGTGAAGACATTCACTTCATCCCAAGAGTACAGCAAGGAAACCAATTCAAGATCTTTTCTTTTCCCCCTGAGTTATAGGTTGCACCTTGAAAAGCTCAACTTAGAGAACATATGAGACAGCAGCACACCCCCACAGCAATACAGGACGTTAGCAGCACAGTCATTTTCAAAAAAAGGGAGAGGAAAAAAAACTTGATTATACTAAGGTAGTGATATTTTTTTCAATCCAGTTGTAAACAAAGCCACTGCAAATGGAGGCCAGAAGGAACTAATTCATCATTTCCAGAAATTGGGCAGATGTGAACTCTGCTACATATTATCCATGAGACCTTGGGTGAGGTACTTCCCTTTTTAGGCCTCAGCATCTTCATCTACAAAATGAGAAGACTGGATTGGATGACCTTTGTCTAAGATCCCTTCCAGTTCTAGATTTGGTGACCTATGACCCATAAAAGTGGACATTTTCCTTGCCAAGCACTGGACTTGTTCAGTTCATTTCCTCTCTAAACATCAGTCCTGGGCACAGTGAGATGGTGCATATGCTCCACAGATGCCTTGACTAAAACACCCCCCAACTCATCCCACCCCTGCCATGGGCCCACGAAGGTCAACTGTTTTCTTTGCCCCAAAAGGGAGTAGCTATTTGTGGCATTTCACATTTTTCAGCCTCTTTCCTTCTTCTCAGGGTGAGGAAGGATCTATTTCAGATGCAGTCAATTCTCCAGCGCTGAAGCCAGATTTTTAGAGATTTATCTATAGCATGTGCTATGCCCTGCCTGTTCACCAGCTCAACATATCCCACTTGCTTATTGTAGTCACAACAGTACTAATACCTCCCTATTTTCTCCTTTCTACAACAGGACACAAAACCATGAACCCAAAGTCAGCACACAAATACCCCGATGGAGCCCGATCTGGGGACAAATATTGTGGTTTTACTGAACCATTAACCAAAACAAAGTTTTCTTAAGTCACCTGGCAAATCCATTCAAATCAGAACCACACTTATTTGAGTCCTAGCATCATTTAACCAGGATTAAACCAACATCCCAATCTCCTCCAAATGGATGATTATGGACCAAACCAACATTTCTTTTCATTAGAAACACTAACTCAAAGGCAACTCACTATAGAGCAGTGACAGATTTGTCTCACAACCCCTCTGCATTTATAATACAGTTTGTGCTGGATAATTCTTTATTCTTCTTTAGTCCAGATCTGTAATTTCATCAGTCCCAATGAAGACAGCTTCTATCAATGAGTACAGTGCTGGAAAGAGTGTACTCCAGGGGTTCTCAAAGGATGTGCCACAGTGAACACTCTTCCCATGAGCTTCACTAGGTGTGACACCAATTGTATGAAACTTATTTACAATTGCAATCATATATGACTCACTCTCCCATTGCGTGCCACAACTTCTCATGTTAAAGAATAATAGTGCCCTAAGAGCAAGAGAAGTTGAGGAGCTACTTGTATGAATAAATATTGATGGTACTCTGTCATCACCAACTAGGGCATGGATTTCAAGTCCTTTCCAAGAGTGGTAGTGGGCTGCCTTGTGTCATGCATATAGGGCAAAGAACTGGGACAGGGAGAGCTAAGGCTAGTCTACCACCTCAGAATTGGGCATAGGAATAGATTGAGCAGGCCAGATTTGGGGAAAAAAAGTCACTGGAGCTGGTGATCAAAGTGTATGGGTGGGAGATAGGCAAGCACTGCAAAATGAGAATGTTTCTGGCTATTTTATGAGTCAGAACCTGGGAGACAAGATATACTCTACATGAAAGAAAGAGGAAAGGGTTAGCGTTTGGAGGTGATTTAGATGTTGGTTTAGGCCTGGTTCACTGATTTTAACATGATGACCTCAATAATGCAAAGGAAAATAATGATAATAGAAAAGAAACCAAATGCTTTGTGATTAAATGACCAATATTAGTCTGGAGAAGAATTGAGAAAATGCACTGCTTTAGTAGCACATCATAAAGGCTTCGTGAGGGCTTGTTCTTTGAGTTTCCTAGTCTGTAAAACAGGGGGATTAACCAAATGGCCTCTAAGGTCTATAATCCTCTAAATCTTCATCCATTCTTAGAAAAGTTGGGGTAAAAGTGCATATACCTTCAGACTTAGTCAATATTTTGACTGGTTTTGCAGAACTGCTCCCCCATCCCTTTCCTTTTAACTCTTGGTTAGCATGAAAGGTTTGCTGAGTAGGAGGAGGAAGTAAAGTCATGCTGGAATACAGGGGCAGTATAGAGACTGGCCTTCACCTCTGCAGGAGTTCATAGAAAGGAGGTAGATCTCAAGGAGAAGGGTCCCATGGCAGAAGATATCACTCTCTAGACTTCTGTGGGAAATTTCCTCCCCCAGGAGGAAACATGGCCTTCAGATGTTAGTGCCCTAGGAAGAAGCCCCATGATCCTACCCTAGTTACAACTCATTTGTATAGTGTTTTAAGGTTTGAGCAGTGCTTGCCTTAAAATAACCTTGTGAGATTCTGTACAAGACAAGTAATATTATCTCCATTTTATAGAGGAAAAACTCTTTTTCAAAACAATTTTCCCAGGTTCAGTTTAAGCAACCCTTTTTCATAAAGCCTTTCCTGATTTTCCCCAATTACTAGTTCCTTTTCAAAATTATATGTGTGTTTATTATATGTGCAAATTATAAAAAAATTACATGTGCAAAATTATATATGCACAGTGGATAGAGCACCGGCCCTGAAGTCAGGAGAACCTGAGTTCAAATCCGGCTTCAGACCAAACACTTGACACTTACTAGGTGTGTGACCCTGGCCAAGTCGCTTAACTCCAATTGCCAAAAACAAACAAACAAAAAAAAATTATATGTGTATAAATGCATACATATATGTGTATGTACACATATATAACACTATTTGTATATATACATGTATATGTATGATATGCTTATATACATGCAATATACATATAAAATGCACATGTGTTATTGCAATATGCATTGTGTATGCATGCATATGTATAATATAGACATCTACTATAGTGTATATACACACATATGTTCATTTATGTATATGTGTTTGTATCATGGATGGATGGATGGATATAAACATACCATAGGCAGGGTACAGCATTGTGAATAGGGCATGGGATTTGGAGTTAGGGAAATTTGGGTTCAAATCTTGCCTCAGACACTTATTTGTGTGACTCTGGGTATGTCACTTAACCTCTCTATGTCTCAGTATCTTTACCTGCAAAACAAATTCCATGTAGTCCAGGATCCTTACAGCTCTAAATCTATAATCCCATTGCTTTCATTTTTCTCTTTGTATTTTAAGCCCCTCAAGTAGTGCCTGGTCTACAGTTAGCACTTAATAAATGTTTGTTGATTAACTGATTAGCAAAAATAATGAGCTAAAATAATAAACTAACATTAGGGTTATGGTGGGCTCTCCCCACCTCACCTACCCCCTCTCCAGCAAGTCTTCTCATGCCCTAGGATCTCTGCCCTCAACTGAAGGTGCCCTTCATTCAGCCTTCTTGAGTCTATTGAAGGCACTTGCCCCAGATGCCAAAGTCCCTCATTAAAGCTCTGGCTACAGAGATTTTCTGGACAAAATCTTACAGACTGGTTCTCATGTAGTAACAGCTTCTCACAAACAACATGGCACTGGGAAATTCAGGTATTTTGTACTCAACACAGCATTGCTTGAAAACGTTGACCTTGGGTGCACCCAGCAAGACATTTAATTTGCAATTTCCTTTCATATCAAACTTAAGTCAAACCCTCACTATAACCATAATGTCCGGGCTTTAAACAGCATTTCTTCACCTGACCTAGATCTTCCCCTTTATTCTTAGATTCCATTTCTCATCATCTAATTAGTTGCATTATTTTAACTGAACCTCAGAGCAGGTGATACAGCAATTTGCTCACTGGCCATAAAACTAGGCATGGTTGCTTTTTATTGTTACTAGAGTTTTACAAAGTATGCATTAATTCCATCATTTGTGACACATTTTATCAGGTTAATAATATTTTATTAGGTTATTAAGAATTTGAGTGGTATAATAAAAAAGAAACAAGATGTACAAATCGTAAATTAATGCCATGTTCTTATTCCTTGTTTTCTCTAGCTTAACCTTATCTCCATTCTCATCTAATTGTATAACTATCCTAATTAGAATCCACATGGGGGTGTTTACAATTCACACACTTGAGGTGGGGGGAAAAAAGACATAAATGAGTTCTTAATGGCACCCAGAGACCAGCTAAACTTGGAGGCTGCCTAAATTCCTGAACAGGTTATATGTATAGCATTCCCCAGTGAATGCGCCTGGCCCAGCATCTGAGCAGATCAAGCTTGGGGCAATGATGGCTGGACCCTTTTGACAGTCTGGCAAAGTCTAAACCTTTCTTAGAATTTTTTTTAAAATGAAAAGAAAAGCATTATTGCAAAGGAAACCAGAGGCTAATAAAAATAAAGATGTCAATTTTTCCCAGCCAAGTTCACAGACCCCGTGAAATCTATCAACAGTCTTTTTGGTATCTGTGGACCCCAGACTAAGAACCTCTCTTTTACAGCATGCAAAGGCCAGCACATAGTAAAAGCTACTCTAGTGAATTTTCAGAAAGTCATTCTGATCAGTCACTGAATGGACAGATTAGTATGGACCTCAGTTGTTCCCAACAGCACCTTTGAATGCTATTCAGTGAGAATGAAGAAGAAAAACTGAAGCTTTGGGTCACCTGAGCTGTTAACTAACATTTCAAATCTAAGCTTCCAGGTTCATTTAACTGAATTTCTGAATGGAAGGTTGGGTTCCTCCTCTGGGGGAAGGTGGAGACTAAAACAACAAGTAAAAACTCATTTGGTCCAAGACACAACGTGATTACTTTGGGTGCCTGTCTCAACAGAGATGCCTTTAACAGAGGACAACCTAACCTAGGGAAAATTTGATAGTGGTCACAAAAAAGCAAGAACTCAATAAAATGTCATTCTAGGCATGCCTGATCACATGAATTTAAACTTTCACAGCTATAAAAATACTTACGTACTTTTTTTCTCTTTTGGCCAGATTTGGCCCAAGAACCCCCTCACCCATTCCCATTCATGTAGCATCTTTCCCAGACTCCTCTCATCATCTCCACCCAAAAATGACTGGTCATGACCACCATTGAGAGTCCAGCTCAAAACTTCTGAATTCTTCATAGAGAAACACACAGAAATAAAGTGGCACTTTCTTTAGCAGTAAAACTATAGAGTCAATTATGAAATTAAATTGAGGAGGATGGTTTGTCCTATTATGTCATTCAACTATATTTTTCTTTATTATTCTATTAATGGGAGTGGCAAAAATCTGGGTTTAACTGCTGGCACTTCAGTGAAAGATATTGGGATAGAATGGAAAGAGTACTGAAGACAGAGAGGGCCTGGGATGGAATCCCACCTCTATCACTGATTACCTACGTGACCTTGGCCAAGTCACTTTCCCTCTTTGGACTTCAGTTTCCTCATCTATAAAATGAGAAGGCTAGAGAAGCTGATTTCTAAGGTCCCTTCCAGCTCTAAATTCTTTCCCTTCTGATTCCCTTATGATTGTTTACTTATCCATGCTAGTGGAATTAACCCACTCCAATTTGGCACTTCATTCTAACAAGTCAGAGGTGATCTGAGTAGAGCAAAAAAATTTTTTAAAAAAATTAAAAAAATTTTTTTTAAAGATTGGATGGTTATAAAGATGAGGAAGTAGCAAAACCAGTACAAATCAATATCCTTTAGCATTTAGATCCAGCATGGCATTATCAGTAGTGGCTAAGCTTGGAGTTTGTATGGCAAGAGTTCAAATCCCATTTCTAACACTTACTAGCTATGTTCTGGTAAAGTCACTCAACCTTTCTGGCCCTCAGGAAACTCCCAAGGACTTATCTTTAAGTTATACATGACTGTAATCCATATTATCCATCTTTAGTTCACTACACCATAAAATCAGAGATCCCTTGAGTATATTATGCTTATAGAAAACAAGACATTGTTTTAAATCTTTTAGGCTTCTATGTATGGTGTTATGTATGTGTGTGCATGTATATAGTATATACATACACACATGCAAAATAAATGAAAAATTAAGACAATTGCCCACATCATTGAAGACGGAAAAAAAAATTAATGCCCCAGTGAACTGATGCTTCAGTGAACTGATACAGAAATCAATTACTTCACGAATTAGTTTAAAAATGAAAGTTTAAAGGAAATTCTTTGCTTTTAATTTTTTAACTAATTCACTTAAATCAATTATCACATCTAAATTTAGATATTTTAATAACAGGTAGGACAGGATTCTTAACCTTGGGTCCATGAACTTATGGAGGTTTTTAACTATTACTTTATTTACTGCAATACAGATTAGTTTCTTTGTAATCCTATGTGTTTTATGCATTTTAAAAAACTTTATTCTGAGAAGGCCCCATGGTCTTTACCAGGTTGCCAGAAGGGTCCATGATACAAGATAGATTGAAAATCTCTGACTGGCAGGGGATTATTTTGTCCTATGAATTGGGTTAAAGTTTGTGAACTGCCTCAATTCTCCACTTGGGATTATAGAATGTTGGAATTGAAAGAATCCTTAAAGATAATAAGATCAAGGTCCTGAAGTCAGTATGGGTTATGAAGACCACCTAGTCCAGGGGTGGGAACCTGCAGCCTTGAGGCCACATGTGATTCTGTAGGTCCTCAAGAGAGGCCCTTTGACTGAATCCAAAGTTCACAGAACAAATTCCTTTAATAAAAAGATTTGTTCTATAAAACTTGGACTCAGTCAAAAGGCCATACCCAAAGACCTAGAAGGCCACACATGGCCTTGAGGATGCAGATTTCCCATCCAGGATCCTCGTCTAACTCCCTCATTTTGCCAATGAGGAAATGGCGACCCAGAAAAGTGGCATGACCTGCCCAAGATTACACGTCTAGTAAACAGCAGATCTGGCACCAGGATCCTGACTTCAGATCTTTCTTCCTTTCATCAGTCCCCCTATGGTTAAACCTATGAGTCTGGAAAAGAAAAAAAAAAGCCCCCACCTTTATTCTCTCCACTCTCACATGACCACCATCTTAGACTTTAATTTTTCTAAAAGCCCTGCTATTTGTAACTAAATCTGTGACTACATTTCAGAGAGTAAAGTAGACCCTTCTCAATAACCTAGTTTATTTAATCAATGAGACCATCAACCCATAGCATAGCCTACCCCATGCATCAAAGTGACTAATGACAGAGAATCCCAGAATCTCTTCTCCAGAAGGGACCTCAGAGACATTTAGGCCAACCCCTACCTGAACATTGAAACCCACCCAAAGTGGTCATCCAAGCTTTAGTTAAATACCTCCAGTGCTGGGGTAGGGGTGGGGGAGACTCATTGCCTCACCAGGTAACCCATTCTACTAAAGGAAAGCTCTAATTGGTAGAAAGTTGGTCCTTAAAAAAAGCTTTAAAGAATGCTTGCAGTCCTCAGATTTGGAGGTCTGAAGGGAGTGCTTACTAAGCATCTGTGCTTTGTCAAGACAAAGAAATGAGAGGTGAAATGGCAGGTATAAGGAACAGCAAGTAGAACAGTTTTAACTGGAACCAAGAATACATGAAAGGAAGGAATCAAGAAGAAATATGGGAAAGGAAGCTGGATTTACACTATGAAGGACTTCAAATGCCAAGTAAAGGAGGTTGTATTTTGTCCTAGAGACAAGAGGTAGCTATTGAAGATTTTTGAGCAAGGGATGGATGTGGTCAGACTTATGCCTTAGGCAAATAACTTGGGTACCCATGGGGAAGATAGAATGTCTTGAAGCAAGGAGAATCATTACCAAGGCATTGCAATAGCTGAGGCAATAGGTGATGAGAGTCTGAATGGGGTGGTGGCTGTGTGAGTGAAGGGAGGGGGACAAATCAGAGAGACACAGAAGTAGCATTGACATGACTCAGAAACTGATTGGATATTAAAGATTAAGGGAGAGTAAAGAACAGAAGGTGACTCCAACATCACACTGTGGTCATAGTGAGCCTGCATAAATATTTGTTGAGTGAATGAATGAGCAAATGAAAGCTTCAGATCTCCAGAAGGATGTTTGTCCAACGTCCATTGCACTGTGTGCGGTATCAAAAAACCCATCTGGTACCAAAACCTAAAGGACAACCTGGTGGCAGGCTCATTGCACAATGTTTCTTAATACATAGGAAAATCTCTCTTTCTCTCCTCCTTTGGTTGGTTAATTTGCTTATATTCATGTTTATCCAGTGAAGATGAGAGAGTTTATTCAATGTAAAGACACTACAAAATCTGTAACTGTTTTAGATGTTGGATCCCGGCCCAAGTCTCCTGGGTCTCAATGCATTCATTTCAATTTGGGGGAAGATTAAAAAAAAAAAAAAGATTGTACTTTACTTGGAGGCAATTCTAATGTAGTAGGAAGAGCCTTGGCTTCAGAGTCAAAGGATCATAGACTTAGAATAAGAAAAGACTTTAGACTTAATCTAGTCCAATCCCTTCCTTCTGCAGACAAGGAAACCAAGGTCCCTAGAGGTACAGCAATGCAGGCCAACACATAAACTGAGGTCCTCTGGCTCCCCAGAGGCAGCATGACACACTAGACAGAATCCTGGCCTCAGATTTGGAAAGACCTCGATTCAAATTCAGCCTCAGACACTAACCAAGTACAGATTACTTTTGCAGGGTTATGCGTATGTAGTCAGCGTACTCACTAAAGAATTCCATATGTACTCTGAGTTCACTATCTTCCCTTCAGAGAATCTAGGGGCACCCACATGGGATTGGGGCATCTGTCTCTAATGCCATTGGCTCAAGACATTGTCAATTGTGTACCCTTCTGCCACTTTAGCCCCACTTCCATTTAACCAGTTATCATCAATTAGCTTTTGCAAGGGATAGTTACTTCAAAGATAAAATAAGAACAGAAGTATGAACAGTTTCCCCCTGCACCTTGGGGATGAGCTTTCCTCTACACCGCCTCAGTCTTTGATGACAGGGGGTTAAGACCAAGCACAGTTTCTACAAAGAGTGGGTTCTACCAAATCCATGCCCAAATTTCCCATTAGCCATCCTCTCGACTACCTATTGTCTACATCGAAAAGATCACTCCTTGATTCTAGGGCATCACTCTGGGCTGGCAGCAAAATTTGATGTAGATTCAACTGCAGTACTCCTGGGATCCCAGACAGATTGAGTATCTGACCTCTTGAAACTGAAAAGATCATACTTCAAATTGAAAAAAAGAAATACTGAAGTCAGCAAAGGACTTCATGGGGCCACGTTTGCCTCAGAGGAAGTAGGCCCAAGGCCTCTCCCCTCAAACCTCTAGGCATCTCAGTGGGTGTATAGAGCCGTAGAGCTTAATTTAATCTGGCCTCAGACTCTTACTAGCTATGTGACTCTGGGAAAGTCACTTAACCTCTGCCTCCCTCAGTTTCCTCAACTATAAAATGAGGATAATTACAACACCTGCCTCCCAGGGTTATTGTGAGGAAGATATTATATAGTATTTGTAGAATACTTTTCAAACCTTAAAGAATTATATCAATGTTGTTACTGTTATTGTTGTTGTTGTTAGTATTATATCATCTTCTCTCTCACTGGACTCCATCATTGAAGCAGTCAACCCAAGAGCACAGGTCCAACCAAGAGAGAAAGATTAAGCTGACTAAGGCCTTTTGAAGGCAAATCCTCCCACCCCTGCTAGTTCTAGTTTCTGTGCTGCAACCCATCAAAGAGGCTGCTGTTTACCGTATGATTGACAGGCTGGAGTCAATTGCAGAACAACGTCCACAGGTAATCCAAAGCTTCTGAAAGCTTCTCCAAGGCATTTCTACTACACACAGACTCTGCTCCACAAGAAGAATTAAGTCAGCTGAATATACAAAAACACTCTATATATGTGCCCAGCCTGTTACATGTATTTCTCCCCTTCATACAATGTTGGTTCCAACCAAACTTGTCTACTGCATAATGCTGCTCAAGTCACTCATCCTCTCTAACTCTCAGTTTCCTCATTCAAGGAATATGACACTAGCAGCTATCTCACAAGATTGTTGTGTCGATCAATCAAGTATTAATGAGTGCCTAGGATGTACCAGCCACTGTGTCTGGCCTAGGGCTACAAAGAAAGACAAGAGCAAATGGAACTTGGTCCAAGAACCAAACCCTTTCATGCCCAGAATTCTTACCCTGAGGGGTGATGTCTTGATTGGAGATCCTTCAGTCACCTGCAATATCTAGGTAAGGACCCTAACCATGCTGCATTTCCCTTCCTTTTTCTCTTTACCAAGCCCCATGTAGCCGTGCCCCTCCTTTACGGGTCTGGAACAATAATCTAATCAACTCTGCTATTGCTCATGGAATGGTTATGCCAATTGGTTTTTAGAGCCCTAAGATTCTAGTCACCAGCCAACTACCCAAACCAAAATATCTTTCCCTGATATCACTCCCTTCTATGCATTGCCTTCCTTTCTAGAAGATAAGCTCCTTGAGGTCAGGAGCTTTCTTTTCTTTTGTATTTGTGCCTGAAGTACTTAATACAGTGCTTGGCAGATAGTAAGTAAGCACTTAATAAATGCTTTTTCATTCATTCATTCAAAAATGGTTCCTGCCTTCAATGAGCTTACTGTCTAGCCAGGAGAAATAGATAAGATATATACAAAATAGATACTAGATACAAATGAGATAGTATATGTAAAGCAATTTGTAAACCTTGAGGCACTATATAAATGTTAGATATTATTATCATTTCTCCAAATCCAGTGCTCTTTCCTATACACTATGCTGCTTAGATTTGAATCTTGGACCACACTACTGAGATACATAACTTTGGCAAAACCCCTTCACTGCTCTGAGACTCAGTTCCCTCATCTGTACAATACATATACTCATACAACTCTTATCTCCCAAGCATTTGTTATGATCCACGTAAAGTGCCTTATAACAATTGTCTTATCTTTTGACATCATTGAGTTACCTGTTTCACACAAGCATCTCCTGATGCACCCCCTCCCTCCTGCCCCACTCTCTGAATCTCAAGGACTCATTGCCTCCATGACTCAATGAGACTATCTGTATTAGACTGAGTGCTCTTTCCCTACTAGAAGCTGCCAGATGCAGAAGGGAGAAGATTTAGTTTATCCTTAATGGTCCTCAGCTGTTTCTGAGACTCCACTGTTGCATAGCTTCTTACTCCTTGAACATTTTTTTCTATTCACGCATGAATCTTGTTGGTGGAAATTTTCTGACGCAAAGCTGGAGGGTGTTTTGTTGGATCAGGTGGCCCTTTGCTTAGCAGGAAGGAAAGCTGGTGTATAAACCCGTCTCAGGTTGCCAATTTTCTGTACAGAAAGATGTTGCTCCCTTAGATCATTCCAACACTGCAGAGTAAAAACCCATATGGTCTACTTTCTCATTTATGGGGTCATATTGGGTCTTGGGCCCACCAACAGCTAATGCCATTTGGGAGAAAGGACAGCATCATTGAAATATGTTATTGCAAGAGAATCAGACTTTCTCTCCTCCATGCATCTGTCAAACTAAGATAAAGAAAATTTAACCATTTAAGTTCTAAACCAAATATAGTCCATGGGGTAAAAGATGGTAGGACCATAGTGCCAACTGGAAAAGAAGGCATGGCAGCATGAGATCTGACTGAAGTAACCCAAAGACATGATATTTAAGGACTAGATACTGCTTCTCCACCCAATAATTTTGAAATTATTCTGGACTTCTCAGGAATAGGAACGGTAAATTTTAGCATTTGGATTTGGCTTTTGTTTAGTTTTTTATACCAACTACTTCTTTGGATTCATGTACATTAAAAAGGGGAAAAATAGAAAACCCCACCAAGAAAGCATTTGCCCTTGGAGCCAAGATGGCTCTTTGCCTCTGCTTGGTGGGCTGCTCCAGTCCTTCTAAACTCTGAGAGAGATTCCTCTCTGGCTGCTGTTTTCCAAGTGACAAGACTAGGAACAGGACCCAAGTTTCCTGGCTCTGCCGGCCTCCTTGGTTTTGGGATTACACATACACTTTTAGTGTGACTTTTTGGCTCCAGTTATTTTATTAAACTATTATTACCTAACAATTCTCCCATTAATCACAATGACAGATGGAAACCAGCCCTGGTCGTGTTCTCTGAACTCAACGTCAAACAGTCCCAATACTAATGGAGATGACGCCAGCCACAAATTAGCTTTAAAAGCTTCTGTTTATCACACTCCCCCACCCTTCTCCTTTCCTCTTACTCTTCACTGTAATTCCTTTTTTCTTGTCACAAAACTCCATACTTTTCTGTGGAGAAAACTCCTCACAGAATTCTGGGAAATGTTTTTCTGTTGACAGACACCATATAATGATGATAAACGATGGACAAGCGGGCAAGCTGTCATTCCCTTAGCAGCAAACTTCCAGAGTGCACGGATTATTCCTACAGGCTCAAGGAGTGGAAAGCTGCAAACCTGGAAAAAATTCTCCATTTGCCTTCTTCTCACAGTCTTGGGAAAAGAAATGATACTGAACAGAAAATGTAAATCATCTCTGATGAGATACTCCCCTGGATGATGCCTTGAAAGTGTTGAGGGCATATAAACAAAACCTTTACAAAAGAGCTTTGTTCAGGCTAGGTGAGGGAATGGTAACTTAACTCTCCATGCTATTCCTGAATAAAGTTCTCTGTAACAGTTCCACATAACATTTAATGTCCTCATCTGAAAAGATGCACATTTTCTTTGACTCAACCATGCTCCAGCTCTCTTTTCATTAAAAGCCCATTTCCCCTTGGAAAATCCAAAGAGATGGAAGAATATGGAACTCATCAATTGTCCTCATCCTGTTAGACACAAAATATAAACTCTTTCAAGTAGAATGCAAGCTCCTTGAGGACAGAAACTGTTTATTGGTTTGTCTCTATGTGTCTAGCACCTAGCAAAGTGATTTGTATGTGGTAATTGCTTAATAAATGTTAGATGGATTTGGATTGTATTAGATTGGATTTAATTAGCAGGAAAATAATATATGACAAAAATTAAAATACCAAAAAGTATCCTGACTAGAATCTGGCAGATGGAATCATATAGTCACAGATTTAGAATGAGAAGGGACCTCTAGTCCAATCCCTTCATTTTATAGTTGTGGAATCAAAAGCCCTCAGAAATTCAGTGACTTGCCCAAGGTCACACAAGTATTAAGCACCAAAGTCAAGATTCAAAAACCCAGACCTCTGACTGAAAACCCAGCATTCTTTCCACTGTACAATGCTTCCTTTAATCTATACTTTACTATAATCCCCACTATATGCCATCAACAATAATTATTTCTTTAAAAACAATTTTTAAATAATGAATTTTTTCCCAAAGCTATTAAGTTTCTTTAAAAAAAAAAAACCCTCAATATCTCTTTTGAGACCCACAACAACCCTGTGAAATAAGCATTTCCTGCATTATTATCCCCATTTCATAGATGAGGAAACTGAGGTGGAGATGGATTAAGTGATTTGCCCAAGATTTCAGTCAATGGGTCTTATCCCCCTAAGAGGACACAAGTTCCATGATGATTAGGTCTAGGGCTTTTCTAAACTTTGAATCCCTATAGTTGAAACCATAGTTACTTTCAGCTTTTCTCTCCTTCAGTTGTTAAAGCCCTCTCCCCCTTCAAATTACCTTGTATTTAATCATTTATGAAAATCAGGGGGTTTCAAACGTTGTTCCTCATGTTATAATTTGCTTTCCATGAGTACATCAGGTCCACCTAACACTGAAGTTGGCAACACTATGGGAGAATCAGGAAGCGTGTGTGTGTGTGTGTGTGTGTGTGTGTGTGTGTGTGTGTGGTCTCATCAATAAGAGCAACTGTTCTTGTCAAATTCTTCCTGATTTCAAGGTCAGAAGTATTAGGCAGTCGGTGCCTACATATGACAGGCAAGTTTTGTTTATTTTAAAAACACTATATTTGCTGATCTATATATGCTAAGTACAACTTATTTTAAACAAAGGCACTTATATATTTTATTTTATCTGCAATTCTGATAACATCTAGAATTTCACAGAAGCCCTAGTGAAACTTTTAGCACACTAGTGTACCAAAGCACCATCTTTGAGAATCACTTATGCACATGTTGTATTTCCAAGAAGAATGTAAGTTCCTTGAGGGCAAGGGCAATTCTATTTTTTTCTTTATATTCCTCCTACCTCTCACAATGCCTGCTACACAGTAGCCTCTTAATAAGAGTTTGAGTGAATTGAATTGAATATTAGAAAATGTGACAGTTTTCTCTTATGTTAGAAACATTGTAGTAATCGGGAATGTAGAGATCAGAGAAGATTTTTCTGCTCATTCCTGGACTTCAGAATCATTTGATCAAAGCACCAAAACAATTATTTGATTTTGTTTATGAAGCAGGCAGTACATCTCAGTGTTTTAAATGAGACTGGTATTTTTTCTAATTACATGTAAAAACATTCATTTTTGAGCACCAAATTATTTCCCTCTCTCCCTTCCCTTCCTTCTCCTTGATAAGGCAAGCAATTTGATATAGATTATACATGCGCATTCAAACAAAACTTATTTCCATATTAGCTATTTTGCAAAAGAAAACAGACACCTCCTCAAAAAAAATGAGGAAAATAAAGAAAGTTTGTTGTTGTTGTTGTTTTTTAAAGTATGCCTCAATCTGCATTCAGACTCCATCAGTTCTAAGTCTGGAGGTGGTTAGCATTTTTCATCAGAAGTTCTTCAGAATTGTCTTGGCTCACGGTATTGCTGAGAATAGCTAAATTATTCACAGTTCTTCATCATACAATATAGCTGTTAGTGTGAACAATGTTCTCCTGGTTCTGCTCACTTCACTTTGCATCAATTCATGTAAGTCTTTTCAGGTTTTCCTGGAATAATCCTGCTTATCATTTTTGTAGTACAATAATATTGCATCACAATCATATACCACAACTTGTTCAGCCATTCCCCAATTAATGGGCGTCTCCTCAATTTCCAATTCTTTACCATCACAAAAAGAGCTGCTATAAAGATTTTTATACAAATATGGGTCCTTTCCTTTCTCATTGATTTCTTTGGGATACAAACTTATTACAAATTTGGGACAAAGGGTATGCACAGTTTTATAGTACTTAAGCTCCAAATTGTTCTCCAAAATGGTTGAATCAGTTCACAACTCCATCAATAGTACAATTAGTGTCTTAATTTTTCAACATCCCCTCTAACATTTGTAATTTCCCTTTTCTGGCATAATCTGATAAGTGAGAGGTGGTTATTTAGTTTAATTTTTTTTTAATTTGCAATTCTCTAATAAATAGTGATTTAGAGCATTTTTTTTCATATGGCTATAGATAGCTTTGATTTCTTCTGCTGAAAGCTGCCTGTTCATATCCTTTGACCATTTATCAATTGGGGAATAACACTTATTCATATAGATTTGACTCACTTCTCTATGTATTTGAGAAATGAGACCTTTAGCATAGAAACTATGCTGTTTAGCATAGAAAGTTTTTCTCAGTTTTTTGCCTTCCTTCTAATCTTGGCTGCATTAGTTTTGTTTGTGGAAAAAAAACTTTTTTTAATCTAATGTAATCAAAATTACCCATAATTATCCCATAATGCTATATTTCTTGTTTTGTCATAAATTCTTCCCTTATCCATAGATCTAACAAGTAAGATATTAAATGCTCCCTGATTTTGATTATGCTATCACCCTTTATGTCTAAATCATGCACACATTTAAACCTTATATTGATATAGAGTGTGAGATGTTGATCTATACCTAACTTGCTGCCAAACTGCTTTCCAGTTTTCCCAGCAGTTTTTCTCAAATAGTGAGTTTTTGTCCCAAAAGCTAGGATCTTTACATTTATCAAGCACTAAATTAGTATGGTCATTTACTACTGTGTATTGTGTATTCAATCTATTTCACCACTTTGTTTCTTAGCCACCACCAGACTATTTTGATGATTACCACTTTGTAATACAATTTGAGATCTGGTACTGCTAGGCCACCTTCCTTCATATTTTTTTCAATGATTCCCTTGATATAATTGACCTTTTGTTCTTCCAGATGATTTTTATTGTTTTTCAAGGTCTGTAAAATAACAGGAATGTAAATAGTTTAACTTTATTGACTCCCTTATGATTTCTCTTTCATGTTTACCTTTTTATACTTCTCTTGAGTCTTGTATTTCAAAGTCAAATTTTCTATTAAGCTCTGGTCATTTCATCAGGAATGCTTGAAAGTTTTCTATTTCATTAAATACCCATTTTTTCTTCCAAAAGATTATACTCAATTTTGCTAGGTACATGATTTTTGGTTGTAATTCTAGCTCCTTTGCCTTCCCTAATATTATACTCCAAGCCCTTTAATCCTTTAATGTGGAAACTGCTAAATCTTGTGTTAAACTGACAATGCTCCATGATATTTGAATTGTTTCTTTCTGGTTACTTGCAATATTTTCTCTTTGACCTGGGAGTGCTGGAATTTGGCTATAATATTCCTGGGAGTTTTCATTTTGGGACCACTATAAGGAGATGATTGGTGGATTCTTTCAATTTCTATTTTACCTTCAATTTCTTGAAATATGATTCTAAGCTTTCAGATAGTCTAATAATTCTTAAATTATCTCTCCTTGATCTATTTTCCAGGTCAGAGTTTTTTCAATGAGATATTTCATATTTTCTTCTATTTTTTCAGTTTTTTCATTTTCTTTTATTGTTTCTTAATGTTTCATGGAATCATAAGCTTTCACTTGCCCAATTCTAATTTTTAAAGACTTATTTTCTTTAGTGAGCTTTTGTACTCCTTTTCCATTTGGCCAAATCTACTTTTTAAAGGAGTTTTTTTCTTCAATGAAGTTTTGTACATCTTTTCACATTTGGTCAATTCTGCTTTTTTAAAGAGTTCTCTTCAGTGGATTTTTGCACCTCTTTTACCATTTGATCAATTCTATTTTTAAGATATTATTTTCTTCATTATCTTTTATGCCTCCTTTACCAAGCTGTTGACTCCCTTTTGATAATTTTCTTTCATCATTCTAATTTCTCTTCCCGATTTTTCCTCTATCTCTCTTATTTGAGTTTTTAAAATGCTTTTTAAGCTCTTCCAGGAATTATTGTTTTAAACCTGCGACCATTTCACATTTTTCTTTGAAGTTTAGCATATAGCTATTTTGACTTCATTGTCTTCCGAGTTTGTGTATTGATATTCCTTGTCACCATACTAACTTTCTATGCTCAGGTTCTTTTTTGTTGTTTACCCATTTTCCCAACTTATTTATTGATTTTTAACTTTGTGTTAAATTTGGGCTCTGCTCCCAGTGTGGAAGGAGGACTGTCCTAAGCTTTAGGCCTTTCTTGCTGCTGTTTCTAGAGTTAGCTCTGGAGAGTCTGTAGGGTTGTTGTTTTTTTTATTCTTGCAAGGTGGTATGATCTAAGGAGAGGTGTGGTCACTTCTCTCCTGGTCCATGATCTGGTCTGTGAGCCACCACAAGCACTCTTCTCTGTCATGGAACTATGACTAGAGCCTTTGCACCCCTACAGCCAGTGCACCTTCTAGATATGAGCCTGTGACCAGGAACTATGTATGGGCAATGTGACAGGGTCTTGCAGCCAGTGGCAGGCAAGGGTGCCATGCAATCTCCTTCTAACAAGTTGTCCAACCCAATCTGTGTGTTGAGAGCTACCAAAATTGCTACTGCTGTGGATGAACTGTCTCCATCACCTGCTGCTACAGCCCTGGCTTGGCCTGCACTGTGTGGTCTGTACTGGGCTCCAGGTCCAACCACCACCCCATAGACTTTTCCTGCCAACCTCCTAAGTTGGGCTGGAAAGTTGTTTCAGCCTGGCCTTTTGTTGGTTCCACCACTCTGGAATTCAATTTGAGGCATTAATTTAAGTTTTTTGGAGGGGAATTTGGGAGAGCTCAGGTGAATCCCTGCCTTTATTCCACCATCTTAGTTCCACCTCTGGTTGCATTATATTTCAAGAATTTGTCATTTTGTCTGTATGGCTACCATCTTTCACTAATGCATATTTCAAATCCTCTATGAGGAAAACAGAATTAGAGCTGTAAGGGACCCTAGAGATTATCTAGTCCCACCTCCTTATTTTACAAATGAGGAAAGCAAGTTTCAGAAGGGTTGTTACTTTCCCAAGGCCACACTGTTAGTGAGAGAGCCATGATCTGAAGCCTCTGATTCCCCATCCAGCAGTCTTCCCATGGTCCCCTACTGAAGGTGTTTGAGAGTTGTAGCCAAAAATATCAATACCCTAAAGCCTGAACCCTGCTGATAAGCCCCTCTAGACTTAGCTAAGCTCAATCTCCAGTGACAAATATTCACCCCATCATCAGGTTTATCCTCAAAACCTTCCCAGATGGTAGAAACTGCAAGAGCCAATGCTTTTCTGGGGTAGTCTCTGAGAACTCCACATCATCTTTACAAAACAATTAAGAATCATGGTAGGACTTCAGTCCAAAGATCCACAAAATGTTTAGTTTACACACACACACACACATATACACACACATATACACATATACACATATATACACATATATATACACACATGCACACATATGTACACACATATACACATACACACACGTATATACACATATACGTGCATATATACATATATACACACACATATATACACATATACACACACACACACACATATAAAACCTTTGCCTTACTTTCTGATGCAGTTGACTTGAGTCACGGTTATCATATTCTTTGTGTTTAAGTGAACTGTGCATAGAGGCTGCACATGGGACTAGATGCTCTAAGGTAGGATACTCACCAGAATAACTTGTGCAAAAATAGGGGACACCCCCTCAACTAGATTTTAAAGTGCAAGATTTTTGCCTGCAGGAAGGTGAGGACAGACAATAATTGAACAAGTTCACATCTTCCCACTTAAACACTAGAGAATGGCTAATCTTAGTTTCATAGTTTTAGAGAAGGAAGGAATCTCCCAAGGCACTTGGTCCAGCTTAACCCAATTTTACAGATGAAGAAAATGAGGCCCAAAGCAGCTAAGTGACTTGCCTATGGTCTCACAGGTAAATAAGTGGCTGATCTGGAATTACAAAACAGGTCCTCTCATTCCAAATCCAGCTCTCTTTTCCCTACACTGCTTCTGCTAAATATAAGCACACCCTAGGTCCAGTTCAACTCATTTTCTTCAGCTTCCATATCAAGTTGGTTTCAAAATGAAAGGCGTCTTTCTCCCCCTGATTTTTTCTCTCCTTTTCTATCCTTCACACATACACAGACCCCAATTTATTCCTTTTCCTCTCCCCAGACTGAAGGACTATTTATTTACAATACTGCTCACCTTTTAGTACATTTCTGATAATGCCTGTTTCTCTTTCAAATATTTCATATAAAACTCTCAAGTTTGAAATTACAGAGCTCTAAAGTAAACAAGAAATACTTTTCCTACTTTTAAGAAACCTTGTCCTAATTAAGCTGTTTATTTTTATGTCCAGATGCTAAGTTGGAAAGATTTTTTTTAAGAATAAGATGTGCCAAAAAGTACTACTTCTGATTTTTTGGAAAATTTTCAACATCAAATTCTCTGTAATGTTGGCTAATGTATTTGTAGAGGGGAATGGAAATGATCTCGGAGGGTGTATGGTCAGTGGCAAAAGAAGAGTGGTCCAGGGGTCAGGAGCCCTGACCCTCTTGCTGACAGACCACCTGGCAATGAGATAAGTCTCAGCCTCTCTAGGTCTCCACGTCTCTGTCTCAAAACACAGGAACAGGAACACCCTGACTCAGAAGATTGCTAGGAGAATTGAGTTAACTTTGGTAATGCCCATCAAGATCTTTCGATAAAGGTGTCCCACATACATGCTATGAGTCATTGAATCTCACTTTCCACATCTCTTGAAATGTGGTCAGCCTCAGCAATAAATTCCTGTGTATGGGTCAGTCAGGGGGCAAGCTTCAGAGACTAAGTGAGAAATCATACCATACCGGCTATGCTGAAGAATAGGAGATGGCAAGAAGCAAGAAAAACAATAACCATAGACTGATTTGCTCACTTTTCTCTAATTTAGAGAGACTCTTCAACGGCAGTCCATAAGCATTTATTAAGTACTTGCACTATGCTAGGCACTGTGCTTTAGTTTGGGGGATCAAAGAAAGGCAATCAACAAAAGGCAAAAGCAGTCCCTGCTCTCAAAAAGTTTTCATTCTAATGAGAGAGGTTACTTGCAAAAAAAAAAAATGTACGTACAAGATATTCACAGTGTAAATATAAGGTAATCTGGGGGTGGAGGGAGTCATTAGCAATGGAGGAAGGTGGACCTGGAAAGGTAGAAGGTGGGCTTTGAACTGAGTGTTTTAAGAAGCCAGGGAAACCAGGAGGCAGAGGTAAGGAAGAAGAGAATTCCAGGCAAGGGAAAAAATTAATAAAAAGGCAAAGAGATGAAAGATTTTTTTTTGCAGGGAATAGAAAGGAAGCCAGTGTAATGACATCTCAGAGTCTGTAGAAGGGGATTAAATTAGCTTGGTTGGATGGTTCTTGTCTTTCATTCTCGAAGAGGACCAAAATGATGTCACTATGTTGGAGTCAAGGTACAATGTGTCCAACTGTGGTTGTTCAGACCAGTACAGGCTTGGAAAGCTCTACCTTGGGACAAACATGAATAGTCCATATGAACATTTGGAGTGGAAGGGAGTAAAATAAAAGAAGACCTGAAAAGAAGGATGCACTCAGATTGTGAAGAGCATTAAATGCCAAACAGGACTTTATAGTTGATGCCAAAAGTAATAGAGAGCCACTGGAGTTTTTTGAGTAGGATGACATGGGCAGAACTTTAAGAATATCATTTTGGCAGCTAAGAAGAGGAAGAATTAGAGAGGGGAGAAACTTGAGGCAGGGAGACTGATTAGAAGGCTATGGCATTAGTCAGGCATCAAGGTTTCTAGTCTAAGTAAGAAATCTTACCAGACTTAGAAAAGTAAGAAGTAGGTAAAGGTGAAAAAAATAACAATCCCCACCACCAAAGATGGAATTGTTCAATTTTATCTAATTTACACACACTCAGGTATATCAAAGAACAAACCATGATTTTAATTTAATTCATTTTAATTAATTAACTTATTTTTCATTTAAGTTGAATCTAGTCATTACATAATTCTACATGATAGACAAGACCAGACACAGAGTTGGACAACCTTCACAAATAAGTCCAGGCAAATTCTCATAGTTCTAGACAAATTGGGAAAAGTTTCCAGGGACTGGAGGGTCTTCTCCCCCTTCAAGAAGTGCCAGTAATTTCAGGAGGCCCTAGGCAAATGCCTAATAGCCTTCTGGAGCTAGCTTAAGATTGAACAGATCCTTATGGATTGATTAAAGAAAATCAGTTCGGTGATGGTATCAGGACTATAAGCAACTGGGCAGATAGCAAACAGATTCCTGTGAGTGACCTGAAGTGGCAGATAGAACCAAAGCTATCATTTCCTACTTTTTCTGCAGAATTTTTTTAAAAAAATAAAATAATAATAGCAACTTACACATATACAGTGTTTTAAAGTTTGCAAAGCACTTTTGTCACATATGCAAGCCCAGCAATGCCAGAAACCACTCCTCTTACGGAGTCATGAATAAATGAATGTTGTGTTTGTCTTAATCAAAACACAGGATGCAACACAATTAAGGCAGACACACTAACCTCCATTGGGAAGTATATTATCATTATGTACGTTGTCTTGCTTCATCTTCATAATAACCATTTGGTGCATGGGCTCCTGTTACTATCACTCTAATTATATAGATGAGGAAAGTGAGGCTAAGTCTTCATGCTATTTGGCCAGGATCATATGGGTGTAATGTGGATCTGAACCCAGGTCTTTCTGACTCCAAGTCCATCACTATCCGCTACAACCTGCCTCCATATTAATAAAGAATACACAAAATGAGCACACAATGAGGATCTTAAAAGAGGCAATTTTTTTTAATCATCTTTGGCTAAGATGCATTAACACCACCTCTTTGGCAGCAATTTATTTGCACAAGTAAGACACTGACCAGCACTGTAAACTTCCAGAAAACTGATAGTTGCATGCCCTAAAATTCTGGTGTTTACCAAAAAAATGGCAGTTGTCTCCATCATCACTCCCATTTGGGGGAAAAATCTTCAATTTGTTCATTGGCATTGACCTTCACTGGATTGGGCCTTTCTGATTCATCTAGAGAGTTGTCAACAAGCTGTCTCCATTACCATTCACTTCCCAGGCTGCTGTTCCATGTGGCATTGTGCAATCATTCATAAACAACCCGCCTTACCACTATCTCTATTAAAAAAAAAAAAGCAAATTGAATTTTTTCTCTGTTTTGGAAAAAAGAAAAATTTTCCAAAATGACAGAGTGACCAGATCAAAGGAATCTGATCATGTATACAAGCCTAGAGAAGCCAAAAACCACTCCTCCCTCACTGAGTCATGAATGAATGAATGGCTGTTGTGTTTCTCTTCGTTAATGAATGGAACACAAAACAACAAAGACACATACATCTACCTCCATTGGTTTGAGTTAAGACTTGAATATACCAAACCCATAAAGCATAGGCGCTTCAACATAAAGCTTGCAAAGTTGTTGGATAGTACTTTTGGTTTGATTGACGAAGAGGAAATACCAAACATATTCAGATACATGGAAAATCTAGGCAGGAAGAGTAGAAGGAGGTTCCAATGTAAGTGGGGAAGTAGAATGAGTCACATGACTACACAGCATGTAAAACTGTGCTGTGTTTGCCTGGGAACCCGATCATCTGTGGAGCTCATGTAAAGCAGAAGACTGGGAGTCTGGAAAGACCAGCAGAGAAGGTGGGCCTATGCCGGAGTCAGACACCAAGCACGAGAAGTCTGAGGCTTCTCCTGACACTCCTGTCCCAAGCACCCATGTCAACCTCAGAACATTCAACTAGGACAACTTCTTTGAGAAAATGGGTGATGCCTCCAGCTAAATGGCCAAGAACAGGTAAGGCGTACACCAAAAACTTTCCTCTATTCTATGTAGCACATTAACAACTTCTCTTTTCCTTGTAGGTTATACGCTTCCTGGCTATAACTATCTGGGACCAGGCAACATACTCCACAGTCAAGAACCAACCAATCCATCAGACAAAGCAGCAAAAATACATGATGACAAATATTCAGAACTACAAAGTCAAAGAATTAACCCATACCTATCATTTAACCAAGCAGAAAAAGAAACTGATTCAGCAAAGAAACTGGGGTGGATGATTAGGAAATAAAGTTTTTAAGATAAAAAGACTTATAGCTCCAAAAGTGGCAAAAAAAACAAAGAGACAACCAGGAATGACATCATTCAGTAAAGCAATAAAACAAGCACCAAGGCACATTTTTGTTAATTGAGCCAGAAAAAGATACAACAGACAACTGAATCAAATGAACCAAAAACAAGAACCATTTGAGATGGCTGAGCAAGAAATGGAGCAAATAACAGCCCAAGGCAGTGGTCTGAACACAATAGGTGGTACAGGAGGAGGAACTGGCTTATCTACCAAAGACTTCAACAACATAACCACATGGGACCACCATGACGGATATGTTACAATTACATGCCACGCATCAAGACACACAAACCTATCAACATGAGAAATACACACTGCAAAAAGTACAGACCCAGTTCACAGGAGATAGCTCAAAAAGGGCAACAAAATGGCAGCTCACACGTGCAGATACTAACTCCTTGGAGTTTAATTAACCCAAATGCCTGGTGAATCTGGATGTCACCTTCAGACTTCCAGCACATCGTCAACTCGCTATAACAAGAACTCTTCAACTTTGCCATCAAAACTGTTAGTGAGCAAGAGCCAAAGGAGCAAAGGTCAAAGTCTACAACAATGACCTCGCAGCAACTGTGCAAGTAGCTGAAGACACAAACAACAGCATGCTGTGGACATGTGATGGAGGAACCTTTGAAACTCCAGGCTACCTATCATGGGAAACAAACTTTATCCATGGGGTGCTATACCAATAACTTCAAAGAAGGTTCCAATGGTTTGCCTGCAGTCAACATATCAGCATAAATCTTTAACAACAACAACAACAACAACAAAAACCTTTTCCTAGCAACAGAAAGCACAATTCCAACTGAAATGCTAAGAACAGGAAACCATTTCCCAGTGGGAAGGTACACATTCAAAACCAAGCCAACTAGGATGATAATGTCATAGCAAGACCAAAGAAAGTTAGGAATAGCACTGCATATTAACCTAAGCTTTGACAACAACCAAAAAACAACCTGAATACAACAAAATTCATGGAGAGTGAAAAAAATCTGGCGTTCAAAAATATTCAGAAGCAATGAGACAAAGGCCATTAAACGTTGGTTGCTGTTTCCCAGAATACATTTAAGACAGGAAGAGGAGGTCCAAGGATACACTAGCAGGACTAACACTAAGTCCAGATTTAGATAATAGCAATCTACAGAGAGTAATATATGATTTACCAGCATGGAGCAAGATCTGATGATGAAGACAATAGGAGATGGCTAGTAAACCGTGAATGGATGATCAATTAAGATTATGACTTGGGGGGCAGAGTCAAGGTGTGGAGTAAAAGTAGGCAATCGCTTGAGCTCTCCCCCAAATCCCTCCAAATACTTGTAAAAATGACTCTAAACAAATTCTAGAGTAGCAGAACCCTCAAAAAGACAGAGTGAAACAAATTTCCAGCCCAAGACAAGCTGGGTAGTTGATGGAAAGATCTATTGTACTAGCCTGGGAGAGGAACATAGTTCAACGTGGACTGAGCCAGCAAAGACCAGGGCCCAGCAAATCTGGAGTAGGCCTCAGGAGACTGAATCAAGGGAAGTTGTGGCAGTTTCCAGACTTCTCAACCCACAAATGCCAAAGACAACTTAGGTCAGTGGGAAAGGTCTGCCAGACCTGGGTGAGAGAGGAGTGTAGTCCAGCCTTGGCCCTAGCACAGCCCCAGGGCGGCAGCCACAACAGCAGTGGCTGCTTCCAGAGCTCTCAGCTCACATACTGTGGGGGGGATCAAGTGGTTGATCAGAGGGGGATTGCAGAGATCTCTTTGCTAGCAGTGAGGCAGGATTCTATAGCTTTGCCCATGCTTGGATCTGGGTCCCAGTCCTGGGTGGCAGTCCTGGGGCAAGGAGGAGCATTGGCACAGCAGAGCTTGTGACAGCAATGGAGAGGGAACCCTCCTCTCATTTCCAGGACAGAAAAGAGTGTTTGTGTTCACACACAGACCAGAGCACAGGCCAGGAGAATAGTAAATACCTCTCCTCGGAACACACAACCTTGGAAGAACTGAAAATTTATAGGTCCCTAGAAGTATCTCAGAAAAAAGCTGCACAAAACCCAGAGGAGCTTGGGACAATACACCCTCTACACTGGAAGCAGAGCCCTACCTTGACAAAGAGTTTAAAAGTCAGGCAATTGGCTGGGAAGATGAGCAAACTGAGGTAAAAAAAGTCAGACTATAGAATCTTACTTTGGTGACAAGGAAGATCAAGGCATACAACCAGAAGAAGACAACAAAGTCAG
Source organism: Vombatus ursinus (assembly GCF_900497805.2). Lineage (NCBI taxonomy): Eukaryota > Metazoa > Chordata > Mammalia > Diprotodontia > Vombatidae > Vombatus > Vombatus ursinus. Next base: position 14,998,426 of record NW_020954562.1, on the reverse strand, counting down.
GGCTCCTGCATCTAAAGCCTCCAAGAAAAATACAAATTGGTCCCAGGCCATGGAAGAGCTCAAAAAGGATTTTGAAAATCAAGTAAGAGAAGTAGAGGAAAAATTGGGAAGAGAAATGAGAGCGATGCAAGAAAATCATGAAAAACAAGTCAACAGCTTGCTAAGGGAGACTGCAAAAAATGTTGAAGGAAATAACACCTTAAAAATAGACTAACCCAAATGGCAAAAAACATCCAAAAAGCCAATGAGGAGAAGAATGCCTTAAAAAGCAGAGTTGACCAAATGGAAAAGGAAGTCCAAAAGCTCACTGAAAAAAATAATTCCTCAAAAATTAAAATGGAGCAAATGGAAGCTATTAACTCTATGAGAAATCAAGAAATTATAAAACAAAACCAAAAGAATAAAAAATAGAAGATAATGTGAAATATTTCATTGGAAAAACAACTGACCTGGAAAATAGATCCAGGAGAGATAACTTAAAAATTACTGGACTGCCTGAAAACCATGATAAAAAAAAAAGAGCCTAGACATCAGCTTTCAAGAAATTATCAAGGAAAACTGCTCTGATATTCTCAAACCAGAGGGTAAAAGACATTGAAAGAATCCACCTATCACCTCCTAAAAGAGATCCCAAAAGAAAATTTTTGGGAATATTATAGTCAAATTCCAGAGTTCCCAGGTCAAGGAAAAATATTGCAAGCAGCCAGAAAGAAACAATTCATGTATTGTGGAAATACAATCAAGATAACACAAGATTTAGCAGCTTCTACATTAAGGGATTGGAGGGCTTGGAATATGGTATTCCAGAGGTCAAAGGAGCTAGCATTAAAACCAAGAATCACCTACCCAGCAAAACTGAGTGAAATCAATAAGGGGAAAAAATTGATATTCAATGATGTAGAGGAATTTAATGCATTCTTGACAAGCCAGAGCTAAATAGAAAAACTGACTTTCCAATACAAGATGCAAGTGAAGCATGAAAAGGTAAACAGGAAAGAGAAATCACAAGGGACTTATTAAAGTTGAACTGTTTATATTCCTACATGGAAAAATAATATTTGTAACTCATGAGACCTTTCTCATTATTAGAGTAGTTGGAGGGAATATATGTAGACAGAGGACACAGGGTGAGTTGAATATGAAGGGATGATATCTAAAAAAGAAAATTAGGGGTGAGAGAGTAATGTACTGGGAGAAGGAGAAAGGGAGAGGTAGAATGGGGTACATTATCTCACATAAAAGAGGCAAGAAAAAACTTTTACAGTGGAGGGGAAGAGGGGGGATATGAGAAGAAATAAGTGAACTTTACTCTCATCAGATTTGGTTTAAGGAGAGAATTACATGCACACTCAATTAGGTATAGAAATCTATCTTACCCTAAAGGAAAGTAGGGGGAAAAGGGATAAAAGAGGGAGGGGTGATAAAAGGGATGGCAGATTGGGGGAGGAGATAATCAGAAGCAAACACTTTTGAGAAGGGACAGGGACAAAGGAAAGAATAGAATAAATGTGGGCCAGGATAGGATGGAGGGAAATAAAGTTAGTCTTTTACAACATGACTATTTTGGAAGTGTTTTGCATAACTGCACACTTGTAGCCTAATTACTTGCCTTCTCAAAGAGAGTAGGTGGAAAGGGAGGATGGGAGACAATTTGGAACTCAAAGTTTTGTAAACAAATGTTAGAAAGTGTTTCTGCATACAATTGGAAAATAAAATACACAGGCAAAGGGGTATTGAAATCTATCTTACCCTACAAGAAAATAGAAGGGGAAGGGGATAAGGGGGCAGGGTAATAGAAGGGAGAACAGATTGGGTAAAGGGGGAATTAGAATGCAGGCAGTCATGGGGTGAGGGAAGGGAAGGGAGGGGAAGAAAATTTGGAGCTCAAAATCTTGTGGAAGTAAATGTTGAAACTAAGAACAAATAAATAAATTGGAAAAATAAAATGCATAAAATAAAAAATTTTTTAAAAAAAGATTATGACTTAACAGACAGCTGGAGACAGGGAATACTGGGAGACAAAAGACTATCACAAGATCAGATGAGAAGTTATAGGTGATTTAAACACCTACATGCCATGGACAGCACTTGATGGTTCAGGGCCACAATATCCCAGGGGACCATCTGGGACAAAGAACTACACACAATGCACAGATCACATCTGAAAACACTTGCTCCATTCATTTGTGAAAACAATGCTCCAGGACAACTATCCGTGAAACTGACACCAAATTGGACAGATGACTGTAATGAACATGAAACTGTACAGAACAGAATAATAACATATGCCACATTTTTATGGAAAAGAAAACTAACACTCAAAGGAAAACTGAGAATTCCACAAGCTTTCAACATGTACCCAGTTTCAGCTCCAGATCCACTGCAATTCAACAATCAATATCCAGACTCAACCGGAAACCTAAACATACCACACATGGAAAGAAGAGTCATACCAATATACTACACTAAAAATCTGATCTCTTTTTTATCTAATTACCTAGTTAGTTTACTCCCCACATAGACAAGCATTAACACACACACACACACACACAAATAAATAAAACATTCAAAAAGCATTTCTGTGTCCAGACTCTTTTTTCTATGGGAAACCAACCAACTATATGCAACTGCTTTAAGTGGGGCGGGTAGGTGAGAATGGCATATCTCAGTCCATATAAATGACCAGCAGGAGGGGCAGCTTCTTCACTAATCAATCAGCTAGCAAACAACTAAGTAATCTAGGAACAGCTAAGAAACTTTGTCTCTACAAAATTATTTTGCATCCAGAGAACCCAGAGCATCAATGCAAAAGAGATCCTTAAAAGATCATTCAGTCCAACCCTGTTATTTTGCAGATCAGGTACAGAAGGGAAATGACTTGCCCAAGATTACAAAGTCAGTGATTGAACCACCAATTCCTATTCAATTTAACTTGGACTGACTCCTGGTCAACTGAATTTAGTTCAGTCGATCAGGTCCAAGTGACTTGGGCAAGTCATTTCTCCTCTAGATACTGAGAGGGACATAAAGGAGATTAAAAAAATTATTCCTGTTCTCAGGAAGCTCAAAGTATAAGATATTAAAGCAGCTCAGTGCAGTGGAAAGAGCACTGGCTCTTAGAATTAAAAGACATGGGTTCAAATCCTATTCTCCAATACTGCCTTAGTTGCATTGATAAGTTTGCTGGGCCTTAGTATCCTCCCCTGTAATATTAGGGGAATGGAGCAGATGACCTCTGAGATCTCTCTCAGTTCTAGATCTATGATCCTATGACACTTGTTATATTGTGTTCTGTTCAGTGGGCCATATTTAGGAAGGCCATGGATAAGCTAGGTCCATAAGAGGATAAGCAGCATGGTGAGAGGACAGGAGAGCATGCCATGCTCCATTAATTCATTCAACAAGGAAGACTTTTGGGGCAGCTAGGTGGCACAGTGGATAAAGCACCAGCCCCTGGAGTCAGGAGAACTTGAGTTCAAATGTGGCCTCAGATACTTACTAGTTGTGTGACCCTGGGCAAGTCACTTAACCCTGATTGTCTCAGCAAAGAAGAAGGAGGAGGAGGAGGAGGAGGAGAAGGAGAAGAAGAAGAAGAAGAAGAAGAAGAAGAAGAAGAAGAAGAACTTAACAAAAAAATCTGATAAGCTAAAAAAGCAGCAATGATAACTCCTGTTATACTAAGAGGTTGAGACTTAAACATAGAGAAAAGAAGCATTGTCACAACTCTACGCTACCTAGATTTCTGCTCACGTCTATGCCTTTTGGAAAGCCCAGGACAGCACTTAGGCTTCTGCCAGCCATCTTCTCCAAGTCCTGTGGATTTTATCTTTGTTGAATCTCTTATGTACATCTCCAACTCTTCCCTGGCACTGCCTCTGCCCTGGTGCAGATCCTCATCACCTCATGCCTGGACTTCTGCTATAGCATACTGGTGACTCTGCCTGCCTCAAGTCTTTCTCCACTTCAGTTGCTTCTCTACTCAGCTGTCAAATTAATCATCTTAAAGCACAAATCTAACCATGTCACTTCCTTATTAAATAAACTCCACTGGCTCCCTAACACCTCCAGGACCAAATATAAAATCCTCTGTTTGGCATTCACAGTCTTTTATAACCTGATCCCTTGCTACTTTTCCAGTCTTCTTACATTTTACTCACCTCACTGTGTCCCCTCTCTAATCCAGAATCTGTAATCTAGTGACACTCAGCTCCTTGCTTTTCCTCACACAAGACACTTCATCTCCTGATGCCAGGAATTTTAACTGACTGTTACCCTTTCTTAGAATGCTCTTCCTCTTTATCTTCACCTCCTAGCTCCCCTAACTTCAATACCCAGCTAAAATCTCATCTTCTATGAGAACTGTTTCCTGATCCATAATGCCTTCCCTCCCTGTTCACTGATTATCTCCAATTCATTTCATAGATAGATACAGATGTGTATGTATATCTTGCTTAAATATAGTTATTTTGATGTTGCCTCCCCCATTATATGGTGAGGGGCTTAAGAGCAGGGATTGTTTTTGCCTTTCTTTGTATCCCTAGCACTTAGCACAGTGCCTGGCACATAGCAGGCAATTCATAAAAGTTCATTGACTAGTGACTGACTGACCCAGGAACCCTAGAGGTCTCAGACTTACTTTTTTAAGTTACTTAAAAAAGAACTGGGGTTGCAGCTGAAAATATCATACCCAGTAAAGTTAAGCATAATCCTGCACGAAAGAAATAGATATTCAATGAATTGCCAGATTTTGCAGGATTTTATTGCAAAAAGACCTGAACTTAATAGAAAATTTGACATACAAGATCCAAGAGAAATATAAAGTAAACATCACAGGCTAATTACAAGGGACTCAATAAGGATAGACTGTTTACTTTTTATACAAGGAAATATAAACTGCATTCTAAGATTATAATTAGTAATTGGGTAGTTAGAAAGAAAGATTGGAGTAGAGCTGAGTATGATGTGATTTACAAGTTATCTTCAAGCCTAGACACGACAATCTTGAGATTGCTACTCCCCTAGGATCAGACAAGGAAACACGCACAAAGTGGAAAAAGCAGCCAAGAGTCCAGTCAATCAATGATGTATTTATAAAGCACCTATTATGTGCCAATCACTGTGCTAAGCACTGGAGATATGAGTACAAAGAATAAAATAGTCCCAACTTGCAATAAGCTTACATTTTAACTGGAGAGACAACAAGTACATATATAAATACAATCAACATAAAGTTAATAAATACCAAGTAGTTAAATACACAGAGATTTGGGAAGGAGGACACTAGCAATTGTGGGGTGGGGAAAAGAGAAATTGGAAATTCTTCTACAGAAGATGGTACCCAAGGGGAGAGGATTCTGGGAAGACAGCAGGGTAGATCAGAAAATTCCAAGCTTTCCAGATTTACGCCACAAAGAAGACAATTTAACATCTTGGGGCGGTTGCAGAGTGGTAAAAATAAAAAAGTTGGGGTGGAACAGTAGTCTTCCTGGGGCAACCAGAGAACAGAAGAAAAATCCCAGGACTGAAGTTTGGTCCCTGTGAAATCTAAACACCTCCAGGCTAGTTCTGCTGATACAGCAAGAGGTGAACCCTGAGTTGGGAGATAGCCTAGGCCCCAGCCACAGGAATTTTTACCTCCCAGGCAGTGTGGGGAGTTGGGTGTCTGAGCAGGGGAAGATTGAGGGAACCTCTGCTGGTAAGGGATCTCAGACCCAGCTGTGCTGCCAAGACATGGCCCTGGGTGAGAAGGAGCCAGCTTACACACACACACACACACACACACACACACACACACACACACACTGTGAGTGCAGAAGCAGTGGGGTGGGATGCCATTGGCTGTGGGCACTTACAGGAAAGCAGAGTTCTTAGTTTCAGTTCCAGGCCAGAAGGGAGAACTGAAGGAGGACCTAAGGTCAGAGGCACCATACCCCCGGACTGGAGGTGATTAAAATAAATTGCTATACATTAAAAAAAATGAGCAGGCAAAGGAAAAAGAATCCAACCATAGAAAGATACTATGGGAATAGAGAAGACCAGGGTTCATCTTCAGAGGAGGATACTGAAGCAAAAAAAAAAAAAAAGCCTCTCCTACCCCAAAGAGTAACATTAAATAGGCACCTGCCCAAGAAGAAGAACTTTAAAGACTTTAAAAATCAAATGAGAGAGATTGAGGAAATTTTAAAAAAATAAGAACAATCCAAGAAAAACAAGATTATGAAAATAAAGTTAACTGGAAAAGGAGGTCCAAAATCTTAAGGAAGAAAACTACTTCTTGAAAATTAGAATTAGGCAAGGGGAAGCCAGCAAAGTTAGAAGAGACCAAGAAATAATAAAGCAAAATATAAAGAATGAAAAAATAGAAGAGAATGTGAAACATCTTATAAAAAAAACAATTGATATGGAGAACAGGTGAAGAAGAGAAAACATAAGAATAATTGGGCTACCTGAAAGCTATGATTTAAAAAAGTCTTAATACATGTCCTGCAGTATTAGAACAAGAGAAAGAAATAGAAATAGAAAAAATACACTGATAACCACCTGAAAGAGATCCTACAAGGAAAACCTACAACAATATAGTAGCTAAATTCCAAAACCCACAGATTAAGGAGAAAATATTATAAGAAACAAGAAAAAAAAACAATTCAAATATGGTGGAGCCTCAATTAGAATCACACAAGACCTAGCAGCAGCTACACTAAAAGATCATAAGTCTTGGAACACTATATATTGAAAAGCAAAAGAACTGGGGTTGCAGCTGAAAATATCATACCCAGTAAAGTTAAGCATAATCCTGCATGAAAGAAATAGATATTCAATGAATTGCCAGATTTTGCAGGATTTTATTGCAAAAAGACCTGAACTTAATAGAAAACTTGACATACAAGATCCAAGAGAAATATAAGGTAAACATCACAGGCTAATTACAAGGGACTCAATAAGAATAGACTGTTTACTTTTTATACAAGGAAATGTAAACTGCACATCTAAGACTATAATTAGTAATTGGGTAGTTAGAAAGAAAGATTGGAGTACAGCTGAGTATGATGTGATTTTAAAAAGTAATAACAGCTAGGAAAAGGTAATAAGAGTAATTATTTTATACAAATGAGGTGCAAGAGAAGAACTGACACAAAGGAATTAGACAGGGGAAGAGAGTTGGTAGTTCTAGAACCCTACTTTCAACAATATATACATTCAAAAGGGAATAAAAGTCTTCTAAATTTATAAAGAAATAAGAGTGTGAAGGAATAGGATAAGGGGGGTATAGAAAAGGGGTCTAAATTAATGGGAATGTGATAAAGAGGGAACAACATTTATTTATTCATATATATGTATATATATGTGCATGTATATGCATGTATGGATGGATGGATGGATTTAGAAGGCTATAAAAGTCTTCTATATTCAGATAGAAACAAGAGGGCAAGGGGAAAGGGTGTGGGGAGAGGATAAGGGAGAGATCCTTTGAAGGAGAGTAGGTTAAGTAATAGGAGAACAAGGTATTGGGTAGAAGTAAAGTAGATGAGTTCGGAGGAATAGGAAATAACAGATATACCCAAACATAAAATAGAGATTAGGAGTAGAATTTATTAGGGGAAAAAAAGTAGGGGTAGTAATCATGATCTCAGACAAACTTAAAACTAAAATAGATTTAATCATAAGAGAAAAATAGGGAAACTACACTATATGTCAGCCATATTAATCAATATTGTTTTAGACTATTTAAAATAACTAGACAGTATAAGGATGGAATATTGCTGTGGTGCAGGAAATAATGACTTGGTGGACTTAGAAAAATATGGAAAGATTCAGACTTATGAAGGGAGATGTTATCCACCTTCAGAGAAACAAAGCCCAGACAAGTATAGTACAGTCCTACATATAAGAATATGAATGTGTATGTGTATGATTATAGATATTATGTATCTGTATGTGTGTGTAAATGTATGTCTATATATAGATGCATACATGTTTGTGTGTATATGTATGTATGTGTATATATGAATGTGTGTGTATATATATATATATATAAATACAGTGTGTTTATCTGTGTTTGTGTGTGTGTGTGTGTGTGTGTATCCATGCTTAACTGTAGCCTTCTTGGGGGGGAGGAGGAAGGAGTGAAAAAAGAACAAAGTAAAAAGTACACAATAGAGAATGGAATAAAACCTACAAGGAAATAAAGAAAGATGGACAGCTCTGAATATAATGTATAGTATTTATTATGTAGACTTTCATGAAATGGAAATATATTGCTTTATATTTTGAATCCTTTCTTGTGTTCTGCTGTGTACATGACATTTTTTTCTTTTCTTATTTTGTATTTAAGTTTTAGTATTTAAGTTTGTTTCTTTTTCTTTTCTTATTTCCCATTTAAGTTTAAAATAAAAAACATACAAAAAAAAAGATGGTACCCAAGCTTCATCTTAAAGAAAGAGAGGGTATTTATGAGGGAGAGATAAGGAGAGAGTATTTCAAGGTATGGAAGTTATCTTTATTGTATCTCCGAAGCCACCTAAAACATCATTTCAGGAACACTTCACGGTGCTCATGGTAAGCATTTTCTGAAAAGATTATCATGCTGATCATTGGTGCCTCTGCTCCAATCTGTCTTACAAAAGATGAGAAATTTTACAAAGAAATTAATAAAATCCTGTAAGTTAAAGCAACATAAATTTCAATTCTTAATGACTTCGATGCAAAGTGAGAATAGAGGAGGACAGCAAAGAAAAAAAAAGTTGAAAACATGGTTCAGGAATAAGAAATGAGAGGCACGAAAGGCTAGTAGAATATAAAGTAGCCTCAAATCTGCATATTATGAATATTTTCTTTAAGGAGAGAATTAGGGCATATAACACATAATGAGCATAGAATTAACATTACCAAAAACTAACTTAATTACATTATGACAGGAAATGACTGGTTACCAATCTGGGAGTCATTTTCAAATAATCTGTCTATGTGTATTAAGATCATCAGTTCATTAGAACAAAGATCAAAACAAGTAACAGATTAGACGAAAGAATAAAAATGAGAAGACTATATAATTAAGGCAAGTTCAACCTTACCTATTTAAACAAGATGTTGATGCCATAACATGAGAAATGGATTTTAAAAATACATAAACAGACTACCACAATTTCCAAAGGAAGTTTAGCCAATATAAATCAATTGTCAGGAGGAGGAAATCAAAGTAGCCCAAAAACCATCTCAGCCAACAAACACTTGGCCTCCTAGTCACACAAAAAATATGACAACTAAGGGTAACGCTGGTTTAGAATATAAACATTTATAAGATCTTAAGGGGGAGGATGGTAGAAGATGATGAGCAGTCTCACCTCGTAAAATAGGATAAAGCAGTGGAGAAGGAAAAAAACTTTATAGAAAGCTTGGCAAACTATACAACTACGCCAGATAATCACAAGGGCATTTACGGCTGGACCTGGAATGAGAATGATGAACAGACAAAAAAAGGGAAATATCTTTTAGCATTTATATAACAAACTATTTTCCCATCAATTATATTGGAGTCACCACATTTAGACTCTCACATTACAATCCACAATGTGTTAGATGAAGAAGTAGAAATTACTCTTAAAAAGAAAAACAAAGATAAAAAAAGCTACACTATACCTAGTATACACTGGGGAGGTTATAGAACTAGTCCATATAAGTACACATATAGATAGAGATAAGGATGAGAGACAGAAACAGAGACAGGGGTTGGGGGGAGAGAGAGACAAAGACAAAGAGAAAGAGACAGAAACACAGAGACACAGAAATAAAGACAGAGGCAGAGAAAGAAGAGAGAAACATACATAGAGAGAGGGAGAGAGGAGGAGGGAGAAAGACAGACAGACACAGAGAGAGAGAGAGAGATATAATACTTAGGATTGCAGATAGACAGTGAACTAGGTACCAATTGAACAAGAGTAGAAGAGTAGGCTGGGTAGACTTAGAGAAATTATACAGTGTTTTAATGGCTTCCTCAAACAAAGACACATCTTTTTAAAATAAATATTCTTCCAATCTAGGGGCAGAATGGGGTAGTGGAATAGAGAGCCAGTCTCAAAATAATGAAGACTCAGCTATGTGACCTTGGGCAAGTCACTCAACCTATCAGCGTTCTAGGCAACTGTAAGTTGCAGAATATTTTCCCATTGGCATTGCTAGTAGAGAGAAATCATTGGTAAGAGTACCTAACTCAAAAAAGTCACAGGTTTGGACTAAATATTTTTTTTTCAGTAATGCTGCCTAGCCACCAATAATTGAATGCTAGTAGCCAAAGAAGTGAATTTGCAAGTCACCCAAAGGTCAAAGGAGAATCAAGCATGCAGGAAATGTAGCATAATGGATGCTGTCAGAGAGGTTTAAGATAGGAAAAGGAGGTCAATTGGTCATGCAACAAGGAATATCCAGGGGACAGCCCCAATGCTCCATTGGTATCCACATAAAGTCAAAAGATCTGTAACAGGTGTCCTTAACATTTTTGGTATCATGGACCCTCTGGTTTATAATGAAGTCTGATAAAGCCTATGAGCCCTCTCTAAATGTTTGTTGTCTACATCCTTAATTATAGCTAAATTTCGATTAGAAGTTAGTGAAATAAAGGTGTAAAGCCCTGATATAAAAAAGACCCCTAGTACATTAGGTGGCCCATATGTGGCGGATTTTTGGGATGGCATGAAAAAGAGTTACATTGGATCAGAAGATGTTGATGGTTTATAATCTACCTTGTTAAACAGAGTAGCCCCATGGTAGAGGTCTCAAAACTATCAAAGGATCAAAGTATATCTATGTAAAAGAAGCTCCTTCTCTATGTCTGTATACTTAACTAAAAACCAAAGAACATCACAAGAAGAAGAAGAAGAAGAGGAAGAAAAGGAAAAAGAAGAGGAAGAAAGATGAAGAAGAAAAGGAAGAAGAAGAAAAGGAGGAAGAAGAAGAAGAAGAAGAGGAGGAGGAAGAAGAAGAAGAGGAGGAGGAGGAGGAGGAGGAGGAAGAAGAAGAAGAGGAAGAAGAAGAAGAGGAAGAAGAAGAAGAAGAAGAAGAAGAAGAAGAGGAAGAAGAAGAAGAAGAAGAAGAAGAAGAAGAAGAAGAAGAAGAAGAAGAAGAAGAAGAAGAAGAAAGAAGAAACCTTTGGGTTTTTTGTTGGGGTGGGGGGGAACTATGCTCATACCAAGTTAATATTCTATAAACATGATTCTATTTTTCTATAGGCCTTTCTTCCCATCTGTCTGCTAGAAATTTTGTCTCCTAGTATCAGGGCTGGTGAGAAATTTTATTGCCATCCCAAGATGGAATTTGAAACACAATTGCCCATAGACACAATGTTTTCAGTAGTAGCTAGAAATAGGTAAAACTGTAGTATTAGTGCTATCCTTGAGGATCATAGAATCTTGGACTAGAAGGGACCTTAGGCTCCATCTCAGTCATTTTATATGTCAGCAGAGTAAGGCCTAGAGAGCCAAAGCAACTCAACCAAGGTCACTCAAGGAATGTCAGAGCTGGTATTTGAACCCATATCCCCTATTTCTGATTCAATCCAACAAACATTTATTAAGTAGATACTGTGCACAAGGGACTCTCCAAGTGCAAAGAATAAAAAAGACAAAAACAGAACTGCCTCCAAATCCAATGTTGCTTCCACTGCTAACCCTCAGGGTACTTGGAGACATCAACATTCCAACAACTTGTTACTCTAAGGACTGTGATATTATTTGAGTACATCAGAGCACATCACAGCTTCTTCACAAGCTAGTAGGTGTCCCTGGAGAGTTGCTATAGCTGAGAAATCTGTAGGCCCGTGGACAACCCGGTGAGGAGACTCAAAAAACTTCAGCTAGGCTAGCCCTAAAACATCTTCAGAACTAAACACAATTTCCCAGCTTCACAGTCCCTACTAAAGTTTGGACTCTACTAGAATAGACTTTGGACAGCTATGTAGTGAAGCAGATATAGTGCCAAACCTGGAGTCAAGAATGATCATCTTTGTGAGTTCAAATCTGGCCTCAGTCACTTACTAGCTATGTGACTCTGGGCAAGTCACTTAACCCTGTTTGCTTCAGTTTCCTCATCAGCAAAATGCACTGAAGAAAGAAATGGCAAACCACTCCAGCATCTTTGCCAAGGAAACCCCAAATGGAACAACATACACTTTTAACTGGGTATAGAAATCTATCTTACCATACAGGAAAGCAGGACGGGAAGAGGATAAGAAAGGGGGGGTGGGATGATAGGATGGAAGGCAGATTGGGGGAGGGGGTAGTCAGAAATAAAGCACTTTTTGAGGAGGGACAGGGGGAAAGGAGAGAGAGAACAGAATAATCGGGGTGAGTGGAATAGGATGGAAGCAAATACAGCTAGCAGGGGTATCTGTGAAAAAATTTTTGAAGCAAGTTTCTCTGATAAAGACCTCATTTCTCAAACATAAAAAATGGAGTCAAATTTATAAAAATAAGAGCCATTCTTCAATTGATAAATGATCAAAAGATATGAACAGTTTTCAGATGAGGTGGTCAAAGCTATCTATAGCCATATAAAATGCTCTAACTCACTACTGATTGGAGAAATAAAAAAACAATTAGGAGGTACTGTTTCATACCTATTAGATTGGCTAATAGGACAGAAAAGGTAAATGACAAATTTTGGAAGGGATGTGGGAAAATGAGACATTAGTGCACTATTGGTGGAGTTGTGAACTGATTCAACCATTCTGTAGAGTAATTTAGAAAAATGCTATGAAATCTTGCGTACCCTTTGACCTAGCAATACCACTACTAGGTCTGTATCCAAAAAGAGATTTAAAAAAACAAAAAGGAAAAGGACCTATATGTACAAAACTATTTATAATATCTCTTTTCTGGGGGCAAGGAATTGGAAATGGAGGGGATGTCCATAAATTGGGGAATGGCTGAACAAATTTCAGCATGTGATTGTGTTGAAATAATATTATGCTACAAGAAATGATGAACAGGATGTTCTCAGAAAAACCTGGAAAACTTACATGAGGGGATGAAAAGTAAAATGCACTGTGTATAAAGAAACAACAATATTATAAGATGATTAGCTGTGAATAACTTAGCTATTCTCAGCAATACAATGATACAAGACAACTCTGAAGGATTTATGATGAAAAATGCTATCCATCCCCAGAGAAAGAACTGATGGTGTCTGAATACAGACTGAAACATATTTTTTTACTTTCTTTATTTTTCTTGAGGTTTTTTGTCTATGTTTTCTTTCACAATATGACTAATATGGAAATGTTTTGCAAGACTACACATGCATAACCTATGTTGAATTGCTTGCCTTATTAATGAGGGGGGGTAGGGAGGAAGGAAGGGAGAGAATTTGGAGTTCAAAGTTTAAAAACAGGATATTAAAAATTGTTTTCATATATAAATTGGGGGAAAAGTAAAATACTAAATAAATTTTTATAAAAAATACAATAAAAAATTAATTGGAAGAAAAAAGAAAAGAAAACCCCAAATGAAGTCACAAAGAGTCAGACATGACTGAAACAACTGAAAAATAACAACAGAAGAATAGCCTTTGAGAACCCAGAGTCACTTCTACAATGCAATAAAGTATCAGAGGCCTTCTAAAGGTGATGTGTTAACATATATTAAGAATTAAGTGGCCTTTGGGGGTCTGAGTACAAACATCTGTAACATCAATAGTTATCAATTAGTATTCATTAAGCTCTTTGGAGGTCTGAGTACAAACATTTGTAACATTATTAGTTATCAATAAGCATTTATGAAGGTCTTGCTATATGGCAGGCATTGTGCTAAGTGTTGGGGATACAAAGACAAACAAAAAGCAAAAAGAAAGAAAGAAAGATGGTCAAGGAGCTTATATTCTAATGGGAAGACAAGACATAAAAGAGAGATGAAAGGAGGCAGGATGTGATGCCAAAGTCTAGAGAATTAAGGATGGTTTGTCTGGACCATTCTTATAATAGAAATATGTGCTTTAAGTTGGCTATTGAAACTTAGCCAGTTTGGAAAGTAGGGAATGCTTGCATAGCGCAGTCCCTTGCCTCAAGGAGCCAATAGTCATTGGAAGGCTGGAGTGGAGAGGAACCTCATACTCTTTACCAAGGGAATATCAGAAGGATAACAACAATGTAATCCGGTGTAGTGGACAGAGATCAATATACCTCTGTGACCTTTGGTAAATCACATCACTTCTCTGGCTCTCATTTTATTCATCTTTAAGATGCTGAGGTCAAAACAGATAATGTCTGAGGTTTCCTCCAGCTCTAAATCATATGATACAAGCAAGGGATATGGAATAGTTAGGGGAGTTTTGTTGGGGAGGTTGGACTAAGTGATCTCTAGTCTCCCCCCACCCAGCTTTTCAGATACTGTGGAAAGCACCTTCTGAGAAAAGAATGACACTTAAGATTGATCTTGAAGGATGGCTCAGATTTTTCCAAGAGAGAAAGTAGAGGGAAAAACATCCATTCCAAGAGGCAGGTAGCCTCCACCAAGGCTAGAGATAAAGACAAGTGTGGAATTTGAAAGGGGAACCTGAAGAGACTGATATGGCTGGTAAAAAAGAGCCTGTGTTGGGAGATAAAAGGAGAAGAAATTAGGTAAATATGGAAAGGCCAGATTCTAAAAACCCTAGTCCTACCTTAGTCCTAAAAGTGTTCTCTGTCCCCTCAAAATTCCTCTTACCTGGAAGCTATTTAAGCCCAGAGTGGATCCCCAGAGAGCTGCAAAGAATATGGGTTGGTAGAAGAAGGGTCCTTGAAACCTTATAATGCCCATACTCACCAAACAGCCCAGAGTATCAGGATACATAGCTCTAATGTTCTACATCATCCAAATGGCAAAGCACTGAAAGACAGGGCATGTCCTGAATAAGCCCCTTAAGATACCCTTCTGGTCAGAAAAAGTGCTGAATAATAACGATAACTGACATTGATATAATGTTTTCGATTCTACAAAGCACTGTATATACATTAACTCATTTGAGCCTCATCATAACCCAATAAGGTAGATGTCTCTTATATTTAAACCACATTTTACAGATGAAGAAACAGAACCTCAGAAAGGCTATATGATTTGCCCATAGTTAAAGAGCTGGTAGGCATCAGAAGCAGAATTTGAAAAAAAGTCTTTCTGTCTCCAAGTCCAGTATTCTCTACTCACTGCTTCTTGGAATGAAAGCTGTGGCAAAAACAAACCCATTCCTTAAACTTCACCTTAAACTCCACAAGGCAGAGTCCAGAGAAGTCAGTGTGCCTTTGGTGTAAAGGCTTAAAGCGCATGGGATGATTCAAACCTTCAGATCTCACTGTGTCTCCCCTCCATGCCCTATCCCCTCAGCTACTACTGGGTTCCTGATGCTATTGAGTGGCCCATTCAAAACCAAAGTTCCAATCTCCCACTGTGGTATCTCATTGTGCCAGTTCATTCTAGATGGCATGATAACTCAGTATATACACACATGCCCAGATTTAGAGTTGGAAGGAAGCTCAAAGTTCATCTAATCCATTTTGTTGAAGAAGAAACTGAAGGCCAATGAGTTTGAATGACTTACCCAAGTCCTAAGTGGCATAGCCAGGATTCAAACCCAGGTCCTCTGACTCCAAAATTGGCACTCTTTCCACCTCACCATGCTGCCTTCAAAGGCATTTCATTAAAACAAAATAACAAGACATACACAAAGGGGACCATCTGCCACAGACTCTCAAGATGCCAATTAAAGAGAGAACTCTCCTCAGATAACTCATGATCCTGGGCTTGTGTCCCATCTAGGACACTTCTCATGGCATCTTCAGCTCCAACTTTCATTAACACGCTGTACCACACCACTATTCCATTTTACCATGGAAGCTCCCACTGGATGAGCTGCTATTTGTGATATGCTGCTGAGCTACTGCCATCTACTGAGATGTCTTCAGTACTGGAGCTTCTTCCCCAAAGGGGATGTTTGTCTCTCTTTTGTGGTACTGACTACACCTTTGGCCTAGTTAATCTCTTTTACTAATCAAGCCCACAGCCATGCACAGACAACCCATCAAAGAGTCCCTCACACCAAAGCCTTCCCTATTGACAACTTTGAGGTCCCCCAGGTACAACTGGTAGGGGTCAACAAATTTAGGTTGTGGTCAATAAATTCATTTCAACTCTCACCTTGCTCCTGGTAGCAAAGACCAGGACTACACAGGTTATCATGTAACTTCACTTGGCACCACTGAAGGGGCAGAATGAAGCTGACAATCTTTTTCTTGTATTCCTGACACTATACCCATTTGCTGTCCCTGTCCCCCATTATATAGAGATAGACAGAGAGATGTATCGGCATACGTTAAGAAGGACTGTTTAGAATATTTTACTGCTGGTCTGCTAAAGACCCTGTTTGGTCCCCCAGATATTTTCAATCACATGAAGGAAAAATCATTTAGTCCAGTCTCCCATAAAGGCATCAAGTGGTTACTGCCATCCTACTCATCCTTCTCTTGGCTCTATGTTTCTCGCCTACTCTACTGTTTATTCCCAAGGAATAAGTAAGATTCAATAAATGATAGAGAACAGGGAGGAAAAATCAAAAATTGTAAAGCTCTCTGGCCTCTACAAAGAAAACTTTAACTTTGGAAATTATCTAAGAATTGACCTATTTGTATATAAATTTAATGTATAATAAGAGAAATCTATCTATGAGAATATCTGTGGCCTTTAAATCTTCCATTTCAATGTGACCCTTGGGCTTTACAAGAGAACACAAAAGTATTTGAGAGTACAGGTCAGAACACAAAGACTAACCACCTCTCAAAAATAGATTTTAAAAAAACCTACCATACATCAAAAATAAAAATTCACGCTAAAATCTAGCAACTGCTTGAAGGTGAATAGAGCATAAATTCAACAGAGTAAAATAAAATGTTGAGGAAGGATTAAGAAACAGAAATTTGAAAGCTAGAGTAGTATAAGTTTTGAGGCTTTGTCTCCACAAAAAATGAGTGAGTCATGTGCTGTGATATATACAGG
Source organism: Vombatus ursinus (assembly GCF_900497805.2). NCBI lineage: Eukaryota > Metazoa > Chordata > Mammalia > Diprotodontia > Vombatidae > Vombatus > Vombatus ursinus. Next base: position 14,981,417 of record NW_020954562.1, on the reverse strand, counting down.
CAAAAGGACTTAGGAAAATAAATATCTTCCAATGTTATTTTTATTAATGAATAAATAAGGTAAGAAACATCTTTTTTAGTTTAATTAATATGAACATTTGTAATATGACTTGAATGCTATCTTATTAAATGCATTCTTTGTGAAATCAAGCAACTTGGACATTAGGTTTAAGATGTTAAGGAATTGTATTTATTACAGGATACACGTATTTCCCCAGATAATAGTTTACGTTATCCCTTTATTATCTGTTCAAGAACTATGCAATGCATTCCTTTGAGATTTGTCAGAAGATCTGTTTCTTATGAGAAACTTGGCATTTAGCAATTACCAGCTATGACATTCATGAAGAAAATGTCATACTATCAAAACGAATTATTATTGCCCTAATTTTATTACATGTGGCAAGTAATGTTTGTTCTTAGAGGTTAGTGAAAAAGTCCTCCCCCAAAAAAAAGGAAGTAGATAATGAGACAATCTAATGTGTCTCCTCAAGAAATTCTGCAAGAAAAAAAAATTTCCCCATAGTAAATCATACTTCAAAGAGAGCAGAAGCTAATAGAAGCTGAATTTGAATATTTCTTGGATTGTGATGGGGGGAAGGGAGAGAAGAGAGAGGGAAGGAAAGAGAGGAGAGAAAAAAGAAGGGAGGGAGGAAGAAAGGAAGGAAGGAAGGAAGGAAGGGAGAGAAGGAAGACACATGGGACTATGTCTCATAGTTCTTACCCAAGCCAACATGCCACCTTCATTTCTATTGCAGTTTTACCTCAAGGCAAACAGGTTAATAGTTCAGGACCTTGCAACAATAACTCTATTAGCCTTATAGTGGGATGATGTGGTCAGAAATCTACAGTCAACTTTCTCTTCCTTGAAAGGTTTTCATTAGGCTCAGACGAGATCATACACGTAAAGCACTTTGCCAGGTTTAAAGTGTTACATCAATGTCAGCGATCATGATCATGTAGTCCTAAATTGTGTAGAGCATTGTGATATGCCTAGGGTATAATGTACAGTTTAGAGGAGACACTGATCCTTCTCTCATAAAGTGTACAGTTTAATAAAGGGATGTGACATACACAAATGTAACAGTGATTGCCCTAGCCTTCACTGCCCAGAAGGCCAGGTAGGTTAGATTTCATTTCTTCCCCAGGGCTCTACAATACCCTTATGGGGAATTGAGGGTATATAGACTCTACATCATTGGTTCCAACTCCCACAGGTGGTATTCTGAATTTAGAAGGGTCCCCTGAACCCTGTTTCATTTAGCCACCAACAGTTGCATTAAATTTACAAATGAATATTTATTTGAAAAGTATAACAAATATTCAGAGTTCCTAACATGGAAAGCATAATCCATAGAAGTGAATTAGGTTCACAGCTAAACTCAATTCTTATAGAATGCAGTCCTAGTTCCAAGGCCAAAACCCAACTCAGGCTTAAATCCCAGGCACTCTGGCTTCTCAGAACTTCCCTCCCCAGTTGGCTGGCTGCAGCATGGAATCTTAGCTCCAAGGTCACCACGGCTCACACTCTGGATCTGGTGGAGACCTCCATGGCATCTGAAATTGAGAAGGACAAACAACACAGAACAGAGACCCCAGGCCCATTTCTCAGAACTAGGGTGAAAACAAGGAAGGTGAAGATATCCACCCCTCCTGGGTCAGTTTTTGGTGCCCTCACTGTGAGTGAACTGTGACCTTCATCTTCTACATGCCACATGAAAGAGTACACAGGGAAGAAAGAACACAGGAAAAGAGAGAGACTGTCTCAATTTGGCCATTTTTAAAGACACAGCCAACCAAAGGAGACTACTCTATATATATGGCAGGGGACACAAGGAACCTCCTTGTTAGGTGATCTGAGCAAGCCAAATAAAAATATTAAACCAAAAGATTAAAAATAACAAACTCTAACAAAGAAATGTTAAGTATGAAGTGAATTCATAGGAATTATCTCCTTTCATACCATACCGCCATCAAACACCCTACTGTTTTTTTTAAGAAACCACCATAATACCATCATCATTGGAGAAAAAGAAATCCTTGTAACAAATATGAATACACACTTAAGCCATGTCCAAAAAATATATTAGTCAGTCAACAAGTATTTATTAAACACTTACTGTGTGCCAGGCACTGTGCTAAGCACTAGGGACACAAATATAAGCTGAAAAAAAGACAATCCTGGCCCTCAAGAAACTTACATTTTAATGGAAGATAAGACATAAAAGGGAGCTGAAAAGAGTGAGGGAAGAGGTACTCACATGGCGACATGGTGGTAAAGTCCAGATGGTCAGAAGCAGGGCTGGGAGAGGGGAAAAGGAAGGCATTTTCCTCTCTCTTCAATCTCTTTGGGATATAGTCCTAGTGGTGGTATTTCTGGGTCAAAGAGCATGCACAGTTTAACAACTTTTTGGACGGAGTTCCAAATTGCTTTCCAGAATAGATTTATCAATTCATATCTCCACCAGTTGTGCATTAGTGTGCTTATGATCTGCCATTTTCTTTTTTTGTCAGCTTTGACAATCTGATAGAGAAGAGGTAGAGCCTCAGAGCTACTCCAATTTTCATTTCTCTAACAGAGATTTAGGGTACTTTTATATGGCTATTGGCAGCTTAGATCTCCTCCTTTGAAAACTGCCTGTTCATATTCTTTGACCATTTATCTATTAAAGAATTCTTATATTTTTATATTTATTATACATTTATATTTTATATTTATAAATTTCTATCATTCCAATTCCTTATGTATCCTGGAAATAAGACTTTTAGGAGACCATGTTATTATAAAACTTGCTGCAAAAAAATCTTTTTTATGGTTTCTTGTAAGTTTAATTTTACTTTCTAATTTTAGCTACATTGGTTTTGTTTCTACAAAGACTTCTTAATTTTATGTCATCAAAATTGCCTGTTTTATCTTCTGTGAACCTCTATCCATTGTTTGATCATGAACTCTTCCCCTACCAATGGATCACAAAGATAATTTCTTCCTTGATCTTCTAATTTATTTATAATGTCAGCCTTTATGCCTGCAACATACCCATTAAGAACTTATTTTGGAATATGGTGTGAGGTGATGGTGGATATATAGTTTCTGCCAGACTGCTTTCCACTTTTCCCAGAAGTTTTTTTTTTAATAGATTTCTTACTCCACTAACCGGAGTCTTTAGGTTATCAAAAATTAAGCTACTATATTCATTTGCTTCTAAATGTTCTGTACCCAATCTGTTTTATGAATTAATTTCTCTATTTCTTAATCAACACCAAATTGTTTGATGAATACTGCTTTGTATTATAGTTTGAGATCTGCTACTGCTTGACCCCCTTCCTTAACAAATGTTTTTCATTATTTTCCTTGAGATTATTGACCTTTTTTCCCTCCGGGTAAAGTTCACTATTCATTTTTCTAGCTTTATAAATCAGCCCTTTGGTAGTTTGACATGGTATTGAATATGTAAATTAATTTAGTTAGTATTGTTATTTTATTGTTGGCTCAGCTTACTCATGAGCAGTTAATATATTTTTAATTATTTGAGTCTGTCTTTATTTCTGTAAGAGTGTTTTGTAACTATTTTCATATAATGCCTGTGTATCTTGGTATGTAGATTACCAAGTATTTTTTATATTCTGTAGTTATCGTAAATGGAATTTCCTTTTCTATCTCACCTACTGGATTTGTTGGTAATATATAGAAATATTAATGATTTATGTGGGTTAATTTTATGTCCTGCAACTTTGCTGATGTGATTATTTCAATTCATTTTAATTGACTCTCGAGGGTTCTTTGAGTAAGTCATCATATCATCTGAAAAAAAGTAATAATTTTGTTTCTTCTTTGCCTGTGTTTATCTCCTTTATTTCTTTTTCTTATCTAATTGTTACAGCTAGCAGTTCTAGCACCGTATTGGATAGCAGTGATGACAGTGGGCATCCTTGTTTTACCCCTCATCTTATTATCTTCCTACTCTTTTCTTCATCCATTTTAATACTTTGGGCAAATGAAATGTAAGCTGAAAGGTACACATGGTGATTGGTGAAGTTGGGTATTGGAAGAGAATGGAAAATAAAAGAGGGAATGGAAAAGGAGCCTAAGTAGGATTGCAGAGGCAACCAGTAAGAAGAGAAGAATAAAGAGTTTGACCCCATATTGCATGCTGGAAATAGTATAAAAAGATGACTTTACCCAATAAACTTTTAAGTGTTATAGAGCTGGAAGAATCATATAAAACAGCTATAAGTTGTAAAGAAAAAGAATTTTTCTTTTAATCACCACCCTGCATCCTCCCAACCCCTGCTTTGATGAACACCCCCACCAGAGAAGCTTTGGTTACAAAGCTGTCCATCTTTGAAACTAATGGTTATTTTTTCAAAGTCTTCAAACATAAAGAAGGATAGGAGAAAATGGCTTTCATTTGCTCAGTGGAGTCCTCCTAGCTCAAACACATGCCATAAGGAACATCCAAGGCACCAATCAATTTTCAGTAGTTCAGGGGAGAAAAGTGGTAGGCAATAAGAACAACTTAGAGGTACTGATATATCAATCAATCAACATTTATCAAGGGCCTACTATGTGCCAAGGACTGTGCTAAGCACTGGAGATACAAAAAGAGGCAAATTATAATCCCTGCCCTCAAGGAGTTTACAATCTACCTGGAAACTCATTTTATTTAGGAAAACCATTGAAAAATATTAGGAAAGACTACTTACGATTTAAGAAAAGTTGGAGACTGACTATTGAGCTTGTTGTTCAATCATCCAGTCATGTCTGATTCTTCATGACCTGATAAACTACAGCACTCCAGGCCCTTCTATCCTCTACTACCTCCCGATGTCTGTCCAAGCTCTTGTTCATTGCTTCCATGCCGCTGTCTATTCAACTCATACTCTGCCATCCCCTTTTCCTTTTACCTTTAATCTTTCCCAACATCAGGGTCGTTTCCAATGAGTCCTGTCTTCTCATTATGTGGCCAAAGTATTTAAGTTTTTTTCATATTCCCGTGAATAGTCAGAATTAATTTCTTTAAATATTGACTAATTTCATCTCCTTGATGTCCAAAGGATTCTCAAAAGTCTTCTCCAGCACCGCAATTCAAAAGCATTGATTTTGTGTTACTCAGCTTCCCTTATAGTCAAAATCTTACAGTCATACATTGCAATTGGAAAAACTATAGCTTTGACTATACAGGCCATTTGTCATCAAGATAATGTCTCTGCTTTTTAGTATGCTGTCCAGATTTTCCATAGCCTTCCTTTCAAGGAGCAAGCATCTTTTAATTCCATGGCTTCAGTAGCGGTCTGCAGTGATCTTTGAGCCCAATAATATAAAGTCTAACACTGCTTCCATTTTTTCTCCCTCTATTTGCCAGGAAGTGATGGGACAAGGAGCCAAGATCTTAGATGTTGTTGTTGTTTTGTAATATTAAGCTTCAAACCAGCTTTTACACACTCCTTTTTCACTCTTTTCAAGAGGTTTCAGTCCATTAATAACTACCATTTTGCCAAGCATTTGTCAAAAAGGCTAGCCACACATTAACTCCATTGGGATCTGATCTTGAGAAAATAAAAACATTTGCTAACTAGATACATCCAAAGAATTATTCTAAACTAAATACCAGAACAATAGCTAGCCATTTTTTGAGTAACTGGGGCAAGTAGGAGATAGGATCATATAGGGTTAAGTTAATGAAGAAGCTATGTTGTGTTATGTTGAGGAAAGAGGAAAGACATCCTGGGACTCTTAGAAACTTAGATTTCTAAGCTATTGAAAGGAAAGAGAAATGCAACAATATGAAACCACCTTTACATTTTTTGCTCTGAAGGAGAGTCCCAATTACCTATCCCTAGTTCCAGCTCTGCAGAAAGTATTTCTGGGGCTTAGTGATTTTTGGTGGTGATCTGTGAAAAAACAGGTCCCTGGAATTACAAGCAAAAGGATATCAAGAGAAATTCAGAAGCAGCATCCTGGATAAAAGGAACAGTGTGAACTTGGCCTTTTTGGAAATCACTAGAATGAGAAATGTGACCAAGCCTTCAAGAACTTTATTAATTGCCTCAAAGATGTTAGTGTTGGCTTTTTCCATTCCACATAAGCCTATCATGTTTTTACACATGAATATCAGTCTGGATGTTCTGGGACCAGTTTTGTAATGACAAAGTGATGATAACCAGAAGCCTATTTGCCAACCAGGAACTTGCTTATAATAAGACTCATTATCCTACTCTTTTGAGTGAGAGTTTGGGGATTCGACATGGGTGGTCACTATAAAGTTTTGAGACTGTGTGCATAATTTTAGATACAGAGGACACCAAACCACTGACTGTAATCCAAATGAGTGTTGTTGAGTTGTTTCAGTTGTGTCCAACTCTGTGACCCCATTCGGAGTTTTCTTGGCAAAGACACTGGAGTGATTTGCTATTTCCTTCTCCAGGTCTTTTTACAGATAAGGAAATGGAGACAAACAGGGTTAAGTGACTTGCCCAGGGTCACAGGTAGTAAGTGTCTGAGGCCAGATTTGACCTCAAGAAGATGAGTCTTCTTGATTCCAGGCCTGGCACTCTATCCATTGCACCACCTAGCTGCTCCCAGAAGACTAACAAGTTGGATAATACTAGCCAGATATGAACAGCTTCCACAGACAACTCTGAGGTCAATGTACAAAATAAGCTAAGAAGAGGCACTGACTGTGCCTGCAGATTTATCCTGAGGCAGGCGTGCTGGAGCCATATTGAGCCAAATCCTCAAACCAGCTCATGTGATTCAATTGTTAAATTTTCATTTTAATATTTACACTTCACAAATTGGTAAATGCTACAAACCAAGGCTTGATTTATTGTTTTCTTGATTGTCTAGATTTAAGAAAATAATTGAAAAAATGCTAGTAATGTCAATTAAACTTAAAAGTGGGTTGTGTAATACATCTTTTTTTTTTCTAGAGAGTTGGTTGCTTAACATTTCCTAGTGCACTCCTGCCTGAGATTCTCATGTTTGAGAGAACATGGGGCTTCCTACAAAGGAGGTAAAGGCAATCTGTGAATCAGTAGAAACAGAGCCTCTGACAAAGTGTGGCAGACTTCCTCCAGAAACTCTTGTTCTCATTAGAAGCAAAAAAATGTAGCCCTGAGTTTTCCACCCCCATTTCTAGATGGAACAGAATTGACAGTCACCAGGCTAAGCTGCAATAGGATAATACACTAGCTGTATTTTGGGCCAAAGCAAAGGGGTCCTAGAAGACTGGTGTTAGAGCACGAGGATATGAATCTCACCTCTGCCCCTACTGTCTATGTTACCTTTGTTGTTGTTGTGCAGTCATGTCTGATTCTTTGTGGACTCATTTTGGGGTTTTCTTGGCAGAGATACTAGAGTGGTTTGCCATTTCCTACTTCGGCTCATTTTATAGATGAGGAAAGTGAGGCAAACAGGGGTAAATGACTTGCTCAGGGTCACACAACTAGTAAGTATCTGAGATCAGATCTAAACTGAGAAAGATGAGTCTACCTGACTCCAGGCCCAGCACTCACTGTACCACCTAGCTGCCCTTTTTCAAATATAAGTATACGGACACATATATATCTGTGTGTGGTTATATAAATATATATATATATATGTATATATATACTACTTCCAGTATTAGTTTTAATTTGGAAAAAAAAATCACACTTCTAGAGTTGATATAGATACATGTGTGTATATTTTGATTATATATATATACATACATGTATATATATTTATATATATTTAGATACTATAAGAACAAGAATAGATCATTCAGTTTAGCTATAGAAGGACATAGCATTTACACAGTCTTCCTAAGTCCTCTCTAAGGAGGGCTGTGACATTTTGTTATTGTCAGTTTGGCCAACAATACTTGCAGGGGCCTGGCATAAGCCTCAGCTAGACCAAAACCAGCTGTGTGAAAATCAAGCCAGAAGAATAAGGGTGCCTGCCTGGGGTATACAAAAGCCATTTTCCTCTGCTCGAGACACTTCAGGGGCAAGAGTTGAGAGATTACAAGATTTGAGAACCCCCATAAGTACTCAGCCATCCCGGCTTTTGGCAGCTCCCTTTGCCCTGTTTTCCGGGGGTCCAGATGGACTTTAATGAGCGATGAGTGCTAGAGAATCCCCCAAATTATGGAATCTTTGTTGCCACATTGTCATCTCTGAACCACATATACATTATCTCAATTCCAGCCGTTTGCATCAGAAGTTTCTGCTTGCAATTAGCCTTTGCAACTAATAAAGTAAGATGTAATTATAGATGTCCCTGTTAGCAGTTCCACTTTAAATTCACATTGATACATTTGTGGCTGTCTGGGGCACCAAATCAAAGGGCTGGATTGAGCCTCCAACCCATGCATGCTATTCCCACTTTTGATGTGGATGATACTGCCGGACAAGAAATGACCGCTGTTGCTGGACCTCGTGTTACATTCAATTCACCTCCTCTCCTCTACTTTCCAACTCAACCTCGTTTCCTTCCTTTTCCACTGCCCTTTCTAGGTAGACTGCCCTGTCAGTAGCACAGATTTAGGGAGACCAACTCTTCTTTCTGCCACCTCCAAAGCTGAAAATAGCTGCAGTGTACCCCTCTGAAACTTAGTTCTACCATCAGAGGCAAAGTCTGACATCTACAATCGACTGAAATTACTCCCTCTGAAGTTCCCGGTGACTCTTAATTGCCAAACCTAAAGACCTTTTTTCAATCCTCAGCCTTATTTACCACTCTGATGCCTGGGATATTATTGATTTTCATCTTTTGAATACTCAGCTCTCTAGGCTTCTGTGGCACTATTCTCCCCTAGCTCTCCTCCTACTTCTCCAACCTATCCTCACTCTCCTTTGCTATATCTTCTCCCAGGTCACAACCGCTAACTATGGGTGGCCCTTAAAGCTTTGTCTTGGGCCTTCTCCTTTTCTCCTATGATTGTCTCACTTGGTTATCTGATAAACAACTTTTGGTTCAATTATGTCTGAAAATCTAAAAAGATTCTTAAGTATTTTTAACCAGCCAAATTGTTCCTGACCTCAACCCACTGTACATCTCAAACCTCAAGATATTTCTTTTTTTAAGTAATATTATATTTTTTTCTAATTACATGTAAAGATGATTTTTAACATTCATTTTTTTAAAAAATTACAAGTTCCAATATTTTCTCCCTCCCTCCCCTCCTCCCTAAGATGATAAGCAATTTGATCTAGGTCATATATGTGCAATCATGTAAAATATATTGTCATATTAGCCATGTTGTGAAAGAAACAGACCAAAAGAAAAAAAACACAAAAAAAATAGTGAAAATAGTATGCTTCAATCTGCACTCAGACTCCATCAGTGCTTTTTCTGGAGGCAGATAGCATTTTCCATCATGAGTCCTTTGGAATTGTCTTAGATTATTGTATTGCTAAGAATAGCTAAATCATTCATAGTTGATTATCATACAACGTTGCTGTTATTGTGTACAATGTTCTCCTGATTCTGTTCTCAAACCCCAAAATATTTCAAAGTGAACATATCCAAAAAAGAACTCGTTATATCTTTTTATCCCAAGCCCACCACCATGCTCCCAGTCAGTCATAGTCTGGGTTATCCTTGATTCTTTACTTTCTCTCAACCCATTTACCCAATTTGTTGCCAAGTCTACAGTTTCTACCTTTTATATATGATCTCTTGTTTCCATTCACTCTTCTACCACCCTGGGGCAAGTTCTCATCACCTCATGCCTAAATATTACAATAGCCTTGGTCTCTACCTCTACCTCAGAGTGGTCTCTACCTCAGATGTCCCCCCATTCTAATCCACCTTCCATTTAGCTGCCAAAATGATCTTCCTACAGCTAGATCAGACCATATTTCTGCTGTTACTCAATAAATGCCAATGGCTCCCTATTACCTCCAGGATCAAACATAAAGTCTTTTGGTATTTATAACCCTGGCTCCTTTCTAAGCTTCTTACACTTTACTCCCCTTCACATATTCTGTGATCCTGTGACACTAACCTACTCGTTGGTACTTGAACATGACACTCTGATTCTCTACTCCATGACTTTTCACTGACTGTCCTCTCTTCCTCTTAACTTCCTTGGCTTCCTTCAAGACTCAGCTGAAATCATACCTTCTGCAAGAGTCTTTTTCCTAAAATAGTATGGAAGAAACAAAGTATAAACCAACACCTCACACCATATACCAAGATAAGGTCAAAATGGTATATGATTTACACATAAATAGTAATACCATAAGCAAATTAAGAGAACATGGAATAATTTACCTGTCAGATCTATGGAGAAGGAAAGAAATTAGAACCAAACAAGATATAGAGAGTATTGCAAAATGTAAAATGGATTATTTTGATTATATAATATTGAAGAGGTTTTGCTCAAACAAAACCAATACAATGAAAATTAGAAGGAAAGTAGAAAACTGGGGGGGGTGGAAATTTGTATCAAGTATCTCTGATAAAGGCCTCATTTCTCAAATATATAGAGAATAGGGTCAAATTTATAAAGATACAAGTCATTCCCCAATTGATAAATGGTCAAAGAATATGAACAGTCAGTTTTCATAAAAAGAAATCAAAGTTATCTATAGTCATATGAAAACATGCTTTAAATCACTATTGATTAGAGAAATATAAAACAACTCTGAGGTACCATCTCACACCTATCAGATTGACTAACATGACAAAAATAAAAAGAAAAATGATAAATGTTGGAGGGTATACAGGAAAACTGGAACACTAATGCACTGTTGGCAGAGTTGTGAACTGATCCAAGTATTCTGGAGAACAATTTGAACTATGCCCAAAGGGCTATAAAACAGTATATAGCCTTTTACCCAGTGATACCACTGCTAGGTATGTATTCCAAAGAGGTATAAAAGGGGCATGGGGGACCTACTTGTCCAAAAATATTTATAGCAGCTCTTTTATATGGTAGCTAAGAATTAGAAATCAAGAGGATGCCCATCAATTGTAGAATACCTGAACAAGCTGTGGTATATGATTGTGATGAAATGTTATTGTGCTATAAGAAATGATGAGCAGGATGATTGCAGAAAAGCCTGGAAAGATTTACATGAACTGATGCAAAGTGAATGAGCAGCACCAGAAGAATGTTGTACACAGTAAGAAAAATATTGTTTGATGAAGAACTGTGAATGACTTAGCTCTTCTCAGTAATACAATGATCCAAGACAATCCCAAAGGACTCATGATGAAAAATGTTATTTACCTCCAGAGAAAGAATTGATGTTGTCTGAGTACAGACTGAAGCATACTATTTTTCTCTTTCTTCCTTTCTTCCCTCCTTCCTTCCTTCCTTTCTTCCTTCCTTTCTTTTCAAGTCTTCTTATACAAAATGACTAATACAGAGATGTTTTACATGATTGCACATGTATAACCCATATCAGATTATTTACTATCTCAGGGAGGGGGAAGGGAAGGTAGGAGGGAGAGATAGAATTTGGACCTCAAAACTTTAAAAAATAAACAAAAGTTTAAAACTATTTTAACATGTTATTGGGGGGGAGGAATGAAGTATTTTTAAAAGATTTTTAAAAGAGAATCTTTTCCCCGTCTTCTCTGCTTGTTAGCGTTTTCTCTTTCTCTTTGGTTTACTCTCTCTTTTCTTTTCTCTCTCTTTCCCTTCTTCTTCTCTCTCTCTCTCACTCTGTGTGTGTGTGTGTGTGTAAATATATGTATGCATGTAGAGAGATAGGTACATCTAGATAGATAGATAGATTACCTAGTTATGTGAATGTTATTTATACCTTTACATTAGAATGTGAGTTTTTTGAGGTCAAAAACAATGTATTTGCCTTTCTTTGCATGCCCAGTGCTTAGCACAGTGTCTGTCACATATTAGGCACTCAGTGAATGCTGTTTGACTGACTGACTGGCATGTAATAAGTTTATAATAAATATTTATTGACTGACTGACTAATCCTTCTTCCAGATGACAGCCTTTCCAGCATTTGAAAACAATTCTCATATCCATCTCATGTCCATCTTTTCTTGTCTTTTTCATGTCTAATCATTTTCAGTTTCTTCACCCAATATTCCTATGGCCTGAAGTCAAGCCCCTCACCATCCTGGGCACCTTTATAAAGATAGTCTCCAGCTTCTCAGTTCCTAAAATAGGGCACCCAAATCTGAAAACAATACTCAGATGTATATGATCTAACACAGAGAACATGAATGTCAAATGCAGTCTGACAAAGGCAGAGCATAGGGAAATGATCACATCCTTAAGTCCTGGAGGACACTATACCTTTCTTTATGCAAACTAAGGGCATAATATCTGTTTGGCTTCCATGTCGCTAAAACACTGCTTCACTCATATAGAGCTTGGTATGCACTAAAACCCTCAGATGCTTTTCAAACAACAGTGCAATTAATTGCATTCCAACAGTCCCCTCTTTTTTATTAAGAGGAGAAAGTAGTCAGTGGATCTTTTGCTGATATCTGTACAGGGGACCTTTTCAATACAAGTTTGTCACTGGAAAGAAATCTTCCCTTCTTCCCTTTGGTACTAATGACAAGTCAAGGAAAGGGACAGAGAATCCATAGCATTCCCAGTTGGTGTCCTGTGAGGATGCCACTGTCATGACCTCAGGGACTAGGGATGATTCTATGGGAGTGGTTATTGTCCTTCTTTCTCAAAGAGGACCAAAATGACATCACTATGTTAGAGTCAAGTCATAGTGGGTCTAACTGTGGCTGATTAGACCAATACAAGCTCAGTATGCTGTACCACAGGTCGGGCACAAACAGTCCATGTGAATGTTTGGGGTGAAAAGGAGGTTAGAATGCATGAAAGATATATCACATTCTTTACCAAAACCAAAATCTTAACATTGTTTTAGTCTCCTGCATAACCAGGGATTTGCTATATGTTTGGATCATGTTCCAAATAGGAAATTAACTTTTGCAAATCACCAAAGGCATTGATTGTACAAGAGAAATCAACAAAATACCAAAAAGTCAAAGATAGAATGAAGAGAAACAAACATTTATTAAGCTCCTAATATATGCTAGGCATTGTGCTAAAAGCTTTACAATTATGTCATTTGATCCTTACAACCACTCTGGGAGGTAGGTGCTATTATTATCCCTATTTTACAGTTGAGGAAAATGAGGCAGAAGTTACCTGACCAGTGTCACACAGCTAATAAGTGTTTTAGGCTAGATTTGAATTCAGGTCTCCCTGACTCTGGGCCCAGCACCCTATTTCCTGCATCACCTAGTTTCCTGTGGTACTTCATATTTCCTTCATGATGACTATTATTACAGATTATATCATTATGAATATTATGAATATGTTCCATGAAAATAATCAAAGCCAAAAGAACTTGATTTTCCCCAGAGATGATCTGTCATCTTAACCTCATCCCTTTTTATGATCTCTTAGGAAATCTCAAGAATCCCTAGAAAACTGAAATGTTAAAATAATTTTGAAATACAATTTCTGTCTTCAAAGCTACATGCAAGATATTTTTTCAAAATATGGATGATTCGTGTTCTTTTCTCATCTTTCCCTTATTTTCATAATCATTTTGTTTTTAGCTTAGTAAGTCCACAAAAATGAACATTCAAATAAACAAAGTATAAAATGATCATTCATAAAGTCATAAAGTCTAAAGAAGTCAGTGAGGTATAAGGGAAAGAACGCTAATTCTGGAATCAGAAGATGTGGATTCAAATCCCATCTCTGACACCTACGATTTGTGTGATCTTGGGCAAGTCCCTCCGCTTTAGTTTACTCATTGTAAAATGAGGCAATTGGACTAGCTGGCATCTAGGTTCTCTTTCAGCTCTCTACCTATCATCCTGCATTAGCTTTAACTTATACTATTATTAACTTTTTGAATGACACAGTGGAAAGACAGCTGGCTTCAGTTACCTAGAAGACCTGGATTCATGTCTTAGCTCTGATTCATGCAGCTCTGTGATCCTAGGCACATCATTACCATCTCAGTGCCCAAGGAAACTCTCTAAGACCATATATTGCAGAGCAAGAGCCAAACTGCATTGATAGAGAGAATTCCTCACCTGGAGGTCTCTACCACATTAAAATGACAGGTCTGGTCCTATCCCTACCTTCCACCCCCAAATTAACTTTAACAAAATAAAATCCGAAAATGTCCTGATACTTCCATGTCTTTTTCTTCTAAGATGCTGATGGTGTCATTAATGTTTGTACGTTGCTGGGAAGGTTACAGCTTTAAAAAGTTCCTGAATGTGGAAAATTGGAGTAGATGCACTGCATCCATGTATGTGTGGGAGAGTTAAACACAGTCCTGTCTAGAGGCAGAAAAATTAGACAAAATGACCTCACCTCTGAAAGGGCTAAAATCATTCATTCAATTCAATTCAACAAAGTTATCACATTCTTACTACAGTCAGACATGGGAATACCAAGATAAAAATAAAACAGTTCCTGCCCCAAGGAGCTGACATTTTCCACAGCAGATGCAATATGCAACAGTCCAGTCTAGCAAGAACCATATGGAAAAAATGTTCTAAATTACTAATAATTAGAGAAAATTAAATCAAAACAATTCTGAGGTTACACCTTAAACCCTTCAGGTTGGCAAACTTAACAAAAAAAAAAAAGGAAAATGACAAATGCTCAAGGGACCATGGGAAAACAAGCATATTAATGCCCTTTTGGTGGAGTTGTGGATTGATCCAGCCATTCTAGAAGCAATTTAGAACTATGGCCAAAAAGTTAGTGAATTATACATTACCTTTGTCCCAGTGATGTCACTACTAGGTCAATGCCCAAAAAGATCAAAGAAAGAGAAAAAGGTTATGTACAAAAATATTTATAGCAACTCTTTTAGTATGGCAGAAAACTGGAAACTAAGGGAGTGTTCCCATAAATATACTATTTTAAAAAATACAAAATATATACAAAGCAATGAAAAATCTTGAAGACAAAGAGGGGGTCAGGTAAGGTTTCTTATAACAAGTGGTACCTGAGTTGTGCTTTAAAGGAAGCTAGGGATTCATGTGGTGGTACTAAGGAAGGAGGCATTTCAGACATGATAGGACCAGTTGTTCAAAGGCATGTAGGTGGGAGATGGTATACCGCATACTAAATGCAGCCAGCAGGCCATTTTGACTGGAACAGAGAGTGTATGGAAGGAAGCGATGTGGGGAAAAGACTGTAAAAGAAAGGATATACAGCCTGCTGCTATAAAAGCTTAGAGGGGAGCTTCCTGGGGTTCCATCAATTCTTTGATTGAGTCAATCAATTTTACCAATTGACAAAAAACCACTGAGAAAACTGGAAAACACTCCAGCAAAAATTAGGCATAGACCAATACCTCATACCATATACCAAGAAAGCCTCCAAATGGACATATGACTTAGAAATAGAAGGTCATGCCATAAACAAATTAGAGGAGCAAGGAAGAGATCATCTTTTAGAGGCGTGTATAGGGTGAAGAGTTCAAGACCAAAAAAGAAATTGAGATCACCAAAGTGAAGTAGACAATTTTGATGACAGATTTAAAAGCTTTTATACAAAATCAATGCAGTTAAAATTATAAAGGAAACAGTTAACTAAGAAGAAAACATCTTTGAAAATTTCTCTGACAAAGGTCTCCTATTCAGAAATATAAGGAACTAATTACAATTTTTAGGTATAAGAGCTATTTCCCAATATAAATTGTCAAAAAACATAAACAGGCAGTTTAAAATGAAGTCCAGTCTAGCAACAACCATATGGGGAGGAAATGTTCTAAATTGCTAATAATGGGAAAGATTAAAATTAAAGCAATTCTGAGGTTACACCTTAAACCCCTCAGCTTGGCAAGCTTAACAGAAAAATATAAAAGGAAAATGACAAATGCTCAAGGGGCCATGGGAAAACAAGCATATTAATATACTTTTGGTGGAGCTGTGGATTGATCCAACCATTCTAGAAAGTAATTTAGAACCATGGCCAAAAAGTTAGTGAATTGTATCTTATCTTTGACCCAGTGATATCACTACTAGATCAATACACAAAAAGATCAAAGAAAGAGGAAAAAGGTTCTTTATGTACAAAAATATTTATAGCAACTCTTTCAGTAGTGGCAAAGAACTGGGAAACTAAGGGAGTATCCCCATTAATTGGGGAATGGTGGAACAAATTGTGTATACAAATGGGATGAAATCATGTTGTGGTATAAGAAATGATAAAAAGGATGGTTTCAAAGAAACCTTGGAAGACTTGTATGAACCAATGCAGAGTGAAGTGAGAAGAATCAGGATAATAATGTATGCAGTAAGATAAACATGAAAGATTTAAGAACTCTGATCAACACAATGGCCAAACATGATTCTAAAGGAGCAATGATGAAGCATACTAAGAAATGACGGAAAAGTCATAGACTCAAGATCTAGCATGGGATATACATTTTAGATATGACCGATGTGGGGGATATAGTTTGCTTGCCTACATATGGTGTTATAAGAGTTTTGTTTTCTTTTTTTTTCAATGTGGGTGTGGCAAAAGAGAAAGGGGTGGTAGGGATAAAATTTCCTCCAAACAAAAATAAATGTGAAGAGAATAAAGGAAAGTCCCTAAATAGTCACAGAAAAACAGAGCCGCTTTAGAAGATACCTGTTGAATTTATTATAAACTTATCTCCAATTTTCTCTATCCATATCTTGTTTGTACAAAGTGTTTGCATGTTGTCTCCCACATTAGACTGTGAGCTCTCTGAGGGTAGGGACTGTTTTTGCATTTCTAGGAATCCCCAGAATATAGCACAGTGCTTGACACATAGTAATTGTTTAATATGTTTGTTGAATTGCCTTGAAGTGCCTTGAAGAAAGAAATATGTTTCATCGTATTTTCTGAGATGATTGAGTGTTTCTTGAGTAAAGTTGAATGACTACAATGAAAGACAACCAACATCTCTGGTCCCGCTACCATCTAAGGCACAAGTTCTCAACCTTTATTGTGTGGTAGACCCCTTTGGCAATCTGGGAAAACCTATGTGCCACTCTTCAGAATAATGATTTTAAAACCATAAGATAAAATATGTAAGATTACAAAGGAAGTCAACTATATTAAAATACACATACCCACATATGTTCACAGACCCACTGAAATCTATCCACAGGTCCAAGGACCCCAGATAATTAATCCCTAATGTAGGGCAATCAAATGGAGTGGAAGTATAGTGAATAATACCTTCACGACCTTCAAAGAGTTAGTACAGCTCTCATAGAAGTCTGATTTTCTCCTTGTGAAAAGCTTAGGTTCTCAGATCATGAAACTGTTGTTATTCAGTCATTTAGTCATGCCCAATTTTCTTGACCTCATTTGGGGTTTTTTTGGTTTTCTGCAGTGGTTTGTCATTTCCTTCTCCAGCTCATTTTATAGATGAGGAAACTGAGGCAAACAGGGTTAAGTGACTTGCCCAATGTCACATAGCTAGTAAGTGTCTGAGGCCAGATTTGAAATCAGGTCTTCCTGACTCCAGACCCAGAGCCACCTAGCTGCCCTTAGACCATAAAATAATAGTTGTCAAATAAACATTGGCCACATAAGTGTTCTCTGACTCTCAGATTGTCCTTCCTAGAACAAGTTATCTTGCTCTGTTTGTGATTCCAATGACAAGTAGCATCTAGATATTTCCAGAATGGCATTTTCCCTTTATAAACCAGTGTACATTCACTGCCCGGATGAGCTGGGAGCAGAGACTTGTGGTTTAAGACAAATATTACCAATGGGAATCCAATTACCTGAAAAATTTCTAATCATCTCAGAGTGTAAGAGTTGCAGTATAACAGTCTACAGCCTCCAGTTGGTTTCTGTGCTGTGACTGCCTCAAGGATAGTGGCCCCCAGTGACAAAGTTGCATAAAAGAGAAGGATGAATCCTAAGGAACAGAAGAAGGATGCCTGGCTTTCTGCTCTTGAGCTGGCAGAGGATGAGGGAAATGATAAGCTGCTAACTAGTGCCCATACACTCCATCTTCATTCTGAAGTTAGAAATTCCCAGTAGTGATAGTTTCCTAAAAGCTAATTTGTTAGGCAAGTTGCCCAGTTTTGGGTCACAAGCACAGCTGGGAGTAATTTCTTTTCTCTGGCAGATGTTGGCTCAAACTCCATTGATCATCAGTAACATTAGACTATAAAGGAGAAATGATAAGGGAAAAATTAAAGCAGAAACTGTTTATTTAGGCTTTAAAGTCAAATGTTTCTCTGAAAGTAAAATCCCTCTGAGTAAGATAAATAGGTGAGAAGAAACCATACCAAATTCTCTCACTCTTACACTTGAAGTGCTAATACCATTGATCTCAGTATTTGTCTGGTATGCTTTCCATACTAATTTTCATACACATACACACACACACAAACACACACACACACACAAAGTCACAGAATCTCTATCCTGTACTTGACCAAGAATACACTCTACAATACCCTTGACAAGTATTTATCCAGTCCGCCCTTGAAAACTTCCAAGGGTAAGGAACTTACTATATCTCAAAGCAGTCTGCTTAACTTTGGGGTAGCTCCAAATGTTGGGAAGGGGTTTTGTATTGGTTTTTGTCTTGTATCCAGTTGGGATCTGCCTTTCTCTAACCTTTACTCTTTGCTTCTAGTTCTCCACTCTGGGTAGGGCCAACCAGAACAAGTTAATCTTTCTTCTTTATGACAGTTCTTCAAATATAAGACAGAGCTTATGTATCTTTACATATTCCAACCAATGCCATTATTGTATGGCATGCTCTCTAGTCTCTGGTTACCCTTCTCTAGACACGTTCCAACTTGTCAACATTCTTCCTAAAATGTAACACTGACAACTGAACAGATGACTCCAGAGGTGGCCTGACCAGGACAGAGAACAATGGGGCTATTGCTTCCCTTGCCCTGGAAAAGAACAAAATTAATCTCATTCTGAGGTAAAGACCCTACAGCTATCATCATCAAATGGGAATCTGTAAGCTGTACAACAAAATACCTGCCACCACACTAAAACATTGTGTAACCTGAGGGTCAAACCTGAACACTGCCTAAGACTCTCCTCATTGGTGGAGAAAATGATGTCTTGAGGCACAGAGCATCAAGTAATCATTCTCTTAACCAACAAGGAGAGTCTTCTGTAAATATCCAGGCTTGAACCACAGGTTACATGTATAAACTGATGTAGAGTGAAGTAAGGAGAATCAATAAAACAATGTACACAATGAATGACTTATAAATGCAAAGAGAAAACAAGACTTGAATGTTACATAATTTTAATGGCCAAGAAGCTTGATCCTAGAGAAGAATTGAGAAAATGTACCTCTTTGACTTCTTTGCAGAAGTCACAGACTATGGGTACAGAATGAGGCATACACTGTCAGACTCAACTGATATATTGGATTCTGAAATGCTTTTTCCCTCTTCTTTAATTCTTTGTTAGTAAAAGATGGTCAGCTGGTAGTGGGGGAGACAGAAGAGATATATTTTAAAATGAAGATAATATGAAAACAAAATAATTTCCTTACAAAATATTAGTAAGACTATTCTAATAAAAGTAGTCCCGAATCATGGTAGAGCTATGAATATTGTCACCTACTAAAAATCCCAGGGATGCAATTTGTACCATATAATGTGGGACTTTCATTTTATGTCTCTATGAGAAATCTAGGTGGCAGAGAATTTAGTTTCATGGTTCTTAGGAAGATATCAATCACTTAACCAATATTTATGGAGGTCTTTGGGCAGGAAGGAGTCTTGAAAGATTAGGTCATCTCTCCCCTACATTTGATGTAGAAGGCAATGAACCACACTGGCCCTTGAGAATTTATCTTATTTTTTAAGTCCACAGTTTTTTTAGTGAATTTCCCATAGAAATTAGGATTCAATTTTTGTTTCATTAGGAATTTGCATTTTTTTCAGAATACAGAATAAAAATTGGGAAAATAAACAACAAGGTAAAAAAAGGCTTGTTGCCCTCAGCAAAACTATGACACAGATAAAGACACTCTTTGGTAACTCCATGGCTCCCCCTCAGCAGTTCACCTTCCCCACTTCCCTCAGACCTCTAGTGCTTTGTTTCTCCCCTTCATCCCTAATCAGAAACTCTCAAGAAAGGATCCCACTCATTTATACTGGATGTATAAGTGATTAATAACCAAAAATTATTGAAAATGCAGAAGTAATCAAAATTTTAACTGAAACAAATGAAAATGATATACAACATCAAAATGAGTCAGAAGATTGGGGTTCTAGTACATTGGGGTCCATCTCTGCTCTTATTATTTACTCTCTGGATTATCTTGGGCAGAGGAATGAAGCTTCTCTGAGACTCATTTTTCACAGTTTGTAAAATGAAGGCAATAATATTTGTATTATCTACCTCATGGGGTTTGGGGAGCAAATGAATCAATACATATGAAGCTGTTCTTAAAATAAAGCCTCTCAGGGGGTGGAGCCAAGATGGTGGAGTAAAAGCAGTGACTTGCTTGAGCTCTCCCCCAAACCTCTCCAAATACCTATAAAAAGTGGCTCTATACAAATTCTAAAGCAGCAGAACCCACAAAAAGATAGAGTGAAGCAAATTTCCAGCCAAAGACAGCCTGGATGGTTGATCAGAAAGGTATATCTCACTGAGCAGGGAAAGAAGCACAGTTCGGCATGGGCACATAGGCTGCAGTGAACCTGGAGCAGGCCTCAGAGAACTGAATCATGGGCAGCTATGGTGGTTTCCAGACTTCTCAACCCATGAAGACCAAAGCCAACTTAAAAGGTCAGTGAAAAGTCTCTTTCTGCGGTGGTCAGAGAGAAGCACGGTGGGGTTCCAGCCCTACTCCCCGAGTTCAGCCCCGGGGTAGCAGCTGCCTCCTGAGCTTCCAGGCCACAGACTGAGGGGGAGTTGAGTGGCTGATCAGAGTGGGATTGCAGGGATGTCTCTGCTGGTGCAGGATTCTCTTGCTTTGCCCGTGCTTGAATCTGGGTCTCAGTTCTGGATGGCAGTCCTGGGAGAAGGAGGAGCTCTGGCGTGGTGGAGCTGGTAGTGACTGTGGAGAGGAAATTCTCCTCACAGTTCCAAGACAGAAAAGAAAGCTTGTGGTCACTCATAGACCAGAGCACAGACCAGGAAAGGAGTAAACACTTTGCCCTTGATCATAGCACCTTGGAAGAACTGAAAATGTGCAGGTCCCTAGAAGTATCTCTGAAAATAGCTGCACAAAACCCCTGAAGCTTGGGACAGTACATTCTCTGCACTGGAAACAGACCCCTACCTTAACAAAGAGTTTATAACTCCAGTAATTGGCCAAGATCATGAGCAGGCAGCACAAAAAGAGTCAGACTATATTATCTTACTTTAGTGACAAAGAGCATCAAAACATACAACCAGAAGAAGACAATGAAACCAAAGCTCCTACATCCAAAGCCTCCAAGAAAAATATGAATTGGTCCCAGGCCTTGGAAGAGCTCAAAAAGGATTTTGAGAAGCAAGCAAGAGAAGTAGAGGAAAAACTGAGAGTGATGCTAAAAGAAACCCAAAAAAAATACTGAAGAAAATAACACCTTAAAAAATAGCCTAACCCAAGTGGTAAAAGAGGTCCAAAAAGCCAATGAGGAGAGGAATGCCCTAAAAAGCAAAACTGGCCAAATGGAAAAGGAAGTCTAAAAGCTTATTGAAGAAAATACTTTCTTAAAAATTAGAATGGAGAAATTGGGAGCTAGTGACAATTTGAGAAATCAAGGCACTGTAACACTAATCCAGAAGAATGAAAAAATAGAATAAAATGTGAAATATCTCCCTGGAAAAACAACTGACCTGGAAAATAGATTCAGGAGAGAGAACTTAAAAATTATTGGACTATCTGAAAGCCATGATCAAAAAAAAAGAGCCTAGACATCATCTTTCAAGAAATTATCAAGGAAAACTGCCTTGATATTTTAGAACCAGAGGGCAAAATAGAAATTGAAAGAATCTAACGATCACCTCCTAAAAGAAATCCCCAAAAGAAAACTCCTAGGAATGTTATAGCCAAATTCCAGAATTCCCAGGTCAAGGAGAAAATATTGCAAGCAGCCAGAAAGAAGCAATTCAAGTATTGTGGAAACACAATCAGGATAACACAAGATTTAGCAGCTTCTACATTAAAGGTCCGGAGGCATGGAGTATGATATTCCAGAGGACAAAGGAAATAGGACTACAACCAAGAATCACCTACCCAGCAAAACTGAGTATAATCCTTCAGGGGAAAAAATGGTCATTCAATGAAATAGGGGACTTTCAAGCATTCTTGAGGAAAAGACCAGAGCTGAATAGAAAATTTGACTTTCAAATACAAGACTCAAGTGAAACGTGGAAGAGGTAAACAGGAAAGAGAAATCATAAGAGACTTATTAAGGTTGAACTGTTTACATTCCTGCAGGGAAAGATGATATTTGTAACTCATGAGTCCTTTGTCAGTATTAGGGTAGTGGAAGGGGGAAAAATTATATGTAGGTATAGATAGATAGATAGAGGGCACAGGGTGAGTTGAAGATGAAGGGGTGATATCTGGAAAATAAAATTAAGGGGTGAGAGAGGATTATACTGGGAGAAGGAGAAAGGTAGGAGTAGAATGGGGTAAATTATCTCACATGAAACAGACAAGAAAAGGCTTTTACAGTGGAGGGGAAATGGGGAAAGGTGAGAGGAAATGAGTGAATCCTATTCTCATAGGATTTGGTTTAAGGAGGGAATAACATGCACAATAGGGTATGGAAATCTACCTTACCCTACAGGAAAATAAGGGTGGAAGGGGACAAGAGAGCAGGGGGTTGATAAAGGGGAGGGCATATTGGGGGAGGGGATAATCAAAAGCAAACACTTCTGAGGAGGGACAGGGTCAAAAGAGAGAATAGAATAAATGGGGGTGTGGGATAGGATGAAGGGAAATATACTTAGTTTTTCACAACAGGACTACTATGGAAGTGTTTTGTATGACTACACATCTACAACCTGTATCGAGATGCTTGCGTTTTCAATGAGGGTGGGTGGGGAGGGAGGAGGGGAGAAAATTTGGAACCCAGAATTTTAAAAATACATGTTAAAAATTTTTAGAAAATTAAAAAAAAAAAAAGAAGAGGGAAGAAGAGAGAGCTTACCAAAAAAAAAAAATGAATCCTCTCTGGGCTGCTGGGTGGCACACTGGTTACAGCTCCAGCCTTGGAGTCAGGAGGACTTAAGTTCAAATCTGACCTCAGATGCTTGACATTTACTATCTGTGTGACCCTGGGCAAGTCACTTAACCCTGATTGCCTCACCAAAAAGAAAAAATAAATGAAGTCTCTCAGTATTACAACTATTTCAAGCATGAGTCAAAGGGCAAGAAGAACATTGGGATAAAGAGACATTGGTCTCTAGAGAGACAGTGGTTCTCTAGAAAATACTACAGATAAATTCTACTTGATTTTGTTGGCTAGAAGTCTGCTTTAGTGGCTTATCTTGGCTCTTTGGTTAGGTAAAACCCTCCCCCCCCCCATTAGATTGTATGCAACTTGAAGATAAGGACAATCTCTGCCTTTCTTTGTATCCCCAGTGTTTAGCACAGTGCCTAGAGCATAGTAGGTTAAGTATAAGCATAAATGCTTGTTGACTTGACTTGACTTAACCGACAGGGTGGTATCTATGTGAGTGAAAAGAAGAAATCCAGTGCCTATTATTTCCTCTGTGAAATATGGTGTCAAGGTAGAAATAACAATAACAGATTTGATGGATGGGATGAATAGAAGTGAGAAACTGAGGAAGATACTGAGGTTTTGAGGCAGGGTGATTGGTAGGTTGGTAGTACCCTCAAACTAATAGCAAAATTGATATAAGGGAAGAGTTGGGGGACGGGGGAGATAACCAGCTCTATTGTGGACAAGCTCAATTTGAGATGTTTATGGGAAATCCAGTTTGTGACTAGATCTCAGGAGAGAAACCAGGGCAGGACATAGAAATCTGGGAATCTTATGCCTAGAGATTATCAATGAACCCACTGGAA